>NW_027361744.1:8867500-9467500 GCF_039654945.1 Dendrobates tinctorius | reverse complement strand
CCCGTCCTTCTTCTTGACAAAAAAGAAGCCTGCGCCCGCAGGGGAGGAAGACTTCCGTATGAAACCCTTGGCTAAGTTCTCTTGAACGTATTCCGACATGGCTTGCGTCTCTGCCGGCGAGAGCGGATAAATCCTACCCCGCGGAGGGGTGGCTCCAGGGACGAGCTCGATGGGGCAATCATAGGGTCGGTGAGGCGGAAGGTTCTCGGACTCCCTCTTGTCAAAAACATCCGAAAAAGAGCTGTAAGCAACGGGCAACCCGGAGGTTAAGGAGGGGGAAGGAGAACCACCCACGGGACGCACCAGCAGCAGACACCCAGACCTACAGGACTCCCCCCAGCGCAGGATATTACCCTTATGCCAGTCTAAGGTAGGGCCGTGGGCTCGTAGCCAGGGAAGGCCTAAAAGGATAGGGTGAGAGATGCTCGCTAGGACATAAAAAGCAATCCTCTCCTTGTGTAGGGCCCCTACCTGGAGTTCTACCTCATGGGTGACCAAGGTAATGGTCTCTTGGAGAGGTTTACCGTCCACGGAAGCAAGGATCCGTGGAGTTTCTAAGGTCTTGACCGGGACCGAAAATTTAAGAACCTCTTTGAGCCTAATAAAATTTCCCGCTGCGCCGGAATCCACATAGGCTGCCAGAGAAAAATGTTTTCCACCAACGTGCAACAAGACAGACAGAGTGAGGGGTAGAGAGGTATCATACACACCTAGGGAGGCCTCTCTTACCTGACCTAGGCGGAGGAGTTTTCCGGACGTTCCGGGCAGGTACGGACCAGATGGGAGTCACTACCACAGTAGAAGCAGAGACCGTGAGTGCGTCTTTCCTCCCGGCGTTGTCCAGATACCTTAAGCCGGTCTACTTGCATGGGTTCAGGCATGGAAGCAGAAGCGGATATTCCGGGCCGGAGACAGGGTAGACCGCGGATGGTTGGGGAAGCACGGGGAAGTCTCCTCTCGCGAGCACGTTCCTGGAACCTAAGGTCGATACGTGTGGCTAGCGAAATGAGATCTTCTAAAGCAGTGGGAGTATCCCGCCCAGCTAACTCATCCTTAATTCGACCCGCGAGGCCTCGCCAAAAGGCCCCTACCAAGGCCTCGTTATTCCATCCCAAATCAGAAGACAAGGTTCAGAATCGGATGGCATACTGACCCACGGTTTGGGACCCTTGGTGGAGGTTAAATAAAGATTCCGTAGTAGAGGCCAGGCGACCCGGCTCGTCGAACACTCGACGAAACGTCTCGAAGAAAGTACTTAGCTGGGAGACTACCGGATCATCACGTTCCCAGAGGGGGTTAACCCACGCTAAAGCGTCTCCCTCAAGATGGGAGACAACAAAAGCCACCTTAGCCCGCTCAGTGGGATATTGCAGGGGCAGGAGCTCGAAATGGAGGCGGCATTGATTCAGGAAACCTCGGCACAGCTTGGGATCCCCGTTATAGCGGGGCGGCTTAGCTAAACGGGGTGGCGGGTGAGGCGCCTGGGCTGGAACGGGGCTGCAGCAGCCGACTGTAAGGAGAGTAGGCGGTCATCTATGGAGGCCATATAACTGAGTATATGGGTCTGGGTATCTCTTTGCTGGGCCAGTTCCTGCTGCAGTCCAGCCAGTTGGGAGGCATTCCCAGGGTCAGAGGACTGGAGCCCGGAAAGACGAGAATCCATGGATTTCATGAAAGCCATGATACGAGTTTGATTCTCCCGCAAAAACAGCAACTCCTTTTGAGCCGCAGCGGCTCCAGCGGGGTCCATGGCCTGTTTGTTCTGTTACGGTTCTAAGTAGGAACCAGAGAGTGGACCCTCTGGGTCGTGGCTCCAGAGCCGCCGAGGGCGAGCGGCCCAGGTGATGACCACCCCCTATACAGGGAGTGTTAGGGGCAGGCCCAAGGGGGGTGAGACCACGACAGCCGGAACCAAAGGGACGACCCAGGGAGTGTACAGAGGGAAAGGCCAAAGGATACTGACTAGAGTAGACCCGGAGCAGGAGGAAACAGAACGTAGGGAACCAGGACCGATCAGGATGGAGCCAGGGCAGGAACGCTGGAAGAAAGAAGGAAGGAAGGTTAGGGGGAACTGACCTAGGGGTACAGACGGAACCCTAGCTAAGGGGCTACCGATGACAGCAGCAGGGAAGGACCCGGCGAGGGTCAGGCACAGAGGCAGCAGAGGGAGCTGAGCGGGGGTCCAGATGGGGCTATGGAGCGGAGAGCAGAGCGCAGACTAGGAGAGAGGGGGGACCTGAGAGTCGGGGCGACGCTGCGCAGGAACGCTAAGCGCCACAGAGAAAGACAAACAGGCGTCTTACCATTCAAGACGCCAGACAGAAATACCCGGTGGGCGCCGCCATGTTGGGGAGGAGCCACCGGGTCACGTGCTCCCAGGATGCCCCGCGGTCAGAAACGAGCGAGTGCGCATGTGCGTGCCTCTGACGCGCCGTGACCCTGAAAAGCCAGACAGGGCACGGCGCAAGGATGAAGGAGGGATGCACCGGGAGGAGGGGGACCCCAGGTGAGCATCGGGGCACGTAATAATAACAGTGGGATTCCCTGACTGCTGTGGCCTTGCAACGACACCTCAACATTTGCTGCTGTGCTAACCGGTGGGCTTACAGTGGGGGAAACAATGTAGCGTTGCTGACTACCTTCGTTGTGATCAGTTGCACATGTGGCACTTGAGGTTTGGTGTTGTGTCCACGCTTGCAAGTGCATGCTGGTTAAATGTCTAAGCATGCAACTGGTATTCAAATTTTTCAGATTTTTCCCTCGGCTAAAGGTCTTTGCGCACTTCTTACAGATAACCTTGGCCTGATCATGAGGATTTTGTTCAAAAAAGTGCCACACTGCACTCTTCCTACTTTGGCAGACATTTTGCGGCCTAGCACGCTGTGATCTTTTGACCCTCTGGACAAGCTGTCCAGCAACTCTTTTGATGTTTGGAACCTGTCTTTGGAGTGCTCCGGGCCTGCCAGATAACAGCTGTTGCGATGTCGATGTCTGCTGTGGATGGTCCTCATCTGAGCTATTGGAAGCAGCACGCTCTTCCCCCAATGGATGCCAATCTGGGTCAACAACTGGGTCATCCATCACCTCCTCTTCTATGTCATGTGCACCTTTCTCTGTGTCACCGTGTATGGTGGTATAGTGTGCGGGAAGGGGCACCTGAGTCTCATCAGGGTCAAAATCTGGCTCTGTACACTGCGAGGACAATGTAGTGCTCTGAGTGAATGTACCAGCAGAATCATCCATCAGCGGCTGTGCATCAGTGCACTCCATGTCAGATTCATCTTGGCCTGGGTAATTCACCATTTGACCTGATAATCCAGGCATGGTATGTGAAAACAGCTCCATGGAGTAATCAGTAGTATGGCCTGCGTCATCCTTCAATCTTGGTTGGGGTGAAGGACACAAGGAAAGGTGTGGTTCATGAACATGAGCCTCCAATGACGACTCAGTGCTTTTACTTTTTACAACTGAAGAAGAGGAGGCGATAGAGCTGGAGGCTGAGTCAGCAATGTAAGACAAAACTTTTTCCTGATGCTCTGCCTTTAAAAGCGGTTTGCCAACTCCTAGAAAACTAAGCGTTCGAGGCCTTATGTAGCCAGACGATGACGCAGGGTCAGCACCTCCTGCATTCGGTCCTATTTTGCTCTTGCCACTACCATCAGATCCACCACCAACACCATCATTACCAGCTGCCAACCCCCACCCAATTCCACGGCCTCTTCCACCAGCCTTCCTCATTTTTGGTAGAAATGTAGACAAAATCCAACAAACTATATAGTAATGTAAAACAAGGTACAAGGTGTCTCTAGGACAGGGGAGATTTAGAATTTCTGCACACACTTGTGGACAGTGGACACTTTTGGATTGTGTGAGGCCCACTGATATCTGAGCGCTATGTGACACGCTCGATGGCACAGCTGCCTGTGACCAAAGTGACGAGAGGATAATGGAGATTTTGAATCTCTGCGTACACTTTTGGACACTGGACACTTGTGGATTGTGTGAGGCCCACTGATATCTGAGCGCTATGTGACACGCTCGATGGCACAGCTGCCTGTGACCAAAGTGACGAGAGGATAATGGAGATTTTGAATCTCTGCGTACACTTTTGGACACTGGACACTTGTGGATTGTGTGAGGCCCACTGATATCTGAGCGCTATGTGACACGCTCGATGGCACAGCTGCCTGTGACCAAAGTGACGAGAGGATAATGGAGATTTTGAATCTCTGCGTACACTTTTGGACACTGGACACTTGTAGATTGTGTGAGGCCCACTGATATCTGAGCGCTATGTGACACGCTCGATGGCACAGCTGCCTGTGACCAAGGTGACGAGAGGATAATGGAGATTTTGAATCTCTGCGTACACTTTTGGACACTGGACACTTGTGGATTGTGTGAGGCCCACTGATATCTGAGCGCTATGTGACACGCTCGATGGCACAGCTGCCTGTGACCAAAGTGACGAGAGGATAATGGAGATTTTGAATCTCTGCGTACACTTTTGGACACTGGACACTTGTGGATTGTATGAGGCCCACTGATATCTGAGCGCTATGTGACACGCTCGATGGCACAGCTGTGACAAAAGTGACTAGAGGATAAGGGAGATTGGATTGCTTTTAAAAAAGCAGTTTGCAGAGCAGTGGGTAAACAGCAATGCCAGCGTGTCAGGAAGCCTTAAAAGGCAGCCCAACAACCAATACCACTGATACACCACAATATAGCCTCCCCTTGCACTGCACACACAGTGACTTGTGTGTTGTGCAGGCCAAATCGCTAGCAGCAGAAGCATTTTTTTTGTCTTCTTCCCTGCCTAACGCTCTCCCTACAGAATCAGCAGCAACCTCTCCCTATACTAAGATCGGCAGAAGTAAGATGGCGGTCGGCGTGCACGCCCTTTTATACCCCCTGTGACGCCCACCAAAGCAAGCCAATCACTTGCATGCCCTTCTGAAAGATGGTGGTGACCCGTGCCTAGGTCATCACGTTGCCCACAGTGTCCGTGGATCCTGATTGGCTGAAAAAGAGCGCAAAACAAACTTTTGAAACGCGACTTTGGCGCGTAAGTCGCCGACCTCGTGGCCGACCTCATCCTAGGGTCGGGTTTCGTTTCATGAAACCCGACTTTGCCAAAAGTCGGCGACTTTTGAATTTTTTCGACCCGTTTCGCTCAACTCTAGTTACAAGGTCACTAAACTTCAGGATAGCAAATTTCCAACGGATGAGAGATGATCTTGGTGGAATTAACTGGGACGATATCCTGAGACATAAAAATACACAAAGAAAATGGGAGACGTTTATTAGCATCCTGAATAGGACCTGTGCACAATATATACCGTATGGGAATAAACATGCGAGAAATAGGAAGAAACCACTATGGCTAAATAGAGCTGTAAGGGGCGCAATAAGGGACAAAAATAAAGCATTTAGCGAATTAAAGCAAATAGGTAGTGATGAAGTATTAACTAAATACAGAAGATTAAATAAATTCTGTAAAAAGCAAATCAAGACAGCAAAGATTGAGACAGAGAGACTCATTGCCAGAGAAAGTAAAAATAATCCCAAAATATTCTTTAACTACATAAATAGTAAGAAACTTAAAAATGATAGTGTTGGCCCCCTTAAAAATAGTCTGGGTGAAATGGTGGATGAGGATGAGGAAAAAGCCAATATGCTAAATGACTTTTTTTCAACAGTGTTTACACAAGAAAATCCCATGACGGATAACATGATCAGGGATAAAAATTCTCTGTTAAATGTCACCTGCTTAACCCAGCAGGAAGTACGGCGGCGTCTAAAAATCACTAAAATTGACAAATCCCCGGGCCCGGATGGGATACACCTCCGAGTACTGCAGGAATTAAGCACAGTCATAGACCATTATTTTTAATCTTTAAAGATTCCATAATAACAGGGTCTGTACCACAGGACTGGCGTATAGCAAATGTGGTGCCAATATTCAAAAAGGGGACAAAAACTGAACTTGGAAATTATAGGCCAGTAAGTTTAACCTCAACTGTGGGTAAAATCATGGAGGGTTTTCTAAAAGATACTATACTGGAGTATCTGGAGAAGAATAACCTCATGACCCAATATCAACATGGGTTTACAAGGGACAGTTCCTGTCAGACTAATCTGATAAGCTTTTATGAAGAGGTAAGTTCTGGACTGGACCAAGGGAATGCAGTGGATGTGGTGTACATGGACTTTTCAAAAGCTTTTGATACGGTGCCACACAAAAGGTTGATACATAAAATGAGAACAATGGGGATAGGGGAAAATATGTGTAGGTGGTTTAAGAGCTGGCTCAGGGATAGGAAACAAAGGGTGGTTATTAATGGAGCACACTCAGACTGGGTTAGCAGTGGGGTACCACAGGGGTCAGTT
Organism: Dendrobates tinctorius; assembly: GCF_039654945.1. NCBI lineage: Eukaryota > Metazoa > Chordata > Amphibia > Anura > Dendrobatidae > Dendrobates > Dendrobates tinctorius. The sequence continues at coordinate 9,461,107 of NW_027361744.1, read as the reverse complement.
TTGGGCCCGCTTCTTTTTAACATATTTATTAATGACCTTGTAGGGGGCATAGAGAGTAGAATTTCAATATTTGCAGATGACACTAAACTCTGCAGGGTAATCAATACAGAGGAGGACAATTTTATATTACAGGAGGATTTATGTAAACTAGAAGCTTGGGCTGATAAATGGCAAATGAGCTTTAATGGGGATAAATGTAAGGTCATGCACTTGGGTAGAACGAGCAAGATGTATAATTATGTGCTTAATTGTAAAACTCTGGGCAAAACAATCACTGAAAAAGACCTGGGTGTATGGGTGGACGACAAACTCACATTTAGCGGCCAGTGTCAGGCAGCTGCTGCAAAGGCAAATAAAATAATGGGATGCATTAAAAGAGGCATAGATGCTCATGAGGAGAACATAATTTTACCTCTATATAAGTCACTAGTGCGACCACACTTAGAATACTGTGTACAGTTCTGGTCTCCGGTATATAAGAAAGACATAGCTGAACTGGAGCGGGTGCAGAGAAGAGCGACCAAGGTTATTAGGGAACTAGGGGGTCTGCAATACCAAGACAGGTTATTACATTTGGGGTTATTTAGTTTGGAGAATCGAAGGCTTAGGGGTGATCTTATTACAATGTATAAATATATGCGGGGACAAACCAAGAGCTTTCTAATGATCTTTTTACTCTTAGACCTGTGACGGGGACAAGGGGGCATCCTCTACGTCTGGAGGAAAGAAGGTTTAAGCATACTCACAGACACGGATTCTTTACTGTAAGAGCAGTGAGACTATGGAACTCTCTGCCATATGATGTAATGAGTGATTCCCTACTAAAATTTAAGAATGGACTGGATGCCTTTCTTGAAAAGTATAATATTACAGGGTATATACACTAGTTTCCTTAATATTGCGTTGATCCAGGGAGCAAGTCTGATTGCCGTATGTGGAGTCAGGAAGGAATTTTTTTCCCCAATGTGAAGCTTACTTGTTGCCACATGGGTTTTTTTTTGCCTTCCTCTGGATCAACATGTTAGGGCAAGTTAGGATAGGATATGGGTTGAACTAGATGGACTTAAAGTCTCCCTTCAACCTTAATAACTATGTTACTATGTTACTATGTTACATGCATGCAACATGCATACTACATATATACTATATACACTACATGTAACATACATACTACATACATGCTACATTCATGCTACATACATACAACATATATACTACATGCATGCAACATGCATACTACATACCGTATATACTCGAATATAAACCGAGATTTTCAGCCCGTTTTTTTGGGCTCAAAGTCCCCCTCTCGGCTTATATTCGAGTCATATACACCGGGGGGTCAGAGGGGGAGGGGGGCGGGGGTGTCAGGTCATACTTACCCGTCCTGACGCTGTGTCTTGAGCCCCCAGCTTCTCCCCGTGCTCTCTCTTCCTGCCTTCAGCGGTCACGTGGTGCCGCTCATTAAAACTCATGAATATGCGCATATTAATGAGCGGCACCACTTGACCGCTGAAGGCAGGAAGAGAGAGCGCGGAGAAGCTGGGGGCTCAAGACACAGCGTCAGGACGGGTAAGTATAGCGATACTCACCTGTCCTGTGTCCATCGCTGCTTGCTGCTGTCTGTCATCGGTCAGTGACTTGAGACAGCAGAGGGCGCGGTGACGTGATTAGTGCGCACCGCGCCCCCTGCAGTCTGGACGTCACTGACTGATGACGTGGCAGATAGCGGTGAGCAGCCATGGACGCAGGACAGGTGAGAATCTGACACCCAGCGACGGAGAGGTGAGTATGTCATTTTTTTTATTTTTACATGCTGCAGCAGTGGCAGCATATGGGGGAATAATCTTAAGGAGCTTCTAATGGGGGCAGTATATGGGGGAACAGTATGGAGCTTCTAATGGGGGCAGTATATGGGGGTACAATATGGAGCTTCTAATGGGGGCAGCATATGGGGGAACAATATGGAGCTTCTAATGGGGGCAGTATATGGGGGAACAATATGGAGCTTCTAATGGGGGCAGCATATGGGGGAACAATATGGAGCTTCTAATGGGGGCAGCATATGGGGGAACAATATGGAGCTTCTAATGGGGGCAGTATATGGGGGAACAATATGTAGCTTCTAATGGGGGCAGTATATGGGGGAACAATATGGAGCTTCTAATGGGGGCAGTATATAGGGGAACAATATGGAGCTTCTAATGGGGGCAGCATATGGGGGAACAATCTATGGAGCTTCTTATGGGGGCAGTATATGGGGGAATAATCTATGGAGCTTCTTATGGGGGAATAATCTATGGAGCATTTCCCACCCTAGGCTTATACTCGAGTCAATAAGTTTTCCCAGTTTTTTGTGGCAAAATTAGGGGGGTCGGCTTATACTCGGGTCGGCTTATACTCGAGTATATACGGTATATACTATATATACTACATGTAACATACATACTACATACATGCACTACATGCATGCAACATACATACTACATACCACATGCATGCAACATGCATACTACATATATACTGCATATATACTACATGCATGCAACATACATACAGTGGGGAAAAAAAGTATTTAGTCAGTCAGCAATAGTGCAAGTTCCACCACTTAAAAAGATGAGAGGCGTCTGTAATTTACATCATAGGTAGACCTCAACTATGGGAGACAAACTGAGAAAAAAAAATCCAGAAAATCACATTGTCTGTTTTTTTTTCATTTTATTTGCATATTATGGTGGAAAATAAGTATTTGGTCAGAAACAAAATTTCATCTCAATACTTTGTGATATATCCTTTGTTGGCAATGACAGAGGTCAAACGTTTTCTGTAAGTCTTCACAAGGTTGCCACACACTGTTGTTGGTATGTTGGCTCATTCCTCCATGCAGATCTCCTCTAGAGCAGTGATGTTTTTGGCTTTTCGCTTGGCAACACGGACTTTCAACTCCCTCCAAAGGTTTTCTATAGGGTTGAGATCTGGAGACTGGCTAGGCCACTCCAGGACCTTGAAATGCTTCTTACGAAGCCACTCCTTCGTTGCCCTGGTGGTGTGCTTTGGATCATTGTCATGTTGAAAGACCCAGCCACGTTTCATCTTCAATGCCCTTGCTGATGGAAGGAGGTTTGCACGCAAAATCTCACGATACATGGCCCCATTCATTCTTTCATGTACCCGGATCAGTCGTCCTGGCCCCTTTGTAGAGAAACAGCCCCAAAGCATGATGTTTCCACCACCATGCTTTACAGTAGGTATGGTGTTTGATGGATGCAACTCAGTATTCTTTTTCCTCCAAACACGACAAGTTGTGTTTCTACCAAACAGTTCCAGTTTGGTTTCATCAGACCATAGGACATTCTCCCAAAACTCCTCTGGATCATCCAAATGCTCTCTAGCAAACTTCAGACGGGCCCGGACATGTACAGGCTTAAGCAGTGGGACACGTCTGGCACTGCAGGATCTGAGTCCATGGTGGCGTAGTGTGTTACTTATGGTAGGCCTTGTTACATTGGTCCCAGCTCTCTGCAGTTCATTCACTAGGTCCCCCCGCGTGGTTCTGGGATTTTTGCTCACCGTTCTTGTGATCATTCTGACCCCACGGGGTGGGATTTTGCGTGGAGCACCAGATCGAGGGAGATTATCAGTGGTCTTGTATGTCTTCCATTTTCTAATTATTGCTCCCACAGTTGATTTCTTCACTCCAAGCTGGTTGTCTATTGCAGATTCAGTCTTCCCAGCCTGGTGCAGGGCTACAATTTTGTTTCTGGTGTCCTTTGACAGCTCTTTGGTCTTCACCATAGTGGAGTTTGGAGTCAGACTGTTTGAGGGTGTGCACAGGTGTCTTTTTATACTGATAACAAGTTTAAACAGGTGCCATTACTACAGGTAATGAGTGGAGGAAAGAGGAGACTCTTAAAGAAGAAGTTACAGGTCTGTGAGAGCCAGAAATCTTGATTGCTTGTTTCTGACCAAATACTTATTTTCCACCATAATATGCAAATAAAATGAAAAAAAAAACAGAAAATGTGATTTTCTGGATTTTTTTTTTCTCAGTTTGTCTCCCATAGTTGAGGTCTACCTATGATGTTGAGGTCTACCTATGATGCACTATTGCTGACTGACTAAATACTTTTTTTCCCCACTGTATATACTACATACAATACATACATATAGACATACAGTACATATAACAGAGTACATACTTACCGTCACTTGTCACTTTGATCCCCGAAGCCATTGTCGTCTAAGGAATAAATATCAAAATAAAAATACACCAATATACTTACCCCGATCCGCAGAAGTCCACGAGGGTCCCACGTCCATCTTGCGTGGAGAACAGCAGCATCAGCTGATGCTACCGTTCTCTACCAGCTCCAGGAATACAATGACGGAAGGTAGGTATCCTTCTGCACTGTATTCCTCCACCACTTTAAAAACAAAAAGTCCCTAGTCTCCTAGTCTCACTTTATGCCATTGCTGCGTGGGAAATTCCCACGCAGCAATGGCATAAAGTGAGACTAGGACTTTTTTTTTACAGTGGTGGAGGAATACAGTGCGGAAGGATACCTACCTTCCGTCATTGTATTCCTGGAGCTGGTAGAGAACGGTAGCATCAGCTGATGCTGCTGTTCTCCACGCAAGATGGACGTGGGACCCTCGTGGACTTCTGCGGATCGGGGTAAGTATATTGGTGTATTTTTATTTTGATATTTATTCCTTAGACGACAATGGCTTCGGGGATCAAAGTGACAAGTGACGGTAAGTATGTACTCTATGTTATATGTACTGTATGTCTATATGTATGTATTGTATGTAGTATATACAGTGGGGAAAAAAAGTATTTAGTCAGTCAGCAATAGTGCAAGTTCCACCACTTAAAAAGATGAGAGGCGTCTGTAATTTACATCATAGGTAGACCTCAACTATGGGAGACAAACTGAGAAAAAAAAAATCCAGAAAATCACATTTTCTGTTTTTTTTTTCATTTTATTTGCATATTATGGTGGAAAATAAGTATTTGGTCAGAAACAAGCAATCAAGATTTCTGGCTCTCACAGACCTGTAACTTCTTCTTTAAGAGTCTCCTCTTTCCTCCACTCATTACCTGTAGTAATGGCACCTGTTTAAACTTGTTATCAGTATAAAAAGACACCTGTGCACACCCTCAAACAGTCTGACTCCAAACTCCACTATGGTGAAGACCAAAGAGCTGTCAAAGGACACCAGAAACAAAATTGTAGCCCTGCACCAGGCTGGGAAGACTGAATCTGCAATAGACAACCAGCTTGGAGTGAAGAAATCAACTGTGGGAGCAATAATTAGAAAATGGAAGACATACAAGACCACTGATAATCTCCCTCGATCTGGTGCTCCACGCAAAATCCCACCCCGTGGGGTCAGAATGATCACAAGAACGGTGAGCAAAAATCCCAGAACCACGCGGGGGGACCTAGTGAATGAACTGCAGAGAGCTGGGACCAATGTAACAAGGCCTACCATAAGTAACACACTACGCCACCATGGACTCAGATCCTGCAGTGCCAGACGTGTCCCACTGCTTAAGCCTGTACATGTCCGGGCCCGTCTGAAGTTTGCTAGAGAGCATTTGGATGATCCAGAGGAGTTTTGGGAGAATGTCCTATGGTCTGATGAAACCAAACTGGAACTGTTTGGTAGAAACACAACTTGTCGTGTTTGGAGGAAAAAGAATACTGAGTTGCATCCATCAAACACCATACCTACTGTAAAGCATGGTGGTGGAAACATCATGCTTTGGGGCTGTTTCTCTGCAAAGGGGCCAGGACGACTGATCCGGGTACATGAAAGAATGAATGGGGCCATGTATCGTGAGATTTTGCATGCAAACCTCCTTCCATCAGCAAGGGCATTGAAGATGAAACGTGGCTGGGTCTTTCAACATGACAATGATCCAAAGCACACTGCCAGGGCAACGAAGGAGTGGCTTCGTAAGAAGCATTTCAAGGTCCTGGAGTGGCCTAGCCAGTCTCCAGATCTCAACCCTATAGAAAACCTTTGGAGGGAGTTGAAAGTCCGTGTTGCCAAGCGAAAAGCCAAAAACATCACTGCTCTAGAGGAGATCTGCATGGAGGAATGAGCCAACATACCAACAACAGTGTGTGGCAACCTTGTGAAGACTTACAGAAAACGTTTGACCTCTGTCATTGCCAACAAAGGATATATCACAAAGTATTGAGATGAAATTTTGTTTCTGACCAAATGCTTATTTTCCACCATAATATGCAAATAAAATGAAAAAAAAACAGACAATGTGATTTTCTGGATTTTTTTTTCTCAGTTTGTCTCCCATAGTTGAGGTCTACCTATGATGTAAATTACAGACGCCTCTCATCTTTTTAAGTGGTGGAACTTGCACTATTGCTGACTGACTAAATACTTTTTTTCCCCACTGTATGTATGTTGCATGCATGTAGTATATATGCAGTATATATGTAGTATGCATGTTGCATGCATGTGGTATGTAGTATGTATGTTGCATGCATGTAGTGCATGTATGTAGTATGTATGTTACATGTAGTATATATAGTATATATGTAGTATGCATGTTGCATGCATGTAGTATATATGTTGTATGTATGTAGCATGAATGTAGCATGTATGTAGTATGTATGTTACATGTAGTATATATAGTATATATGTAGTATGCATGTTGCATGCATGTAACATAGTAACATAGTTATTAAGGTTGAAGGGAGACTTTAAGTCCATCTAGTTCAACCCATATCCTATCCTAACTTGCCCTAACATGTTGATCCAGAGGAAGGCAAAAAAAACCCATGTGGCAACAAGTAAGCTTCACATTGGGGAAAAAAATTCCTTCCTGACTCCACATACGGCAATCAGACTTGCTCCCTGGATCAACGCAATATTAAGGAAACTAGTGTATATACCCTGTAATATTATACTTTTCAAGAAAGGCATCCAGTCCATTCTTAAATTTTAGTAGGGAATCACTCATTACAACATCATATGGCAGAGAGTTCCATAGTCTCACTGCTCTTACAGTAAAGAATCCGCGTCTGTGAGTATGCTTAAACCTTCTTTCCTCCAGACGTAGAGGATACCCCCTTGTCCCCGTCACAGGTCTAAGAGTAAAAATATCATTAGAAAGCTCTTGGTTTGTCCCCGCATATATTTATACATTGTAATAAGATCACCCCTAAGCCTTCGATTCTCCAAACTAAATAACCCCAAATGTAATAACCTGTCTTGGTATTGCAGACCCCCTAGTTCCCTAATAACCTTGGTCGCTCTTCTCTGCACCCGCTCCAGTTCAGCTATGTCTTTCTTATATACCGGAGACCAGAACTGTACACAGTATTCTAAGTGTGGTCGCACTAGTGACTTATATAGAGGTAAAATTATGTTCTCCTCATGAGCATCTATGCCTCTTTTAATGCATCCCATTATTTTATTTGCCTTTGCAGCAGCTGCCTGACACTGGCCGCTAAATGTGAGTTTGTCGTCCACCCATACACCCAGGTCTTTTTCAGTGATTGTTTTGCCCAGAGTTTTACAATTAAGCACATAATTATACATCTTGCTCGTTCTACCCAAGTGCATGACCTTACATTTATCCCCATTAAAGCTCATTTGCCATTTATCAGCCCAAGCTTCTAGTTTACATAAATCCTCCTGTAATATAAAATTGTCCTCCTCTGTATTGATTACCCTGCAGAGTTTAGTGTCATCTGCAAATATTGAAATTCTACTCTCTATGCCCCCTACAAGGTCATTAATAAATATGTTAAAAAGAAGCGGGCCCAAAACTGACCCCTGTGGTACCCCACTGCTAACCGTGACCCAGTCTGAGTGTGCTCCATTAATAACCACCCTTTGTTTCCTATCCCTGAGCCAGCTCTTAAACCACCTACACATATTTTCCCCTATCCCCATTGTTCTCATTTTATGTATCAACCTTTTGTGTGGCACCGTATCAAAAGCTTTTGAAAAGTCCATGTACACCACATCCACTGCATTCCCTTGGTCCAGTCCAGAACTTACCTCTTCATAAAAGCTTATCAGATTAGTCTGACAGGAACTGTCCCTTGTAAACCCATGTTGATATTGGGTCATGAGGTTATTCTTCTCCAGATACTCCAGTATAGTATCTTTTAGAAAACCCTCCAGGATTTTACCCACAGTTGAGGTTAAACTTACTGGCCTATAATTTCCAAGTTCAGTTTTTGTCCCCTTTTTGAATATTGGCACCACATTTGCTATACGCCAGTCCTGTGGTACAGACCCTGTTATTATGGAATCTTTAAAGATTAAAAATAATGGTCTATCTATGACTGTGCTTAATTCCTGCAGTACTCGGAGGTGTATCCCATCCGGGCCCGGGGATTTGTCAATTTTAGTGATTTTTAGACGCCGCCGTACTTCCTGCTGGGTTAAGCAGGTGACATTTAACAGAGAATTTTTATCCCTGATCATGTTATCCGTCATGGGATTTTCTTGTGTAAACACTGTTGAAAAAAAGTCATTTAGCATATTGGCTTTTTCCTCATCCTCATCCACCATTTCACCCAGACTATTTTTAAGGGGGCCAACACTATCATTTTTAAGTTTCTTACTATTTATGTAGTTAAAGAATATTTTGGGATTATTTTTACTTTCTCTGGCAATGAGTCTCTCTGTCTCAATCTTTGCTGTCTTGATTTGCTTTTTACAGAATTTATTTAATCTTCTGTATTTAGTTAATACTTCATCACTACCTATTTGCTTTAATTCGCTAAATGCTTTATTTTTGTCCCTTATTGCGCCCCTTACAGCTCTATTTAGCCATAGTGGATTCTTCCTATTTCTCACATGTTTATTCCCATACGGTATATATTGTGCACAGGTCCTATTCAGGATGCTAATAAACGTCTCCCATTTTCTTTGTGTATTTTTATGTCTCAGGATATCGTCCCAGTTAATTCCACCAAGATCATCTCTCATCTGTTGGAAATTTGCTATCCTGAAGTTTAGTGACCTTGTAACTAGAGTTGAGCGAAACGGGTCGAAAAAATTCAAAAGTCGCCGACTTTTGGCAAAGTCGGGTTTCATGAAACGAAACCCGACCCTAGAATGAGGTCGGCCACGAGGTCGGCGACTTACGCGCCAAAGTCGCGTTTCAAAAGTTTGTTTTGCGCTCTTTTTCAGCCAATCAGGATCCACGGACACTGTGGGCAACGTGATGACCTAGGCACGGGTCACCACCATCTTTCAGAAGGGCATGCAAGTGATTGGCTTGCTTTGGTGGGCGTCACAGGGGGTATAAAAGGGCGTGCACGCCGACCGCCATCTTACTTCTGCCGATCTTAGTATAGGGAGAGGTTGCTGCTGATTCTGTAGGGAGAGCGTTAGGCAGGGAAGAAGACAAAAAAACTGCTTCTGCTGCTAGCGATTTGGCCTGCACAACACACAAGTCACTGTGTGTGCAGTGCAAGGGGAGGCTATATTGTGGTGTATCAGTGGTATTGGTTGTTGGGCTGCCTTTTAAGGCTTCCTGACACGCTGGCATTGCTGTTTACCCACTGCTCTGCAAACTGCTTTTTTAAAAGCAATCCAATCTCCCTTATCCTCTAGTCACTTTTGTCACAGCTGTGCCATCGAGCGTGTCACATAGCGCTCAGATATCAGTGGGCCTCACACAATCCACAAGTGTCCAGTGTCCAAAAGTGTACGCAGAGATTCAAAATCTCCATTATCCTCTCGTCACTTTGGTCACAGGCAGCTGTGCCATCGAGCGTGTCACATAGCGCTCAGATATCAGTGGGCCTCACACAATCCACAAGTGTCCAGTGTCCAAAAGTGTACGCAGAGATTCAAAATCTCCATTATCCTCTCGTCACTTTGGTCACAGGCAGCTGTGCCATCGAGCGTGTCACATAGCGCTCAGATATCAGTGGGCCTCACACAATCTACAAGTGTCCAGTGTCCAAAAGTGTACGCAGAGATTCAAAATCTCCATTATCCTCTCGTCACTTTGGTCACAGGCAGCTGTGCCATCGAGCGTGTCACATAGCGCTCAGATATCAGTGGGCCTCACACAATCCACAAGTGTCCAGTGTCCAAAAGTGTACGCAGAGATTCAAAATCTCCATTATCCTCTCGTCACTTTGGTCACAGGCAGCTGTGCCATCGAGCGTGTCACATAGCGCTCAGATATCAGTGGGCCTCACACAATCCACAAGTGTCCAGTGTCCAAAAGTGTACGCAGATATTCAAAATCTCCATTATCCTCTCGTCACTTTGGTCACAGGCAGCTGTGCCATCGAGCGTGTCACATAGCGCTCAGATATCAGTGGGCCTCACACAATCCACAAGTGTCCAGTGTCCAAAAGTGTACGCAGAGATTCAAAATCTCCATTATCCTCTCGTCACTTTGGTCACAGGCAGCTGTGCCATCGAGCGTGTCACATAGCGCTCAGATATCAGTGGGCCTCACACAATCCACAAGTGTCCAGTGTCCAAAAGTGTACGCAGAGATTCAAAATCTCCATTATCCTCTCGTCACTTTGGTCACAGGCAGCTGTGCCATCGAGCGTGTCACATAGCGCTCAGATATCAGTGGGCCTCACACAATCTACAAGTGTCCAGTGTCCAAAAGTGTACGCAGAGATTCAAAATCTTCATTATCCTCTCGTCACTTTGGTCACAGGCAGCTGTGCCATCGAGCGTGTCACATAGCGCTCAGATATCAGTGGGCCTCACACAATCTACAAGTGTCCAGTGTCCAAAAGTGTACGCAGAGATTCAAAATCTCCATTATCCTCTCGTCACTTTGGTCACAGGCAGCTGTGCCATCGAGCGTGTCACATAGCGCTCAGATATCAGTGGGCCTCACACAATCCACAAGTGTCCAGTGTCCAAAAGTGTACGCAGAGATTCAAAATCTCCATTATCCTCTCGTCACTTTGGTCACAGGCAGCTGTGCCATCGAGCGTGTCACATAGCGCTCAGATATCAGTGGGCCTCACACAATCCACAAGTGTCCAGTGTCCAAAAGTGTACGCAGAGATTCAAAATCTCCATTATCCTCTTGTCACTTTGGTCACAGGCAGCTGTGCCATCGAGCGTGTCACATAGCGCTCAGATATCAGTGGGCCTCACACAATCCACAAGTGTCCAGTGTCCAAAAGTGTACGCAGAGATTCAAAATCTCCATTATCCTCTCGTCACTTTGGTCACAGGCAGCTGTGCCATCGAGCGTGTCACATAGCGCTCAGATATCAGTGGGCCTCACACAATCCACAAGTGTCCAGTGTCCAAAAGTGTACGCAGAGATTCAAAATCTCCATTATCCTCTCGTCACTTTGGTCACATAGCGCTCAGATATCAGTGGGCCTCACACAATCTACAAGTGTCCAGTGTCCAAAAGTGTACGCAGAGATTCAAAATCTCCATTATCCTCTCATCACTTTGGTCACAGGCAGCTGTGCCATCGAGCCTGTCACATAGCGCTCAGATATCAGTGGGCCTCACACAATCCAAAAGTGTCCACTGTCCACAAGTGTGTGCAGAAATTCTAAATCTCCCCTGTCCTATAGACACCTTGTACCTTGTTTTACATTACTATATAGTTTGTTGGATTTTGTCTACATTTCTACCAAAAATGAGGAAGGCTGGTGGAAGAGGCCGTGGAATTGGGCGGGGGTTGGCAGCTGGTAATGATGGTGTTGGTGGTGGATCTGATGGTAGTGGCAAGAGCAAAATAGGACCGAATGCAGGAGGTGCTGACCCTGCGTCATCGTCTGGCTACATAAGGCCTCGAACGCTTAGTTTTCTAGGAGTTGGCAAACCGCTTTTAAAGGCAGAGCATCAGGAAAAAGTTTTGTCTTACATTGCTGACTCAGCCTCCAGCTCTATCGCCTCCTCTTCTTCAGTTGTAAAAAGTAAAAGCACTGAGTCATCATTGGAGGCTCATGTTCATGAACCACACCTTTCCTTGTGTCCTTCACCCCAACCAAGATTGAAGGATGACGCAGGCCATACTACTGATTACTCCATGGAGCTGTTTTCACATACCATGCCTGGATTATCAAGTCAAATGGTGAATTACCCAGGCCAAGATGAATGTGACATGGAGTGCACTGATGCACAGCCGCTGATGGATGATTCTGCTGGTACATTCACTCAGAGCACTACATTGTCCTCGCAGTGTACAGAGCCAGATTTTGACCCTGATGAGACTCAGGTGCCCCTTCCCGCACACTATACCACCATACATGGTGACACAGAGAAAGGTGCACATGACATAGAAGAGGAGGTGATGGATGACCCAGTTGTTGACCCAGATTGGCATCCATTGGGGGAAGAGGGTTCTGCTTCCAATAGCTCAGATGAGGACCATCCACAGCAGACATCGACATCGCAACAGCTGTTATCTGGCAGGCCCGGAGCACTCCAAAGACAGGTTCCAAACATCAAAAGAGTTGCTGGACAGCTTGTCCAGAGGGTCAAAAGATCACAGCGTGCTAGGCCGCAAAATGTCTGCCAAAGTAGGAAGAGTGCAGTGTGGCACTTTTTTGAACAAAATCCTCATGATCAGGCCAAGGTTATCTGTAAGAAGTGCGCAAAGACCTTTAGCCGAGGGAAAAATCTGAAAAATTTGAATACCAGTTGCATGCTTAGACATTTAACCAGCATGCACTTGCAAGCGTGGACACAACACCAAACCTCAATTGCCACATGTGCAACTGATCACAACGAAGGTAGTCAGCAACGCTACATTGTTTCCCCCACTGTAAGCCCACCGGTTAGCACAGCAGCAAATGTTGAGGTGTCGTTGCAAGGCCACAGCAGTCAGGGAATCCCACTGTTATTATTACGTGCCCCGATGCTCACCTGGGGTCCCCCTCCTCCCGGTGCATCCCTCCTTCATCCTCGCGCCATGCCCTGTCTGGCTTTGCAGGGTCACGGCGCGTCAGAGGCACGCACATGCGCACTCGCTCGTTTCTGACCGCGGGGCATCCTGGGAGCACGTGACCCGGTGGCTCCTCCCCAACATGGCGGCGCCCACCGGGTATTTCTGTCTGGCGTCTTGAATGGTAAGACGCCTGTTTGTCTTTCTCTGTGGCACTTAGCGTTCCTGCGCAGCGTCGCCCCGACTCTCAGGTCCCCCCTCTCTCCTAGTCTGCGCTCTGCTCTCCGCTCCATAGCCCCATCTGGACCCCCTCTCAGCTCCCTCTGCTGTCTCTGTGCCTGACCCTCGCCGGGTCCTTCCCTGCTGCTGTCATCGGTAGCCCCTTAGCTAGGGTTCCGTCTGTACCCCTAGGTCAGTTCCCCCTAACCTTCCTTCCTTCTTTCTTCCAGCGTTCCTGCCCTGGCTCCATCCTGATCGGTCCTGGTTCCCTACGTTCTGTTTCCTCCTGCTCCGGGTCTACTCTAGTCAGTATCCTTTGGCCTTTCCCTCTGTACACTCCCTGGGTCGTCCCTTTGGTTCCGGCTGTCGTGGTCTCACCCCCCTTGGGCCTGCCCCTAACACTCCCTGTATAGGGGGTGGTCATCACCTGGGCCGCTCGCCCTCGGGGGCTCTGGAGCCACGACCCAGAGGGTCCACTCTCTGTTTCCTACTTAGAACCGTAACAGAACAAACAGGCCATGGACCCCGCTGGAGCCGTGCGGCTCAAAAGGAGTTGCTGTTTTTGCGGGAGAATCAAACTCGTATCATGGCTTTCATGAAATCCATGGATTCTCGTCTTTCCGGACTCCAGTCCTCTGACCCTGGGAATGCCTCCCAACTGGCTGGACTGCAGCAGGAACTGGCCCAGCAAAGAGATACCCAGACCCATATACTCAGTTATATGGCCTCCATAGATGACCGCCTACTCTCCTTACAGTCGGCTGCTGCAGCCCCCGTTCCAGCCCAGGCGCCTCACCCGCCACCCCGTTTAGCTAAGCCGCCCCGCTATAACGGGGATCCCAAGCTGTGCCGAGGTTTCCTGAATCAATGCCGCCTCCATTTCGAGCTCCTGCCCCTGCAATATCCCACTGAGCGGGCTAAGGTGGCTTTTGTTGTCTCCCATCTTGAGGGAGACGCTTTAGCGTGGGTTAACCCCCTCTGGGAACGTGATGATCCGGTAGTCTCCCAGCTAAGTACTTTCTTCGAGACGTTTCGTCGAGTGTTCGACGAGCCGGGTCGCCTGGCCTCTACTACGGAATCTTTATTTAACCTCCACCAAGGGTCCCAAACCGTGGGTCAGTATGCCATCCGATTCCGAACCTTGTCTTCTGATTTGGGATGGAATAACGAGGCCTTGGTAGGGGCCTTTTGGCGAGGCCTCGCGGGTCGAATTAAGGATGAGTTAGCTGGGCGGGATACTCCCACTGCTTTAGAAGATCTCATTTCGCTAGCCACACGTATCGACCTTAGGTTCCAGGAACGTGCTCGCGAGAGGAGACTTCCCCGTGCTTCCCCAACCATTCGCGGTCTACCCTGTCTCCGGCCCGGAATATCCGCTTCTGCTTCCATGCCTGAACCCATGCAAGTAGACCGGCTTAAGGTATCTGGACAACGCCGGGAGGAAAGACGCACTCACGGTCTCTGCTTCTACTGTGGTAGTGACTCCCATCTGGTCCGTACCTGCCCGGAACGTCCGGAAAACTCCTCCGCCTAGGTCAGGTAAGAGAGGCCTCCCTAGGTGTGTATGATACCTCTCTACCCCTCACTCTGTCTGTCTTGTTGCACGTTGGTGGAAAACGTTTTTCTCTGGCAGCCTATGTGGATTCCGGCGCAGCGGGAAATTTTATTAGGCTCAAAGAGGTTCTTAAATTTTCGGTCCCGGTCAAGACCTTAGAAACTCCACGGATCCTTGCTTCCGTGGACGGTAAACCTCTCCAAGAGACCATTACCTTGGTCACCCATGAGGTAGAACTCCAGGTAGGGGCCCTACACAAGGAGAGGATTGCTTTTTATGTCCTAGCGAGCATCTCTCACCCTATCCTTTTAGGCCTTCCCTGGCTACGAGCCCACGGCCCTACCTTAGACTGGCATAAGGGTAATATCCTGCGCTAGGGGAGTCCTGTAGGTCTGGGTGTCTGCTGCCGCTGCATCCCGTGGGTGGTTCTCCTTCCCCCTCCTTAACCTCCGGGTTGCCCGTTGCTTACAGCTCTTTTTCGGATGTTTTTGACAAGAGGGAGTCCGAGAACCTTCCGCCTCACCGACCCTATGATTGCCCCATCGAGCTCGTCCCTGGAGCCACTCCTCCGCGGGGTAGGATTTATCCGCTCTCGCTGGCAGAGACGCAAGCCATGTCGGAATACGTTCAAGAGAACTTAGCCAAGGGTTTCATACGGAAGTCTTCCTCCCCTGCGGGCGCAGGCTTCTTTTTTGTCAAGAAGAAGGACGGGTCGCTCCGCCCGTGCATTGATTACAGAGGTCTGAACAGCATCACGATTAAGAACAAGTACCCGTTACCCCTCATCCCCGAACTCTTTGATCGCCTGAGAGGGGCGCACATATTTACCAAACTTGATCTTCGAGGAGCCTATAACTTGGTCCGAATTCGCGCTGGGGATGAGTGGAAGACCGCATTCAACACCCGTGACGGTCACTATGAATACCTGGTGATGCCGTTTGGCCTCTGTAACGCACCAGCGGTATTCCAGGAGCTCGTTAACGATATTTTTCGGGATCTCCTTTACTCCTGTGTCGTGGTTTATCTTGACGACATTCTTGTCTTCTCTCCAGATCTCTCCACCCATCGACGAGATGTACGGCAAGTGTTGCAGCGTCTAAGAGAGAACCACCTATTTGCCAAGTTGGAGAAATGCGCCTTCGAACAACCGTCTCTGCCGTTCCTTGGGTATATCGTTTCGAAGTCTGGGTTGAGGATGGATCCCGAGAAAGTGTCCACGATCCTGGCCTGGCCCCGTCCCCTTGGTCTCAAAGCCATTCAACGCTTTCTCGGCTTTGCTAACTATTATAGGCAATTCGTTCCTCATTTTTCCACCATAACCAAGCCCATCTCTGCTCTCGTGCGCAAAGGAGCCAATCCCCGCCTCTGGCCTCCCGAGGCAGAAGACGCCTTTCAAACTCTGAAGAGAGAATTCGCTACAGCGCCCGTTCTCCACCGTCCTGATGCCGAGAGACCCTTCATTCTCGAGGTCGACGCATCCTCCGTGGGAGCGGGGGTGGTTCTCCTGCAAAGAACCTCCTCTGGCCGGACTGTCACCTGTGGGTTCTTTTCTAAAGCCTTTTCTCCCCCCGAACGCAATTACTCCATTGGGGACAAGGAACTACTGGCAATCAAACTGGCTTTAGAGGAATGGCGTTACCTTCTCGAAGGAGCTGTCCATCCCTTTACGATATTTACAGACCACAAGAATTTGGCCTATGTTCAGTCTGCCCAAAGGCTCAATCCCCGGCAAGCCCGATGGTCCCTATTTTTTGGACGCTTTGATTTCGAGCTCCGCTTTCGTCCGGGTAATAAGAACATCATAGCTGATGCCCTATCAAGATCATTTCTCCCGACCGATGAAGAGAGCCCCGCTCACATCATCGATCCAGCAAAAATCGTCACCCTAGCCCCTCTAAGTTTGGTCAACCCACCACCAGGCAAGACCTTGGTATTGGACCATGACAGAGTAAGGGTTCTGCACTGGGGACACTCTTCTAAGTTCGCCGGGCATGTCGGAGCCAAGAGGACTCTATCCCTCATCTCCCGCCATTATTGGTGGCCTTCACTCCGCCAGGACGTCCTGGAATTTACCGCTTCTTGCTCATCCTGCGCCCGGAATAAGATTCCACGACAGCTACCCTCTGGTCTCTTACATCCTTTGCCGGTTCCATCAGTTCCCTGGAGCCACATCGCCATGGATTTCGTCATGGATCTACCTCCATCTTCCGGCTGCTCTGTCATTTTGGTGGTGGTAGACCGTTTTTCCAAAATGGCTCATTTCATCCCGCTACCTGGTCTGCCTTCTGCGCCCGAGTTGGCGAAGATCTTCGTGCATCATGTTTTCCGACTTCATGGTTTTCCCCAGCACATCGTGTCTGACCGTGGTGTTCAATTCACCTCTCGTTTCTGGAGAGCTCTCTCTAGCTCAATGGGGGTAGTCCTGGATTTCTCCTCCGCCTATCATCCACAATTCAACGGCCAAGTGGAGCGGATCAATCAGGTGTTAACCACTTATCTTCGACATTTTTCTAATGCACACCAAAGTAACTGGGTCTCACTGCTTCCCTGGGCGGAATTTGCTCACAACAATCACCCCAACGAGTCCTCTTCCAAATCTCCCTTTTTCATAGTTTTTGGGCAGCATCCGGGCATTCCCCTTCCCGTGTCCCCCACCTCGGGCGTGCCGGCGGCGGACTCCTTGTCCTCAGAATTCTCTAAAATTTGGGAGGAGACTAAAAGGTCCCTTGAGAGAGCTAGCGATCGGATGAAAAGATACGCCGACAAGAGGCGCCTGGACACCCCTCCTTATCATCCAGGCGATAAGGTCTGGCTGTCCTCGCGCTTCCTCCGACTTAAAATCCCCTCTTATAAGTTAGGTCCACGTTACGTTGGCCCCTTTGAGGTTTTGGCTCGCATCAATGATGTAACCTATAAACTAAAATTGCCTGCCTCTCTGCGGATCCCCAACACTTTCCATGTGTCGCTTCTCAAACCCTCAGTGTTTTAATCGCTTTCAGCCAGCCTCGTCCCACGCTCCGCAACCTAGCTCCGCTGGGGACGTCTTTGATGTCAGGGACATCCTGGCAAAGAGGACCGTCCGAGGTAGAACCTTCTTTCTGGTAGATTGGGAAGGATTCGGTCCTGAGGAAAGGTCATGGGAGCCCCGGGAGAACATCAATGCTCCTCATATCATGAGAAGGTTTCTATCCCGCCTGAAGAAGGAGGGGAGTAAGAGAGGGGGTACTATTACGTGCCCCGATGCTCACCTGGGGTCCCCCTCCTCCCGGTGCATCCCTCCTTCATCCTCGCGCCGTGCCCTGTCTGGCTTTGCAGGGTCACGGCGCGTCAGAGGCACGCACATGCGCACTCGCTCGTTTCTGACCGCGGGGCATCCTGGGAGCACGTGACCCGGTGGCTCCTCCCCAACATGGCGGCGCCCACCGGGTATTTCTGTCTCGCGTCTTGAATGGTAAGACGCCTGTTTGTCTTTCTCTGTGGCGCTTGGCGTTCCTGCGCAGCGTCGCCCCGACTCTCAGGTCCCCCCTCTCTCCTAGTCTGCGCTCTGCTCTCCGCTCCATAGCCCCATCTGGACCCCTGCTCAGCTCCCTCTGCTGCCTCTGTGCCTGACCCTCGCCGGGTCCTTCCCTGCTGCTGTCATCGGTAGCCCCTTAGCTAGGGTTCCGTCTGTACCCCTAGGTCAGTTGCCCCTAACCTTCCTTCCTTCTTTCTTCCAGCGTTCCTGCCCTGGCTCCATCCTGATCGGTCCTGGTTCCCTACGTTCTGTTTCCTCCTGCTCCGGGTCTACTCTAGTCAGTATCCTTTGGCCTTTCCCTCTGTACACTCCCTGGGTCGTCCCTTTGGTTCCGGCTGTCGTGGTCTCACCCCCCTTGGGCCTGCCCCTAACACTCCCTGTATAGGGGGTGGTCATCACCTGGGCCGCTCGCCCTCGGGGGCTCTGGAGCCACGACCCAGAGGGTCCACTCTCTGGTTCCTACTTAGAACCGTAACAGTTATATCAATGAAAGACTGATTCTAGGCCATCAGAAAGAACACCAACTCCATCACCATCATCAACCCTCTCTCAGTCCGCCCTGTCCACCGCTACTTCCACCATATGCAGCTCTCAAGTCCAGCTCACCCTCCCAGACACTATGAGTAGGTCAAGAAAGTACTCAGTCTCTCATCCACGTACACTGGGTTTGAACGCCCACATTGCCAAACTAATCTCGTTTGAGATGATGCCCTTTCGGTTGGTGGAAAGCACAGCTTTCCGCGAACTCATGGCCTATGCAGTACCACGCTATGACCTACCCAGTCGCCACTTCTTCTCTCGCAAAGCCATCCCAGCCCTCCACCATCATGTGAAAGACCGCATTGTCCATGCACTCAAGCAGTCAGTGAGCGGAAAGGTGCACCTCACAACTGATGCATGGTCCAGTCGGCATGGCCAGGGCCGTTACGTGTCCATCACTGCGCACTGGGTTAATGTGGTGGATGCAGGGTCCACAGGGGACAGCGGTGGTGGGACAGTGCTGCCTAGCCCACGGTATAGGAAACAGTTGGCTGTAGGCGTTCGACCCTCCTCCTCCTCCTCCTCCTCCTCCTCCTCCAGAAGCGAAAGCTCGTCCACAGAGCGCAGTTGTACGAGCACTCCATCTGCAGCTGCCACTGTTGCAAACGATGTGTCCCCCTATCGAGCAGCTAGTGGAAAGCGTCAGCAGGCTGTGTTGCAGATGATGTGTTTGGGCGACAGACACACCGCCGAGGTGCTGGCCGAGTACTTGAAGCGACAAACTGAGTCATGGCTGGGCAGTGTACATCTTGAGGCAGGTAAGGTAGTTAGTGATAACGGCCGTAATTTTGTGGCAGCCATAGCCCTTTCAAAACTCAGCCACATACCTTGCTTGGCTCACACCTTGAACCTGGTGGTGCAGTGCTTCCTCAAAAATTATCCGGAGTTAACAGCCCTGCTCCAGAAGGTGCGAAGACTGTGCGCGCACATCCGCCGGTCGCCTGTACACTCCGTTCGTATGCAGAAGCTGCAGCGATTGCTCCACCTTCCCAACCACCGCCTCATTATCGACATTGCAACAAGGTGGAACTCCACCCTGCACATGGTGGAGCGGCTGTGCGAGCAGAGGCAGGCCATAATGCATTTGTGGGAGGATACACGGCCAGGCACTTTGAGAGCAGACATGGAGTTGACAGGCGTGCAGTGGTCGAAACTGAAAGACCTTTGTAAAGTCCTTCAGTGTTTTGAGGAATGCACACGGCTGGTAAGCGCAGACGACGCCATCCTAAGCATGAGCATCCCACTTATGCGTCTGCTCATGCAAACTTTGACGCACCTTAAGGAGCAGGCGTCTGCAGCCAATGTTGATGAGGAGGAAGAGGAGGAGGGAATCCTTGATGACATTCAGCCATTGTCTGCTCAGGGACCTCTCCGACCCCCTGACGAAGGATTCATTCCGAAACGTACGTCGGGCGTGTGTAGCTCATCCAGCAGCGTTCCTCCAAGGTATATACCCTCTATTCTTCCCTCCTTTCCCCTACACTCACTCTTTTTTTTTTTTTATTTATTTATTTTTGGAATTTGCATTTTTTGCACTTTATACCATCACATTGGTTTCTCTCCTTGCTGATTGTTTTGCATCACCACATGGTTCTATGCACAGACACTTGTTTGAGCCTATATGGTCTCCATATATTTTATGTCACTTTTTTAAGGAGCCAATGTATAGAGGGATAAAATATAGTTATTTATTAATGGGGAACGCCGTGCTTTATTAACCTATATAGGTGTATATATAAAATTCTTTTGAGCACACATCTTTTTTATATGTATTCGTATTACTATTACTTAATAAAGGTATTTTAATCGTATATCTGTTTTATGACTTTTTTATTATTCATATATCTTATTTAATTTTTATATACATTTTTTGACCAAAATTTGGGTTTTTCTTTGATTCGGTTTACAAATCTTTTCTCGAATGGTCTACCATTCTTCCAGTGGCACACACTTATACACGTTGAAAAAGGTATACTAATAGAATTATAACCATTTCATTATTATTGTTATATAAAAAATATATATATATTTTTTTTTTTTTTTTCACGTGTTTTTTGTGGTATTGCCTTTAAATCAGGTTATTTTGAGTTATCTTTGACGTATCGGAGCATGATGAGTTGTGGTATGTGTTAAAGGGGCGCTCTTTCGCCCAGGGCACATGAAAACCTGCAGCCAGCCCTCCCCCCCCCACAACTTTAGCCAAATAACACCCATTTTTCAGTGCGTAACTTATATTATGAAGTTAATTAAGGTTGACAAGCTTAAGTAAGAAGAATTGATGCTTTTGGCATTCAAATGGGCACTGTTGGTGTGTTTCCTGTCCTCCTCTCACTGCCGACTTTTATTCCCCATTGACTTACATTGGGTTTCGTGTTTCGGGACGACCCCGACTTTTCCCTATAATCGGACGATCTTGCTCGACCCGACTTTTGGAAAAGTCGGGTTTCACGAAACGAAACGCGACCCTAAAAAACCAAAAGTCGCTCAACTCTACTTGTAACCCCTCTACTACACTTCTTATTAAAGGATACATGAAAACTTATTAATTTGTGATCACTGTTACCCAAGTGACCCCCAACCCTTACATTTGATATGCGGTCTGGCCTGTTGGTTAATATTAGGTCTAGCAGTGCCCCCCCCTCTTGTTGGGTCCTGAACCAGTTGTGAAAGGTAATTGTCTCTCATAGTAGTCAAAAACCTATTACCTTTGCTGGAGCTGCAGGTTTCTGTTCCCCAATGTATTTCAGGGTAGTTGAAGTCCCCCATAATAATGACTTCTCCTTGAGTCGCAGCTTCATCTATTTGCTGTTTAATAGAGTAGGGCCCGATCAAAAGAGTCTTCCTTGTGGTGGGGGCTTAAAAAATCTTTTGGCAAAAACAAAAGCTGATGGCTGTATGTGATCTGGTGTTCGATGGGAACTACTAATGTGTGATTGGTGAGGACGTGATGCAGAAGTGGAGTTTTTCCAAGACTGGGCAGAGGACTGTGGAAGGTTCAAGGGGTGGAGGAGGGCCTGAGGTGGAGCCTGGGCAGAATCTCAAGGGGGCCAAAAAACTTTGCCAATATGGGGCTTCAAAATTCCTGGTGACAGCCCTGCCTGTGTGAATGCTACCTAATGTCTGATAGTAAGAAATCCTTCATTGTGTGGGTTTATATAATAGTATTTATGCACTCATAGAAATATAGATCTATCAATAAAAGTATCCTCTAAAGAAAGCAGCACTATACAAAACTGACATTGCAAACGAGAGCAAGCTTCAGAGTATCGACCCAGTATCCTCCATATATACATGGCCCATCCTTTGCCACACTGGAGGGATGAGAGACCCATAGATGGGTGTCTGTCAATTTGGTAGACGGCACTAAATTGGGCTTAGAAGGTTAATGCTGTTAACACTTTATAGCCATGATAAAATTGAACCTGGAACAAAATATACAATGGTAAGTTCAAAAATACAATAAAGCATTTATCATACAAGCAATAATTAAAACATTTTAGGACAATGATTATAAACAGGGCAGGTGGGCGGGAAATGCTTCATCCTGTTCATCCTGTGCAAGAAAGAGGGAGAGACAC
Organism: Dendrobates tinctorius; assembly: GCF_039654945.1. Taxonomy (NCBI): domain Eukaryota; kingdom Metazoa; phylum Chordata; class Amphibia; order Anura; family Dendrobatidae; genus Dendrobates; species Dendrobates tinctorius. The sequence goes on along the minus strand of NW_027361744.1, from coordinate 9,438,815 downwards.
AGATATGAATTAAATGGAAAAGCAACGATTTCTCTGGCGAGTTATTTGAATGTTCGGCCTACGTCCACCTGTCTGACAGACGGTATTCTAGTGGCTTGTAGCAGCAGCAGCAGCAGCATTCATAGAACACAATGCTTGCATGTGTTCTATTCCTGGAACAATGGGACCACGTGTCACAATGGGACCACGTGTCACAATGGGCAGCCCACAGTCTGTAGCAGCTGCGCAGTAGTAGTCAGCTTCAGTCTGCTGAGGGAGCCTCAGCAGACAGGTGGGCGATGCTCGCAAGGGAGATGGAAAAAGAGCTTGCTCACTTCACTCCACGCATCATTTCAGTATCTGCAGTACCTCTGAGAATGGTGCACTCACTCTCTTAAGCGGTTTCCAAAGACAGATTGAATTGAAATCGGGATACACAAGTAGTGTTTTCAAAGCATGATTTGAATGCTTTTTTCAAATGTCGTTGCTCTGTAATTAGTTTTTCTTGGTCCAAGTTGCACATTTCCAATTCCTTGGCCTTGATTTAGCTTGACCAACTCTTCTACTACTACTACTACTACTACTACTACTACTACTCTTATTCACCTCTATATGGGAGGCATTGCACTGTATTCAATCTGTCAGTAAAATAACGATCTATCTTGGCCTTTGCTGCTTGGTAGGTACAGGTGTGACAAGCTGCAGTAATGTGTTTGGCTTTGGAAAGCTATATTTCTGCACACCCACCTGCTACAAGGCCTGCAGCCCCTTCCCCTCAGTACTTCCCCAGTCTTAATTCAAGCATTCAATTCCTACCACATCCCTCATGCAATGATATGTCGTTTCATTTTTGAAACATTGTCCCCCTCTTGTGGCCTTCCAACTTTGAAATTTACTGTTCAATTTTGAATTAATTCATATATGAATTAAATGGAAAAGCAACGATTTATCTGGCGAGTTATTTGAATGTTCGGCCTACGTCCACCTGTCTGACAGACGGTATTCTAGTGGCTTGTAGCAGCAGCAGCAGCAGCTAGGTGCGCTGCTTGCCTGCAGTAAATAGGATGTGTTCCATCCATGGAACACTGTGATAGGAATCATGCCATTCACAGAACACAATGCTTGGATGTGTTCTATTCCTGGAACAATGGGGCCACGTGTCACAATGGGACCACGTGTCACAATGGGCAGCCCACAGTCTGTAGCAGCTGCGCAGTAGTAGTCAGCTTAAGTCTGCTGAGGGAGCCTCAGCAGACAGGTGGGCGATGCTCGCCCGGGAGATGGAAAAATAGCTTGCTCACTTCACTCCACGCATCATTTCAGTATCTGCAGTTCCTCTGAGAATGGTGCACTCACTCTCTTAAGCGGTTTCCAAAGACAGATTGAATTGAAATTGGGATACACAAGTGGTGTTTTCAAAGCATGATTTGAATGCTTTTTTCAAATGTCGTTGCTCTGTAATTAGTTTTTCTTGGTCCAAGTTGCACATTTCCAATTTCTTAGCCTTGATTTAACTTGACCAACTCTTCTACTACTACTACTACTACTACTACTACTACTACTACTACTACTACTACTACTCTTATTCACCTCTATATGGGAGGCATTGCACTGTATTCAATCTGTCAGTAAAATAACGATCTATCTTGGCCTTTGCTGCTTGGTAGGTACAGGTGTGACAAGCTGCAGTAATGTGTTTGGCTTTGGATAGCTACATTTCTGCACACCCATCTGCTACAAGGCCTGCAGCCCCTTCCCCTCAGTACTTCCCCAGTCTTAATTCAAGCATTCAATTCCTACCACATCCCTCATGCAATGATATGTCGTTTCATTTTTGAAACATTGCCCCCCTCTTGTGGCCTTCCAACTTTGAAATATACTGTTCAATTTTGAATTAATTCATATATGAATTAAATTGAAAAGCATCGATTTATCTGGTGAGTTATTTGAATGTTCGGCCTACGTCCACCTGTCTGACAGACGGTATTCTAGTGGATTGTAGCAGCAGCAGCAGCAGCTAGGTGCGCTGCTTGCCTGCAGTAAATAGGATGTGTTCCATCCATGGAACACTGTGATAGGAATCATGCCATTCATAGAACACAATGCTTGGATGTGTTATATTCCTGGAACAATGGGACCACGTGTCACAATGGGACCACATGTCACAATGGGCAGCCCACAGTCTGTAGCAGCTGCGCAGTAGTAGTCAGCTTCAGTCTGCTGAGGGAGCCTCAGCAGACAGGTGGGCGATGCTCGCCATGGAGATGGAAAAATAGCTTGCTCACTTCACTCCACGCATCATTTCAGTATCTGCAGTTCCTCTGAGAATGGTGCACTCACTCTCTTAAGCAGTTTCCAAAGACAGATTGAATTGAAATCGGGATACACAAGTAGTGTTTTCAAAGCATGATTTGAATGCTTTTTTCAAATGTCGTTGCTCTGTAATTAGTTTTTCTTGGTCCAAGTTGCACATTTCCAATTCCTTAGCCTTGATTTAACTTGACCAACTCTTCTACTACTACTACTACTACTCTTATTCACCTCTATATGCTAGGCATTGCACTGTATTCAATCTGTCAGTAAAATAACGATCTATCTTGGCCTTTGCTGCTTGGTAGGTACAGGTGTGACAAGCTGCAGTAATGTGTTTGGCTTTGGATAGCTACATTTCTGCACACCCACCTGCTACAAGGCCTGCAGCCCCTTCCCCTCAGTACTTCCCCAGTCTTAATTCAAGCATTCAATTCCTACCACATCCCTCATGCAATGATATGTCGTTTCATTTTTGAAACATTGTCCCCCTCTTGTGGCCTTCCAACTTTGAAATTTACTGTTCAATTTTGAATTAATTCATATATGAATTAAATGGAAAAGCAACGATTTATCTGGCGAGTTATTTGAATGTTCGGCCTACGTCCACCTGTCTGACAGACGGTATTCTAGTGGCTTGTAGCAGCAGCAGCAGCTAGGTGCGCTGCTTGCCTGCAGTAAATAGGATGTGTTCCATCCATGGAACATTGTGATAGGAATCATGCCATTCATAGAACACAATGCTTGGATGTGCTCTATTCCTGGAACAATGGGACCACGTGTCACAATGGGACCACGTGTCACAATGGGCAGCCCACAGTCTGTAGCAGCTGCGCAGTAGTAGTCAGCTTCAGTCTGCTGAGGGAGCCTCAGCAGACAGGTGGGCGATGCTCGCCAGGGAGATGGAAAAATAGCTTGCACACTTCACTCCACGCATCATTTCAGTATCTGCAGTTCTTCTGAGAATGGTGCACTCACTCTCTTAAGCGTTTTCCAAAGACAGATTGAATTGAAATCGGGATACACAAGTAGTGTTTTCAAAGCATGATTTGAATGCTTTTTTCAAATGTCGTTGCTCTGTAATTAGTTTTTCTTGGTCCAAGTTGCACATTTCCAATTCCTTAGCCTTGATTTAACTTGACCAACTCTTCTACTACTACTACTACTACTACACTTATTCACCTCTATATGGGAGGCATTGCACTGTATTCAATCTGTCAGTAAAATAACGATCTATCTTGGCCTTTGCTGCGTGGTAGGTACAGTTGTGACAAGCTGCAGTAATGTGTTTGGCTTTGGATAGCTACATTTCTGCACACCCACCTGCTACAAGGCCTGCAGCCCCTTCCCCTCAGTACTTCCCCAGTCTTAATTCAAGCATTCAATTCCTACCACATCCCTCATGCAATGATATGTCGTTTCATTTTTGAAACATTGTCCCCCTCTTGTGGCCTTCCAACTTTGAAATTTACTGTTCAATTTTGAATTAATTTATATATGAATTAAATGGAAAAGCAACGATTTATCTGGCGAGTTATTTGAATGTTCGGCCTACGTCCACCTGTCTGACAGACGGTATTCTAGTGGCTTGTAGCAGCAGCAGCAGCAGCAGCAGCTAGGTGCGCTGCTTGCCTGCAGTAAATAGGATGTGTTCCATCCATGGAACACTGTGATAGGAATCATGCCATTCATAGAACACAATGCTTGGATGTGTTCTATTCCTGGAACAATGGGACCACGTGTCACAATGGGACCACGTGTCACAATGGGCAGCCCACAGTCTGTAGCAGCTGCGCAGTAGTAGTCAGCTTCAGTCTGCTGAGGGAGCCTCAGCAGACAGGTGGGCGATGCTCGCCAGGGAGATGGAAAAATAGCTTGCTCACTTCACTCCACACATCATTTCAGTATCTGCAGTTCCTCTGAGAATGGTGCACTCACTCTCTTAAGCGGTTTCCAAAGACAGATTGAATTGAAATCGGGATATACAAGTAGTGTTTTCAAAGCATGATTTGAATGCTTTTTTCAAATGTCGTTGCTCTGTAATTAGTTTTTCTTGGTCCAAGTTGCACATTTCCAATTCCTTAGCCTTGATTTAACTTGACCAACTCTTCTACTACTACTACTACTACTACTACTACTACTACTACTACTACTACTACTACTCTTATTCACCTCTATATGGGAGGCATTGCACTGTATTCAATCTGTCAGTAAAATAACGATCTATCTTGGCCTTTGCTGCTTGGTAGGTACAGGTGTGACAAGCTGCAGTAATGTGTTTGGCTTTGGATAGCTACATTTCTGCACACCCACCTGCTACAAGGCCTGCAGCCCCTTCCCCTCAGTACTTCCCCAGTCTTAATTCAAGCATTCAATTCCTACCACATCCCTCATGCAATGATATGTCGTTTCATTTTTGAAACATTGCCCCCCTCTTGTGGCCTTCCAACTTTGAAATTTACTGTTCAATTTTGAATTAATTCATATATGAATTAAATTGAAAAGCAACGATTTATCTGGTGAGTTATTTGAATGTTCGGCCTACGTCCACCTGTCTGACAGACGGTATTCTAGTGGATTGTAGCAGCAGCAGCAGCAGCTAGGTGCGCTGCTTGCCTGCAGTAAATAGGATGTGTTCCATCCATGGAACACTGTGATAGGAATCATGCCATTCATAGAACACAATGCTTGGATGTGTTCTATTCCTGGAACAATGGGACCACGTGTCACAATGGGACCACGTGTCACAATGGGCAGCCCACAGTCTGTAGCAGCTGCACAGTAGTAGTCAGCTTCAGTCTGCTGAGGGAGCCTCAGCAGACAGGTGGGCGATGCTCGCCCGGGAGATGGAAAAATAGCTTGCTCACTTCACTCCACGCATCATTTCAGTATCTGCAGTTCCTCTGAGAATGGTGCACTCACTCTCTTAAGCAGTTTCCAAAGACAGATTGAATTGAAATCGAGATACACAAGTAGTGTTTTCAAAGCATGATTTGAATGCTTTTTTCAAATGTCGTTGCTCTGTAAATAGTTTTTCTTGGTCCAAGTTGCACATTTCCAATTCCTTAGCCTTGATTTAACTTGACCAACTCTTCTAATACTACTACTACTACTACTACTACTACTCTTATTCACCTCTATATGGGAGGCATTGCACTGTATTCAATCTGTCAGTAAAATAACGATCTATCTTGGCCTTTGCTGCGTGGTAGGTACAGTTGTGACAAGCTGCAGTAATGTGTTTGGCTTTGGATAGCTACATTTCTGCACACCCACCTGCTACAAGGCCTGCAGCCCCTTCCCCTCAGTACTTCCCCAGTCTTAATTCAAGCATTCAATGCCTACCACATCCCTCATGCAATGATATGTCGTTTCATTTTTGAAACATTGTCCCCCTCTTGTGGCCTTCCAACTTTGAAATTTACTGTTCAATTTTGAATTAATTTATATATGAATTAAATGGAAAAGCAACGATTTATCTGGCGAGTTATTTGAATGTTCGGCCTACGTCCACCTGTCTGACAGACGGTATTCTAGTGGCTTGTAGCAGCAGCAGCAGCAGCAGCTAGGTGCGCTGCTTGCCTGCAGTAAATAGGATGTGTTCCATCCATGGAACACTGTGATAGGAATCATGCCATTCATAGAACACAATGCTTGGATGTGTTCTATTCCTGGAACAATGGGACCACGTGTCACAATGGGACCACGTGTCACAATGGGCCGCCCACAGTCTGTAGCAGCTGCGCAGTAGTAGTCAGCTTCAGTCTGCTGAGGGAGCCTCAGCAGACAGGTGGGCGATGCTCGCCAGGGAGATGGAAAAATAGCTTGCTCACTTCACTCCACACATCATTTCAGTATCTGCAGTTCCTCTGAGAATGGTGCACTCACTCTCTTAAGTGGTTTCCAAAGACAGATTGAATATAAATCGAGATACACAAGTAGTGTTTTCAAAGCATGATTTGAATGCTTTTTTCAAATGTCGTTGCTCTGTAATTAGTTTTTCTTGGTACAAATTGCACATTTCCAATTCCTTAGCCTTGATTTAACTTGACCAACTCTTCTTCTACTACTACTACTACTACTACTACTACTACTACTACTACTACTACTACTACTACTACTACTACTCTTATTCACCTCTATATGGGAGGCATTGCACTGTATTCAATCTGTCAGTAAAATAATGATCTATCTTGGCCTTTGCTGCTTGGTAGGTACAGGTGTGACAAGCTGCAGTAATGTGTTTGGCTTTGGATAGCTACATTTCTGCACACCCACCTGCTACAAGGCCTGCAGCCCCTTCCCCTCAGTACTTCCCCAGTCTTAATTCAAGCATTCAATTCCTACCACATCCCTCTTGCAATGATATGTCGTTTCGTTTTTGAAACATTGTACCCCTCTTGTGGCCTTCCAACTTTGAAATTTACTGTTCAATTTTGAATTAATTCATATATGAATTAAATGGAAAAGCAACGATTTATCTGGCTAGTTATTTGAATGTTCGGCCTACGTCCACCTGTCTGACAGACGGTATTCTAGTGGCTTGTAGCAGCAGCAGCTAGGTGCGCTGCTTGCCTGCAGTAAATAGGATGTGTTCCATCCATGGAACACTGTGATAGGAATCATGCCATTCATAGAACACAATTCTTGGATGTGTTCTATTCCTGGAACAATGGGACCACGTGTCACAATGGGACCACGTGTCACAATGGGCAGCCCACAGTCTGTAGCAGCTGCGCAGTAGTAGTCAGCTTCAGTCTGCTGAGGGAGCCTCAGCAGACAGGTGGGCGATGCTCGCCAGGGAGATGGAAAAATAGCTTGCTCACTTCACTCCACGCATCATTTCAGTATCTGCATTTCCTCTGAGAATGGTGCACTCACTCTCTTAAGCGGTTTCCAAAGACAGATTGAATTGAAATCGGGATACACAAGTAGTGTTTTCAAAGCATGATGTGAATGCTTTTTTCAAATGTCGTTGCTCTGTAATTAGTTTTTCTTGGTCCAAGTTGCACATTTCCAATTCCTTAGCCTTGATTTAACTTGACCAACTCTTCTACTACTACTACTACTACTACTCTTATTCACCTCTATATGGGAGGCATTGCACTGTATTCAATCTGTCAGTAAAATAACGATCTATCTTGGCCTTTGCTGCTTGGTAGGTACAGGTGTGACAAGCTGCAGTAATGTGTTTGGCTTTGGATAGCTACATTTCTGCACACCCACCTGCTACAAGGCCTGCAGCCCCTTCCCCTCAGTGCTTCCCCAGTCTTAATTCAAGCATTCAATTCCTACCACATCCCTCATGCAATGATATGTCGTTTCATTTTTGAAACATTGTCCCCCTCTTGTGGCCTTCCAACTTTGAAATTTACTGTTCAATTTTGAATTAATTCATATATGAATTAAATGGAAAAGCAACGATTTATCTGGCTAGTTATTTGAATGTTCGGCCTACGTCCACCTGTCTGACAGACGGTATTCTAGTGGCTTGTAGCAGCAGCAGCAGCAGCAGCTAGGTGCGCTGCTTGCCTGCAGTAAATAGGATGTGTTCCATCCATGGAACACTGTGATAGGAATCATGCCATTCATAGAACACAATGCTTGGATGTGTTCTATTCCTGGAACAATGGGACCACGTGTCACAATGGGACCACGTGTCACAATGGGCAGCCCACAGTCTGTAGCAGCTGCGCAGTAGTAGTCAGCTTCAGTCTGCTGAGGAAGCCTCAGCAGACAGGTGGGCGATGCTCGCCAGGGAGATGGAAAAATAGCTTGCTCACTTCACTCCACGCATCATTTCAGTATCTGCAGTTCCTCTGAGAATGGTGCACTCACTCTTAAGCGTTTTCCAAAGACAGATTGAATTGAAATCGGGATACACAAGTAGTGTTTTCAAAGCATAATTTGAATGCTTTTTTCAAATGTCGTTGCTCTGTAATTAGTTTTTCTTGGTCCAAGTTGCACATTTCCAATTCCTTAGCCTTGATTTAACTTGATCAACTCTTCTACTACTACTACTACTACTACTACACTTATTCACCTCTATATGGGAGGCATTGCACTGTATTCAATCTGTCAGTAAAATAACGATCTATCTTGGCCTTTGCTGCTTGGTAGGTACAGGTGTGACAAGCTGCAGTAATGTGTTTGGCTTTGGAAAGCTACATTTCTGCACACCCACCTGCTACAAGGCCTGCAGCCCCTTCCCCTCAGTACTTCCCCAGTCTTAATTCAAGCATTCAATTCCTATCACATCCCTCATGCAATGATATGTCGTTTCATTTTTGAAACATTGTCCCCCTCTTGTGGCCTTCCAACTTTGAAATTTACTGTTCAATTTTGAATTAATTCATATATGAATTAAATGGAAAAGCAACGATTTATCTGGCGAGTTATTTGAATGTTCGGCCTACGTCCACCTGTCTGACAGACGGTATTCTAGTGGCTTGTAGCAGCAGCAGCAGCAGCAGCTAGGTACGCTGCTTGCCTGCAGTAAATAGGATGTGTTCCATCCATGGAACACTGTGATAGGAATCATGCCATTCAAAGAACACAATGCTTGGATGTGTTCTATTCCTGGAACAATGGGGCCACGTGTCACAATGGGACCACGTGTCACAATGGGCAGCCCACAGTCTGTAGCAGCTGCGCAGTAGTAGTGAGCTTCAGTCTGCTGAGGGAGCCTCAGCAGACAGGTGGGCGATGCTCGCCAGGGAGATGGAAAAATAGCTTGCTCACTTCACTCCACGCATCATTTCAGTATCTGCAGTTCCTCTGAGAATGGTGCACTCACTCTCTTAAGCGGTTTCCAAAGACAGATTGAATTGAAATTGGGATACACAAGTAGTGTTTTCAAAGCATGATTTGAATGCTTTTTTCAAATGTCGTTGCTCTGTAATTAGTTTTTCTTGGTCCAAGTTGCACATTTCCAATTCCTTAGCCTTGATTTAACTTGACCAACTCTTCTACTACTACTACTCTTATTCACCTCTATATGGGAGGCATTGCACTGTATTCAATCTGTCAGTAAAATAACGATCTATCTTGGCCTTTGCTGCTTGGTAGGTACAGGTATGACAAGCTGCGGTAATGTGTTTGGCTTTGGATAGCTACATTTCTGCACACCCACCTGCTACAAGGCCTGCAGCCCCTTCCCCTCAGTACTTCCCCAGTCTTAATTCAAGCATTCAATTCCTACCACATCCCTCATGCAATGATATGTCGTTTCATTTTTGAAACATTGTCCCCCTCTTGTGGCCTTCCAACTTTGAAATTTACTGTTCAATTTTGAATTAATTCATATATGAATTAAATGGAAAAGCAACGATTTATCTGGCGAGTTATTTGAATGTTCGGCCTACGTCCACCTGTCTGACAGACGGTATTCTAGTGGCTTGTAGCAGCAGCAGCAGCAGCAGCAGCTAGGTGCGCTGCTTGCCTGCAGTAAATAGGATGTGTTCCATCCATGGAACACTGTGATAGGAATCATGCCATTCATAGAACACAATGCTTGGATGTGTTCTATTCCTGGAACAATGGGACCACGTGTCACAATGGGACCACGTGTCACAATGGGCAGCCCACAGTCTGTAGCAGCTGCGCAGTAGTAGTCAGCTTCAGCCTGCTGAGGGAGCCTCAGCAGACAGGTGGGCGATGCTCGCCAGGGAGATGGAAAAATAGCTTGCTCACTTCACTCCACGCATCATTTCAGTATCTGCAGTTCCTCTGAGAATGGTGCACTCACTCTCTTAAGCGGTTTCCAAAGACAGATTGAATTGAAATTGGGATAGACAAGTAGTGATTTCAAAGCATGATTTGAATGCTTTTTTCAAATGTCGTTGCTCTGTAATTAGTTTTTCTTGGTCCAAGTTGCACATTTCCAATTCCTTAGCCTTGATTTAACTTGACCAACTCTTCTACTACTACTACTACTACTACTACTACTACTCCTACTACTACTCTTATTCACCTCTATATGGGAGGCATTGCACTGTATTCAATCTGTCAGTAAAATAACGATCTATCTTGGCCTTTGCTTCTTGGTAGGTACAGGTGTGACAAGCTGCAGTAATGTGTTTGGCTTTGGATAGCTACATTTCTGCACACCCATCTGCTACAAGGCCTGCAGCCCCTTCCCCTCAGTACCTCCCCAGTCTTAATTCAAGCATTCAATTCCTACCACATCCCTCATGCAATGATATGTCGCTTCATTTTTGAAACATTGCCCCCCTCTTGTGGCCTTCCAACTTTGAAATTTACTGTTCAATTTTGAATTAATTCATATATGAATTAAATGGAAAAGCAATGATTTATCTGGCGAGTTATTTGAATGTTCGGCCTACGTCCACCTGTCTGACAGACGGTATTCTAGTGGCTTGTAGCAGCAGCAGCAGCAGCTAGGTGCGCTGCTTGCCTGCAGTAAATAGGATGTGTTCCATCCATGGAACACTGTGATAGGAATCATGCCATTCATAGAACACAATGCTTGGATGTGTTCTATTCCTGGAACAATGGGACCACGTGTCACAATGGGACAACGTGTCACAATGGGCAGCCCACAGTCTGTAGCAGCTGTGCAGTAGTAGTCAGCTTCAGTCTGCTGAGGGAGCCTCAGTAGACAGGTGGGCGATGCTCGCCAGGGAGATGGAAAAATAGCTTGCTCACTTCACTCCACGCATCATTTCTGTATCTGCAGTTCCTCTGAGAATGGTGCACTCACTCTCTTAAGCAGTTTCCAAAGACAGATTGAATTGAAATCGGGATACACAAGTAGTGTTTTCAAAGCATGATTTGAATGCTTTTTTCAAATGTCGTTGCTCTCTAATTAGTTTTTCTTGGTCCAAGTTGCACATTTCCAATTCCTTAGCCTTGATTTAACTTGACCAACTCTTCTACTACTACTACTACTACTACTACTACTACTCTTATTCACCTCTATATGGGAGGCATTGCACTGTATTCAATCTGTCAGTAAAATAACGATCTATCTTGGCCTTTGCTGCTTGGTAGGTACAGTTGTGACAAGCTGCAGTAATGTGTTTGGCTTTGGATAGCTACATTTCTGCACACCCACCTGCTACAAGGCCTGCAGCCCCTTCCCCTCAGTACTTCCCCAGTCTTAATTCAAGCATTCAATTCCCACCACATCCCTCATGCAATGATATGTCGTTTCATTTTTGAAACATTGTCCCCCTCTTGTGGCCTTCCAACTTTGAAATTTACTGTTCAATTTTGAATTAATTTATATATGAATTAAATGGAAAAGCAACGATTTATCTGGCGAGTTATTTGAATGTTCGGCCTACGTCCACCTGTCTGACAGACGGTATACTAGTGGCTTGTAGCAGCAGTAGCAGCAGCAGCAGCTAGGTGCGCTGCTTGCCTGCAGTAAATAGGATGTGTTCCATCCATGGAACACTGTGATAGGAATCATGCCATTCATAGAACACAATGCTTGGATGTGTTCTATTCCTGGAACAATGGGACCACGTGTCACAATGGGACCACGTGTCACAATGGGTCGCCCACAGTCTGTAGCAGCTTCAGTCTGCTGAGGGAGCCTCAGCAGACAGGTGGGCGATGCTAGCCAGGGAGATGGAAAAATAGCTTGCTCACTTCACTCCACACATCATTTCAGTATCTGCAGTTCCTCTGAGAATGGTGCACTCACTCTCTTAAGCGGTTTCCAAAGACAGATTGAATTGAAATCGGGATACACAAGTAGAGTTTTCAAAGCATGATTTGAATGCTTTTTTCAAATGTCGTTCCTCTGTAATTAGTTTTTCTTGGTCCAAGTTGCACATTTCCAATTCCTTAGCCTTGATTTAACTTGACCAACTCTTCTACTACTACTACTACTACTACTACTACTACTACTACTACTCTTATTCACCTCTATATGGGAGGCATTGCACTGTATTCAATCTGTCAGTAAAATAATGATCTATCTTGGCCTTTGCTGCTTAGAATCATAGAATCATAGAATCATAGAGTTGGAAGGGACCTCCTGGGCCATCTGGTCCAACCCCCTGCTCAAAGCAGGATTCGCTAAATCATCCCAGTCAGATGTCTGTCCAGCCTCTGTTTGAAGACTTCCATTGAAGGAGAACTCACCACTTCTCGTGGCAGCCTGTTCCACTCATTGATCACTCTAACTGTCAAAAAGTTTTTTCTAATATCTAATCTGTGTCTCCTCCCATTCAGTTTCATCCCATTGCTTCTAGTCTTTCCTTGTGCAAATGAGAATAAAGTTGATCCTTCTACAATGTGACAGCCCTTTAGATATTTGTAGACAGCTATTAAGTCTCCTCTCAGTCTTCTCTTTTGCAAACTAAACATTCCCAAATCCTGCAACCTTTCCTCATAAGACAGGGTTTGCAGACCGGTCACCATTCTGGTCGCTCTTTTCTGAACTTGCTTGGTAGGTACAGGTGTGACAAGCTGCAGTAATGTGTTTGGCTTTGGATAGCTACATTTCTGCACACCCACCTGCTACAAGGCCTGCAGCCCCTTCCCCTCAGTACTTTCCCAGTCTTAATCCAAGCATTCAATTCCTACCACATCCCTCTTGCAATGATATGTCGTTTCGTTTTTGAAACATTGTACCCCTCTTGTGGCCTTCCAACTTTGAAATTTACTGTTCAATTTTGAATTAATTCATATATGAATTAAATGGAAAAGCAACGATTTATCTGGCGAGTTATTTGAATGTTCGGCCTACGTCCACCTGTCTGACAGACGGTATTCTAGTGGCTTGTAGCAGCAGCAGCTAGGAGCGCTGCTTGCCTGCAATAAATAGGATGTGTTCCATCCATGGAACACTGTGATAGGAATCATGCCATTCATAGAACACAATTCTTGGATGTGTTCTATTCCTGGAACAATGGGACCACGTGTCACAATGGGACCACGTGTCACAATGGGCAGCCCACAGTCTGTAGCAGCTGCGCAGTAGTAGTCAGCTTCAGTCTGCTGAGGGAGCCTCAGCAGACAGGTGGGCGATGCTCGCCAGGGAGATGGAAAAATAGCTTGCTCACTTCACTCCACGCATCATTTCAGTATCTGCAGTTCCTCTGAGAATGGTGCACTCACTCTCTTAAGCGGTTTCCAAAGACAGATTGAATTGAAATCGGGATACACAAGTAGTGTTTTCAAAGCATGATTTGAATGCTTTTTTCAAATGTCGTTGCTCTGTAATTAGTTTTTCTTGGTCCAAGTTGCACATTTCCAATTCCTTAGCCTTTATTTAACTTGACCAACTCTTCTACTACTACTACTACTACTACTACTACTACTACTACTACTACTCTTATTCACCTCTATATGGGAGGCATTGCACTGTATTCAATTTGTCAGTAAAATAACGATCTATCTTGGCCTTTGCTGCTTGGTAGGTACAGGTGTGACAAGCTGCAGTAATGTGTTTGGCTTTGGATAGCTACATTTCTGCGCACCCACCTGCTACAAGGCCTGCAGCCCCTTCCCCTCAGTACTTCCCCAGTCTTAATTCAAGCATTCAATTCCTACCACATCCCTCATGCAATGATATGTTGTTTCATTTTTGAAACATTGTCCCCCTCTTGTGGCCTTCCAACTTTGAAATTTACTGTTCAATTTTGAATTAATTCATATATGAATTAAATGGAAAAGCAACGATTTATCTGGCTAGTTATTTGAATGTTCGGCCTACGTCCACCTGTCTGACAGACGGTATTCTAGTGGCTTGTAGCAGCAGCAGCAGCAGCAGCAGCTAGGTGCGCTGCTTGCCTGCAGTAAATAGGATGTGTTCCATCCATGGAACACTGTGATAGGAATCATGCCATTCATAGAACACAATGCTTGGATGTGTTCTATTCCTGGAACAATGGGACCACGTGTCACAATGTGACCACGTGTCACAATGGGCAGCCCACAGTCTGTAGCAGCTGCGCAGTAGTAGTCAGCTTCAGTCTGCTGAGGGAGCCTCAGCAGACAGGTGGGCGATGCTCGCCAGGGAGATGGAAAAATAGCTTGCTCACTTCACTCCATGCATCATTTCAGTATCTGCAGTTCCTCTGAGAATGGTGCACTCAATCTCTTAAGCGGTTTCCAAAGACAGATTGAATTGAAATCGGGATACACAAGTAGTGTTTTCAAAGCATGATTTGAATGCTTTTTTCAAATGTCGTTGCTCTGTAATTAGTTTTTCTTGGTCCAAGTTGCACATTTCCAATTCCTTAGCCTTGATTTAACTTGACCAACTTTTCTACTACTACTACTACTACTACTACTCTTATTCACCTCTATATGGGAGGCATTGCACTGTATTCAATCTGTCAGTAAAATAACGATCTATCTTGGCCTTTGCTGCTTGGTCGGTACAGGTGTGACAAGCTGCAGTAATGTGTTTGGCTTTGGATAGCTACATTTCTGCACACCCACCTGCTACAAGGCCTGCAGCCCCTTCCCCTCAGTACTTCCCCAGTCTTAATTCATGCATTCAATTCCTACCACATCCCTCATGCAATGATATGTCGTTTCATTTTTGAAACATTGTCCCCCTCTTGTGGCCTTCCAACTTTGAAATTTACTGTTCAATTTTGAATTAATTCATATATGAATTAAATGGAAAAGCAACGATTTATCTGGCGAGTTATTTGAATGTTCGGCCTACGTCCACCTGTCTGACAGACGGTATTCTAGTGGCTTGTAGCAGCAGCAGCAGCAGCAGCAGCTAGGTGCGCTGCTTGCCTGCAGTAAATAGGATGTGTTCCATCCATGGAACACTGTGATAGGAATCATGCCATTCATAGAACACAATGCTTGGATGTGTTCTATTCCTGGAACAATGGGACCACGTGTCACAATGGGACCACGTGTCACAATGGGCAGCCCACAGTCTGTAGCAGCTGCGCAGTAGTAGTCAGCTTCAGTCTGCTGAGGGAGCCTCAGCAGACAGGTGGGCGATGCTCGCCAGGGAGATGGAAAAATAGCTTGCTCACTTCACTCCACGCATCATTTCAGTATCTGCAGTTCCTCTGAGAATGGTGCACTCACTCTCTTAAGCGGTTTCCAAAGACAGATTGAATTGAATCATAGAATCGTCGAGTTGGAAGGGACCTCCTGGGCCATCTGGTCCAACCCCCTGCTCAAAGCAGGATTCGCTAAATCATCCCAGTCAGATGTCTGTCCAGCCTCTGTTTGAAGACTTCCATTGAAGGAGAACTCACCACTTCTCGTGGCAGCCTGTTCCACTCATTGATCACTCTAACTGTCAAAAAGTTTTTTCTAATATCTAATCTGTGTCTCTTCCCATTCAGTTTCATCCCATTGCTTCTAGTCTTTCCTTGTGCAAATGAGAATAAAGTTGATCCTTCTACAATGTGACAGCCCTTTAGATATTTGTAGACAGCTATTAAGTCTCCTCTCAGTCTTCTCTTTTGCAAACTAAACATTCCCAAATCCTGCAACCTTTCCTCATAAGACAGGGTTTGCAGACCGGTCACCATTCTGGTCGCTCTTTTCTGAACTTGCTCCAGCTTGTTGATGTCTTTTTTAAAATGTGGTGCCCAAAACTGGACACAATATTCCAGATGAGGTCTGACCAAAGAGGAGTAGAGGGAAATAATGACTTCACGTGATCTAGACTGTATGCTTCTGTTAATACATCCTAGAATTGCATTTGCCTTTTTTGCTGCTGCATCACACTGTTGACTCATATTCAGTCTGTGATCTATTAGTATACCCAAGTCTTTTTCACATGTGCTGTCACTTAGCCCTATTCCTCCCATTCTATATATGCTTTTTTCATTTTTATTGCCCAGATGTAGTACTTTGCATTTCTCCCTGTTAAAAACCATTCTGTTAGTTGCTGCCCACTTCTCCAGTTTATTTAAATCTTTTTGAATCCTCTCTCTCTCTTCTCTAGTATTAGCTATCCCTCCTAGCTTTGTGTCATCAGCAAATTTAATCAGTTTACCCTCAATTCCTTCATCTAAATCGTTGATAAAGATGTTGAACAATACAGGGCCCAGGACAGAGCCCTGTGGTACCCCACTTGAGACATTCTTCCAACTGGATGTGCAGCCATTTACGACCACTCTTTGGGTCCGATCACTAAGCCAGTTATGAATCCACCTAACAGTTGCCTTGTCCATTCCATACTTAGTCATTTTATCAATAAGGATTGTATGAGAGACTTTGTCAAATGCTTTGCTGAAGTCAAGATATTGAAATTGAATTGAATTGAATTGAAATTGGGATAGACAAGTAGTGTTTTCAAAGCATGATTTGAATGCTTTTTTCAAATGTCGTTGCTCTGTAATTAGTTTTTCTTGGTCCAAGTTGCACATTTCCAATTCCTTAGCCTTGATTTAACTTGACCAACTCTTCTACTACTACTACTACTACTACTCTTATTCACCTCTATATGGGAGGCATTGCACTGTATTCAATTTGTCAGTAAAATAACGATCTATCTTGGCCTTTGCTGCTTGGTAGGTACAGGTGTGACAAGCTGCAGTAATGTGTTTGGCTTTGGATAGCTACATTTCTGCACACCCACCTGCTACAAGGCCTGCAGCCCCTTCCCCTCAGTACTTCCCCAGTCTTAATTCAAGCATTCAATTCCTACCACATCCCTCATGCAATGATATGTCGTTTCATTTTTGAAACATTGTCCCCCTCTTGTGGCCTTCCAACTTTGAAATTTACTGTTCAATTTTGAATTAATTCATATATGAATTAAATGGAAAAGCAACGATTTATCTGGCGAGTTATTTGAATGTTCGGCCTACGTCCACCTGTCTGACAGACGGTATTCTAGTGGCTTGTAGCAGCAGCAGCAGCAGCAGCTAGGTGCCCTGCTTGCCTGCAGTAAATAGTATGTGTTCCATCCATGGAACACTGTGATAGGAATCATGCCATTCATAGAACACAATGCTTGGATGTGTTCTATTCCTGGAACAATGGGACCACGTGTCACAATGGGACCACGAGTCACAACGGGCAGCCCACAGTCTGTAGCAGCTGCGCAGTAGTAGTCAGCTTCAGTCTGCTGAGGGAGCCTCAGCAGACAGGTGGGCGATGCTCGCCAGGGAGATGGAAAAATAGCTTGCTCACTTCACTCCACGCATCATTTCAGTATCTGCAGTTCCTCTGAGAATGGTGCACTCACTCTCTTAAGCGGTTTCCAAAGACAGATTGAATTGAAATCGGGATACACAAGTAGTGTTTTCAAAGCATGATTTGAATGCTTTTTTCAAATGTCGTTGCTCTGTAATTAGTTTTTCTTGGTCCAAGTTGCACATTTCCAATTCCTTAGCCTTGATTTAATTTGACCAACTCTTCTACTACTACTACTACTACTACTACTACTCTTATTCACCTCTATATGGGAGGCATTGCACTGTATTCAATTTGTCAGTAAAATAACGATCTATCTTGGCCTTTGCTGCTTGGTAGGTACAGGTGTGACAAGCTGCGGTAATGTGTTTGGCTTTGGATAGCTACATTTCTGCACACCCACCTGTTACAAGGCCTGCAGCCCCTTCCCCTCAGTACTTCCCCAGTCTTAATTCAAGCATTCAATTCCTACCACATCCCTCATGCAATGATATGTCGTTTCATTTTTGAAACATTGTCCCCCTCTTGTGGCCTTCCAACTTTGAAATTTACTGTTCAATTTTGAATTAATTCATATATGAATTAAATGGAAAAGCAACGATTTATCTGGCGAGTTATTTGAATGTTCGGCCTACGTCCACCTGTCTGACAGACGGTATTCTAGTGGCTTGTAGCAGCAGCAGCAGCAGCAGCTAGGTGCGCTGCTTGCCTGCAGTAAATAGGATGTGTTCCATCCATGGAACACTGTGATAGGAGTCATGCCATTCATAGAACACAATGCTTGGATGTGTTCTATTCCTGGAACAATGGGACCACGTGTCACAATGGGACCACGTGTCACAATGGGCAGCCCACAGTCTGTAGCAGCTGCGCAGTAGTAGTCAGCTTCAGTCTGCTGAGGGAGCCTCAGCAGACAGGTGGGCGATGCTCGCCAGGGAGATGGAAAAATAGCTTGCTCACTTCACTCCACGCATCATTTCAGTATCTGCTGTTCCTCTGAGAATGGTGCACTCACTCTCTTAAGCAGTTTCCAAAGACAGATTGAATTGAAATCGGGATACACAAGTAGTGTTTTCAAAGCATGATTTGAATGCTTTTTTCAAATGTCGTTGCTCTGTAATTAGTTTTTCTTGGTCCAAGTTGCACATTTCCAATTCCTTAGCCTTGATTTAACTTGACCAACTCTTCTACTACTACTACTACCACTACTACTACTACTACTCTTATTCACCTCTATATGGGAGGCATTGCACTGTATTCAATCTGTCAGTAAAATAACGATCTATCTTGGCCTTTGCTGCTTGGTAGGTACAGCTGTGACAAGCTGCAGTAATGTGTTTGGCTTTGGATAGCTACATTTCTGCACACCCACCTGCTACAAGGCCTGCAGCCCCTTCCCCTCAGTACTTCCCCAGTCTTAATTCAAGCATTCAATTCCTACCACATCCCTCATGCAATGATATGTCGTTTCATTTTTGAAAAATTGTCCCCCTCTTGTGGCCTTCCAACTTTGAAATTTACTGTTCAATTTTGAATTAATTTATATATGAATTAAATGGAAAAGCAACGATTTATCTGGCGAGTTATTTGAATGTTCGGCCTACGTCCACCTGTCTGACAGACGGTATTCTAGTGGCTTGTAGCAGCAGCAGCAGCAGCAGCAGCAGCAGCAGCAGCTAGGTGCGCTGCTTGCCTGCAGTAAATAGGATGTGTTCCATCCATGGAACACTGTGATAGGAATCATGCCATTCATAGAACACAATGCTTGGATGTGTTCTATTCCTGGAACAATGGGACCACGTGTCACAATGGGACCACGTGTCACAATGGGTCGCCCACAGTCTGTAGCAGCTGCGCAGTAGTAGTCAGCTTCAGTCTGCTGAGGGAGCCTCAGCAGACAGGTGGGCGATGCTCGCCAGGGAGATGGAAAAATAGCTTGCTCACTTCACTCCACACATCATTTCAGTATCTGCAGTTCCTCTGAGAATGGTGCACTCACTCTCTTAAGCGGTTTCCAAAGACAGATTGAATTGAAATCGGGATACACAAGTAGAGTTTTCAAAGCATGATTTGAATGCTTTTTTCAAATGTCGTTGCTCTGTAATTAGTTTTTCTTGGTCCAAGTTGCACATTTCCAATTCCTTAGCCTTGATTTAACATGACCAACTCTTCTACTACTACTACTACTACTACTACTACTCTTATCCACCTCTATATGGGAGGCATTGCACTGTATTCAATCTGTCAGTAAAATTACGATCTATCTTGGCCTTTGCTGCTTGGTAGGTACAGTTGTGACAAGCTGCAGTAATGTGTTTGGCTTTGGATAGCTACATTTCTGCACACCCACCTGCTACAAGGCCTGCAGCCCCTTCCCCTCAGTACTTCCCCAGTCTTAATTCAAGCATTCAATTCCTACCACATCCCTCATGCAATGATATGTCGTTTCATTTTTGAAACATTGTCCCCCTCTTGTGGCCTTCCAACTTTGAAATTTACTGTTCAATTTTGAATTAATTCATATATGAATTAAATGGAAAAGCAACGATTTATCTGGCGAGTTATTTGAATGTTCGGCCTACGTCCACCTGTCTAACAGACGGTATTCTAGTGGCTTGTAGCAGCAGCAGCAGCTAGGTGCGCTGCTTGCCTGCAGTAAATAGGATGTGTTCCATCCATGGAACACTGTGATAGGAATCATGCCATTCATAGAACACAATGCTTGGATGTGTTCTATTCCTGGAACAATGGGACCACGTGTCACAATGGGACCACGTGTCACAATGGGCAGCCCACAGTCTGTAGCAGCTGCGCAGTAGTAGTCAGCTTCAGTCTGCTGAGGGAGCCTCAGCAGACAGGTGGGCGATGCTCGCCAGGGAGATGGAAAAAGAGCTTGCTCACTTCACTCCACGCATCATTTCAGTATCTGCAGTTCCTCTGAGAATGGTGCACTCACTCTCATAAGCAGTTTCCAAAGACAGATTGAATTGAAATCGGGATACACAAGTAGTGTTTTCAAAGCATGATTTGAATGCTTTTTTCAAATGTCGTTGCTCTGTAATTAGTTTTTCTTGGTCCAAGTTGCACATTTCCAATTCCTTAGCCTTGATTTAACTTGACCAACTCTTCTACTACTAATACTACTACTACTACTACTACTCTTATTCACCTCTATATGTGAGGCATTGCACTGTATTCAATCTGTCAGTAAAATAACGATCTATCTTGGCCTTTGCTGCTTGGTAGGTACAGGTGTGACAAGCTGCAGTAATGTGTTTGGCTTTGGATAGCTATATTTCTGCACACCCACCTGCTACAAGGAGTGCAGCCCCTTCCCCTCAGTACTTCCCCAGTCTTAATTCAAGCATTCAATTCCTACCACATCCCTCTTGCAATGATATGTCGTTTCGTTTTTGAAACATTGTCAACCTCTTGTGGCCTTCCAACTTTGAAATTTACTGTTCAATTTTGAATTAATTCATATATGAATTAAATGGAAAAGCAACGATTTATCTGGCGAGTTATTTGAATGTTCGGCCTACGTCCACCTCTCTGACAGACGGTATTCTAGTGGCTTGTAGCAGCAGCAGCAGCTAGGTGCGCTGCTTGCCTGCAGTAAATAGGATGTGTTCCATCCATGGAACACTGTGATAGGAATCATGCCATTCATAGAACACAATGCTTGGATGTGTTCTATTCCTGGAACAATGGGACCACGTGTCACAATGGGACCACGTGTCACAATGGGCAGCCCACAGTCTGTATCAGCTGCGCAGTAGTAGTCAGCTTCAGTCTGCTGAGGGAGCCTCAGCAGACAGGTGGGCGATGCTCGCCAGGGAGATGGAAAAATAGCTTGCTCACTTCACTCCAAGCATCATTTCAGTATCTGCAGTTCCTCTGAGAATGGTGCACTCACTCTCTTAAGCGGTTTCCAAAGACAGATTGAATTGAAATTGGGATAGACAAGTAGTGTTTTCAAAGCATGATTTGAATGCTTTTTTCAAATGTCGTTGCTCTGTAATTAGTTTTTCTTGGTCCAAGTTGCACATTTCCAATTCCTTAGCCTTGATTTAACTTGACCAACTCTTCTACTACTACTACTACTACTACTCTTATTCACCTCTATATGGGAGGCATTGCACTGTATTCAATCTGTCAGTAAAATAACGATCTATCTTGGCCTTTGCTGCTTGGTAGGTACAGGTGTGATAAGCTGCAGTAATGTGTTTGGCTTTGGATAGCTACATTTCTGCACACCCACCTGCTACAAGGCCTGTAGCCCCTTCCCCTCAGTACTTCCCCAGTCTTAATTCAAGCATTCAATTCCTACCACATCCCTCATGCAATTATATGTCGTTTCATTTTTGAAACATTGTCCCCCTCTTGTGGCCTTCCAACTTTGAAATTTACTGTTCAATTTTGAATTAATTCATATATGAATTAAATGGAAAAGCAACGATTTATCTGGTGAGTTATTTGAATGTTCGGCCTACGTCCACCTGTCTGACAGACGGTATTCTAGTGGCTTGTAACAGTAGCAGCAGCAGCTAGGTGCGCTGCTTGCCTGCAGTAAATAGGATGTGTTCCATCCATGGAACACTGTGATAGGAATCATGCCATTCATAGAACACAATTCTAGGATGTGTTCTATTCCTGGAACAATTGGACCACGTGTCACAATGGGACCACGTGTCACAATGGGCAGCCCACAGTCTGTAGCAGCTGCGCAGTAGTAGTCAGCTTCAGTCTGCTGAGGGAGCCTCAGCAGACAGGTGGGCGATGCTCGCCAGGGAGATGGAAAAATAGCTTGCTCACTTCACTCCACGCATCATTTCAGTATCTGCAGTTCTTCTGAGAATGGTGCACTCACTCTTAAGCGGTTTCCAAAGACAGATTGAATTGAAATCGGGATACACAAGTAGTGTTTTCAAAGCATGATTTGAATGCTTTTTTCAAATGTCGTTGCTCTGTAATTAGTTTTTCTTGGTCCAAGTTGCACATTTCCAATTCCTTAGCCTTGATTTAACTTGATCAACTCTTCTACTACTACTACTACTACTACTACTACTACTCTTATTCACCTCTATATGGGAGGCATTGCACTGTATTCAATCTGTCAGTAAAATAACGATCTATCTTGGCCTTTGCTGCTTGGTAGGTACAGGTGTGACAAGCTGCAGTAATGTGTTTGGCTTTGGATAGCTACATTTCTGCACACCCACCTGCTACAAGGCCTGCAGCCCCTTCCCCTCAGTACTTCCCCAGTCTTAATTCAAGCATTCAATTCCTACCACATCCCTCATGCAATGATATGTCGTTTCATTTTTGAAACATTGTCCCCCTCTTGTGGCCTTCCAACTTTGAAATTTACTGTTCAATTTTGAATTAATTCATATATGAATTAAATGGAAAAGCAACGATTTATCTGGCGAGTTATTTGAATGTTCGGCCTACGCCCACCTGTCTGACAGACGGTATTCTAGTGGCTTGTAGCAGCAGCAGCAGCAGCAGCAGCTAGGTGCGCTGCTTGCCTGCAGTAAATAGGATGTGTTCCATCCATGGAACACTGTGATAGGAATCATGCCATTCAAAGAACACAATGCTTGGATGTGTTCTATTCCTGGAACAATGGGGCCACGTGTCACAATGGGACCACGTGTCACAATGGGCAGCCCACAGTCTGTAGCAGCTGCGCAGTAGTAGTCAGCTTCAGTCTGCTGAGGGAGCCTCAGCAGACAGGTGGGCGATGCTCGCCAGGGAGATGGAAAAATAGCTTGCTCACTTCACTCCACGCATCATTTCACTATCTGCAGTTCCTCTGAGAATGGTGCACTCACTCTCTTAAGCGGTTTCCAAAGACAGATTGAATTGAAATTGCGATACACAAGTAGTGTTTTCAAAGCATGATTTGAATGCTTTTTTCAAATGTCGTTGCTCTGTAATTAGTTTTTCTTGGTCCAAGTTGCACATTTCCAATTCCTTAGCCTTGATTTAACTTGGCCAACTCTAATACTACTACTACTACTACTACTCTTATTCACCTCTATATGGGAGGCATTGCACTGTATTCAATCTGTCAGTAAAATAACGATCTATCTTGGCCTTTGCTGCTTGGTAGGTACAGGTGTGACAAGCTGCAGTAATGTGTTTGGCTTTGGATAGCTACATTTCTGCACACCCACCTGCTACAAGGCCTGCAGCCACTTCCCCTCAGTACTTCCCCAGTCTTAATTCAAGCATTCAATTCCTACCACATCCCTCATGCAATGATATGTCGTTTCATTTTTGAAACATTGTCCCCCTCTTGTGGCCTTCCAACTTTGAAATTTACTGTTCAATTTTGAATTAATTTATATATGAATTAAATGGAAAAGCAACGATTTATCTGGCGAGTTATTTGAATGTTCGGCCTACGTCCACCTGTCTGACAGACGGTATTCTAGTGGCTTGTAGCAGCAGCAGCAGCAGCTAGGTGCGCTGCTTGCCTGCAGTAAATAGGATGTGTTCCATCCATGGAACACTGTGATAGGAATCATGCCATTCATAGAACACAATGCTTGGATGTGTTCTATTCCTGGAGCAATGGGACCACGTGTCACAATGGGACCACGTGTCACAATGGGCCGCCCACAGTCTGTAGCAGCTGCGCAGTAGTAGTCAGCTTCAGTCTGCTGAGGGAGCCTCAGCAGACAGGTGGGCGATGCTCGCCAGGGAGATGGAAAGATAGCTTGCTCACTTCACTCCACACATCATTTCAGTATCTGCAGTTCCTCTGAGAATGGTGCACTCACTCTCTTAAGCGGTTTCCAAAGACAGATTGAATTGAAATCGGGATACACAAGTAGTGTTTTCAAAGCATGATTTGAATGCTTTTTTCAAATGTCGTTGCTCTGTAATTAGTTTTTCTTGGTCCAAGTTGCACATTTCCAATTCCTTAGCCTTGATTTAACTTGGCCAACTCTTCTACTACTACTACTACTGCTACTACTACTACTACTACTACTCTTATTCACCTCTATATGGGAGGCATTGCACTGTATTCAATCTGTCAGTAAAATAACGATCTATCTTGGCCTTTGCTGCTTGGTAGGTACAGGTGTGACAAGCTGCAGTAATGTGTTTGGCTTTGGATAGCTACATTTCTGCACACCCACCTGCTACAAGGCCTGCAGCCCCTTCCCCTCAGTACTTCCCCAGTCTTAATTCAAGCATTCAATTCCTACCACATCCCTCATGCAATGATATGTCATTTCATTTTTGAAACATTGTCCCCCTCTTGTGGCCTTCCAACTTTGAAATTTACTGTTCAATTTTGAATTAATTCATATATGAATTAAATGGAAAAGCAACGATTTATCTGGCGAGTTATTTGAATGTTCGGCCTACGTCCACCTGTCTGACAGACGGTATTCTAGTGGCTTGTAGAAGCAGCAGCAGCTATGTGCGCTGCTTGCCTGCAGTAAATAGGATGGGTTCCATCCATGGAACACTGTGATAGGAATCATGCCATTCATAGAACACAATGCTTGGATGTGTTCTATTCCTGGAACAATGGGACCACGTGTCACAATGGGACCACGTGTCACAATGGGTCGCCCACAGTCTGTAGCAGCTGCGCAGTAGTAGTCAGCTTCAGTCTGCTGAGGGAGCCTCAGCAGACAGGTGGGCGATGCTCGCCAGGGAGATGGAAAAATAGCTTGCTCACTTCACTCCACACATCATTTCACTATCTGCAGTTCCTCTGAGAATGGTGCACTCACTCTCTTAAGCGGTTTCCAAAGACAGATTGAATTGAAATCGGGATACACAAGTAGAGTTTTCAAAGCATGATTTGAATGCTTTTTTCAAATGTCGTTGCTCTGTAATTAGTTTTTCTTGGTCCAAGTTGCACATTTCCAATTCCTTAGCCTTGATTTAACTTGACCAACTCTTCTACTACTACTACTACTACTCTTATTCACCTCTATATTGGAGGCATTGCACTGTATTCAATCTGTCAGTAAAATAACGATCTATCTTGGCCTTTGCTGCTTGGTAGGTACAGGTGTGACAAGCTGCAGTAATGTGTTTGGCTTTGGATAGCTACATTTCTGCACACCCACCTGCTACAAGGCCTGCAGCCCCTTCCCCTCAGTACTTCCCCAGTCTTAATTCAAGCATTCAATTCCTACCACATCCCTCATGCAATGATATGTCGTTACATTTTTGAAACATTGTCCCCCTCTTGTGGCCTTCCAACTTTGAAATTTACTGTTCAATTTTGAATTAATTCATATATGAATTAAATGGAAAAGCAACGATTTATCTGGCGAGTTATTTGAATGTTCGGCCTACGTCCACCTGTCTGACAGACGATATTCTAGTGGCTTGTAGCAGCAGCAGCAGCAGCAGCTAGGTGCGCTGCTTGCCTGCAGTAAATAGGATGTGTTCCATCCATGGAACACTGTGATAGGAATCATGCCATTCATAGAACACAATGCTTGGATGTGTTCTATTCCTGGAACAATGGGACCACGTGTCACAATGGGACCACGTGTCACAATGGGCAGCCCACAGTCTGTAGCAGCTGCGCAGTAGTAGTCAGCTTCAGTCTGCTGAGGGAGCCTCAGCAGACAGGTGGGCGATGCTAGCCAGGGAGATGGAAAAATAGCTTGCTCACTTCACTCCACGCATCATTTCAGTATCTGCAGTTCCTCTGAGAATGGTGCACTCACTCTCTTAAGCGGTTTCCAAAGACAGATTGAATTGAAATTGGGATAGACAAGTAGTGTTTTCAAAGCATGATTTGAATGCTTTTTTCAAATGTCGTTGCTCTGTAATTAGTTTTTCATGGTCCAAGTTGCACATTTCCAATTCCTTAGCCTTGATTTAACTTGACCAACTCTTCTACTACTACTACTACTACTACTACTCTTATTCACCTCTATATGGGAGGCATTGCACTGTATTCAATCTGTCAGTAAAATAACGATCTATCTTGGCCTTTGCTGCTTGGTAGGTACAGGTGTGACAAGCTGCAGTAATGTGTTTGGCTTTGGATAGCTACATTTCTGCACACCCACCTGCTACAAGGCCTGCAGCCCCTTCCCCTCAGTACTTCCCCAGTCTTAATTCAAGCATTCAATTCCTACCACATCCCTCATGCAATGATATGTCGTTTCATTTTTGAAACATTGTCCCCCTCTTGTGGCCTTCCAACTTTGAAATTTACTGTTCAATTTTGAATTAATTCATATATGAATTAAATGGAAAAGCAACGATTTATCTGGCGAGTTATTTGAATGTTCGGCCTACGTCCACCTGTCTGACAGACGGTATTCTAGTGGCTTGTAGCAGCAGCAGCGGCAGCAGCCAGGTGCGCTGCTTGCCTGTAGTAAATAGGATGTGTTCCATCAATGGAACACTGTGATAGGAATCATGCCATTCATAGAACACAATACTTGGATGTGTTCTATTCCTGGAACAATGGGACCACGTGTCACAATGGGACCACGTGTCACAATGGGCAGCCCACATTCTGTAGCAGCTGCGCAGTAGTAGTCAGCTTCAGTCTGCTGAGGGAGCCTCAGCAGACAGGTGGGCGATGCTCGCCAGGGAGATGGAAAAATAGCTTGCTCACTTCACTCCACGCATCATTTCAGTATCTGCAGTTCCTCTGAGAATGGTGCACTCACTCTCTTAAGCGGTTTCCAAAGACAGATTGAATTGAAATCGGGATAGACAAGTAGTGTTTTCAAAGCATGATTTGAATGCTTTTTTCAAATGTCGTTGCTCTGTAATTAGTTTTTCTTGGTCCAAGTTGCACATTTTCCAATTCCTTAGCCTTGATTTAACGTGACCAACTCTTCTACTACTACTACTACTACTACTCTTATTCACCTCTATATGGGAGGCATTGCACTGTATTCAATCTGTCAGTAAAATAACGATCTATCTTGGCCTTTGCTGCTTGGTAGGTACAGGTGTGACAAGCTGCAGTAATGTGTTTGGCTTTGGATAGCTACATTTCTGCACACCCACCTGCTACAAGGCCTCCGCCCCTTCCCCTCAGTACTTCCCCAGTCTTAATTCAAGCATTCAATTCCTACCACATCCCTCATGCAATGATATGTCGTTTCATTTTTGAAACATTGTCCCCCTCTTGTGGCCTTCCAACTTTGAAATTTACTGTTCAATTTTGAATTAATTCATATATGAATTAAATGGAAAAGCAACGATTTATCTGGCGAGTTATTTGAATGTTCGGCCTACGTCCACCTGTCTGACAGACGGTATTCTAGTGGCTTGAAGCAGCAGCAGCTAGGTGCGCTGCTTGCCTGCAGTAAATAGGATGTGTTCCATCCATGGAACACTGTGATAGGAATCATGCCATTCATAGAACACAATGCTTGGATGTGTTCTATTCCTGGAACAATGGGACCACGTGTCACAATGGGACCACGTGTCACAATGGGCAGCCCACAGTCTGTAGCAGCTGCGCAGTAGTAGTCAGCTTCAGTCTGCTGAGGGAGCCTCAGCAGACAGGTGGGCGATGCTCGCCAGGGAGATGGAAAAAGAGCTTGCTCACTTCACTCCACGCATCATTTCAGTATCTGCAGTTCCTCTGAGAATGGTGCACTCACTCTCTTAAGCGGTTTCCAAAGACAGATTGAATTCAAATCGGGATACACAAGTAGTGTTTTCAAAGCATGATTTGAATGCTTTTTTCAAATGTCGTTGCTCTGTAATTAGTTTTTCTTGGTCCAAGTTGCACATTTCCAATTCCTTAGCCTTGATTTAACTTGACCAACTCTTCTACTACTACTTCTACTACTCTTATTCACCTCTATATGGGAGGCATTGCACTGTATTCAATCTGTCAGTAAAATAACGATCTATCTTGGCCTTTGCTGCTTGGTAGGTACAGGTGTGACAAGCTTCAGTAATGTGTTTGGCTTTGGATAGCTACATTTCTGCACACCCACCTGCTACAAGGCCTGCAGCCCCTTCCCCTCAGTACTTCCCCAGTCTTAATTCAAGCATTCAATTCCTACCACATCCCTCATGCAATGATATGTCGTTTCATTTTTGAAACATTGTCCCCCTCTTGTGGCCTTCCAACTTTGAAATTTACTGTTCAATTTTGAATTAATTCATATATGAATTAAATGGAAAAGCAACGATTTATCTGGCGAGTTATTTGAATGTTCGGCCTACGTCCACCTGTCTGACAGACGGTATTCTAGTGGCTTGTAGCAGCAGCAGCAGCAGCTAGATGCGCTGCTTGCCTGCAGTAAATAGGATGTGTTCCATCCATGGAACACTGTGATAGGAATCATGCTATTCATAGAACACAATGCTTGGATGTCTTCTTTCCTGGAACAATGGGACCACGTGTCACAATGGGACCACGTGTCACAATGGGCTGCCCACAGTCTGTAGCAGCTGCGCAGTAGTAGTCAGCTTCAGTCTGCTGAGGGAGCCTCAGCAGACAGGTGGGCGATGCTCGCCAGGGAGATGGAAAAATAGCTTGCTCACTTCACTCCACGCATCATTTCATGAATGTTTTGAATTTTCTTAAACAATATTTTTATTGAGTTTTCAAAATAATAGAAATGTATAAACATACCTCATATATATCATGTTCGAATAGAGTCAAGATAATGTACATCAGGACATCATCATATGGTATCTGAACATCATATCATCATTTAAAGTATGTACAATTAACATTAATTGAAATAGATTTGAAAAACAGTTGCAACAGCACAGGCAAACACCAAATATATGTGAAATTTTGGCACACAAAAAGAGCAAAAATCTAGATATCAAGATATAAATTCTTCTTCTATCTTAGATTTGAGTTTCAACCATCTATGCCATCTGTCGTCAAATAACTTTATTGACATATTGTTGATGTAATGAATTTTTTCATAAACACAATGTTTGTCCACCAACATGATCAATGTGGCAATGTTCGGAGGTTGCTTATTGTTCCAACCTTTCGCTATAAGGTATATTGCAGACATGAGAATGTGGGCAACCAAATACTTTGTTGTTTTGAATCTGCAAATATCTATAAGTAGTAAGGCCAAGGCAGGGTGCAACTGAACACGCCAGTTGCATATGATCGAAATCAAATTGGAGACCTTAAGCCAGTATGGTTTCAGTACCGGGCATCCCCAGAAAATATGGAGTAAGTCAGCCTGAGATCCGTATTCCCGCCAACACAGATCAGATCCCCCTTCCCCAAAATGTTTGATCCTGTTTGGAGTCAAGTAATATCTGTGGACTAGTTTGTAATGTGTTTCCAGAATGTTCATGCAATTTGTAGACCTCACTGCAGTTTTAAAAGATAATGTCCACTGTGGGGCATAAATCTGCTTCTGCAGAGTAGTCTCCCATTTTTCAAAGCATCCACCCTTAGAGAAGGTGTGTTTGCCGGTCAGGAAGTTATACAGGGGTTTAAGAGAGCTCTTGTGCCTGGGGGTTGTGCTGGTTAGGAAATTATAAATGGTATGGTTGACCAAAACTATCTTGCAGAAGTATCTCTTAAATTTATTATATTCCTCTTTGAGTATGAGGTATTTCATATATTCCGTATTAGGGATTTTAAATTTAGCCTTGACCAACTCAAAAGGCATGACTTTATTATTGTCCAGTAAATCATCCACATAAGCAATGGGGAATGTTTTCCAATTATCAAACATGGGTCTCAGAGAAACCTTGACAGGTGCCAAAAAGTGAAGTCTCAGTCTTTTGGTTGAAACAGGGGAGACATTAAACCTTCTCCTGCACATATGTGACCAACTCTGCACAGAGGCTCTGAGTATTGGGTTTTCTATGTCTCCAATCTCTCCTCTGTGCAGAAGAAAATAGGAAACATAAAGTGTCGGTTCTTTATTAGGCATTAAATCTCTTTCAATTTTTGGCCATCCCAATTCTGTCTGTTCTGTGAGCCACATTTTTGTCAATTCAGTTGTGGTGGCAAAGTAATATGCCTCTAAGTCTGGAAGGGCTATCCCCCCATTTTCTCTAGATTTGAGTAGTGTGTGTTTCTTTACTCTAGGCTTTTTATTATTCCAAATAAATCTGTTCATTTGATGAGTTAATTTTTGTATGTGTTGCATTGATAAAGGCAGAGGAACATTCCTATACAAAAACAACACCTTTGGGAGGCAGAACATTTTATATAGTACTATTCTTCCCAACCAAGTGGCTGGGGTTTTTGACAATTCTCCCAACTTAGTGTCAAGAGATTTCAAAAGGCAATCCATGTTTACCTCACTCGTGTGTGTGAGGTCGCTTGTGAGCCAAATGTTTTGAATTTTCTCCAAAAGCAAAGTAGTTGCAAACTCATGCTTTTAGAGACTTGTTTGGGCTCATGAGAGGAGTAGAAAAACATCAAAAATGTCAGTCCTGCATGATTCTACCAAGAAATGTGTGTTCATTCAAACCGCTGGTTTTTGATAGTTTGGGCCCTATTGAATAATGAATGTTTTGAATTTTCTCCAAAAGTAAAGTAGTTGCAAACTCATGCTTTTAGAGACTTGTTTGGGCTCATGAGAGGAGTAGAAAAACATCAAAAATTTCAGTCCTGCATGATTCTACCAAGAAATGTGTGTTCATTGAAACCGCTGGTTTTTGATAGTTTGGGCCCTATTGAATAATGAATGTTTTGAATTTTCTCCAAAAGTAAAGTAGTTGCAAACTCATCCTTTTAGAAACTTGTTTGGGCTGTTGAGAGGAGTAAAAAAACATCAAAAATTTCAATCCTGCATGATTCTACCAAGAAATGTGATTCTTCATTCAAAACGCTGGTTTTTGCTATTGGGCTCTATTGAATAATGAATGTTTTGAATTTTCTCCAAAAGTAAAGTAGTTGCAAACTCATGCTTTTAGAGACTTGTTTGGGCTCATGAGAGGAGTAGAAAAACATCAAAAATTTCAGTCCTGCATGATTCTACCAAGAAATGTGTGTTCATTGAAACCGCTGGGTTTTGATAGTTTGGGCCCTATTGAATAATGAATGTTTTGAATTTTCTCCAAAAGTAAAGTAGTTGCAAACTCATCCTTTTAGAAACTTGTTTGGGCTGTTGAGAGGAGTAAAAAACCATCAAAAATTTCAATCCTGCATGATTCTACCAAGAAATGTGTTTCTTCATTCAAAACGCTGGTTTTTGCTATTGGGCTCTATTGAATAATGAATGTTTTGAATTTTCTCCAAAAGTAAAGTAGTTGCAAACTCATGCTTTTAGAGACTTGTTTGGGCTCATGAGAGGAGTAGAAAAACATCAAAAATTTCAGTCCTGCATGATTCTACCAAGAAATGTGTGTTCATTGAAACCGCTGGTTTTTGATAGTTTGGGCCCTATTGAATAATGAATGTTTTGAATTTTCTCCAAAAGTAAAGTAGTTGCAAACTCATCCTTTTAGAAACTTGTTTGGGCTGTTGAGAGGAGTAAAAAACCATCAAAAATTTCAATCCTGCATGATTCTACCAAGAAATGTGATTCTTCATTCAAAACGCTGGTTTTTGCTATTGGGCTCTATTGAATAATGAATGTTTTGAATTTTCTCCAAAAGTAAAGTAGTTGCAAACTCATGCTTTTAGAGACTTGTTTGGGCTCATGAGAGGAGTAGAAAAACATCAAAAATTTCAGTCCTGCATGATTCTACCAAGAAATGTGTGTTCATTGAAACCGCTGGTTTTTGATAGTTTGGGCCCTATTGAATAATGAATGTTTTGAATTTTCTCCAAAAGTAAAGTAGTTGCAAACTCATCCTTTTAGAAACTTGTTTGGGCTGTTGAGAGGAGTAAAAAACCATCAAAAATTTCAATCCTGCATGATTCTACCAAGAAATGTGATTCTTCATTCAAAACGCTGGTTTTTGCTATTGGGCTCTATTGAATAATGAATGTTTTGAATTTTCTCCAAAAGTAAAGTAGTTGCATACTCATGCTTTTAGAGACTTGTTTGGGCTCATGAGAGGAGTAGAAAAACATCAAAAATTTCAGTCCTGCATGATTCTACCAAGAAATGTGTGTTCACTGAAACCGCTGGTTTTTGATAGTTTGGGCCCTATTGAATAATGAATGTTTTGAATTTTCTCCAAAAGTAAAGTAGTTGCAAACTCATCCTTTTAGAAACTTGTTTGGGCTGTTGAGAGGAGTAAAAAACCATCAAAAATTTCAATCCTGCATGATTTTACCAAGAAATGTGATTCTTCATTCAAAACCTGATTTTTGCTATTGGGCTCTATTGAATAGTGAATGTTTTGAATTTTCTCCAAAAGTAAAGTAGTTGCAAACTCATGCTTTTAGAGACTTGTTTGGGCTCATGAGAGGAGTAGAAAAACATCAAAAATTTCAGTCCTGCATGATTCTACCAAGAAATGTGTTCATTCAAACCGCTGGTTTTTGATAGTTTGGGCCCTATTGAATAATGAATGTTTTGAATTTTCTCCAAAAGTAAAGTAGTTGCAAACTCATCCTTTTAGAAACTTGTTTGGGCTGTTGAGAGGAGTAAAAAACCATCAAAAATTTCAATCCTGCATGATTCTACCAAGAAATGTGATTCTTCATTCAAAACGCTGGTTTTTGCTATTGGGCTCTATTGAATAATGAATGTTTTGAATTTTCTCCAAAAGTAAAGTAGTTGCAAACTCATGCTTTTAGAGACTTGTTTGGGCTCATGAGAGGAGTAGAAAAACATCAAAAATTTCAGTCCTGCATGATTCTACCAAGAAATGTGTGTTCATTCAAACCGCTGGTTTTTGATAGTTTGGGCCCTATTGAATAATGAATGTTTTGAATTTTCTCCAAAAGTAAAGTAGTTGCAAACTCATGCTTTTAGAGACTTGTTTGGGCTCATGAGAGGAGTAGAAAAACATCAAAAATTTCAGTCCTGCATGATTCTACCAAGAAATGTGTGTTCATTGAAACCGCTGGTTTTTGATAGTTTGGGCCCTATTGAATAATGAATGTTTTGAATTTTCTCCAAAAGTAAAGTAGTTGCAAACTCATCCTTTTAGAAACTTGTTTGGGCTGTTGAGAGGAGTAAAAAACCATCAAAAATTTCAATCCTGCATGATTCTACCAAGAAATGTGATTCTTCATTCAAAACGCTGGTTTTTGCTATTGGGCTCTATTGAATAATGAATGTTTTGAATTTTCTCCAAAAGTAAAGTAGTTGCAAACTCATGCTTTTAGAGACTTGTTTGGGCTCATGAGAGGAGTAGAAAAACATCAAAAATTTCAGTCCTGCATGATTCTACCAAGAAATGTGTGTTCATTGAAACCGCTGGTTTTTGATAGTTTGGGCCCTATTGAATAATGAATGTTTTGAATTTTCTCCAAAAGAAGAGTAGTTGCAAACTCATCCTTTTAGGAACTTGTTTGGGCTGTTGAGAGGAGTAAAAAACCATCAAAAATTTCAATCCTGCATGATTTTACCAAGAAATGTGATTCTTCATTCAAAACCTGATTTTTGCTATTGGGCTCTATTGAATAGTGAATGTTTTGAATTTTCTCCAAAAGTAAAGTTGTTGCAAACTCATGCTTTTAGAGACTTGTTTGGGCTCATGAGAGGAATAGAAAAACATCAAAAATTTCAGTCCTGCATGATTCTACCAAGAAATGTGTGTTCATTCAAACCGCTGGTTTTTGATAGTTTGGGCCCTATTGAATAATGAATGTTTTGAATTTTCTCCAAAAGTAAAGTAGTTGCAAACTCATGCTTTTAGAGACTTGTTTGGGCTCATGAGAGGAGTAGAAAAACATCAAAAATTTCAGTCCTGCATGATTCTACCAAGAAATGTGTGTTCATTGAAACCGCTGGTTTTTGATAGTTTGGGCACTATTGAATAATGAATGTTTTGAATTTTCTCCAAAAGTAAAGTAGTTGCAAACTCATCCTTTTAGAAACTTGTTTGGGCTGTTGAGAGGAGTAAAAAACCATCAAAAATTTCAATCCTGCATGATTCTACCAAGAAATGTGTTTCTTCATTCAAAACGCTGGTTTTTGCTATTGGGCTCTATTGAATAATGAATGTTTTGAATTTTCTCCAAAAGTAAAGTAGTTGCAAACTCATGCTTTTAGAGACTTGTTTGGGCTCATGAGAGGAGTAGAAAAACATCAAAAATTTCAGTCCTGCATGATTCTACCAAGAAATGTGTGTTCATTGAAACCGCTGGTTTTTGATAGTTTGGGCCCTATTGAATAATGAATGTTTTGAATTTTCTCCAAAAGTAAAGTAGTTGCAAACTCATCCTTTTAGAAACTTGTTTGGGCTGTTGAGAGGAGTAAAAAACCATCAAAAATTTCAATCCTGCATGATTCTACCAAGAAATGTGATTCTTCATTCAAAACGCTGGTTTTTGCTATTGGGCTCTATTAAATAATGAATGTTTTGAATTTTCTCCAAAAGTAAAGTAGTTGCAAACTCATGCTTTTAGTGACTTGTTTGGGCTCATGAGAGGAGTAGAAAAACATCAAAAATTTCAGTCCTGCATGATTCTACCAAGAAATGTGTGTTCATTGAAACCGCTGGTTTTTGATAGTTTGGGCCCTATTGAATAATGAATGTTTTGAATTTTCTCCAAAAGTAAAGTAGTTGCAAACTCATCCTTTTAGAAACTTGTTTGGGCTGTTGAGAGGAGTAAAAAACCATCAAAAATTTCAATCCTGCATGATTCTACCAAGAAATGTGATTCTTCATTCAAAACGCTGGTTTTTGCTATTGGGCTCTATTGAATAATGAATGTTTTGAATTTTCTCCAAAAGTAAAGTAGTTGCAAACTCATGCTTTTAGAGACTTGTTTGGGCTCATGAGAGGAGTAGAAAAACATCAAAAATTTCAGTCCTGCATGATTCTACCAAGAAATGTGTGTTCATTGAAACCGCTGGTTTTTGATAGTTTGGGCCCTATTGAATAATGAATGTTTTGAATTTTCTCCAAAAGTAAAGTAGTTGCAAACTCATCCTTTTAGAAACTTGTTTGGGCTGTTGAGAGGAGTAAAAAACCATCAAAAATTTCAATCCTGCATGATTCTACCAAGAAATGTGATTCTTCATTCAAAACGCTGGTTTTTGCTATTGGGCTCTATTGAATAATGAATGTTTTGAATTTTCTCCAAAAGTAAAGTAGTTGCAAACTCATGCTTTTAGAGACTTGTTTGGGCTCATGAGAGGAGTAGAAAAACATCAAAAATTTCAGTCCTGCATGATTCTACCAAGAAATGTGTGTTCATTCAAACCGCTGGTTTTTGATAGTTTGGGCCCTATTGAATAATGAATGTTTTGAATTTTCTCCAAAAGTAAAGTAGTTGCAAACTCATGCTTTTAGAGACTTGTTTGGGCTCATGAGAGGAGTAGAAAAACATCAAAAATTTCAGTCCTGCATGATTCTACCAAGAAATGTGTGTTCATTGAAACCGCTGGTTTTTGATAGTTTGGGCCCTATTGAATAATGAATGTTTTGAATTTTCTCCAAAAGTAAAGTAGTTGCAAACTCATCCTTTTAGAAACTTGTTTGGGCTGTTGAGAGGAGTAAAAAACCATCAAAAATTTCAATCCTGCATGATTCTACCAAGAAATGTGATTCTTCATTCAAAACGCTGGTTTTTGCTATTGGGCTCTATTGAATAATGAATGTTTTGAATTTTCTCCAAAAGTAAAGTAGTTGCAAACTCATGCTTTTAGAGACTTGTTTGGGCTCATGAGAGGAGTAGAAAAACATCAAAAATTTCAGTCCTGCATGATTCTACCAAGAAATGTGTGTTCATTGAAACCGCTGGTTTTTGATAGTTTGGGCCCTATTGAATAATGAATGTTTTGAATTTTCTCCAAAAGTAAAGTAGTTGCAAACTCATCCTTTTAGAAACTTGTTTGGGCTGTTGAGAGGAGTAAAAAACCATCAAAAATTTCAATCCTGCATGATTCTACCAAGAAATGTGATTCTTCATTCAAAACGCTGGTTTTTGCTATTGGGCTCTATTGAATAATGAATGTTTTGAATTTTCTCCAAAAGTAAAGTAGTTGCAAACTCATGCTTTTAGAGACTTGTTTGGGCTCATGAGAGGAGTAGAAAAACATCAAAAATTTCAGTCCTGCATGATTCTACCAAGAAATGTGTGTTCATTCAAACCGCTGGTTTTTGATAGTTTGGGCCCTATTGAATAATGAATGTTTTGAATTTTCTCCAAAAGTAAAGTAGTTGCAAACTCATGCTTTTAGAGACTTGTTTGGGCTCATGAGAGGAGTAGAAAAACATCAAAAATTTCAGTCCTGCATGATTCTACCAAGAAATGTGTGTTCATTGAAACCGCTGGTTTTTGATAGTTTGGGCCCTATTGAATAATGAATGTTTTGAATTTTCTCCAAAAGTAAAGTAGTTGCAAACTCATCCTTTTAGAAACTTGTTTGGGCTGTTGAGAGGAGTAAAAAACCATCAAAAATTTCAATCCTGCATGATTCTACCAAGAAATGTGATTCTTCATTCAAAACGCTGGTTTTTGCTATTGGGCTCTATTGAATAATGAATGTTTTGAATTTTCTCCAAAAGTAAAGTAGTTGCAAACTCATGCTTTTAGAGACTTGTTTGGGCTCATGAGAGGAGTAGAAAAACATCAAAAATTTCAGTCCTGCATGATTCTACCAAGAAATGTGTGTTTATTGAAACCGCTGGTTTTTGATAGTTTGGGCCCTATTGAATAATGAATGTTTTGAATTTTCTCCAAAAGAAAAGTAGTTGCAAACTCATCCTTTTAGGAACTTGTTTGGGCTGTTGAGAGGAGTAAAAAACCATCAAAAATTTCAATCCTGCATGATTTTACCAAGAAATGTGATTCTTCATTCAAAACCTGATTTTTGCTATTGGGCTCTATTGAATAGTGAATGTTTTGAATTTTCTCCAAAAGTAAAGTTGTTGCAAACTCATGCTTTTAGAGACTTGTTTGGGCTCATGAGAGGAGTAGAAAAACATCAAAAATTTCAGTCCTGCATGATTCTACCAAGAAATGTGTGTTCATTCAAACCGCTGGTTTTTGATAGTTTGGGCCCTATTGAATAATGAATGTTTTGAATTTTCTCCAAAAGTAAAGTAGTTGCAAACTCATGCTTTTAGAGACTTGTTTGGGCTCATGAGAGGAGTAGAAAAACATCAAAAATTTCAGTCCTGCATGATTCTACCAAGAAATGTGTGTTCATTGAAACCGCTGGTTTTTGATAGTTTGGGCCCTATTGAATAATGAATGTTTTGAATTTTCTCCAAAAGTAAAGTAGTTGCAAACTCATCCTTTTAGAAACTTGTTTGGGCTGTTGAGAGGAGTAAAAAACCATCAAAAATTTCAATCCTGCATGATTCTACCAAGAAATGTGATTCTTCATTCAAAACGCTGGTTTTTGCTATTGGGCTCTATTAAATAATGAATGTTTTGAATTTTCTCCAAAAGTAAAGTAGTTGCAAACTCATGCTTTTAGTGACTTGTTTGGGCTCATGAGAGGAGTAGAAAAACATCAAAAATTTCAGTCCTGCATGATTCTACCAAGAAATGTGTGTTCATTGAAACCGCTGGTTTTTGATAGTTTGGGCCCTATTGAATAATGAATGTTTTGAATTTTCTCCAAAAGTAAAGTAGTTGCAAACTCATCCTTTTAGAAACTTGTTTGGGCTGTTGAGAGGAGTAAAAAACCATCAAAAATTTCAATTCTGCATGATTCTACCAAGAAATGTGATTCTTCATTCAAAACGCTGGTTTTTGCTATTGGGCTCTATTGAATAATGAATGTTTTGAATTTTCTCCAAAAGTAAAGTAGTTGCAAACTCATGCTTTTAGAGACTTGTTTGGGCTCATGAGAGGAGTAGAAAAACATCAAAAATTTCAGTCCTGCATGATTCTACCAAGAAATGTGTGTTCATTGAAACCGCTGGTTTTTGATAGTTTGGGCCCTATTGAATAATGAATGTTTTGAATTTTCTCCAAAAGTAAAGTAGTTGCAAACTCATCCTTTTAGAAACTTGTTTGGGCTGTTGAGAGGAGTAAAAAACCATCAAAAATTTCAATCCTGCATGATTCTACCAAGAAATGTGATTCTTCATTCAAAACGCTGGTTTTTGCTATTGGGCTCTATTGAATAATGAATGTTTTGAATTTTCTCCAAAAGTAAAGTAGTTGCAAACTCATGCTTTTAGAGACTTGTTTGGGCTCATGAGAGGAGTAGAAAAACATCAAAAATTTCAGTCCTGCATGATTCTACCAAGAAATGTGTGTTCATTGAAACCGCTGGTTTTTGATAGTTTGGGCCCTATTGAATAATGAATGTTTTGAATTTTCTCCAAAAGTAAAGTAGTTGCAAACTCATCCTTTTAGAAACTTGTTTGGGCTGTTGAGAGGAGTAAAAAACCATCAAAAATTTCAATCCTGCATGATTCTACCAAGAAATGTGATTCTTCATTCAAAACGCTGGTTTTTGCTATTGGGCTCTATTGAATAATGAATGTTTTGAATTTTCTCCAAAAGTAAAGTAGTTGCAAACTCATGCTTTTAGAGACTTGTTTGGGCTCATGAGAGGAGTAGAAAAACATCAAAAATTTCAGTCCTGCATGATTCTACCAAGAAATGTGTGTTCATTGAAACCGCTGGTTTTTGATAGTTTGGGCCCTATTGAATAATG
This sequence comes from Dendrobates tinctorius, assembly GCF_039654945.1. Taxonomy (NCBI): domain Eukaryota; kingdom Metazoa; phylum Chordata; class Amphibia; order Anura; family Dendrobatidae; genus Dendrobates; species Dendrobates tinctorius. Next base: position 9,399,765 of record NW_027361744.1, on the reverse strand, counting down.
AATGTTTTGAATTTTCTCCAAAAGAAAAGTAGTTGCAAACTCATCCTTTTAGGAACTTGTTTGGGCTGTTGAGAGGAGTAAAAACCATCAAAAATTTCAATCCTGCATGATTTTACCAAGAAATGTGATTCTTCATTCAAAACCTGATTTTTGCTATTGGGCTCTATTGAATAGTGAATGTTTTGAATTTTCTCCAAAAGTAAAGTTGTTGCAAACTCATGCTTTTAGAGACTTGTTTGGGCTCATGAGAGGAGTAGAAAAACATCAAAAATTTCAGTCCTGCATGATTCTACCAAGAAATGTGTGTTCATTCAAACCGCTGGTTTTTGATAGTTTGGGCCCTATTGAATAATGAATGTTTTGAATTTTCTCCAAAAGTAAAGTAGTTGCAAACTCATGCTTTTAGAGACTTGTTTGGGCTCATGAGAGGAGTAGAAAAACATCAAAAATTTCAGTCCTGCATGATTCTACCAAGAAATGTGTGTTCATTGAAACCGCTGGTTTTTGATAGTTTGGGCCCTATTGAATAATGAATGTTTTGAATTTTCTCCAAAAGTAAAGTAGTTGCAAACTCATCCTTTTAGAAACTTGTTTGGGCTGTTGAGAGGAGTAAAAAACCATCAAAAATTTCAATCCTGCATGATTCTACCAAGAAATGTGTTTCTTCATTCAAAACGCTGGTTTTTGCTATTGGGCTCTATTGAATAATGAATGTTTTGAATTTTCTCCAAAAGTAAAGTAGTTGCAAACTCATGCTTTTAGAGACTTGTTTGGGCTCATGAGAGGAGTAGAAAAACATCAAAAATTTCAGTCCTGCATGATTCTACCAAGAAATGTGTGTTCATTGAAACCGCTGGTTTTTGATAGTTTGGGCCCTATTGAATAATGAATGTTTTGAATTTTCTCCAAAAGTAAAGTAGTTGCAAACTCATCCTTTTAGAAACTTGTTTGGGCTGTTGAGAGGAGTAAAAAAACATCAAAAATTTCAATCCTGCATGATTCTACCAAGAAATGTGATTCTTCATTCAAAACGCTGGTTTTTGCTATTGGGCTCTATTGAATAATGAATGTTTTGAATTTTCTCCAAAAGTAAAGTAGTTGCAAACTCATGCTTTTAGAGACTTGTTTGGGCTCATGAGAGGAGTAGAAAAACATCAAAAATTTCAGTCCTGCATGATTCTACCAAGAAATGTGTGTTCATTGAAACCGCTGGTTTTTGATAGTTTGGGCCCTATTGAATAATGAATGTTTTGAATTTTCTCCAAAAGTAAAGTAGTTGCAAACTCATCCTTTTAGAAACTTGTTTGGGCTGTTGAGAGGAGTAAAAAACCATCAAAAATTTCAATCCTGCATGATTCTACCAAGAAATGTGATTCTTCATTCAAAACGCTGGTTTTTGCTATTGGGCTCTATTGAATAATGAATGTTTTGAATTTTCTCCAAAAGTAAAGTAGTTGCAAACTCATGCTTTTAGAGACTTGTTTGGGCTCATGAGAGGAGTAGAAAAACATCAAAAATTTCAGTCCTGCATGATTCTACCAAGAAATGTGTGTTCATTGAAACCACTGGTTTTTGATAGTTTGGGCCCTATTGAATAATGAATGTTTTGAATTTTCTCCAAAAGTAAAGTAGTTGCAAACTCATCCTTTTAGAAACTTGTTTGGGCTGTTGAGAGGAGTAAAAAACCATCAAAAATTTCAATCCTGCATGATTTTACCAAGAAATGTGATTCTTCATTCAAAACCTGATTTTTGCTATTGGGCTCTATTGAATAGTGAATGTTTTGAATTTTCTCCAAAAGTAAAGTAGTTGCAAACTCATGCTTTTAGAGACTTGTTTGGGCTCATGAGAGGAGTAGAAAAACATCAAAAATTTCAGTCCTGCATGATTCTACCAAGAAATGTGTGTTCATTGAAACCGCTGGTTTTTGATAGTTTGGGCCCTATTGAATAATGAATGTTTTGAATTTTCTCCAAAAGTAAAGTAGTTGCAAACTCATCCTTTTAGAAACTTGTTTGGGCTGTTGAGAGGAGTAAAAAACCATCAAAAATTTCAATCCTGCATGATTCTACCAAGAAATGTGATTCTTCATTCAAAACGCTGGTTTTTACTATTGGGCTCTATTGAATAATGAATGTTTTGAATTTTCTCCAAAAGTAAAGTAGTTGCAAACTCATGCTTTTAGAGACTTGTTTGGGCTCATGAGAGGAGTAGAAAAACATCAAAAATTTCAGTCCTGCATGATTCTACCAAGAAATGTGTGTTCATTGAAACCGCTGGTTTTTGATAGTTTGGGCCCTATTGAATAATGAATGTTTTGAATTTTCTCCAAAAGTAAAGTAGTTGCAAACTCATCCTTTTAGAAACTTGTTTGGGCTGTTGAGAGGAGTAAAAAACCATCAAAAATTTCAATCCTGCATGATTCTACCAAGAAATGTGATTCTTCATTCAAAACGCTGGTTTTTGCTATTGGGCTCTATTGAATAATGAATGTTTTGAATTTTCTCCAAAAGTAAAGTAGTTGCAAACTCATGCTTTTAGAGACTTGTTTGGGCTCATGAGAGGAGTAGAAAAACATCAAAAATTTCAGTCCTGCATGATTCTACCAAGAAATGTGTGTTCATTGAAACCGCTGGTTTTTGATAGTTTGGGCCCTATTGAATAATGAATGTTTTGAATTTTCTCCAAAAGTAAAGTAGTTGCAAACTCATCCTTTTAGAAACTTGTTTGGGCTGTTGAGAGGAGTAAAAAACCATCAAAAATTTCAATCCTGCATGATTCTACCAAGAAATGTGATTCTTCATTCAAAACGCTGGTTTTTGCTATTGGGCTCTATTAAATAATGAATGTTTTGAATTTTCTCCAAAAGTAAAGTAGTTGCAAACTCATGCTTTTAGTTACTTGTTTGGGCTCATGAGAGGAGTAGAAAAACATCAAAAATTTCAGTCCTGCATGATTCTACCAAGAAATGTGTGTTCATTGAAACCGCTGGTTTTTGATAGTTTGGGCCCTATTGAATAATGAATGTTTTGAATTTTCTCCAAAAGTAAAGTAGTTGCAAACTCATCCTTTTAGAAACTTGTTTGGGCTGTTGAGAGGAGTAAAAAACCATCAAAAATTTCAATCCTGCATGATTCTACCAAGAAATGTGATTCTTCATTCAAAACGCTGGTTTTTGCTATTGGGCTCTATTGAATAATGAATGTTTTGAATTTTCTCCAAAAGTAAAGTAGTTGCAAACTCATGCTTTTAGAGACTTGTTTGGGCTCATGAGAGGAGTAGAAAAACATCAAAAATTTCAGTCCTGCATGATTCTACCAAGAAATGTGTGTTCATTGAAACCGCTGGTTTTTGATAGTTTGGGCCCTATTGAATAATGAATGTTTTGAATTTTCTCCAAAAGTAAAGTAGTTGCAAACTCATCCTTTTAGAAACTTGTTTGGGCTGTTGAGAGGAGTAAAAAACCATCAAAAATTTCAATCCTGCATGATTCTACCAAGAAATGTGATTCTTCATTCAAAACGCTGGTTTTTGCTATTGGGCTCTATTGAATAATGAATGTTTTGAATTTTCTCCAAAAGTAAAGTAGTTGCAAACTCATGCTTTTAGAGACTTGTTTGGGCTCATGAGAGGAGTAGAAAAACATCAAAAATTTCAGTCCTGCATGATTCTACCAAGAAATGTGTGTTCATTCAAACCGCTGGTTTTTGATAGTTTGGGCCCTATTGAATAATGAATGTTTTGAATTTTCTCCAAAAGTAAAGTAGTTGCAAACACATGCTTTTAGAGACTTGTTTGGGCTCATGAGAGGAGTAGAAAAACATCAAAAATTTCAGTCCTGCATGATTCTACCAAGAAATGTGTGTTCATTGAAACCGCTGGTTTTTGATAGTTTGGGCCCTATTGAATAATGAATGTTTTGAATTTTCTCCAAAAGTAAAGTAGTTGCAAACTCATCCTTTTAGAAACTTGTTTGGGCTGTTGAGAGGAGTAAAAAACCATCAAAAATTTCAATCCTGCATGATTCTACCAAGAAATGTGATTCTTCATTCAAAACGCTGGTTTTTGCTATTGGGCTCTATTGAATAATGAATGTTTTGAATTTTCTCCAAAAGTAAAGTAGTTGCAAACTCATGCTTTTAGAGACTTGTTTGGGCTCATGAGAGGAGTAGAAAAACATCAAAAATTTCAGTCCTGCATGATTCTACCAAGAAATGTGTGTTCATTGAAACCGCTGGTTTTTGATAGTTTGGGCCCTATTGAATAATGAATGTTTTGAATTTTCTCCAAAAGAAAAGTAGTTGCAAACTCATCCTTTTAGGAACTTGTTTGGGCTGTTGAGAGGAGTAAAAAACCATCAAAAATTTCAATCCTGCATGATTTTACCAAGAAATGTGATTCTTCATTCAAAACCTGATTTTTGCTATTGGGCTCTATTGAATAGTGAATGTTTTGAATTTTCTCCAAAAGTAAAGTTGTTGCAAACTCATGCTTTTAGAGACTTGTTTGGGCTCATGAGAGGAGTAGAAAAACATCAAAAATTTCAGTCCTGCATGATTCTACCAAGAAATGTGTGTTCATTCAAACCGCTGGTTTTTGATAGTTTGGGCCCTATTGAATAATGAATGTTTTGAATTTTCTCCAAAAGTAAAGTAGTTGCAAACTCATGCTTTTAGAGACTTGTTTGGGCTCATGAGAGGAGTAGAAAAACATCAAAAATTTCAGTCCTGCATGATTCTACCAAGAAATGTGTGTTCATTGAAACCGCTGGTTTTTGATAGTTTGGGCCCTATTGAATAATGAATGTTTTGAATTTTCTCCAAAAGTAAAGTAGTTGCAAACTCATCCTTTTAGAAACTTGTTTGGGCTGTTGAGAGGAGTAAAAAACCATCAAAAATTTCAATCCTGCATGATTCTACCAAGAAATGTGTTTCTTCATTCAAAACGCTGGTTTTTGCTATTGGGCTCTATTGAATAATGAATGTTTTGAATTTTCTCCAAAAGTAAAGTAGTTGCAAACTCATGCTTTTAGAGACTTGTTTGGGCTCATGAGAGGAGTAGAAAAACATCAAAAATTTCAGTCCTGCATGATTCTACCAAGAAATGTGTGTTCATTGAAACCGCTGGTTTTTGATAGTTTGGGCCCTATTGAATAATGAATGTTTTGAATTTTCTCCAAAAGTAAAGTAGTTGCAAACTCATCCTTTTAGAAACTTGTTTGGGCTGTTGAGAGGAGTAAAAAACCATCAAAAATTTCAATCCTGCATGATTCTACCAAGAAATGTGATTCTTCATTCAAAACGCTGGTTTTTGCTATTGGGCTCTATTGAATAATGAATGTTTTGAATTTTCTCCAAAAGTAAAGTAGTTGCAAACTCATGCTTTTAGAGACTTGTTTGGGCTCATGAGAGGAGTAGAAAAACATCAAAAATTTCAGTCCTGCATGATTCTACCAAGAAATGTGTGTTCATTGAAACCGCTGGTTTTTGATAGTTTGGGCCCTATTGAATAATGAATGTTTTGAATTTTCTCCAAAAGTAAAGTAGTTGCAAACTCATCCTTTTAGAAACTTGTTTGGGCTGTTGAGAGGAGTAAAAAACCATCAAAAATTTCAATCCTGCATGATTCTACCAAGAAATGTGATTCTTCATTCAAAACGCTGGTTTTTGCTATTGGGCTCTATTGAATAATGAATGTTTTGAATTTTCTCCAAAAGTAAAGTAGTTGCAAACTCATGCTTTTAGAGACTTGTTTGGGCTCATGAGAGGAGTAGAAAAACATCAAAAATTTCAGTCCTGCATGATTCTACCAAGAAATGTGTGTTCATTGAAACCGCTGGTTTTTGATAGTTTGGGCCCTATTGAATAATGAATGTTTTGAATTTTCTCCAAAAGTAAAGTAGTTGCAAACTCATCCTTTTAGAAACTTGTTTGGGCTGTTGAGAGGAGTAAAAAACCATCAAAAATTTCAATCCTGCATGATTTTACCAAGAAATGTGATTCTTCATTCAAGACCTGATTTTTGCTATTGGGCTCTATTGAATAGTGAATGTTTTGAATTTTCTCCAAAAGTAAAGTAGTTGCAAACTCATGCTTTTAGAGACTTGTTTGGGCTCATGAGAGGAGTAGAAAAACATCAAAAATTTCAGTCCTGCATGATTCTACCAAGAAATGTGTGTTCATTGAAACCGCTGGTTTTTGATAGTTTGGGCCCTATTGAATAATGAATGTTTTGAATTTTCTCCAAAAGTAAAGTAGTTGCAAACTCATCCTTTTAGAAACTTGTTTGGGCTGTTGAGAGGAGTAAAAAAACCATCAAAAATTTCAATCCTGCATGATTCTACCAAGAAATGTGATTCTTCATTCAAAACGCTGGTTTTTGCTATTGGGCTCTATTGAATAATGAATGTTTTGAATTTTCTCCAAAAGTAAAGTAGTTGCAAACTCATGCTTTTAGAGACTTGTTTGGGCTCATGAGAGGAGTAGAAAAACATCAAAAATTTCAGTCCTGCATGATTCTACCAAGAAATGTGTGTTCATTGAAACCGCTGGTTTTTGATAGTTTGGGCCCTATTGAATAATGAATGTTTTGAATTTTCTCCAAAAGTAAAGTAGTTGCAAACTCATCCTTTTAGAAACTTGTTTGGGCTGTTGAGAGGAGTAAAAAACCATCAAAAATTTCAATCCTGTATGATTTTACCAAGAAATGTGATTCTTCATTCAAAACCTGATTTTTGCTATTGGGCTCTATTGAATAGTGAATGTTTTGAATTTTCTCCAAAAGTAAAGTAGTTGCAAACTTATGCTTTTAGAGACTTGTTTGGGCTCATGAGAGGAGTAGAAAAACATCAAAAATTTCAGTCCTGCATGATTCTACCAAGAAATGTGTTCATTCAAACCGCTGGTTTTTGATAGTTTGGGCCCTATTGAATAATGAATGTTTTGAATTTTCTCCAAAAGTAAAGTAGTTGCAAACTCATCCTTTTAGAAACTTGTTTGGGCTGTTGAGAGGAGTAAAAAACCATCAAAAATTTCAATCCTGCATGATTCTACAAAGAAATGTGATTCTTCATTCAAAACGCTGGTTTTTGCTATTGGGCTCTATTGAATAATGAATGTTTTGAATTTTCTCCAAAAGTAAAGTAGTTGCAAACTCATGCTTTTAGAGACTTGTTTGGGCTCATGAGAGGAGTAGAAAAACATCAAAAATTTCAGTCCTGCATGATTCTACCAAGAAATGTGTGTTCATTGAAACCGCTGGTTTTTGATAGTTTGGGCCCTATTGAATAATGAATGTTTTGAATTTTCTCCAAAAGTAAAGTAGTTGCAAACTCATCCTTTTAGAAACTTGTTTGGGCTGTTGAGAGGAGTAAAAAACCATCAAAAATTTCAATCCTGCATGATTCTACCAAGAAATGTGATTCTTCATTCAAAACGCTGGTTTTTGCTATTGGGCTCTATTGAATAATGAATGTTTTGAATTTTCTCCAAAAGTAAAGTAGTTGCAAACTCATGCTTTTAGAAACTTGTTTGGGCTCATGAGAGGAGTAGAAAAACATCAAAAATTTCAGTCCTGCATGATTCTACCAAGAAATGTGTGTTCATTGAAACCGCTGGTTTTTGATAGTTTGGGCCCTATTGAATAATGAATGTTTTGAATTTTCTCCAAAAGTAAAGTAGTTGCAAACTCATCCTTTTAGAAACTTGTTTGGGCTGTTGAGAGGAGTAAAAAACCATCAAAAATTTCAATCCTGCATGATTTTACCAAGAAATGTGATTCTTCATTCAAAACCTGATTTTTGCTATTGGGCTCTATTGAATAGTGAATGTTTTGAATTTTCTCCAAAAGTAAAGTAGTTGCAAACTCATGCTTTTAGAGACTTGTTTGGGCTCATGAGATGAGTAGAAAAACATCAAAAATTTCAGTCCTGCATGATTCTACCAAGACATGTGTGTTCATTGAAACGGCTGGTTTTTGATAGTTTGGGCCCTATTGAATAATGAATGTTTTGAATTTTCTCCAAAAGTAAAGTAGTTGCAAACTCATCCTTTTAGAAACTTGTTTGGGCTGTTGAGAGGAGTAAAAAACCATCAAAAATTTCAATCCTGCATGATTCTACCAAGAAATGTGATTCTTCATTCAAAACGCTGGTTTTTGCTATTGGGCTCTATTGAATAATGAATGTTTTGAATTTTCTCCAAAAGTAAAGTAGTTGCAAACTCATGCTTTTAGAGACTTGTTTGGGCTCATGAGAGGAGTAGAAAAACATCAAAAATTTCAGTCCTGCATGATTCTACCAAGAAATGTGTGTTCATTCAAACCGCTGGTTTTTGATAGTTTGGGCCCTATTGAATAATGAATGTTTTGAATTTTCTCCAAAAGTAAAGTAGTTGCAAACTCATGCTTTTAGAGACTTGTTTGGGCTCATGAGAGGAGTAGAAAAACATCAAAAATTTCAGTCCTGCATGATTCTACCAAGAAATGTGTGTTCATTGAAACCGCTGGTTTTTGATAGTTTGGGCCCTATTGAATAATGAATGTTTTGAATTTTCTCCAAAAGTAAAGTAGTTGCAAACTCATCCTTTTAGAAACTTGTTTGGGCTGTTGAGAGGAGTAAAAAACCATCAAAAATTTCAATCCTGCATGATTCTACCAAGAAATGTGATTCTTCATTCAAAACGCTGGTTTTTGCTATTGGGCTCTATTGAATAATGAATGTTTTGAATTTTCTCCAAAAGTAAAGTAGTTGCAAACTCATGCTTTTAGAGACTTGTTTGGGCTCATGAGAGGAGTAGAAAAACATAAAAAATTTCAGTCCTGCATGATTCTACCAAGAAATGTGTGTTCATTGAAACCGCTGGTTTTTGATAGTTTGGGCCCTATTGAATAATGAATGTTTTGAATTTTCTCCAAAAGTAAAGTAGTTGCAAACTCATGCTTTTAGAGACTTGTTTGGGCTGTTGAGAGGAGTAAAAAACCATCAAAAATTTCAATCCTGCATGATTCTACCAAGAAATGTGATTCTTCATTCAAAACGCTGGTTTTTGCTATTGGGCTCTATTGAATAATGAATGTTTTGAATTTTCTCCAAAAGTAAAGTAGTTGCAAACTCATGCTTTTAGAGACTTGTTTGGGCTCATGAGAGGAGTAGAAAAACATCAAAAATTTCAGTCCTGCATGATTCTACCAAGAAATGTGTGTTCATTGAAACCGCTGGTTTTTGATAGTTTGGGCCCTATTGAATAATGAATGTTTTGAATTTTCTCCAAAAGAAAAGTAGTTGCAAACTCATCCTTTTAGGAACTTGTTTGGGCTGTTGAGAGGAGTAAAAAACCATCAAAAATTTCAATCCTGCATGATTTTACCAAGAAATGTGATTCTTCATTCAAAACCTGATTTTTGCTATTGGGCTCTATTGAATAGTGAATGTTTTGAATTTTCTCCAAAAGTAAAGTTGTTGCAAACTCATGCTTTTAGAGACTTGTTTGGGCTCATGAGAGGAGTAGAAAAACATCAAAAATTTCAGTCCTGCATGATTCTACCAAGAAATGTGTGTTCATTCAAACCGCTGGTTTTTGATAGTTTGGGCCCTATTGAATAATGAATGTTTTGAATTTTCTCCAAAAGTAAAGTAGTTGCAAACTCATGCTTTTAGAGACTTGTTTGGGCTCATGAGAGGAGTAGAAAAACATCAAAAATTTCAGTCCTGCATGATTCTACCAAGAAATGTGTGTTCATTGAAACCGCTGGTTTTTGATAGTTTGGGCCCTATTGAATAATGAATGTTTTGAATTTTCTCCAAAAGTAAAGTAGTTGCAAACTCATCCTTTTAGAAACTTGTTTGGGCTGTTGAGAGGAGTAAAAAACCATCAAAAATTTCAATCCTGCATGATTCTACCAAGAAATGTGTTTCTTCATTCAAAACGCTGGTTTTTGCTATTGGGCTCTATTGAATAATGAATGTTTTGAATTTTCTCCAAAAGTAAAGTAGTTGCAAACTCATGCTTTTAGAGACTTGTTTGGGCTCATGAGAGGAGTAGAAAAACATCAAAAATTTCAGTCCTGCATGATTCTACCAAGAAATGTGTGTTCATTGAAACCGCTGGTTTTTGATAGTTTGGGCCCTATTGAATAATGAATGTTTTGAATTTTCTCCAAAAGTAAAGTAGTTGCAAACTCATCCTTTCAGAAACTTGTTTGGGCTGTTGAGAGGAGTAAAAAACCATCAAAAATTTCAATCCTGCATGATTTTACCAAGAAATGTGATTCTTCATTCAAAACGCTGGTTTTTGCAATTGGGCTCTATTGAATAATGAATGTTTTGAATTTTCTCCAAAAGTAAAGTAGTTGCAAACTCATGCTTTTAGAGACTTGTTTGGGCTCATGAGAGGAGTAGAAAAACATCAAAAATTTCAGTCCTGCATGATTCTACCAAGAAATGTGTGTTCATTGAAACCGCTGGTTTTTGATAGTTTGGGCCCTATTGAATAATGAATGTTTTGAATTTTCTCCAAAAGTAAAGTAGTTGCAAACTCATCCTTTTAGAAACTTGTTTGGGCTGTTGAGAGGAGTAAAAAACCATCAAAAATTTCAATCCTGCATGATTTTACCAAGAAATGTGATTCTTCATTCAAAACCTGATTTTTGCTATTGGGCTCTATTGAATAGTGAATGTTTTGAATTTTCTCCAAAAGTAAAGTAGTTGCAAACTCATGCTTTTAGAGACTTGTTTGGGCTCATGAGAGGAGTAGAAAAACATCAAAAATTTCAGTCCTGCATGATTCTACCAAGAAATGTGTGTTCATTGAAACCGCTGGTTTTTGATAGTTTGGGCCCTATTGAATAATGAATGTTTTGAATTTTCTCCAAAAGTAAAGTAGTTGCAAACTCATCCTTTTAGAAACTTGTTTGGGCTGTTGAGAGGAGTAAAAAACCATCAAAAATTTCAATCCTGCATGATTCTACCAAGAAATGTGATTCTTCATTCAAAACGCTGGTTTTTGCTATTGGGCTCTATTGAATAATGAATGTTTTGAATTTTCTCCAAAAGTAAAGTAGTTGCAAACTCATGCTTTTAGAGACTTGTTTGGGCTCATGAGAGGAGTAGAAAAACATCAAAAATTTCAGTCCTGCATGATTCTACCAAGAAATGTGTGTTCATTGAAACCGCTGGTTTTTGATAGTTTGGGCCCTATTGAATAATGAATGTTTTGAATTTTCTCCAAAAGTAAAGTAGTTGCAAACTCATCCTTTTAGAAACTTGTTTGGGCTGTTGAGAGGAGTAAAAAAACCATCAAAAATTTCAATCCTGCATGATTTTACCAAGAAATGTGATTCTTCATTCAAAACCTGATTTTTGCTATTGGGCTCTATTGAATAGTGAATGTTTTGAATTTTCTCCAAAAGTAAAGTAGTTGCAAACTCATGCTTTTAGAGACTTGTTTGGGCTCATGAGAGGAGTAGAAAAACATCAAAAATTTCAGTCCTGCATGATTCTACCAAGAAATGTGTTCATTCAAACCGCTGGTTTTTGATAGTTTGGGCCCTATTGAATAATGAATGTTTTGAATTTTCTCCAAAAGTAAAGTAGTTGCAAACTCATCCTTTTAGAAACTTGTTTGGGCTGTTGAGAGGAGTAAAAAACCATCAAAAATTTCAATCCTGCATGATTCTACCAAGAAATGTGATTCTTCATTCAAAACGCTGGTTTTTGCTATTGGGCTCTATTGAATAATGAATGTTTTGAATTTTCTCCAAAAGTAAAGTAGTTGCAAACTCATGCTTTTAGAGACTTGTTTGGGCTCATGAGAGGAGTAGAAAAACATCAAAAATTTCAGTCCTGCATGATTCTACCAAGAAATGTGTGTTCATTCAAACCGCTGGTTTTTGATACTTTGGGCCCTATTGAATAATGAATGTTTTGAATTTTCTCCAAAAGTAAAGTAGTTGCAAACTCATGCTTTTAGAGACTTGTTTGGGCTCATGAGAGGAGTAGAAAAACATCAAAAATTTCAGTCCTGCATGATTCTACCAAGAAATGTGTGTTCATTGAAACCGCTGGTTTTTGATAGTTTGGGCCCTATTGAATAATGAATGTTTTGAATTTTCTCCAAAAGTAAAGTAGTTGCAAACTCATCCTTTTAGAAACTTGTTTGGGCTGTTGAGAGGAGTAAAAAACCATCAAAAATTTCAATCCTGCATGATTCTACCAAGAAATGTGATTCTTCATTCAAAACGCTGGTTTTTGCTATTGGGCTCTATTGAATAATGAATGTTTTGAATTTTCTTTAACAATAATTTTTATTAGAGTTTTCAGAATAGTAGGCAAAATGTAAAATTTACACTTGTACAGACCCATCTAAGTAAATTATTGTACTGATGTAAAAAAATATGAATACATCACAATATGATGACATTTCAATATTATATCAACATTGAGAGTAAATGTAGTAAACCCTACAACAAATAGTACCAGAAAGAAACAATAAAAAGAAAGGTAAATTTAGGCACTTGAGTATGTGAAATATTGGCACATCATAAACCATAAGAAGTAAAATATGAGTTCAGGATATGAAATCTTTTTCTATTTTAGACTTTAGTTCCATCCATTTATACCATCTGTCATCAAATATTTTAATTAAGCCTTTATTAATATAATGAATTTTCTCGTAGACACAGTGTTTGTCCACCAGTAAGATAAGGGTGACAATGTCTGGAGGTTGATTCCTGTTCCAACCCTTCGCTATAAGGAAGGCTGCAGACATAAGGATATGAGCCGCCAGGAATTTATTTCTTTTAAGTCTATGTATATCTATTAGTAACAAGGCTAGAGCAGGTTGTGGTTGAATACACCAATTGCATATGAGTGAAAGCAAATAGAACATCCTGGACCAGTACAACTTCAGCATAGAGCATCCCCAAAAAACATGTAGTAAATCTGCCTGAGATCCACAGTTACGCCAACACATTCCAGATCCCCCCCCTCCAAAATGTTTCAATCTATTTGGGGTAAGGTAATATCTATGAATTAATTTATAATGCGTTTCTAGTATATTCATACATCTTGTGGATTTGATTGCAATTTTAAGAGAGGAGATCCACTGAGGACCATATATCTGTCTCTGTAATGTGGTTTCCCATTTTTCAAAGCATCCTTCATTGGTGAAGGTGTCTTTGTTGGTCAGGCTATTGTATAAGGGTCTAAGATAACTCTTATGTCTAGATGACATATTAAATAGAAAATTGTTAATAGTATGGTCAATTGGAACCACTCTAAAAAGGTATTTCTTGTATTTGTTGTATTCTTCCTTGAGTAGGAGATATGTCATATACTCCGAATTGGGAACCCCAAATCTGTTCTTTAATAACTCAAAGGGTATGACTCTGTTATTGTCCATCAAGTCATCTACAAAAGTGATTGGAAATTTGGTCCAGCTATCGAATATAGGTCTTAGAGAAGTCCTGACAGGAGACAGATAAGGGAGTCTCAACCTCTCGAGTGAAAAAGAGGCAGAGCTAGTCTTTCTTTTGCATACACATGACCAGCACAACATAGAGGCCTTAAGTATGGGATTATCTATTTTCATAATTTCCCTTCTATGTAGAAGGAAATAGGCTATGAATAAAACTGGTTCCCTGTTGGGCATCATATCTCTTTCAATATTTGGCCACCCCAGGTCTGTCTGTTCCACAAACCAGCCTTTTGTCAGTTCAATCATAGTGGCGTAATAATATGCCTCAAGATCTGGTATGGCCACCCACACTTTCTCCTTGGATTTAAGTAGAGTGCGTTTTTTCACTCTAGGTTTCCCATTGTTCCAAATAAATTTGTTCATCTGGTGTGTTAGTTTTTGTATATACTGTACAGATATAGGCAGAGGGACGTTCCTGTATAAAAACAGGACTTTGGGTAGGCAGAACATCTTATATAGCACTATTCTGCCCATCCATGTGGCTGGGGTCTTCGACAGTTCCTTCAACTTAAGGTCGAGAGACTGTAGAAGATGGTCCATGTTTACCTCACTCATATGCATGGGATTACCTGTGAGCCAAATTCCTAAGTACGGTATCCTGGTACAGTCCCAATTAAAGGGATACTTGTCTCTTAGTTGCTGTTTCGTAGAGGCTGAAAGGAAAAGTGATAGAACATTAGTCTTTTTTACATTTAATTTATAGTATGAAACTGAGCCAAATAAATTTATGATATCCCATATCTTTTCCAGGGAATCAGTTGGATTTGTCAGTGTGAGTATAATGTCATCTGCATAGAGGTTAATCTTATGCTCTGAATCTTTCAATTGTACACCGTGTACTTCACCAGAATCCCTTATCATTTGAGCCAAAGGTTCCAGGCTCAGGATAAAAATTATTGGGGATAGAGGACATCCCTGTCTTGTCCCATTAGTTATAAAAAATGTATCTGACATCGTGTTGTTGACCAGCACAGAGGCAGATGGCCGAGAGTATAAAGCTCGAATACTTCTCATCATCTCCCCACCAAAACCCATTTTCTCCAATACTGTAAAGGCATAGGCCCAATTGATCCGGTCAAAGGCCTTTTCAGCGTCAAGAGCTACAAACAAACTGGAAATCCTATTTTTGTAGCATGAATATAAGTGATGCAGGACACTTCTAGAACTGTCTGAAGTTTGCCTAGATTTTACAAAACCGACTTGATCGGGATGTATAAGGAATGGAACAACGTCCTGTAATCTTTCTGCTAATATTTTTGCGTAGATCTTGATATCCACATTTAGGAGAGAAATAGGCCTATAATTTTCGATTTTGGTCAGATCTTTATCTGGTTTGGGAATCACCACTATTGTGGCTCTCAGCATATCTGTGTTGCACTTTCCTTCTGATTTAATAAAATTCAGGGCATTAGTTAAATGTGGGATGAGTTCCTTTTGAAATTCTTTATAATACTCTATAGGAAAGCCATCTGGACCTGGAGCCTTGTCATTTTTAAGATTATTCATCGCAAGAGAGACCTCACCCTCAGTAAAGGGTGCGTCAAGTGACTCCTTCTGCTCTAGAGACAAAGATCCCAGCTTTACTTTTTCCAAAAAATTATTTATCATCTCTGGTGAAGGAGAGGGATGAGCTCCATTGTTTCCTATGTTGTATAATTTAGAATAGTAGCTCTCAAAGGCCAGGGCTATCTCTTTGGGTTTTTCTATAGTCTTTGAGCTTTGGGTTATTTTTTTGATTGGATGTTTTTTATTTATGGGTTTAAACCTGTTTGCCATATTTTTGGAGAACTTATTATTATTAACATAAAACCCTGCCCTATTAAATAAAGTCTTTTTCTCATATAAGTTGATGAGGAGATTCCTAAGTTCCAGTCTGAGGGAGTACAATTCATTATATTTAGCAAAATTTTTGTCTGCTTTAGCTTGGGATTCTAATTTTTGGATCTGTTCTAACAACATCCTCTGTTGGCTCTCTCTTGCCCTTTTTTGTCTCGAGGCAACTTGGATCAAATGACCCCTAATGACACATTTGTGTGCTAGCCACAATGTTTCAGGTGTAATTTCTTGGGAACAGTTCTCTTTGAAGTAGTTCATTAAGACATTCTTTGCTAATGATATGTTTTCTGGGGAGTCAACAGTGAATTTACTATATCTCCAATTGTATTGTTTTGGGATCATGGAGGAAGTATGTAAGGTCAGAAGGATTGGGGCATGGTCTGACCATGTAATAGGACCAGTCTGGAAATCTATGTATGAGTCTAGTAGCGAGAAGCTAGTGAACACATGATCAATCCTAGTGTAAGACTTGTTATGTGGACAAAATCTTGTGTACTCTCTTGAGGTAGAGTTCAATATCTTACAGCTGTCATGCAAATTGGAATCTCCCAACCACTTTCCCAGATTCACGCTTCTATAATATGGGGCATCAGATGAGCAATCAGTACTTGGGTCAACTATGCAATTAAAATCTCCTCCCCAGATTATGTGACCTCTACTAAAATTGGACAATTTCTTCTTGACCTTATTTAGAAAACTAATTTGTCGGATATTAGGGGTGTATATGTTTACCACTGTATATTCCACACCCTCCAAAGTAAAATTAATAGCAAGTTGTCTTCCATTGCTGTCCCTATATATGTCTAAGACCACTATTGGCAAATCTTTGTGGAAGGCGATGGCCACCCCAGTTTTTTTCCTTCCCTCAGTGTTAGAAAAGAAAATCTGAGGGAAGTCTTTATTTTTGAGTCTTGTGTTATCAATTTCTAGAAGGTGTGTTTCTTGTATCATTGCTATGTTGACCTTCAATTTTTTAATCTCCTTCCACAAAGCAAATCTCTTGAACGGGCTATTGAGCCCATTTACATTAAATGACAGTACCCTCAATTCCATAATGTGTCAGGAAGGAAAAAAGCATTAGATGATTCACTGAAACAGAACATTTCACCCGAAAATACATCCAAAAGACAGTGGGTTTCCTTAGTGATTTTTTGTTAGTGCCTGGTGTGCCTGTAAACAAAAACATGTTACAACCTAGAACAGAACAAAACTTATGAACTAGATAAATTTAGATTTCTCAAAAGAAATGGTACCGAGAGAATGTCTCTCAGTTATCACGTGGGGAGTGAAAAAGAGAAAGTTCAGGCCTAAAGCCAGGGTCAGTACCCACCAAGTCTATTTTCTTTTCTTTTGCGTATTCCAGGACTGGGAAAGGCGTCTTTGCTGCTGCAAGGGGATATTCCTTTCTTGATTGTAGAATGATGATGATGATGGAGTCTCCAGTGGAGGGATACCTAAATCTTGGAAAAAACTATTACAGTTATCAATATTAGACAAGGCAAAAGTGGTATTCTCTTTCATGACTAGAATTTTTGTAGGGAAACCCCATCTGTATAAAATCTTGTGTTTCCTCAGATGTGCAGTGATTGGAAAGAAATCTCTCCTTTTCTGCAGGGTAGCTTTTGAGAAGTCTGCAAAAATCTTGATATCCTCGTATGGCCTTGGTAATATAGGTGATTGCTTACTTCTCCTCAGAATGTCCTCCTTTGTCAGGAAGTAATGAAAATATGCAATGACATCTCTTGGGGCTCTGTCTGGGGCATATTTGGACTTGGGGAGTCTGTGTATACGTTCCATCAATAGGTCCCCTTTAGAAGCCCCTGGAAGTATTGTATGAAGCATCTTTTGCACATATGCATTAAGGTCTCTGTCTTTGACATTTTCAGGTATTCCCCTGAATTTAAGGTTGTTCCTTCTACTTCTGTCTTCTTGCTCTATCAACCTTGATTTTAAGAAGACAACCTCTTTTTCTAGGGCATAGTGTTCATCTATCAAATTATTATGGGATTTAACCAATTCTTCCATTTTGGATTCAAGATGGTCCACTCTCGGGCCCAGACCGTCTATGTTATTTTGGAGATTTGTATTATAGCCCTCCAGTTGTTTCTGAAATGTCTTTGCTAGAAGGCATAGCATGTTCTTAATAAATATTTCTGAGGCTGTATTACTGGTAGCCTCCACCTCTGTTAAAACATGTAAAATGTTCTCCGGTATGGGATTATCAGAAGGACAGGAGTCCTCAATTTGTAATTCCTGTTGCAGCTCAGCTGAGCTGCTGCTAAATCTGCGGCTAGTCACTGAGAAAGGAGACATTTCCCTCTGTAATGGCGTTAGAGGAGTATCTGACACATTGGAGATGTCAGGACAGGATGAGGAACCCCTTAATACATTTGTCTCCTCCATATCAGCGGTCAGCGGTGCTGCTGCACCATAATTCACAAGCTGCGCTGTATTTTTGCTTAAGTTACGCAAATTGCGTATCTGTTGCGTAGTCTCGCTTGTCCCCCGATCACTCTCGCGAGATCTCGCTCCTTTCACCTCAGCGCTACTTTTAATGTGTAA
Source organism: Dendrobates tinctorius (assembly GCF_039654945.1). Lineage (NCBI taxonomy): Eukaryota > Metazoa > Chordata > Amphibia > Anura > Dendrobatidae > Dendrobates > Dendrobates tinctorius. Next base: position 9,381,895 of record NW_027361744.1, on the reverse strand, counting down.
ATTAGCGCTTCTATTAGCCTGCAGAGCGGCGGTTTTAGCTGGGGCAGGGGTAGACTTACCCCCTGACTTGAATGCTGCATGCTTCAGCCGCTGTGGCGTCCTTTGCCGCTGTGTACCGCTCAGGCTGGGGCTGCAGGCTGCGGCTGCTGCTGTGAGGCGGGCGCCATCTTGGCTCCTCAGCATGAGGGGAGAGCGCTCTGGTTTCTTTCCTTTTTCTGCTTTTTTATTGAGCAGATCCATAGTGTGGGGGCACCGCTAGTATCTATGGAGGTTCCCACAACTTTTCAGCCAGTCCTGGCTTATATTTCGCTTGTTAACAGCGCTTGGTAGGCTGCCCTGTGGAGGAGCTCAGAGCTCAGGCTTCCATTCAGCTCAGACGCTGGCCACGCCCCCCAATGTTTTGAATTTTCTCCAAAAGTAAAGTAGTTGCAAACTCATGCTTTTAGAGACTTGTTTGGGCTCATGAGAGGAGTAGAAAAACATCAAAAATTTCAGTCCTGCATGATTCTCCCAAGAAATGTGTTCATTCAAACCGCTGGTTTTTGATAGTTTGGGCCCTATTGAATAATGAATGTTTTGAATTTTCTCCAAAAGTAAAGTAGTTGCAAACTCATCCTTTTAGAAACTTGTTTGGGCTGTTGAGAGGAGTAAAAAACCATCAAAAATTTCAATCCTGCATGATTCTACCAAGAAATGTGATTCTTCATTCAAAACGCTGGTTTTTGCTATTGGGCTCTATTGAATAATGAATGTTTTGAATTTTCTCCAAAAGTAAAGTAGTTGCAAACTCATGCTTTTAGAGACTTGTTTGGGCTCATGAGATGAGTAGAAAAACATCAAAAATTTCAGTCCTGCATGATTCTACCAAGACATGTGTGTTCATTGAAACGGCTGGTTTTTGATAGTTTGGGCCCTATTGAATAATGAATGTTTTGAATTTTCTCCAAAAGTAAAGTAGTTGCAAACTCATCCTTTTAGAAACTTGTTTGGGCTGTTGAGAGGAGTAAAAAACCATCAAAAATTTCAATCCTGCATGATTCTACCAGGAAATGTGATTCTTCATTCAAAACGCTGGTTTTTGCTATTGGGCTCTGTTGAATAATGAATGTTTTGAATTTTCTCCAAAAGTAAAGTAGTTGCAAACTCATGCTTTTAGAGACTTGTTTGGGCTCATGAGAGGAGTAGAAAAACATCAAAAATTTAAGTCCTGCATGATTCTACCAAGAAATGTGTGTTCATTGAAACCGCTGGTTTTTGATAGTTTGGGCCCTATTGAATAATGAATGTTTTGAATTTTCTCCAAAAGTAAAGTAGTTGCAAACTCATCCTTTTAGAAACTTGTTTGGGCTGTTGAGAGGAGTAAAAAACCATCAAAAATTTCAATCCTGCATGATTTTACCAAGAAATGTGATTCTTCATTCAAAACCTGATTTTTGCTATTGGGCTCTATTGAATAGTGAATGTTTTGAATTTTCTCCAAAAGTAAAGTAGTTGCAAACTCATGCTTTTAGAGACTTGTTTGGGCTCATGAGAGGAGTAGAAAAACATCAAAAATTTCAGTCCTGCATGATTCTACCAAGAAATGTGTTCATTCAAACCGCTGGTTTTTGATAGTTTGGGCCCTATTGAATAATGAATGTTTTGAATTTTCTCCAAAAGTAAAGTAGTTGCAAACTCATCCTTTTAGAAACTTGTTTGGGCTGTTGAGAGGAGTAAAAAACCATCAAAAATTTCAATCCTGCATGATTTTACCAAGAAATGTGATTCTTCATTCAAAACCTGATTTTTGCTATTGGGCTCTATTGAATAGTGAATGTTTTGAATTTTCTCCAAAAGTAAAGTAGTTGCAAACTCATGCTTTTAGAGACTTGTTTGGGCTCATGAGAGGAGTAGAAAAACATCAAAAATTTAAGTCCTGCATGATTCTACCAAGAAATGTGTGTTCATTGAAACCGCTGGTTTTTGATAGTTTGGGCCCTATTGAATAATGAATGTTTTGAATTTTCTCCAAAAGTAAAGTAGTTGCAAACTCATCCTTTTAGAAACTTGTTTGGGCTGTTGAGAGGAGTAAAAAACCATCAAAAATTTCAATCCTGCATGATTTTACCAAGAAATGTGATTCTTCATTCAAAACCTGATTTTTGCTATTGGGCTCTATTGAATAGTGAATGTTTTGAATTTTCTCCAAAAGTAAAGTAGTTGCAAACTCATGCTTTTAGAGACTTGTTTGGGCTCATGAGAGGAGTAGAAAAACATCAAAAATTTCAGTCCTGCATGATTCTACCAAGAAATGTGTTCATTCAAACCGCTGGTTTTTGATAGTTTGGGCCCTATTGAATAATGAATGTTTTGAATTTTCTCCAAAAGTAAAGTAGTTGCAAACTCATCCTTTTAGAAACTTGTTTGGGCTGTTGAGAGGAGTAAAAAACCATCAAAAATTTCAATCCTGCATGATTTTACCAAGAAATGTGATTCTTCATTCAAAACCTGATTTTTGCTATTGGGCTCTATTGAATAGTGAATGTTTTGAATTTTCTCCAAAAGTAAAGTAGTTGCAAACTCATGCTTTTAGAGACTTGTTTGGGCTCATGAGAGGAGTAGAAAAACATCAAAAATTTCAGTCCTGCATGATTCTACCAAGAAATGTGTGTTCATTGAAACCGCTGGTTTTTGATAGTTTGGGCCCTATTGAATAATGAATGTTTTGAATTTTCTCCAAAAGTAAAGTAGTTGCAAACTCATCCTTTTAGAAACTTGTTTGGGCTGTTGAGAGGAGTAAAAAACCATCAAAAATTTCAATCCTGCATGATTCTACCAAGAAATGTGATTCTTCATTCAAAACGCTGGTTTTTGCTATTGGGCTCTATTGAATAATGAATGTTTTGAATTTTCTCCAAAAGTAAAGTAGTTGCAAACTCATGCTTTTAGAGACTTGTCTGGGCTCATGAGAGGAGTAGAAAAACATCAAAAATTTCAGTCCTGCATGATTCTACCAAGAAATGTGTGTTCATTGAAACCGCTGGTTTTTGATAGTTTGGGCCCTATTGAATAATGAATGTTTTGAATTTTCTCCAAAAGTAAAGTACTTGCAAACTCATCCTTTTAGAGACTTGTTTGGGCTCATGAGAGGAGTAGAAAAACATCAAAAATTTCAGTCCTGCATGATTCTACCAAGAAATGTGTGTTCATTGAAACCGCTGGTTTTTGATAGTTTGGGCCCTATTGAATAATGAATGTTTTGAATTTTCTCCAAAAGTAAAGTAGTTGCAAACTCATCCTTTTAGAGACTTGTTTGGGCTCATGAGAGGAGTAGAAAAACATCAAAAATTTCAGTCCTGCATGATTCTACCAAGAAATGTGTGTTCATTGAAACCGCTGGTTTTTGATAGTTTGGGCTCTATTGAATAATGAATGTTTTGAATTTTCTCCAAAAGTAAAGTAGTTGCAAACTCATCCTTTTAGAAACTTGTTTGGGCTGTTGAGAGGAGTAAAAAACCATCAAAAATTTCAATCCTGCATGATTCTACCAAGAAATGTGATTCTTCATTCAAAATGCTGGTTTTTGCTATTGGGCTCTATTGAATAATGAATGTTTTGAATTTTCTCCAAAAGTAAAGTAGTTGCAAACTCATGCTTTTAGAGACTTGTTTGGGCTCATGAGAGGAGTAGAAAAACATCAAAAATGTCAGTCCTGCATGATTCTACCAAGAAATGTGTGTTCATTGAAACCGCTGGTTTTTGACAGTTTGGGCCCTATTGAATAATGAATGTTTTGAATTTTCTCCTAAAGTAAAGTAGTTGCAAACTCATCCTTTTAGAAACTTGTTTGGGCTGTTGAGAGGAGTAAAAAACCATCAAAAATTTCAATCCTGCATGATTTTACCAAGAAATGTGATTCTTCATTCAAAACCTGATTTTTGCTATTGGGCTCTATTGAATAGTGAATGTTTTGAATTTTCTCCAAAAGTAAAGTAGTTGCAAACTCATGCTTTTAGAGACTTGTTTGGGCTCATGAGAGGAGTAGAAAAACATCAAAAATTTCAGTCCTGCATGATTCTACCAAGAAATGTGTGTTCATTGAAACCGCTGGTTTTTGATAGTTTGGGCCCTATTGAATAATGAATGTTTTGAATTTTCTCCAAAAGTAAAGTAGTTGCAAACTCATCCTTTTAGAAACTTGTTTGGGCTGTTGAGAGGAGTAAAAAACCATCAAAAATTTCAATCCTGCATGATTCTACCAAGAAATGTGATTCTTCATTCAAAACGCTGGTTTTTGCTATTGGGCTCTATTGAATAATGAATGTTTTGAATTTTCTCCAAAAGTAAAGTAGTTGCAAACTCATGCTTTTAGAGACTTGTTTGGGCTCATGAGAGGAGTAGAAAAACATCAAAAATGTCAGTCCTGCATGATTCTACCAAGAAATGTGTGTTCATTGAAACCGCTGGTTTTTGATAGTTTGGGCCCTATTGAATAATGAATGTTTTGAATTTTCTCCAAAAGTAAAGTGGTTGCAAACTCATCCTTTTAGAGACTTGTTTGGGCTCATGAGAGGAGTAGAAAAACATCAAAAATTTCAGTCCTGCATGATTCTACCAAGAAATGTGTGTTCATTGAAACCGCTGGTTTTTGATAGTTTGGGCCCTATTGAATAATGAATGCTTTGAATTTTCTCCAAAAGTAAAGTAGTTGCAAACTCATGCTTTTAGAGACTTGTTTGGGCTCATGAGAGGAGTAGAAAAACATCAAAAATTTCAGTCCTGCATGATTCTACCAAGAAATGTGTGTTCATTGAAACCGCTGGTTTTTGATAGTTTGGGCCCTATTGAATAATGAATGTTTTGAATTTTCTCCAAAAGTAAAGTAGTTGCAAACTCATCCTTTTAGAAACTTGTTTGGGCTGTTGAGAGGAGTAAAAAACCATCAAAAATTTCAATCCTGCATGATTTTACCAAGAAATGTGATTCTTCATTCAAAACCTGATTTTTGCTATTGGGCTCTATTGAATAGTGAATGTTTTGAATTTTCTCCAAAAGTAAAGTAGTTGCAAACTCATGCTTTTAGAGACTTGTTTGGGCTCATGAGAGGAGTAGAAAAACATCAAAAATTTCAGTCCTGCATGATTCTACCAAGAAATGTGTGTTCATTGAAACCGCTGGTTTTTGATAGTTTGGGCCCTATTGAATAATGAATGTTTTGAATTTTCTCCAAAAGTAAAGTAGTTGCAAACTCATCCTTTTAGAGACTTGTTTGGGCTCATGAGAGGAGTAGAAAAACATCAAAAATTTCAGTCCTGCATGATTCTACCAAGAAATGTGTGTTCATTGAAACCGCTGGTTTTTGATAGTTTGGGCCCTATTGAATAATGAATGTTTTGAATTTTCTCCAAAAGTAAAGTAGTTGCAAACTCATCCTTTTAGAAACTTGTTTGGGCTGTTGAGAGGAGTAAAAAACCATCAAAAATTTCAATCCTGCATGATTCTACCAAGAAATGTGTTTCTTCATTCAAAACGCTGGTTTTTGCTGTTGGGCTCTATTGAATAATGAATGTTTTGAATTTTCTCCAAAAGTAAAGTAGTTGCAAACTCATGCTTTTAGAGACTTGTTTGGGCTCATGAGAGGAGTAGAAAAACATCAAAAATTTCAGTCCTGCATGATTCTACCAAGAAATGTGTGTTCATTGAAACCGCTGGTTTTTGATAGTTTGGGCCCTATTGAATAATGAATGTTTTGAATTTTCTCCAAAAGTAAAGTAGTTGCAAACTCATCCTTTTAGAAACTTGTTTGGGCTGTTGAGAGGAGTAAAAAACCATCAAAAATTTCAATCCTGCATGATTCTACCAAGAAATGTGATTCTTCATTCAAAACGCTGGTTTTTGCTATTGGGCTCTATTGAATAATGAATGTTTTGAATTTTCTCCAAAAGTAAAGTAGTTGCAAACTCATGCTTTTAGAGACTTGTTTGGGCTCATGAGAGGAGTAGAAAAACATCAAAAATTTCAGTCCTGCATGATTCTACCAAGAAATGTGTTCATTCAAACCGCTGGTTTTTGATAGTTTGGGCCCTATTGAATAATGAATGTTTTGAATTTTCTCCAAAAGTAAAGTAGTTGCAAACTCATCCTTTTAGAAACTTGTTTGGGCTGTTGAGAGGAGTAAAAAACCATCAAAAATTTCAATCCTGCATGATTCTACCAAGAAATGTGATTCTTCATTCAAAACGCTGGTTTTTGCTATTGGGCTCTATTGAATAATGAATGTTTTGAATTTTCTCCAAAAGTAAAGTAGTTGCAAACTCATGCTTTTAGAGACTTGTTTGGGCTCATGAGAGGAGTAGAAAAACATCAAAAATTTCAGTCCTGCATGATTCTACCAAGAAATGTGTGTTCATTGAAACGGCTGGTTTTTGATAGTTTGGGCCCTATTGAATAATGAATGTTTTGAATTTTCTCCAAAAGTAAAGTAGTTGCAAACTCATCCTTTTAGAAACTTGTTTGGGCTGTTGAGAGGAGTAAAAAACCATCAAAAGTTTCAATCCTGCATGATTCTACCAAGAAATGTGATTCTTCATTCAAAACGCTGGTTTTTGCTATTGGGCTCTGTTGAATAATGAATGTTTTGAATTTTCTCCAAAAGTAAAGTAGTTGCAAACTCATGCTTTTAGAGACTTGTTTGGGCTCATGAGAGGAGTAGAAAAACATCAAAAATTTCAGTCCTGCATGATTCTACCAAGAAATGTGTTCATTCAAACCGCTGGTTTTTGATAGTTTGGGCCCTATTGAATAATGAATGTTTTGAATTTTCTCCAAAAGTAAAGTAGTTGCAAACTCATCCTTTTAGAAACTTGTTTGGGCTGTTGAGAGGAGTAAAAAACCATCAAAAATTTCAATCCTGCATGATTCTACCAAGAAATGTGATTCTTCATTCAAAACGCTGGTTTTTGCTATTGGGCTCTATTGAATAATGAATGTTTTGAATTTTCTCCAAAAGTAAAGTAGTTGCAAACTCATGCTTTTAGAGACTTGTTTGGGCTCATGAGAGGAGTAGAAAAACATCAAAAATTTCAGTCCTGCATGATTCTACCAAGACATGTGTGTTCATTGAAACGGCTGGTTTTTGATAGTTTGGGCCCTATTGAATAATGAATGTTTTGAATTTTCTCCAAAAGTAAAGTAGTTGCAAACTCATCCTTTTAGAAACTTGTTTGGGCTGTTGAGAGGAGTAAAAAACCATCAAAAGTTTCAATCCTGCATGATTCTACCAAGAAATGTGATTCTTCATTCAAAACGCTGGTTTTTGCTATTGGGCTCTGTTGAATAATGAATGTTTTGAATTTTCTCCAAAAGTAAAGTAGTTGCAAACTCATGCTTTTAGAGACTTGTTTGGGCTCATGAGAGGAGTAGAAAAACATCAAAAATTTCAGTCCTGCATGATTCTACCAAGAAATGTGTGTTCATTGAAACCGCTGGTTTTTGATAGTTTGGGCCCTATTGAATAATGAATGTTTTGAATTTTCTCCAAAAGTAAAGTAGTTGCAAACTCATCCTTTTAGAAACTTGTTTGGGCTGTTGAGAGGAGTAAAAAACCATCAAAAATTTCAATCCTGCATGATTTTACCAAGAAATGTGATTCTTCATTCAAAACCTGATTTTTGCTATTGGGCTCTATTGAATAGTGAATGTTTTGAATTTTCTCCAAAAGTAAAGTAGTTGCAAACTCATGCTTTTAGAGACTTGTTTGGGCTCATGAGAGTAGAAAAACATCAAAAATTTCAGTCCTGCATGATTCTACCAAGAAATGTGTTCATTCAAAGCGCTGGTTTTTGATAGTTTGGGCCCTATTGAATAATGAATGTTTTGAATTTTCTCCAAAAGTAAAGTAGTTGCAAACTCATCCTTTTAGAAACTTGTTTGGGCTGTTGAGAGGAGTAAAAAACCATCAAAAATTTCAATCCTGCATGATTTTACCAAGAAATGTGATTCTTCATTCAAAACCTGATTTTTGCTATTGGGCTCTATTGAATAGTGAATGTTTTGAATTTTCTCCAAAAGTAAAGTAGTTGCAAACTCATGCTTTTAGAGACTTGTTTGGGCTCATGAGAGGAGTAGAAAAACATCAAAAATTTCAGTCCTGCATGATTCTACCAAGAAATGTGTGTTCATTGAAACCGCTGGTTTTTGATAGTTTGGGCCCTATTGAATAATGAATGTTTTGAATTTTCTCCAAAAGTAAAGTAGTTGCAAACTCATCCTTTTAGAAACTTGTTTGGGCTGTTGAGAGGAGTAAAAAACCATCAAAAATTTCAATCCTGCATGATTCTACCAAGAAATGTGATTCTTCATTCAAAACGCTGGTTTTTGCTATTGGGCTCTATTGAATAATGAATGTTTTGAATTTTCTCCAAAAGTAAAGTAGTTGCAAACTCATGCTTTTAGAGACTTGTTTGGGCTCATGAGAGGAGTAGAAAAACATCAAAAATTTCAGTCCTGCATGATTCTACCAAGAAATGTGTGTTCATTCAAACCGCTGGTTTTTGATAGTTTGGGCCCTATTGAATAATGAATGTTTTGAATTTTCTCCAAAAGTAAAGTAGTTGCAAACTCATCCTTTTAGAAACTTGTTTGGGCTGTTGAGAGGAGTAAAAAACCATCAAAAATTTCAATCCTGCATGATTCTACCAAGAAATGTGATTCTTCATTCAAAACGCTGGTTTTTGCTATTGGGCTCTATTGAATAATGAATGTTTTGAATTTTCTCCAAAAGTAAAGTAGTTGCAAACTCATGCTTTTAGAGACTTGTTTGGGCTCATGAGAGGAGTAGAAAAACATCAAAAATTTCAGTCCTGCATGATTCTACCAAGAAATGTGTGTTCATTGAAACCGCTGGTTTTTGATAGTTTGGGCCCTATTGAATAATGAATGTTTTGAATTTTCTCCAAAAGTAAAGTAGTTGCAAACTCATCCTTTTAGAAACTTGTTTGGGCTGTTGAGAGGAGTAAAAAACCATCAAAAGTTTCAATCCTGCATGATTCTACCAAGAAATGTGATTCTTCATTCAAAACGCTGGTTTTTGCTATTGGGCTCTGTTGAATAATGAATGTTTTGAATTTTCTCCAAAAGTAAAGTAGTTGCAAACTCATGCTTTTAGAGACTTGTTTGGGCTCATGAGAGGAGTAGAAAAACATCAAAAATTTCAGTCCTGCATGATTCTACCAAGAAATGTGTGTTCATTGAAACCGCTGGTTTTTGATAGTTTGGGCCCTATTGAATAATGAATGTTTTGAATTTTCTCCAAAAGTAAAGTACTTGCAAACTCATCCTTTTAGAGACTTGTTTGGGCTCATGAGAGGAGTAGAAAAACATCAAAAATTTCAGTCCTGCATGATTCTACCAAGAAATGTGTGTTCATTGAAACCGCTGGTTTTTGATAGTTTGGGCCCTATTGAATAATGAATGTTTTGAATTTTCTCCAAAAGTAAAGTAGTTGCAAACTCATCCTTTTAGAGACTTGTTTGGGCTCATGAGAGGAGTAGAAAAACATCAAAAATTTCAGTCCTGCATGATTCTACCAAGAAATGTGTGTTCATTGAAACCGCTGGTTTTTGATAGTTTGGGCTCTATTGAATAATGAATGTTTTGAATTTTCTCCAAAAGTAAAGTAGTTGCAAACTCATCCTTTTAGAAACTTGTTTGGGCTGTTGAGAGGAGTAAAAAACCATCAAAAATTTCAATCCTGCATGATTCTACCAAGAAATGTGATTCTTCATTCAAAACGCTGGTTTTTGCTATTGGGCTCTATTGAATAATGAATGTTTTGAATTTTCTCCAAAAGTAAAGTAGTTGCAAACTCATGCTTTTAGAGACTTGTTTGGGCTCATGAGAGGAGTAGAAAAACATCAAAAATTTCAGTCCTGCATGATTCTACCAAGACATGTGTGTTCATTGAAACGGCTGGTTTTTGATAGTTTGGGCCCTATTGAATAATGAATGTTTTGAATTTTCTCCAAAAGTAAAGTAGTTGCAAACTCATCCTTTTAGAAACTTGTTTGGGCTGTTGAGAGGAGTAAAAAACCATCAAAAGTTTCAATCCTGCATGATTCTACCAAGAAATGTGATTCTTCATTCAAAACGCTGGTTTTTGCTATTGGGCTCTGTTGAATAATGAATGTTTTGAATTTTCTCCAAAAGTAAAGTAGTTGCAAACTCATGCTTTTAGAGACTTGTTTGGGCTCATGAGAGGAGTAGAAAAACATCAAAAATTTCAGTCCTGCATGATTCTACCAAGAAATGTGTGTTCATTGAAACCGCTGGTTTTTGATAGTTTGGGCCCTATTGAATAATGAATGTTTTGAATTTTCTCCAAAAGTAAAGTAGTTGCAAACTCATCCTTTTAGAAACTTGTTTGGGCTGTTGAGAGGAGTAAAAAACCATCAAAAATTTCAATCCTGCATGATTTTACCAAGAAATGTGATTCTTCATTCAAAACCTGATTTTTGCTATTGGGCTCTATTGAATAGTGAATGTTTTGAATTTTCTCCAAAAGTAAAGTAGTTGCAAACTCATGCTTTTAGAGACTTGTTTGGGCTCATGAGAGTAGAAAAACATCAAAAATTTCAGTCCTGCATGATTCTACCAAGAAATGTGTTCATTCAAAGCGCTGGTTTTTGATAGTTTGGGCCCTATTGAATAATGAATGTTTTGAATTTTCTCCAAAAGTAAAGTAGTTGCAAACTCATCCTTTTAGAAACTTGTTTGGGCTGTTGAGAGGAGTAAAAAACCATCAAAAATTTCAATCCTGCATGATTTTACCAAGAAATGTGATTCTTCATTCAAAACCTGATTTTTGCTATTGGGCTCTATTGAATAGTGAATGTTTTGAATTTTCTCCAAAAGTAAAGTAGTTGCAAACTCATGCTTTTAGAGACTTGTTTGGGCTCATGAGAGGAGTAGAAAAACATCAAAAATTTCAGTCCTGCATGATTCTACCAAGAAATGTGTGTTCATTGAAACCGCTGGTTTTTGATAGTTTGGGCCCTATTGAATAATGAATGTTTTGAATTTTCTCCAAAAGTAAAGTAGTTGCAAACTCATCCTTTTAGAAACTTGTTTGGGCTGTTGAGAGGAGTAAAAAACCATCAAAAATTTCAATCCTGCATGATTCTACCAAGAAATGTGATTCTTCATTCAAAACGCTGGTTTTTGCTATTGGGCTCTATTGAATAATGAATGTTTTGAATTTTCTCCAAAAGTAAAGTAGTTGCAAACTCATGCTTTTAGAGACTTGTTTGGGCTCATGAGAGGAGTAGAAAAACATCAAAAATTTCAGTCCTGCATGATTCTACCAAGAAATGTGTGTTCATTCAAACCGCTGGTTTTTGATAGTTTGGGCCCTTTTGAATAATGAATGTTTTGAATTTTCTCCAAAAGTAAAGTAGTTGCAAACTCATCCTTTTAGAAACTTGTTTGGGCTGTTGAGAGGAGTAAAAAACCATCAAAAATTTCAATCCTGCATGATTCTACCAAGAAATGTGATTCTTCATTCAAAACGCTGGTTTTTGCTATTGGGCTCTATTGAATAATGAATGTTTTGAATTTTCTCCAAAAGTAAAGTAGTTGCAAACTCATGCTTTTAGAGACTTGTTTGGGCTCATGAGAGGAGTAGAAAAACATCAAAAATTTCAGTCCTGCATGATTCTACCAAGAAATGTGTGTTCATTGAAACCGCTGGTTTTTGATAGTTTGGGCCCTATTGAATAATGAATGTTTTGAATTTTCTCCAAAAGTAAAGTAGTTGCAAACTCATCCTTTTAGAAACTTGTTTGGGCTGTTGAGAGGAGTAAAAAACCATCAAAAGTTTCAATCCTGCATGATTCTACCAAGAAATGTGATTCTTCATTCAAAACGCTGGTTTTTGCTATTGGGCTCTGTTGAATAATGAATGTTTTGAATTTTCTCCAAAAGTAAAGTAGTTGCAAACTCATGCTTTTAGAGACTTGTTTGGGCTCATGAGAGGAGTAGAAAAACATCAAAAATTTCAGTCCTGCATGATTCTACCAAGAAATGTGTGTTCATTGAAACCGCTGGTTTTTGATAGTTTGGGCCCTATTGAATAATGAATGTTTTGAATTTTCTCCAAAAGTAAAGTACTTGCAAACTCATCCTTTTAGAGACTTGTTTGGGCTCATGAGAGGAGTAGAAAAACATCAAAAATTTCAGTCCTGCATGATTCTACCAAGAAATGTGTGTTCATTGAAACCGCTGGTTTTTGATAGTTTGGGCCCTATTGAATAATGAATGTTTTGAATTTTCTCCAAAAGTAAAGTAGTTGCAAACTCATCCTTTTAGAGACTTGTTTGGGCTCATGAGAGGAGTAGAAAAACATCAAAAATTTCAGTCCTGCATGATTCTACCAAGAAATGTGTGTTCATTGAAACCGCTGGTTTTTGATAGTTTGGGCTCTATTGAATAATGAATGTTTTGAATTTTCTCCAAAAGTAAAGTAGTTGCAAACTCATCCTTTTAGAAACTTGTTTGGGCTGTTGAGAGGAGTAAAAAACCATCAAAAATTTCAATCCTGCATGATTCTACCAAGAAATGTGATTCTTCATTCAAAACGCTGGTTTTTGCTATTGGGCTCTATTGAATAATGAATGTTTTGAATTTTCTCCAAAAGTAAAGTAGTTGCAAACTCATGCTTTTAGAGACTTGTTTGGGCTCATGAGAGGAGTAGAAAAACATCAAAAATGTCAGTCCTGCATGATTCTACCAAGAAATGTGTGTTCATTGAAACCGCTGGTTTTTGACAGTTTGGGCCCTATTGAATAATGAATGTTTTGAATTTTCTCCTAAAGTAAAGTAGTTGCAAACTCATCCTTTTAGAAACTTGTTTGGGCTGTTGAGAGGAGTAAAAAACCATCAAAAATTTCAATCCTGCATGATTTTACCAAGAAATGTGATTCTTCATTCAAAACCTGATTTTTGCTATTGGGCTCTATTGAATAGTGAATGTTTTGAATTTTCTCCAAAAGTAAAGTAGTTGCAAACTCATGCTTTTAGAGACTTGTTTGGGCTCATGAGAGGAGTAGAAAAACATCAAAAATTTCAGTCCTGCATGATTCTACCAAGAAATGTGTGTTCATTGAAACCGCTGGTTTTTGATAGTTTGGGCCCTATTGAATAATGAATGTTTTGAATTTTCTCCAAAAGTAAAGTAGTTGCAAACTCATCCTTTTAGAAACTTGTTTGGGCTGTTGAGAGGAGTAAAAAACCATCAAAAATTTCAATCCTGCATGATTCTACCAAGAAATGTGATTCTTCATTCAAAACGCTGGTTTTTGCTATTGGGCTCTATTGAATAATGAATGTTTTGAATTTTCTCCAAAAGTAAAGTAGTTGCAAACTCATGCTTTTAGAGACTTGTTTGGGCTCATGAGAGGAGTAGAAAAACATCAAAAATGTCAGTCCTGCATGATTCTACCAAGAAATGTGTGTTCATTGAAACCGCTGGTTTTTGATAGTTTGGGCCCTATTGAATAATGAATGTTTTGAATTTTCTCCAAAAGTAAAGTGGTTGCAAACTCATCCTTTTAGAGACTTGTTTGGGCTCATGAGAGGAGTAGAAAAACATCAAAAATTTCAGTCCTGCATGATTCTACCAAGAAATGTGTGTTCATTGAAACCGCTGGTTTTTGATAGTTTGGGCCCTATTGAATAATGAATGCTTTGAATTTTCTCCAAAAGTAAAGTAGTTGCAAACTCATGCTTTTAGAGACTTGTTTGGGCTCATGAGAGGAGTAGAAAAACATCAAAAATTTCAGTCCTGCATGATTCTACCAAGAAATGTGTGTTCATTGAAACCGCTGGTTTTTGATAGTTTGGGCCCTATTGAATAATGAATGTTTTGAATTTTCTCCAAAAGTAAAGTAGTTGCAAACTCATCCTTTTAGAAACTTGTTTGGGCTGTTGAGAGGAGTAAAAAACCATCAAAAATTTCAATCCTGCATGATTTTACCAAGAAATGTGATTCTTCATTCAAAACCTGATTTTTGCTATTGGGCTCTATTGAATAGTGAATGTTTTGAATTTTCTCCAAAAGTAAAGTAGTTGCAAACTCATGCTTTTAGAGACTTGTTTGGGCTCATGAGAGGAGTAGAAAAACATCAAAAATTTCAGTCCTGCATGATTCTACCAAGAAATGTGTGTTCATTGAAACCGCTGGTTTTTGATAGTTTGGGCCCTATTGAATAATGAATGTTTTGAATTTTCTCCAAAAGTAAAGTAGTTGCAAACTCATCCTTTTAGAGACTTGTTTGGGCTCATGAGAGGAGTAGAAAAACATCAAAAATTTCAGTCCTGCATGATTCTACCAAGAAATGTGTGTTCATTGAAACCGCTGGTTTTTGATAGTTTGGGCCCTATTGAATAATGAATGTTTTGAATTTTCTCCAAAAGTAAAGTAGTTGCAAACTCATCCTTTTAGAAACTTGTTTGGGCTGTTGAGAGGAGTAAAAAACCATCAAAAATTTCAATCCTGCATGATTCTACCAAGAAATGTGATTCTTCATTCAAAACGCTGGTTTTTGCTATTGGGCTCTATTGAATAATGAATGTTTTGAATTTTTTCCAAAAGTAAAGTAGTTGCAAACTCATGCTTTTAGAGACTTGTTTGGGCTCATGAGAGGAGTAGAAAAACATCAAAAATTTCAGTCCTGCATGATTCTACCAAGAAATGTGTGTTCATTGAAACCGCTGGTTTTTGATAGTTTGGGCCCTATTGAATAATGAATGTTTTGAATTTTCTCCAAAAGTAAAGTAGTTGCAAACTCATCCTTTTAGAAACTTGTTTGGGCTGTTGAGAGGAGTAAAAAACCATCAAAAATTTCAATCCTGCATGATTCTACCAAGAAATGTGTTTCTTCATTCAAAACGCTGGTTTTTGCTGTTGGGCTCTATTGAATAATGAATGTTTTGAATTTTCTCCAAAAGTAAAGTAGTTGCAAACTCATGCTTTTAGAGACTTGTTTGGGCTCATGAGAGGAGTAGAAAAACATCAAAAATTTCAGTCCTGCATGATTCTACCAAGAAATGTGTGTTCATTGAAACCGCTGGTTTTTGATAGTTTGGGCCCTATTGAATAATGAATGTTTTGAATTTTCTCCAAAAGTAAAGTAGTTGCAAACTCATCCTTTTAGAAACTTGTTTGGGCTGTTGAGAGGAGTAAAAAACCATCAAAAATTTCAATCCTGCATGATTCTACCAAGAAATGTGATTCTTCATTCAAAACGCTGGTTTTTGCTATTGGGCTCTATTGAATAATGAATGTTTTGAATTTTCTCCAAAAGTAAAGTAGTTGCAAACTCATGCTTTTAGAGACTTGTTTGGGCTCATGAGAGGAGTAGAAAAACATCAAAAATTTCAGTCCTGCATGATTCTACCAAGAAATGTGTTCATTCAAACCGCTGGTTTTTGATAGTTTGGGCCCTATTGAATAATGAATGTTTTGAATTTTCTCCAAAAGTAAAGTAGTTGCAAACTCATCCTTTTAGAAACTTGTTTGGGCTGTTGAGAGGAGTAAAAAACCATCAAAAATTTCAATCCTGCATGATTCTACCAAGAAATGTGATTCTTCATTCAAAACGCTGGTTTTTGCTATTGGGCTCTATTGAATAATGAATGTTTTGAATTTTCTCCAAAAGTAAAGTAGTTGCAAACTCATGCTTTTAGAGACTTGTTTGGGCTCATGAGAGGAGTAGAAAAACATCAAAAATTTCAGTCCTGCATGATTCTACCAAGAAATGTGTGTTCATTGAAACGGCTGGTTTTTGATAGTTTGGGCCCTATTGAATAATGAATGTTTTGAATTTTCTCCAAAAGTAAAGTAGTTGCAAACTCATCCTTTTAGAAACTTGTTTGGGCTGTTGAGAGGAGTAAAAAACCATCAAAAGTTTCAATCCTGCATGATTCTACCAAGAAATGTGATTCTTCATTCAAAACGCTGGTTTTTGCTATTGGGCTCTGTTGAATAATGAATGTTTTGAATTTTCTCCAAAAGTAAAGTAGTTGCAAACTCATGCTTTTAGAGACTTGTTTGGGCTCATGAGAGGAGTAGAAAAACATCAAAAATTTCAGTCCTGCATGATTCTACCAAGAAATGTGTTCATTCAAACCGCTGGTTTTTGATAGTTTGGGCCCTATTGAATAATGAATGTTTTGAATTTTCTCCAAAAGTAAAGTAGTTGCAAACTCATCCTTTTAGAAACTTGTTTGGGCTGTTGAGAGGAGTAAAAAACCATCAAAAATTTCAATCCTGCATGATTCTACCAAGAAATGTGATTCTTCATTCAAAACGCTGGTTTTTGCTATTGGGCTCTATTGAATAATGAATGTTTTGAATTTTCTCCAAAAGTAAAGTAGTTGCAAACTCATGCTTTTAGAGACTTGTTTGGGCTCATGAGAGGAGTAGAAAAACATCAAAAATTTCAGTCCTGCATGATTCTACCAAGACATGTGTGTTCATTGAAACGGCTGGTTTTTGATAGTTTGGGCCCTATTGAATAATGAATGTTTTGAATTTTCTCCAAAAGTAAAGTAGTTGCAAACTCATCCTTTTAGAAACTTGTTTGGGCTGTTGAGAGGAGTAAAAAACCATCAAAAGTTTCAATCCTGCATGATTCTACCAAGAAATGTGATTCTTCATTCAAAACGCTGGTTTTTGCTATTGGGCTCTGTTGAATAATGAATGTTTTGAATTTTCTCCAAAAGTAAAGTAGTTGCAAACTCATGCTTTTAGAGACTTGTTTGGGCTCATGAGAGGAGTAGAAAAACATCAAAAATTTCAGTCCTGCATGATTCTACCAAGAAATGTGTGTTCATTGAAACCGCTGGTTTTTGATAGTTTGGGCCCTATTGAATAATGAATGTTTTGAATTTTCTCCAAAAGTAAAGTAGTTGCAAACTCATCCTTTTAGAAACTTGTTTGGGCTGTTGAGAGGAGTAAAAAACCATCAAAAATTTCAATCCTGCATGATTTTACCAAGAAATGTGATTCTTCATTCAAAACCTGATTTTTGCTATTGGGCTCTATTGAATAGTGAATGTTTTGAATTTTCTCCAAAAGTAAAGTAGTTGCAAACTCATGCTTTTAGAGACTTGTTTGGGCTCATGAGAGTAGAAAAACATCAAAAATTTCAGTCCTGCATGATTCTACCAAGAAATGTGTTCATTCAAAGCGCTGGTTTTTGATAGTTTGGGCCCTATTGAATAATGAATGTTTTGAATTTTCTCCAAAAGTAAAGTAGTTGCAAACTCATCCTTTTAGAAACTTGTTTGGGCTGTTGAGAGGAGTAAAAAACCATCAAAAATTTCAATCCTGCATGATTTTACCAAGAAATGTGATTCTTCATTCAAAACCTGATTTTTGCTATTGGGCTCTATTGAATAGTGAATGTTTTGAATTTTCTCCAAAAGTAAAGTAGTTGCAAACTCATGCTTTTAGAGACTTGTTTGGGCTCATGAGAGGAGTAGAAAAACATCAAAAATTTCAGTCCTGCATGATTCTACCAAGAAATGTGTGTTCATTGAAACCGCTGGTTTTTGATAGTTTGGGCCCTATTGAATAATGAATGTTTTGAATTTTCTCCAAAAGTAAAGTAGTTGCAAACTCATCCTTTTAGAAACTTGTTTGGGCTGTTGAGAGGAGTAAAAAACCATCAAAAATTTCAATCCTGCATGATTCTACCAAGAAATGTGATTCTTCATTCAAAACGCTGGTTTTTGCTATTGGGCTCTATTGAATAATGAATGTTTTGAATTTTCTCCAAAAGTAAAGTAGTTGCAAACTCATGCTTTTAGAGACTTGTTTGGGCTCATGAGAGGAGTAGAAAAACATCAAAAATTTCAGTCCTGCATGATTCTACCAAGAAATGTGTGTTCATTGAAACCGCTGGTTTTTGATAGTTTGGGCCCTATTGAATAATGAATGTTTTGAATTTTCTCCAAAAGTAAAGTAGTTGCAAACTCATCCTTTTAGAGACTTGTTTGGGCTCATGAGAGGAGTAGAAAAACATCAAAAATTTCAGTCCTGCATGATTCTACCAAGAAATGTGTGTTCATTGAAACCGCTGGTTTTTGATAGTTTGGGCCCTATTGAATAATGAATGTTTTGAATTTTCTCCAAAAGTAAAGTAGTTGCAAACTCATCCTTTTAGAAACTTGTTTGGGCTGTTGAGAGGAGTAAAAAACCATCAAAAATTTCAATCCTGCATGATTCTACCAAGAAATGTGATTCTTCATTCAAAACGCTGGTTTTTGCTATTGGGCTCTATTGAATAATGAATGTTTTGAATTTTCTCCAAAAGTAAAGTAGTTGCAAACTCATGCTTTTAGAGACTTGTTTGGGCTCATGAGAGGAGTAGAAAAACATCAAAAATTTCAGTCCTGCATGATTCTACCAAGAAATGTGTGTTCATTGAAACCGCTGGTTTTTGATAGTTTGGGCCCTATTGAATAATGAATGTTTTGAATTTTCTCCAAAAGTAAAGTAGTTGCAAACTCATCCTTTTAGAAACTTGTTTGGGCTGTTGAGAGGAGTAAAAAACCATCAAAAATTTCAATCCTGCATGATTCTACCAAGAAATGTGATTCTTCATTCAAAACGCTGGTTTTTGCTATTGGGCTCTATTGAATAATGAATGTTTTGAATTTTCTCCAAAAGTAAAGTAGTTGCAAACTCATGCTTTTAGAGACTTGTTTGGGCTCATGAGAGGAGTAGAAAAACATCAAAAATTTCAGTCCTGCATGATTCTACCAAGAAATGTGTGTTCATTGAAACCGCTGGTTTTTGATAGTTTGGGCCCTATTGAATAATGAATGTTTTGAATTTTCTCCAAAAGTAAAGTAGTTGCAAACTCATCCTTTTAGAAACTTGTTTGGGCTGTTGAGAGGAGTAAAAAACCATCAAAAATTTCAATCCTGCATGATTTTACCAAGAAATGTGATTCTTCATTTAAAACCTGATTTTTGCTATTGGGCTCTATTGAATAGTGAATGTTTTGAATTTTCTCCAAAAGTAAAGTAGTTGCAAACTCATGCTTTTAGAGACTTGTTTGGGCTCATGAGAGTAGAAAAACATCAAAAATTTCAGTCCTGCATGATTCTACCAAGAAATGTGTTCATTCAAAGCGCTGGTTTTTGATAGTTTGGGCCCTATTGAATAATGAATGTTTTGAATTTTCTCCAAAAGTAAAGTAGTTGCAAACTCATCCTTTTAGAAACTTGTTTGGGCTGTTGAGAGGAGTAAAAAACCATCAAAAATTTCAATCCTGCATGATTTTACCAAGAAATGTGATTCTTCATTCAAAACCTGATTTTTGCTATTGGGCTCTATTGAATAGTGAATGTTTTGAATTTTCTCCAAAAGTAAAGTAGTTGCAAACTCATGCTTTTAGAGACTTGTTTGGGCTCATGAGAGGAGTAGAAAAACATCAAAAATTTCAGTCCTGCATGATTCTACCAAGAAATGTGTGTTCATTGAAACCGCTGGTTTTTGATAGTTTGGGCCCTATTGAATAATGAATGTTTTGAATTTTCTCCAAAAGTAAAGTAGTTGCAAACTCATCCTTTTAGAAACTTGTTTGGGCTGTTGAGAGGAGTAAAAAACCATCAAAAATTTCAATCCTGCATGATTCTACCAAGAAATGTGATTCTTCATTCAAAACGCTGGTTTTTGCTATTGGGCTCTATTGAATAATGAATGTTTTGAATTTTCTCCAAAAGTAAAGTAGTTGCAAACTCATGCTTTTAGAGACTTGTTTGGGCTCATGAGAGGAGTAGAAAAACATCAAAATTTCAGTCCTGCATGATTCTACCAAGAAATGTGTGTTCATTGAAACCGCTGGTTTTTGATAGTTTGGGCCCTATTGAATAATGAATGTTTTGAATTTTCTCCAAAAGTAAAGTAGTTGCAAACTCATCCTTTTAGAGACTTGTTTGGGCTCATGAGAGGAGTAGAAAAACATCAAAAATTTCAGTCCTGCATGATTCTACCAAGAAATGTGTGTTCATTGAAACCGCTGGTTTTTGATAGTTTGGGCCCTATTGAATAATGAATGTTTTGAATTTTCTCCAAAAGTAAAGTAGTTGCAAACTCATCCTTTTAGAAACTTGTTTGGGCTGTTGAGAGGAGTAAAAAACCATCAAAAATTTCAATCCTGCATGATTCTACCAAGAAATGTGATTCTTCATTCAAAACGCTGGTTTTTGCTATTGGGCTCTATTGAATAATGAATGTTTTGAATTTTCTCCAAAAGTAAAGTAGTTGCAAACTCATGCTTTTAGAGACTTGTTTGGGCTCATGAGAGGAGTAGAAAAACATCAAAAATTTCAGTCCTGCATGATTCTACCAAGAAATGTGTGTTCATTGAAACCGCTGGTTTTTGATAGTTTGGGCCCTATTGAATAATGAATGTTTTGAATTTTCTCCAAAAGTAAAGTAGTTGCAAACTCATCCTTTTAGAAACTTGTTTGGGCTGTTGAGAGGAGTAAAAAACCATCAAAAATTTCAATCCTGCATGATTCTACCAAGAAATGTGATTCTTCATTCAAAACGCTGGTTTTTGCTATTGGGCTCTATTGAATAATGAATGTTTTGAATTTTCTCCAAAAGTAAAGTAGTTGCAAACTCATGCTTTTAGAGACTTGTTTGGGCTCATGAGAGGAGTAGAAAAACATCAAAAATTTCAGTCCTGCATGATTCTACCAAGAAATGTGTGTTCATTGAAACCGCTGGTTTTTGATAGTTTGGGCCCTATTGAATAATGAATGTTTTGAATTTTCTCCAAAAGTAAAGTAGTTGCAAACTCATCCTTTTAGAAACTTGTTTGGGCTGTTGAGAGGAGTAAAAAACCATCAAAAATTTCAATCCTGCATGATTCTACCAAGAAATGTGATTCTTCATTCAAAACGCTGGTTTTTGCTATTGGGCTCTATTGAATAATGAATGTTTTGAATTTTCAACAAAAGTAAAGTAGTTGCAAACTCATGCTTTTAGAGACTTGTTTGGGCTCATGAGAGGAGTAGAAAAACATCAAAAATGTCAGTCCTGCATGATTCTACCAAGAAATGTGTGTTCATTGAAACCGCTGGTTTTTGATAGTTTGGGCCCTATTGAATAATGAATGTTTTGAATTTTCTCCAAAAGTAAAGTAGTTGCAAACTCATCCTTTTAGAGACTTGTTTGGGCTCATGAGAGGAGTAGAAAAACATCAAAAATTTCAGTCCTGCATGATTCTACCAAGAAATGTGTGTTCATTGAAACCGCTGGTTTTTGATAGTTTGGGCCCTATTGAATAATGAATGTTTTGAATTTTCTCCAAAAGTAAAGTAGTTGCAAACTCATCCTTTTAGAAACTTGTTTGGGCTGTTGAGAGGAGTAAAAAACCATCAAAAATTTCAATCCTGCATGATTCTACCAAGAAATGTGATTCTTCATTCAAAACGCTGGTTTTTGCTATTGGGCTCTATTGAATAATGAATGTTTTGAATTTTCAACAAAAGTAAAGTAGTTGCAAACTCATGCTTTTAGAGACTTGTTTGGGCTCATGAGGAGTAGAAAAACATCAAAAATTTCAGTCCTGCATGATTCTACCAAGAAATGTGTGTTCATTGAAACCGCTGGTTTTTGATAGTTTGGGCCCTATTGAATAATGAATGTTTTGAATTTTCTCCAAAAGTAAAGTAGCTGCAAACTCATCCTTTTAGAAACTTGTTTGGGCTGTTGAGAGGAGTAAAAAACCATCAAAAATTTCAATCCTGCATGATTCTACCAAGAAATGTGATTCTTCATTCAAAACGCTGGTTTTTGCTATTGGGCTCTATTGAATAATGAATGTTTTGAATTTTCTCCAAAAGTAAAGTAGTTGCAAACTCATGCTTTTAGAGACTTGTTTGGGCTCATGAGATGAGTAGAAAAACATCAAAAATTTCAGTCCTGCATGATTCTACCAAGAAATGTGTGTTCATTGAAACCGCTGGTTTTTGATAGTTTGGGCCCTATTGAATAATGAATGTTTTGAATTTTCTCCAAAAGTAAAGTAGTTGCAAACTCATCCTTTTAGAAACTTGTTTGGGCTGTTGAGAGGAGTAAAAAACCATCAAAAATTTCAATCCTGCATGATTTTACCAAGAAATGTGATTCTTCATTCAAAACCTGATTTTTGCTATTGGGCTCTATTGAATAGTGAATGTTTTGAATTTTCTCCAAAAGTAAAGTAGTTGCAAACTCATGCTTTTAGAGACTTGTTTGGGCTCATGAGATGAGTAGAAAAACATTAAAAATTTCAGTCCTGCATGATTCTACCAATACATGTGTGTTCATTGAAACGGCTGGTTTTTGATAGTTTGGGCCCTATTGAATAATGAATGTTTTGAATTTTCTCCAAAAGTAAAGTAGTTGCAAACTCATCCTTTTAGAAACTTGTTTGGGCTGTTGAGAGGAGTAAAAAACCATCAAAAATTTCAATCCTGCATGATTCTACCAAGAAATGTGATTCTTCATTCAAAACGCTGGTTTTTGCTATTGGGCTCTACTGAATAATGAATGTTTTGAATTTTCTCCAAAAGTAAAGTAGTTGCAAACTCATGCTTTTAGAGACTTGTTTGGGCTCATGAGAGGAGTAGAAAAACATCAAAAATTTCAGTCCTGCATGATTCTACCAAGAAATGTGTGTTCATTCAAACCGCTGGTTTTTGATAGTTTGGGCCCTATTGAATAATGAATGTTTTGAATTTTCTCCAAAAGTAAAGTAATTGCAAACTCATGCTTTTAGAGACTTGTTTGGGCTCATGAGAGGAGTAGAAAAACATCAAAAATTTCAGTCCTGCATGATTCTACCAAGAAATGTGTGTTCATTGAAACCGCTGGTTTTTGATAGTTTGGGCCCTATTGAATAATGAATGTTTTGAATTTTCTCCAAAAGTAAAGTAGTTGCAAACTCATCCTTTTAGAAACTTGTTTGGGCTGTTGAGAGGAGTAAAAAACCATCAAAAATTTCAATCCTGCATGATTCTACCAAGAAATGTGATTCTTCATTCAAAACGCTGGTTTTTGCTATTGGGCTCTATTGAATAATGAATGTTTTGAATTTTCTCCAAAAGTAAAGTAGTTGCAAACTCTTGCTTTTAGAGACTTGTTTGGGCTCATGAGAGGAGTAGAAAAACATCAAAAATTTCAGTCCTGCATGATTCTACCAAGAAATGTGTGTTCATTGAAACCGCTGGTTTTTGATAGTTTGGGCCCTATTGAATAATGAATGTTTTGAATTTTCTCCAAAAGTAAAGTAGTTGCAAACTCATCCTTTTAGAAACTTGTTTGGGCTGTTGAGAGGAGTAAAAAACCATCAAAAATTTCAATCCTGCATGATTTTACCAAGAAATGTGATTCTTCATTCAAAACCTGATTTTTGCTATTGGGCTCTATTGAATAGTGAATGTTTTGAATTTTCTCCAAAAGTAAAGTAGTTGCAAACTCATGCTTTTAGAGACTTGTTTGGGCTCATGAGATGAGTAGAAAAACATTAAAAATTTCAGTCCTGCATGATTCTACCAAGAAATGTGTGTTCATTGAAACCGCTGGTTTTTGATAGTTTGGGCCCTATTGAATAATGAATGTTTTGAATTTTCTCCAAAAGTAAAGTAGTTGCAAACTCATCCTTTTAGAAACTTGTTTGGGCTGTTGAGAGGAGTAAAAAACCATCCAAAATTTCAATCCTGCATGATTTTACCAAGAAATGTGATTCTTCATTCAAAACCTGATTTTTGCTATTGGGCTCTATTGAATAGTGAATGTTTTGAATTTTCTCCAAAAGTAAAGTTGTTGCAAACTCATGCTTTTAGAGACTTGTTTGTGCTCATGAGAGGAGTAGAAAAACATCAAAAATTTCAGTCCTGCATGATTCTACCAAGAAATGTGTGTTCATTCAAACCGCTGGTTTTGGATAGTTTGGGCCCTATTGAATAATGAATGTTTTGAATTTTCTCCAAAAGTAAAGTAGTTGCAAACTCATGCTTTTAGAGACTTGTTTGGGCTCATGAGAGGAGTAGAAAAACATCAAAAATTTCAGTCCTGCATGATTCTACCAAGAAATGTGTGTTCATTGAAACCGCTGGTTTTTGATAGTTTGGGCCCTATTGAATAATGAATGTTTTGAATTTTCTCCAAAAGTAAAGTAGTTGCAAACTCATCCTTTTAGAAACTTGTTTGGGCTGTTGAGAGGAGTAAAAAACCATCAAAAATTTCAATCCTGCATGATTCTACCAAGAAATGTGATTCTTCATTCAAAACGCTGGTTTTTGCTATTGGGCTCTATTGAATAATGAATGTTTTGAATTTTCTCCAAAAGTAAAGTAGTTGCAAACTCATGCTTTTAGAGACTTGTTTGGGCTCATGAGAGGAGTAGAAAAACATCAAAAATTTCAGTCCTGCATGATTCTACCAAGAAATGTGTGTTCATTGAAACCGCTGGTTTTTGATAGTTTGGGCCCTATTGAATAATGAATGTTTTGAATTTTCTCCAAAAGTAAAGTAGTTGCAAACTCATCCTTTTAGAAACTTGTTTGGGCTGTTGAGAGGAGTAAAAAACCATCAAAAATTTCAATCCTGCATGATTCTACCAAGAAATGTGATTCTTCATTCAAAACGCTGGTTTTTGCTATTGGGCTCTATTGAATAATGAATGTTTTGAATTTTCTCCAAAAGTAAAGTAGTTGCAAACTCATGCTTTTAGAGACTTGTTTGGGCTCATGAGAGGAGTAGAAAAACATCAAAAATTTCAGTCCTGCATGATTCTACCAAGAAATGTGTGTTCATTGAAACTGCTGGTTTTTGATAGTTTGGGCCCTATTGAATAATGAATGTTTTGAATTTTCTCCAAAAGTAAAGTAGTTGCAAACTCATCCTTTTAGAAACTTGTTTGGGCTGTTGAGAGGAGTAAAAAACCATCAAAAATTTCAATCCTGCATGATTCTACCAAGAAATGTGATTCTTCATTCAAAACGCTGGTTTTTGCAATTGGGCTCTATTGAATAATGAATGTTTTGAATTTTCTCCAAAAGTAAAGTAGTTGCAAACTCATGCTTTTAGAGACTTGTTTGGGCTCATGAGAGGAGTAGAAAAACATCAAAAATTTCAGTCCTGCATGATTCTACCAAGAAATGTGTGTTCATTGAAACCGCTGGTTTTTGATAGTTTGGGCCCTATTGAATAATGAATGTTTTGAATTTTCTCCAAAAGTAAAGTAGTTGCAAACTCATCCTTTTAGAAACTTGTTTGGGCTGTTGAGAGGAGTAAAAAACCATCAAAAATTTCAATCCTGCATGATTCTACCAAGAAATGTGATTCTTCATTCAAAACGCTGGTTTTTGCTATTGGGCTCTATTGAATAATGAATGTTTTGAATTTTCTCCAAAAGTAAAGTAGTTGCAAACTCATGCTTTTAGAGACTTGTTTGGGCTCATGAGAGGAGTAGAAAAACATCAAAAATTTCAGTCCTGCATGATTCTACCAAGAAATGTGTGTTCATTGAAACCGCTGGTTTTTGATAGTTTGGGCCCTATTGAATAATGAATGTTTTGAATTTTCTCCAAAAGTAAAGTAGTTGCAAACTCATCCTTTTAGAAACTTGTTTGGGCTGTTGAGAGGAGTAAAAAACCATCAAAAATTTCAATCCTGCATGATTTTACCAAGAAATGTGATTCTTCATTCAAAACCTGATTTTTGCTATTGGGCTCTATTGAATAGTGAATGTTTTGAATTTTCTCCAAAAGTAAAGTAGTTGCAAACTCATGCTTTTAGAGACTTGTTTGGGCTCATGAGAGGAGTAGAAAAACATCAAAAATTTCAGTTCTGCATGATTCTACCAAGAAATGTGTGTTCATTGAAACCGCTGGTTTTTGATAGTTTGGGCCCTATTGAATAATGAATGTTTTGAATTTTCTCCAAAAGTAAAGTAGTTGCAAACTCATCCTTTTAGAAACTTGTTTGGGCTGTTGAGAGGAGTAAAAAACCATCAAAAATTTCAATCCTGCATGATTCTACCAAGAAATGTGATTCTTCATTCAAAACGCTGGTTTTTGCTATTGGGCTCTACTGAATAATGAATGTTATGAATTTTCTCCAAAAGTAAAGTAGTTGCAAACTCATGCTTTTAGAGACTTGTTTGGGCTCATGAGAGGAGTAGAAAAACATCAAAAATTTCAGTCCTGCATGATTCTACCAAGAAATGTGTGTTCATTCAAACCGCTGGTTTTTGATAGTTTTTGCCCTATTGAATAATGAATGTTTTGAATTTTCTCCAAAAGTAAAGTAGTTGCAAACTCATGCTTTTAGAGACTTGTTTGGGCTCATGAGAGGAGTAGAAAAACATCAAAAATTTCAGTCCTGCATGATTCTACCAAGAAATGTGTGTTCATTGAAACCGCTGGTTTTTGATAGTTTGGGCCCTATTGAATAATGAATGTTTTGAATTTTCTCCAAAAGTAAAGTAGTTGCAAACTCATCCTTTTAGAAACTTGTTTGGGCTGTTGAGAGGAGTAAAAAACCATCAAAAATTTCAATCCTGCATGATTCTACCAAGAAATGTGATTCTTCATTCAAAACGCTGGTTTTTGCTATTGGGCTCTATTGAATAATGAATGTTTTGAATTTTCTCCAAAAGTAAAGTAGTTGCAAACTCATGCTTTTAGAGACTTGTTTGGGCTCATGAGAGGAGTAGAAAAACATCAAAAATTTCAGTCCTGCATGATTCTACCAAGAAATGTGTGTTCATTGAAACCGCTGGTTTTTGATAGTTTGGGCCCTATTGAATAATGAATGTTTTGAATTTTCTCCAAAAGTAAAGTAGTTGCAAACTCATCCTTTTAGAAACTTGTTTGGGCTGTTGAGAGGAGTAAAAAACCATCAAAAATTTCAATCCTGCATGATTCTACCAAGAAATGTGATTCTTCATTCAAAACGCTGGTTTTTGCTATTGGGCTCTATTGAATAATGAATGTTTTGAATTTTCTCCAAAAGTAAAGTAGTTGCAAACTCATGCTTTTAGAGACTTGTTTGGGCTCATGAGAGGAGTAGAAAAACATCAAAAATGTCAGTCCTGCATGATTCTACCAAGAAATGTGTGTTCATTGAAACCGCTGGTTTTTGATAGTTTGGGCCCTATTGAATAATGAATGTTTTGAATTTTCTCCAAAAGTAAAGTAGTTGCAAACTCATCCTTTTAGAGACTTGTTTGGGCTCATGAGAGGAGTAGAAAAACATCAAAAATTTCAGTCCTGCATGATTCTACCAAGAAATGTGATTCTTCATTCAAAACGCTGGTTTTTGCTATTGGGCTCTACAGAATAATGAATGTTTTGAATTTTCTCCAAAAGTAAAGTAGTTGCAAACTCATGCTTTTAGAGACTTGTTTGGGCTCATGAGAGGAGTAGAAAAACATCAAAAATTTCAGTCCTGCATGATTCTACCAAGAAATGTGTGTTCATTGAAACCGCTGGTTTTTGATAGTTTGGGCCCTATTGAATAATGAATGTTTTGAATTTTCTCCAAAAGTAAAGTAGTTGCAAACTCATCCTTTTAGAAACTTGTTTGGGCTGTTGAGAGGAGTAAAAAACCATCAAAAATTTCAATCCTGCATGATTCTACCAAGAAATGTGATTCTTCATTCAAAACGCTGGTTTTTGCTATTGGGCTCTATTGAATAATGAATGTTTTGAATTTTCTCCAAAAGTAAAGTAGTTGCAAACTCTTGCTTTTAGAGACTTGTTTGGGCTCATGAGAGGAGTAGAAAAACATCAAAAATTTCAGTCCTGCATGATTCTACCAAGAAATGTGTGTTCATTGAAACCGCTGGTTTTTGATAGTTTGGGCCCTATTGAATAATGAATGTTTTGAATTTTCTCCAAAAGTAAAGTAGTTGCAAACTCATCCTTTTAGAAACTTGTTTGGGCTGTTGAGAGGAGTAAAAAACCATCAAAAATTTCAATCCTGCATGATTCTACCAAGAAATGTGATTCTTCATTCAAAACGCTGGTTTTTGCTATTGGGCTCTATTGAATAATGAATGTTTTGAATTTTCTCCAAAAGTAAAGTAGTTGCAAACTCATGCTTTTAGAGACTTGTTTGGGCTCATGAGAGGAGTAGAAAAACATCAAAAATTTCAGTCCTGCATGATTCTACCAAGAAATGTGTGTTCATTGAAACCGCTGGTTTTTGATAGTTTGGGCCCTATTGAATAATGAATGTTTTGAATTTTCTCCAAAAGTAAAGTAGTTGCAAACTCATCCTTTTAGAAACTTGTTTGGGCTGTTGAGAGGAGTAAAAAACCATCCAAAATTTCAATCCTGCATGATTTTACCAAGAAATGTGATTCTTCATTCAAAACCTGATTTTTGCTATTGGGCTCTATTGAATAGTGAATGTTTTGAATTTTCTCCAAAAGTAAAGTTGTTGCAAACTCATGCTTTTAGAGACTTGTTTGTGCTCATGAGAGGAGTAGAAAAACATCAAAAATTTCAGTCCTGCATGATTCTACCAAGAAATGTGTGTTCATTCAAACCGCTGGTTTTGGATAGTTTGGGCCCTATTGAATAATGAATGTTTTGAATTTTCTCCAAAAGTAAAGTAGTTGCAAACTCCTGCTTTTAGAGACTTGTTTGGGCTCATGAGAGGAGTAGAAAAACATCAAAAATTTCAGTCCTGCATGATTCTACCAAGAAATGTGTGTTCATTGAAACCGCTGGTTTTTGATAGTTTGGGCCCTATTGAATAATGAATGTTTTGAATTTTCTCCAAAAGTAAAGTAGTTGCAAACTCATCCTTTTAGAAACTTGTTTGGGCTGTTGAGAGGAGTAAAAAACCATCAAAAATTTCAATCCTGCATGATTCTACCAAGAAATGTGATTCTTCATTCAAAACGCTGGTTTTTGCTATTGGGCTCTATTGAATAATGAATGTTTTGAATTTTCTCCAAAAGTAAAGTAGTTGCAAACTCATGCTTTTAGAGACTTGTTTGGGCTCATGAGAGGAGTAGAAAAACATCAAAAATTTCAGTCCTGCATGATTCTACCAAGAAATGTGTGTTCATTGAAACCGCTGGTTTTTGATAGTTTGGGCCCTATTGAATAATGAATGTTTTGAATTTTCTCCAAAAGTAAAGTAGTTGCAAACTCATCCTTTTAGAAACTTGTTTGGGCTGTTGAGAGGAGTAAAAAACCATCAAAAATTTCAATCCTGCATGATTCTACCAAGAAATGTGATTCTTCATTCAAAACGCTGGTTTTTGCTATTGGGCTCTATTGAATAATGAATGTTTTGAATTTTCTCCAAAAGTAAAGTAGTTGCAAACTCATGCTTTTAGAGACTTGTTTGGGCTCATGAGAGGAGTAGAAAAACATCAAAAATTTCAGTCCTGCATGATTCTACCAAGAAATGTGTGTTCATTGAAACCGCTGGTTTTTGATAGTTTGGGCCCTATTGAATAATGAATGTTTTGAATTTTCTCCAAAAGTAAAGTAGTTGCAAACTCATCCTTTTAGAAACTTGTTTGGGCTGTTGAGAGGAGTAAAAAACCATCAAAAATTTCAATCCTGCATGATTTTACCAAGAAATGTGATTCTTCATTCAAAACCTGATTTTTGCTATTGGGCTCTATTGAATAGTGAATGTTTTGAATTTTCTCCAAAAGTAAAGTAGTTGCAAACTCATGCTTTTAGAGACTTGTTTGGGCTCATGAGAGGAGTAGAAAAACATCAAAAATTTCAGTTCTGCATGATTCTACCAAGAAATGTGTGTTCATTGAAACCGCTGGTTTTTGATAGTTTGGGCCCTATTGAATAATGAATGTTTTGAATTTTCTCCAAAAGTAAAGTAGTTGCAAACTCATCCTTTTAGAAACTTGTTTGGGCTGTTGAGAGGAGTAAAAAACCATCAAAAATTTCAATCCTGCATGATTCTACCAAGAAATGTGATTCTTCATTCAAAACGCTGGTTTTTGCTATTGGGCTCTACTGAATAATGAATGTTATGAATTTTCTCCAAAAGTAAAGTAGTTGCAAACTCATGCTTTTAGAGACTTGTTTGGGCTCATGAGAGGAGTAGAAAAACATCAAAAATTTCAGTCCTGCATGATTCTACCAAGAAATGTGTGTTCATTCAAACCGCTGGTTTTTGATAGTTTTTGCCCTATTGAATAATGAATGTTTTGAATTTTCTCCAAAAGTAAAGTAGTTGCAAACTCATGCTTTTAGAGACTTGTTTGGGCTCATGAGAGGAGTAGAAAAACATCAAAAATTTCAGTCCTGCATGATTCTACCAAGAAATGTGTGTTCATTGAAACCGCTGGTTTTTGATAGTTTGGGCCCTATTGAATAATGAATGTTTTGAATTTTCTCCAAAAGTAAAGTAGTTGCAAACTCATCCTTTTAGAAACTTGTTTGGGCTGTTGAGAGGAGTAAAAAACCATCAAAAATTTCAATCCTGCATGATTCTACCAAGAAATGTGATTCTTCATTCAAAACGCTGGTTTTTGCTATTGGGCTCTATTGAATAATGAATGTTTTGAATTTTCTCCAAAAGTAAAGTAGTTGCAAACTCATGCTTTTAGAGACTTGTTTGGGCTCATGAGAGGAGTAGAAAAACATCAAAAATTTCAGTCCTGCATGATTCTACCAAGAAATGTGTGTTCATTGAAACCGCTGGTTTTTGATAGTTTGGGCCCTATTGAATAATGAATGTTTTGAATTTTCTCCAAAAGTAAAGTAGTTGCAAACTCATCCTTTTAGAAACTTGTTTGGGCTGTTGAGAGGAGTAAAAAACCATCAAAAATTTCAATCCTGCATGATTCTACCAAGAAATGTGATTCTTCATTCAAAACGCTGGTTTTTGCTATTGGGCTCTATTGAATAATGAATGTTTTGAATTTTCTCCAAAAGTAAAGTAGTTGCAAACTCATGCTTTTAGAGACTTGTTTGGGCTCATGAGAGGAGTAGAAAAACATCAAAAATTTCAATCCTGCATGATTCTACCAAGAAATGTGTGTTCATTGAAACCGCTGGTTTTTGATAGTTTGGGCCCTATTGAATAATGAATGTTTTGAATTTTCTCCAAAAGTAAAGTAGTTGCAAACTCATCCTTTTAGAAACTTGTTTGGGCTGTTGAGAGGAGTAAAAAAACCATCAAAAATTTCAATCCTGCATGATTTTACCAAGAAATGTGATTCTTCATTCAAAACCTGATTTTTGCTATTGGGCTCTATTGAATAGTGAATGTTTTGAATTTTCTCCAAAAGTAAAGTTGTTGCAAACTCATGCTTTTAGAGACTTGTTTGGGCTCATGAGAGGAGTAGAAAAACATCAAAAATTTCAGTCCTGCATGATTCTACCAAGAAATGTGTGTTCATTCAAACCGCTGGTTTTTGATAGTTTGGGCCCTGTTGAATAATGAATGTTTTGAATTTTCTCCAAAAGTAAAGTAGTTGCAAACTCATGCTTTTAGCGACTTGTTTGGGCTCATGAGAGGAGTAGAAAAACATCAAAAATTTCAGTCCTGCATGATTCTACCAAGAAATGTGTGTTCATTGAAACCGCTGGTTTTTGATAGTTTGGGCCCTATTGAATAATGAATGTTTTGAATTTTCTCCAAAAGTAAAGTACTTGCAAACTCATCCTTTTAGAAACTTGTTTGGGCTGTTGAGAGGAGTAAAAAACCATCAAAAATTTCAATCCTGCATGATTCTACCAAGAAATGTGATTCTTCATTCAAAACGCTGGTTTTTGCTATTGGGCTCTGTTGAATAATGAATGTTTTGAATTTTCTCCAAAAGTAAAGTAGTTGCAAACTCATGCTTTTAGAGACTTGTTTGGGCTCATGAGAGGAGTAGAAAAACATCAAAAATTTAAGTCCTGCATGATTCTACCAAGAAATGTGTGTTCATTGAAACCGCTGGTTTTTGATAGTTTGGGCCCTATTGAATAATGAATGTTTTGAATTTTCTCCAAAAGTAAAGTAGTTGCAAACTCATCCTTTTAGAAACTTGTTTGGGCTGTTGAGAGGAGTAAAAAACCATCAAAAATTTCAATCCTGCATGATTTTACCAAGAAATGTGATTCTTCATTCAAAACCTGATTTTTGCTATTGGGCTCTATTGAATAGTGAATGTTTTGAATTTTCTCCAAAAGTAAAGTAGTTGCAAACTCATGCTTTTAGAGACTTGTTTGGGCTCATGAGAGGAGTAGAAAAACATCAAAAATTTCAGTCCTGCATGATTCTACCAAGAAATGTGTTCATTCAAACCGCTGGTTTTTGATAGTTTGGGCCCTATTGAATAATGAATGTTTTGAATTTTCTCCAAAAATAAAGTAGTTGCAAACTCATCCTTTTAGAAACTTGTTTGGGCTGTTGAGAGGAGTAAAAAACCATCAAAAATTTCAATCCTGCATGATTTTACCAAGAAATGTGATTCTTCATTCAAAACCTGATTTTTGCTATTGGGCTCTATTGAATAGTGAATGTTTTGAATTTTCTCCAAAAGTAAAGTAGTTGCAAACTCATGCTTTTAGAGACTTGTTTGGGCTCATGAGAGGAGTAGAAAAACATCAAAAATTTCAGTCCTGCATGATTCTACCAAGAAATGTGTTCATTCAAACCGCTGGTTTTTGATAGTTTGGGCCCTATTGAATAATGAATGTTTTGAATTTTCTCCAAAAGTAAAGTAGTTGCAAACTCATCCTTTTAGAAACTTGTTTGGGCTGTTGAGAGGAGTAAAAAACCATCAAAAATTTCAATCCTGCATGATTCTACCAAGAAATGTGATTCTTCATTCAAAACGCTGGTTTTTGCTATTGGGCTCTATTGAAAAATGAATGTTTTGAATTTTCTCCAAAAGTAAAGTAGTTGCAAACTCATGCTTTTAGAGACTTGTTTGGGCTCATGAGAGGAGTAGAAAAACATCAAAAATTTCAGTCCTGCATGATTCTACCAAGAAATGTGTGTTCATTGAAACCGCTGGTTTTTGATAGTTTGGGCCCTATTGAATAATGAATGTTTTGAATTTTCTCCAAAAGTAAAGTAGTTGCAAACTCATCCTTTTAGAAACTTGTTTGGGCTGTTGAGAGGAGTAAAAAACCATCAAAAATTTCAATCCTGCATGATTCTACCAAGAAATGTGATTCTTCATTCAAAACGCTGGTTTTTGCTATTGGGCTCTATTGAATAATGAATGTTTTGAATTTTCTCCAAAAGTAAAGTAGTTGCAAACTCATGCTTTTAGAGACTTGTTTGGGCTCATGAGAGGAGTAGAAAAACATCAAAAATGTCAGTCCTGCATGATTCTACCAAGAAATGTGTGTTCATTGAAACCGCTGGTTTTTGATAGTTTGGGCCCTATTGAATAATGAATGTTTTGAATTTTCTCCAAAAGTAAAGTAGTTGCAAACTCATCCTTTTAGAGACTTGTTTGGGCTCATGAGAGGAGTAGAAAAACATCAAAAATTTCAGTCCTGCATGATTCTACCAAGAAATGTGTGTTCATTGAAACCGCTGGTTTTTGATAGTTTGGGCCCTATTGAATAATGAATGTTTTGAATTTTCTCCAAAAGTAAAGTAGTTGCAAACTCATCCTTTTAGAAACTTGTTTGGGCTGTTGAGAGGAGTAAAAAACCATCAAAAATTTCAATCCTGCATGATTTTACCAAGAAATGTGATTCTTCATTCAAAACCTGATTTTTGCTATTGGGCTCTATTGAATAGTGAATGTTTTTAATTTTCTCCAAAAGTAAAGTAGTTGCAAACTCATGCTTTTAGAGACTTGTTTGGGCTCATGAGAGGAGTAGAAAAACATCAAAAATTTCAGTCCTGCATGATTCTACCAAGAAATGTGTGTTCATTGAAACTGCTGGTTTTTGATAGTTTGGGCCCTATTGAATAATGAATGTTTTGAATTTTCTCCAAAAGTAAAGTAGTTGCAAACTCATCCTTTTAGAAACTTGTTTGGGCTGTTGAGAGGAGTAAAAAACACACATTTCTTGGTAGAATCATGCAGGACTGAAATTTTTGATGTTTTTCTACTCCTCTCATGAGCCCAAACAAGTCTCTAAAAGCATGAGTTTGCAACTACTTTACTTTTGGAGAAAATTCAAAACATTCATTATTCAATAGGGCCCAAACTATCAAAAACCAGCGGTTTCAATGAACACACATTTCTTGGTAGAATCATGCAGGACTGAAATTTTTGATGTTTTTCGACTCCTCTCATGAGCCCAAACAAGTCTCTAAAAGCATGAGTTTGCAACTACTTTACTTTTGGAGAAAATTCAAAACATTCATTATTCAATAGAGCCCAATAGCAAAAACCAGCGTTTTGAATGAAGAATCACATTTCTTGGTAGAATCATGCAGGATTGAAATTTTTGATGGTTTTTTACTCCTCTCAACAGCCCAAACAAGTTTCTAAAAGGATGAGTTTGCAACTACTTTACTTTTGGAGAAAATTCAAAACATTCATTATTCAATAGAGCCCAAACTATCAAAAACCAGTGGTTTCAATGAACACACATTTCTTGGTAGAATCATGCAGGACTGAAATTTTTGATGTTTTTCTACTCCTCTCATGAGCCCAAACAAGTCTCTAAAAGCATGAGTTTGCAACTACTTTACTTTTGGAGAAAATTCAAAACATTCATTATTCAATAGGGCCCAAACTATCAAAAACCAGCGGTTTGAATGAACACACATTTCTTGGTAGAATCATGCAGGACTGAAATTTTTGATGTTTTTCTACTCCTCTCATGAGCCCAAACAAGTCTCTAAAAGCATGAGTTTGCAACTACTTTACTTTTGGAGAAAATTCAAAACATTCATTATTCAACAGAGCCCAATAGCAAAAACCAGCGTTTTGAATGAAGAATCACATTTCTTGGTAGAATCATGCAGGATTGAAATTTTTGATGGTTTTTTACTCCTCTCAACAGCCCAAACAAGTTTCTAAAAGGATGAGTTTGCAACTACTTTACTTTTGGAGAAAATTCAAAACATTCATTATTCAATAGGGCCCAAACTATCAAAAACCAGCGGTTTCAATGAACACACATTTCTTGGTAGAATCATGCAGGACTGAAATTTTTGATGTTTTTCTACTCCTCTCATGAGCCCAAACAAGTCTCTAAAAGCATGAGTTTGCAACTACTTTACTTTTGGAGAAAATTCAAAACATTCATTATTCAATAGGGCCCAAACTATCCAAAACCAGCGGTTTGAATGAACACACATTTCTTGGTAGAATCATGCAGGACTGAAATTTTTGATGTTTTTCTACTCCTCTCATGAGCACAAACAAGTCTCTAAAAGCATGAGTTTGCAACAACTTTACTTATGGAGAAAATTCAAAACATTCACTATTCAATAGAGCCCAATAGCAAAAATCAGGTTTTGAATGAAGAATCACATTTCTTGGTAAAATCATGCAGGATTGAAATTTTTGATGGTTTTTTACTCCTCTCAACAGCCCAAACAAGTCTCTAAAAGCATGAGTTTGCAACTACTTTACTTTTGGAGAAAATTCAAAACATTCATTATTCAATAGGGCCCAAACTATCAAAAACCAGCGGTTTGAATGAACACACATTTCTTGGTAGAATCATGCAGGACTGAAATTTTTGATGTTTTTCTACTCCTCTCATGAGCCCAAACAAGTCTCTAAAAGCATGAGTTTGCAACTACTTTACTTTTGGAGAAAATTCAAAACATTCATTATTCTGTAGAGCCCAATAGCAAAAACCAGCGTTTTGAATGAAGAA
Source organism: Dendrobates tinctorius (assembly GCF_039654945.1). Taxonomy (NCBI): domain Eukaryota; kingdom Metazoa; phylum Chordata; class Amphibia; order Anura; family Dendrobatidae; genus Dendrobates; species Dendrobates tinctorius. Next base: position 9,346,060 of record NW_027361744.1, on the reverse strand, counting down.
TCACATTTCTTGGTAGAATCATGCAGGATTGAAATTTTTGATGGTTTTTTACTCCTCTCAACAGCCCAAACAAGTTTCTAAAAGGATGAGTTTGCAACTACTTTACTTTTGGAGAAAATTCAAAACATTCATTATTCAATAGGGCCCAAACTATCAAAAACCAGCCGTTTCAATGAACACACATGTCTTGGTAGAATCATGCAGGTCTGAAATTTTTAATGTTTTTCTACTCATCTCATGAGCCCAAACAAGTCTCTAAAAGCATGAGTTTGCAACTACTTTACTTTTGGAGAAAATTCAAAACATTCACTATTCAATAGAGCCCAATAGCAAAAATCAGGTTTTGAATGAAGAATCACATTTCTTGGTAAAATCATGCAGGATTGAAATTTTTGATGGTTTTTTACTCCTCTCAACAGCCCAAATAAGTTTCTAAAAGGATGAGTTTGCAAATACTTTACTTTTGGAGAAAATTCAAAACATTCATTATTCAATAGGGCCCAAACTATCAAAAACCAGCGGTTTCAATGAACACACATTTCTTGGTAGAATCATGCAGGACTGAAATTTTTGATGCTTTTAGAGACTTGTTTGGGCTCATGAGAGGAGTAGAAAAACATCAAAAATTTCAGTCCTGCATGATTCTACCAAGAAATGTGTGTTCATTGAAACCGCTGGTTTTTGATAGTTTGGGCCCTATTGAATAATGAATGTTTTGAATTTTCTCCAAAAGTAAAGTAGTTGCAAACTCATCCTTTTAGAAACTTGTTTGGGCTGTGGAGAGGAGTAAAAAACCATCAAAAATTTCAATCCTGCATGATTCTACCAAGAAATGTGATTCTTCATTCAAAACGCTGGTTTTTGCTATTGGGCTCTATTGAATAATGAATGTTTTGAATTTTCTCCAAAAGTAAAGTAGTTGCAAACTCTTGCTTTTAGAGACTTGTTTGGGCTCATGAGAGGAGTAGAAAAACAAGAGTTTGCAACTACTTTACTTTTGGAGAAAATTCAAAACATTCATTATTCAATAGAGCCCAATAGCAAAAACCAGCGTTTTGAATGAAGAATCACATTTCTTGGTAGAATCATGCAGGATTGAAATTTTTGATGGTTTTTTACTCCTCTCCACAGCCCAAACAAGTTTCTAAAAGGATGAGTTTGCAACTACTTTACTTTTGGAGAAAATTCAAAACATTCATTATTCAATAGGGCCCAAACTATCAAAAACCAGCGGTTTCAATGAACACACATTTCTTGGTAGAATCATGCAGGACTGAAATTTTTGATGTTTTTCTACTCCTCTCATGAGCCCAAACAAGTCTCTAAAAGCAAGAGTTTGCAACTACTTTACTTTTGGAGAAAATTCAAAACATTCATTATTCAATAGAGCCCAATAGCAAAAACCAGCGTTTTGAATGAAGAATCACATTTCTTGGTAGAATCATGCAGGATTGAAATTTTTGATGGTTTTTTACTCCTCTCAACAGCCCAAACAAGTTTCTAAAAGGATGAGTTTGCAACTACTTTACTTTTGGAGAAAATTCAAAACATTCATTATTCAATAGGGCCCAAACTATCAAAAACCAGCGGTTTCAATGAACACACATTTCTTGGTAGAATCATGCAGGACTGAAATTTTTGATGTTTTTCTACTCCTCTCATGAGCCCAAACAAGTCTCTAAAAGCATGAGTTTGCAATTACTTTACTTTTGGAGACAATTCAAAACATTCATTATTCAATAGGGCCCAAACTATCAAAAACCAGCGGTTTGAATGAACACACATTTCTTGGTAGAATCATGCAGGACTGAAATTTTTGATGTTTTTCTACTCCTCTCATGAGCCCAAACAAGTCTCTAAAAGCATGAGTTTGCAACTACTTTACTTTTGGAGAAAATTCAAAACATTCATTATTCAGTAGAGCCCAATAGCAAAAACCAGCGTTTTGAATGAAGAATCACATTTCTTGGTAGAATCATGCAGGATTGAAATTTTTGATGGTTTTTTACTCCTCTCAACAGCCCAAACAAGTTTCTAAAAGGATGAGTTTGCAACTACTTTACTTTTGGAGAAAATTCAAAACATTCATTATTCAATAGGGCCCAAACTATCAAAAACCAGCCGTTTCAATGAACACACATGTATTGGTAGAATCATGCAGGACTGAAATTTTTAATGTTTTTCTACTCATCTCATGAGCCCAAACAAGTCTCTAAAAGCATGAGTTTGCAACTACTTTACTTTTGGAGAAAATTCAAAACATTCACTATTCAATAGAGCCCAATAGCAAAAATCAGGTTTTGAATGAAGAATCACATTTCTTGGTAAAATCATGCAGGATTGAAATTTTTGATGGTTTTTTACTCCTCTCAACAGCCCAAACAAGTTTCTAAAAGGATGAGTTTGCAACTACTTTACTTTTGGAGAAAATTCAAAACATTCATTATTCAATAGGGCCCAAACTATCAAAAACCAGCGGTTTCAATGAACACACATTTCTTGGTAGAATCATGCAGGACTGAAATTTTTGATGTTTTTCTACTCCTCTCATGAGCCCAAACAAGTCTCTAAAAGCATGAGTTTGCAACTACTTTACTTTTGGAGAAAATTCAAAACATTCATTATTCAATAGAGCCCAATAGCAAAAACCAGCGTTTTGAATGAAGAATCACATTTCTTGGTAGAATCATGCAGGATTGAAATTTTTGATGGTTTTTTACTCCTCTCAACAGCCCAAACAAGTTTCTAAAAGGATGAGTTTGCAACTACTTTACTTTTGGAGAAAATTCAAAACATTCATTATTCAATAGGGCCCAAACTATCAAAAACCAGCGGTTTCAATGAACACACATTTCTTGGTAGAATCATGCAGGACTGAAATTTTTGAAGTTTTTCTACTCCTCTCATGAGCCCAAACAAGTCTCTAAAAGCATGAGTTTGCAACTACTTTACTTTTGGAGAAAATTCAAAACATTCATTATTCAATAGAGCCCAATAGCAAAAACCAGCGTTTTGAATGAAGAATCACATTTCTTGGTAGAATCATGCAGGATTGAAATTTTTGATGGTTTTTTACTCCTCTCAACAGCCCAAACAAGTTTCTAAAAGGATGAGTTTGCAACTACTTTACTTTTGGAGAAAATTCAAAACATTCATTATTCAATAGGGCCCAAACTATCAAAAACCAGCGGTTTCAATGAACACACATTTCTTGGTAGAATCATGCAGGACTGAAATTTTTGATGTTTTTCTACTCCTCTCATGAGCCCAAACAAGTCTCTAAAAGCATGAGTTTGCAACTACTTTACTTTTGGAGAAAATTCAAAACATTCATTATTCAATAGAGCCCAATAGCAAAAACCAGCGTTTTGAATGAAGAATCACATTTCTTGGTAGAATCATGCAGGATTGAAATTTTTGATGGTTTTTTACTCCTCTCAACAGCCCAAACAAGTTTCTAAAAGGATGAGTTTGCAACTACTTTACTTTTGGAGAAAATTCAAAACATTCATTATTCAATAGAGCCCAATAGCAAAAATCAGGTTTTGAATGAAGAATCACATTTCTTGGTAAAATCATGCAGGATTGAAATTTTTGATGGTTTTTTACTCCTCTCAACAGCCCAAACAAGTTTCTAAAAGGATGAGTTTGCAACTACTTTACTTTTGGAGAAAATTCAAAACATTCATTATTCAATAGGGCCCAAACTATCAAAAACCAGCGGTTTCAATGAACACACATTTCTTGGTATAATCATGCAGGACTGAAATTTTTGATGTTTTTCTACTCCTCTCATGAGCCCAAACAAGTCTCTAAAAGCATGAGTTTGCAACTACTTTACTTTTGGAGAAAATTCAAAGCATTCATTATTCAATAGGGCCCAAACTATCAAAAACCAGTGGTTTCAATGAACACACATTTCTTGGTAGAATCATGCAGGACTGAAATTTTTGATGTTTTTCTACTCCTCTCATGAGCCCAAACAAGTCTCTAAAAGCATGAGTTTGCAACTACTTTACTTTTGGAGAAAATTCAAAGCATTCATTATTCAATAGGGCCCAAACTATCAAAAACCAGTGGTTTCAATGAACACACATTTCTTGGTAGAATCATGCAGGACTGAAATTTTTGATGTTTTTCTACTCCTCTCATGAGCCCAAACAAGTCTCTAAAAGGATGAGTTTGCAACTACTTTACTTTTGGAGAAAATTCAAAACATTCATTATTCAATAGAGCCCAATAGCAAAAACCAGCGTTTTGAATGAAGAATCACATTTCTTGGTAGAATCATGCAGGATTGAAATTTTTGATGGTTTTTTACTCCTCTCAACAGCCCAAACAAGTTTCTAAAAGGATGAGTTTGCAACTACTTTACTTTTGGAGAAAATTCAAAACATTCATTATTCAATAGGGCCCAAACTATCAAAAACCAGCGGTTTCAATGAACACACATTTCTTGGTAGAATCATGCAGGACTGAAATTTTTGATGTTTTTCTACTCCTCTCATGAGCCCAAACAAGTCTCTAAAAGCATGAGTTTGCAACTACTTTACTTTTGGAGAAAATTCAAAACATTCACTATTCAATAGAGCCCAATAGCAAAAATCAGGTTTTGAATGAAGAATCACATTTCTTGGTAAAATCATGCAGGATTGAAATTTTTGATGGTTTTTTACTCCTCTCAACAGCCCAAACAAGTTTCTAAAAGGATGAGTTTGCAACTACTTTACTTTTGGAGAAAATTCAAAACATTCATTATTCAATAGGGCCCAAACTATCAAAAACCAGCGGTTTCAATGAACACACATTTCTTGGTAGAATCATGCAGGACTGAAATTTTTGATGTTTTTCTACTCCTCTCATGAGCCCAAACAAGTCTCTAAAAGCATGAGTTTGCAACTACTTTACTTTTGGAGAAAATTCAAAACATTCACTATTCAATAGAGCCCAATAGCAAAAATCAGGTTTTGAATGAAGAATCACATTTCTTGGTAAAATCATGCAGGATTGAAATTTTTGATGGTTTTTTACTCCTCTCAACAGCCCAAACAAGTTTCTAAAAGGATGAGTTTGCAACTACTTTACTTTAGGAGAAAATTCAAAACATTCATTATTCAATAGGGCCCAAACTGTCAAAAACCAGCGGTTTCAATGAACACACATTTCTTGGTAGAATCATGCAGGACTGAAATTTTTGATGTTTTTCTACTCCTCTCATGAGCCCAAACAAGTCTCTAAAAGCATGAGTTTGCAACTACTTTACTTTTGGAGAAAATTCAAAACATTCATTATTCAATAGAGCCCAATAGCAAAAACCAGCGTTTTGAATGAAGAATCACATTTCTTGGTAGAATCATGCAGGATTGAAATTTTTGATGGTTTTTTACTCCTCTCAACAGCCCAAACAAGTTTCTAAAAGGATGAGTTTGCAACTACTTTACTTTTGGAGAAAATTCAAAACATTCATTATTCAATAGGGCCCAAACTATCAAAAACCAGCGGTTTCAATGAACACACATTTCTTGGTAGAATCATGCAGGACTGAAATTTTTGATGTTTTTCTACTCCTCTCATGAGCCCAAACAAGTCTCTAAAAGCATGAGTTTGCAACTACTTTACTTTTGGAGAAAATTCAAAACATTCATTATTCAATAGAGCCCAATAGCAAAAACCAGCGTTTTGAATGAAGAATCACATTTCTTGGTAGAATCATGCAGGATTGAAATTTTTGATGGTTTTTTACTCCTCTCAACAGCCCAAACAAGTTTCTAAAAGGATGAGTTTGCAACTACTTTACTTTTGGAGAAAATTCAAAACATTCATTATTCAATAGAGCCCAATAGCAAAAATCAGGTTTTGAATGAAGAATCACATTTCTTGGTAAAATCATGCAGGATTGAAATTTTTGATGGTTTTTTACTCCTCTCAACAGCCCAAACAAGTTTCTAAAAGGATGAGTTTGCAACTACTTTACTTTTGGAGAAAATTCAAAACATTCATTATTCAATAGGGCCCAAACTATCAAAAACCAGCGGTTTCAATGAACACACATTTCTTGGTAGAATCATGCAGGACTGAAATTTTTGATGTTTTTCTACTCCTCTCATGAGCCCAAACAAGTCTCTAAAAGCATGAGTTTGCAACTACTTTACTTTTGGAGAAAATTCAAAACATTCACTATTCAATAGAGCCCAATAGCAAAAATCAGGTTTTGAATGAAGAATCACATTTCTTGGTAAAATCATGCAGGATTGAAATTTTTGATGGTTTTTTACTCCTCTCAACAGCCCAAACAAGTTTCTAAAAGGATGAGTTTGCAACTACTTTACTTTTGGAGAAAATTCAAAACATTCATTATTCAATAGGGCCCAAACTATCAAAAACCAGCGGTTTCAATGAACACACATTTCTTGGTAGAATCATGCAGGACTGAAATTTTTGATGTTTTTCTACTCCTCTCATGAGCCCAAACAAGTCTCTAAAAGCATGAGTTTGCAACTACTTTACTTTTGGAGAAAATTCAAAGCATTCATTATTCAATAGGGCCCAAACTATCAAAAACCAGTGGTTTCAATGAACACACATTTCTTGGTAGAATCATGCAGGACTGAAATTTTTGATGTTTTTCTACTCCTCTCATGAGCCCAAACAAGTCTCTAAAAGGATGAGTTTGCAACTACTTTACTTTTGGAGAAAATTCAAAACATTCATTATTCAATAGAGCCCAATAGCAAAAACCAGCGTTTTGAATGAAGAATCACATTTCTTGGTAGAATCATGCAGGATTGAAATTTTTGATGGTTTTTTACTCCTCTCAACAGCCCAAACAAGTTTCTAAAAGGATGAGTTTGCAACTACTTTACTTTTGGAGAAAATTCAAAACATTCATTATTCAATAGGGCCCAAACTATCAAAAACCAGCGGTTTCAATGAACACACATTTCTTGGTAGAATCATGCAGGACTGAAATTTTTGATGTTTTTCTACTCCTCTCATGAGCCCAAACAAGTCTCTAAAAGCATGAGTTTGCAACTACTTTACTTTTGGAGAAAATTCAAAACATTCACTATTCAATAGAGCCCAATAGCAAAAATCAGGTTTTGAATGAAGAATCACATTTCTTGGTAAAATCATGCAGGATTGAAATTTTTGATGGTTTTTTACTCCTCTCAACAGCCCAAACAAGTTTCTAAAAGGATGAGTTTGCAACTACTTTACTTTTGGAGAAAATTCAAAACATTCATTATTCAATAGGGCCCAAACTATCAAAAACCAGCGGTTTCAATGAACACACATTTCTTGGTAGAATCATGCAGGACTGAAATTTTTGATGTTTTTCTACTCCTCTCATGAGCCCAAACAAGTCTCTAAAAGCATGAGTTTGCAACTACTTTACTTTTGGAGAAAATTCAAAACATTCACTATTCAATAGAGCCCAATAGCAAAAATCAGGTTTTGAATGAAGAATCACATTTCTTGGTAAAATCATGCAGGATTGAAATTTTTGATGGTTTTTTACTCCTCTCAACAGCCCAAACAAGTTTCTAAAAGGATGAGTTTGCAACTACTTTACTTTAGGAGAAAATTCAAAACATTCATTATTCAATAGGGCCCAAACTGTCAAAAACCAGCGGTTTCAATGAACACACATTTCTTGGTAGAATCATGCAGGACTGAAATTTTTGATGTTTTTCTACTCCTCTCATGAGCCCAAACAAGTCTCTAAAAGCATGAGTTTGCAACTACTTTACTTTTGGAGAAAATTCAAAACATTCATTATTCAATAGAGCCCAATAGCAAAAACCAGCGTTTTGAATGAAGAATCACATTTCTTGGTAGAATCATGCAGGATTGAAATTTTTGATGGTTTTTTACTCCTCTCAACAGCCCAAACAAGTTTCTAAAAGGATGAGTTTGCAACTACTTTACTTTTGGAGAAAATTCAAAACATTCATTATTCAATAGAGCCCAAACTATCAAAAACCAGCGGTTTCAATGAACACACATTTCTTGGTAGAATCATGCAGGACTGAAATTTTTGATGTTTTTCTACTCCTCTCATGAGCCCAAACAAGTCTCTAAAAGCATGAGTTTGCAACTACTTTACTTTTGGAGAAAATTCAAAACATTCATTATTCAATAGAGCCCAATAGCAAAAACCAGCGTTTTGAATGAAGAATCACATTTCTTGGTAGAATCATGCAGGATTGAAATTTTTGATGGTTTTTTACTCCACTCAACAGCCCAAACAAGTTTCTAAAAGGATGAGTTTGCAACTACTTTACTTTTGGAGAAAATTCAAAACATTCATTATTCAATAGGGCCCAAACTATCAAAAACCAGCGGTTTCAATGAACACACATTTCTTGGTAGAATCATGCAGGACTGAAATTTTTGATGTTTTTCTACTCCTCTCATGAGCCCAAACAAGTCTCTAAAAGCATGAGTTTGCAACTACTTTACTTTTGGAGAAAATTCAAAACATTCACTATTCAATAGAGCCCAATAGCAAAAATCAGGTTTTGAATGAAGAATCACATTTCTTGGTAAAATCATGCAGGATTGAAATTTTTGATGGTTTTTTACTCCTCTCAACAGCCCAAACAAGTTTCTAAAAGGATGAGTTTGCAACTACTTTACTTTTGGAGAAAATTCAAAACATTCATTATTCAATAGGGCCAAACTATCAAAAACCAGCGGTTTCAATGAACACACATTTCTTGGTAGAATCATGCAGGACTGAAATTTTTGATGTTTTTCTACTCCTCTCATGAGCCCAAACAAGTCTCTAAAAGGATGAGTTTGCAACTACTTTACTTTTGGAGAAAATTCAAAACATTCATTATTCAATAGGGCCCAAACTATCAAAAACCAGCGGTTTCAATGAACACACATTTCTTGGTAGAATCATGCAGGACTGAAATTTTTGATGTTTTTCTACTCCTCTCATGAGCCCAAACAAGTCTCTAAAAGCATGAGTTTGCAACTACTTTACTTTTGGAGAAAATTCAAAACATTCATTATTCAATAGGGCCCAATAGCAAAAACCAGCGTTTTGAATGAAGAATCACATTTCTTGGTAGAATCATGCAGGATTGAAATTTTTGATGGTTTTTTACTCCTCTCAACAGCCCAAACAAGTTTCTAAAAGGATGAGTTTGCAACTACTTTACTTTTGGAGAAAATTCAAAACATTCATTATTCAATAGGGCCCAAACTATCAAAAACCAGCGGTTTCAATGAACACACATTTCTTGGTAGAATCATGCAGGACTGAAATTTTTGATGTTTTTCTACTCCTCTCATGAGCCCAAACAAGTCTCTAAAAGCATGAGTTTGCAACTACTTTACTTTTGGAGAAAATTCAAAGCATTCATTATTCAATAGGGCCCAAACTATCAAAAACCAGCGGTTTCAATGAACACACATTTCTTGGTAGAATCATGCAGGACTGAAATTTTTGATGTTTTTCTACTCCTCTCTTGAGCCCAAACAAGTCTCTAAAAGGATGAGTTTGCAAGTACTTTACTTTTGGAGAAAATTCAAAACATTCATTATTCAATAAGGCCCAAACTATCAAAAACCAGCCGTTTCAATGAACACACATTTCTTGGTAGAATCATGCAGGACTTAAATTTTTGATGTTTTTCTACTCCTCTCATGAGCCCAAACAAGTCTCTAAAAGCATGAGTTTGCAACTACTTTACTTTTGGAGAAAATTCAAAACATTCATTATTCAACAGAGCCCAATAGCAAAAACCAGCGTTTTGAATGAAGAATCACATTTCTTGGTAGAATCATGCAGGATTGAAATTTTTGATGGTTTTTTACTCCTCTCAACAGCCCAAACAAGTTTCTAAAAGGATGAGTTTGCAACTACTTTACTTTTGGAGAAAATTCAAAACATTCATTATTCAATAGGGCCCAAACTATCAAAAACCAGCCGTTTCAATGAACACACATGTCTTGGTAGAATCATGCAGGACTGAAATTTTTGATGTTTTTCTACTCATCTCATGAGCCCAAACAAGTCTCTAAAAGCATGAGTTTGCAACTACTTTACTTTTGGAGAAAATTCAAAACATTCATTATTCAATAGAGCCCAATAGCAAAAACCAGCGTTTTGAATGAAGAATCACATTTCTTGGTAGAATCATGCAGGATTGAAATTTTTGATGGTTTTTTACTCCTCTCAACAGCCCAAACAAGTTTCTAAAAGGATGAGTTTGCAACTACTTTACTTTTGGAGAAAATTCAAAACATTCATTATTCAATAGGGCCCAAACTATCAAAAACCAGCGGTTTCAATGAACACACATTTCTTGGTAGAATCATGCAGGACTGAAATTTTTGATGTTTTTCTACTCCTCATGAGCCCAAACAAGTCTCTAAAAGCATGAGTTTGCAACTACTTTACTTTTGTTGAAAATTCAAAACATTCATTATTCAATAGAGCCCAATAGCAAAAACCAGCGTTTTGAATGAAGAATCACATTTCTTGGTAGAATCATGCAGGATTGAAATTTTTGATGGTTTTTTACTCCTCTCAACAGCCCAAACAAGTTTCTAAAAGGATGAGTTTGCAACTACTTTACTTTTGGAGAAAATTCAAAACATTCATTATTCAATAGGGCCCAAACTATCAAAAACCAGCGGTTTGAATGAACACACATTTCTTGGTAGAATCATGCAGGACTGAAATTTTTGATGTTTTTCTACTCCTCTCATGAGCCCAAACAAGTCTCTAAAAGCATGAGTTTGCAACTACTTTACTTTTGGAGAAAATTCAAAACATTCATTATTCAATAGAGCCCAATAGCAAAAACCAGCGTTTTGAATGAAGAATCACATTTCTTGGTAGAATCATGCAGGATTGAAATTTTTGATGGTTTTTTACTCCTCTCAACAGCCCAAACAAGTTTCTAAAAGGATGAGTTTGCAACTACTTTACTTTTGGAGAAAATTCAAAACATTCATTATTCAATAGGGCCCAAACTATCAAAAACCAGCGGTTTCAATGAACACACATTTCTTGGTAGAATCATGCAGGACTGAAATTTTTGATGTTTTTCTACTCCTCTCATGAGCCCAAACAAGTCTCTAAAAGCATGAGTTTGCAACTACTTTACTTTTGGAGAAAATTCAAAACATTCATTATTCAATAGAGCCCAATAGCAAAAACCAGCGTTTTGAATGAAGAATCACATTTCTTGGTAGAATCATGCAGGATTGAAATTTTTGATGGTTTTTTACTCCTCTCAACAGCCCAAACAAGTTTCTAAAAGGATGAGTTTGCAACTACTTTACTTTTGGAGAAAATTCAAAACATTCATTATTCAATAGGGACCAAACTATCAAAAACCAGCGGTTTCAATGAACACACATTTCTTGGTAGAATCATGCAGGACTGAAATTTTTGATGTTTTTCTACTCCTCTCATGAGCCCAAACAAGTCTCTAAAAGGATGAGTTTGCAACTACTTTACTTTTGGAGAAAATTCAAAACATTCATTATTCAATAGGGCCCAAACTATCAAAAACCAGCGGTTTCAATGAACACACATTTCTTGGTAGAATCATGCAGGACTGAAATTTTTGATGTTTTTCTACTCCTCTCATGAGCCCAAACAAGTCTCTAAAAGCATGAGTTTGCAACTACTTTACTTTTGGAGAAAATTCAAAACATTCATTATTCAATAGAGCCCAATAGCAAAAACCAGCGTTTTGAATGAAGAATCACATTTCTTGGTAGAATCATGCAGGATTGAAATTTTTGATGGTTTTTTACTCCTCTCAACAGCCCAAACAAGTTTCTAAAAGGATGAGTTTGCAACTACTTTACTTTTGGAGAAAATTCAAAACATTCATTATTCAATAGGGCCCAAACTATCAAAAACCAGCGGTTTCAATGAACACACATTTCTTGGTAGAATCATGCAGGACTGAAATTTTTGATGTTTTTCTACTCCTCTCATGAGCCCAAACAAGTCTCTAAAAGCATGAGTTTGCAACTACTTTACTTTTGGAGAAAATTCAAAACATTCACTATTCAATAGAGCCCAATAGCAAAAATCAGGTTTTGAATGAAGAATCACATTTCTTGGTAAAATCATGCAGGATTGAAATTTTTGATGGTTTTTTACTCCTCTCAACAGCCCAAACAAGTTTCTAAAAGGATGAGTTTGCAACTACTTTACTTTTGGAGAAAATTCAAAACATTCATTATTCAATAGGGCCCAAACTATCAAAAACCAGCGCTTTGAATGAACACATTTCTTGGTAGAATCATGCAGGACTGAAATTTTTGATGTTTTTCTACTCTCATGAGCCCAAACAAGTCTCTAAAAGCATGAGTTTGCAACTACTTTACTTTTGGAGAAAATTCAAAACATTCACTATTCAATAGAGCCCAATAGCAAAAATCAGGTTTTGAATGAAGAATCACATTTCTTGGTAAAATCATGCAGGATTGAAATTTTTGATGGTTTTTTACTCCTCTCAACAGCCCAAACAAGTTTCTAAAAGGATGAGTTTGCAACTACTTTACTTTTGGAGAAAATTCAAAACATTCATTATTCAATAGGGCCCAAACTATCAAAAACCAGCGGTTTCAATGAACACACATTTCTTGGTAGAATCATGCAGGACTGAAATTTTTGATGTTTTTCTACTCCTCTCATGAGCCCAAACAAGTCTCTAAAAGCATGAGTTTGCAACTACTTTACTTTTGGAGAAAATTCAAAGCATTCATTATTCAATAGGGCCCAAACTATCAAAAACCAGCGGTTTCAATGAACACACATTTCTTGGTAGAATCATGCAGGACTGAAATTTTTGATGTTTTTCTACTCCTCTCATGAGCCCAAACAAGTCTCTAAAAGGATGAGTTTGCAACCACTTTACTTTTGGAGAAAATTCAAAACATTCATTATTCAATAGGGCCCAAACTATCAAAAACCAGCGGTTTCAATGAACACACATTTCTTGGTAGAATCATGCAGGACTGACATTTTTGATGTTTTTCTACTCCTCTCATGAGCCCAAACAAGTCTCTAAAAGCATGAGTTTGCAACTACTTTACTTTTGGAGAAAATTCAAAACATTCATTATTCAATAGAGCCCAATAGCAAAAACCAGCGTTTTGAATGAAGAATCACATTTCTTGGTAGAATCATGCAGGATTGAAATTTTTGATGGTTTTTTACTCCTCTCAACAGCCCAAACAAGTTTCTAAAAGGATGAGTTTGCAACTACTTTACTTTTGGAGAAAATTCAAAACATTCATTATTCAATAGGGCCCAAACTATCAAAAACCAGCGGTTTCAATGAACACACATTTCTTGGTAGAATCATGCAGGACTGAAATTTTTGATGTTTTTCTACTCCTCTCATGAGCCCAAACAAGTCTCTAAAAGCATGAGTTTGCAACTACTTTACTTTTGGAGAAAATTCAAAACATTCACTATTCAATAGAGCCCAATAGCAAAAATCAGGTTTTGAATGAAGAATCACATTTCTTGGTAAAATCATGCAGGATTGAAATTTTTGATGGTTTTTTACTCCTCTCAACAGCCCAAACAAGTTTCTAAAAGGATGAGTTTGCAACTACTTTACTTTAGGAGAAAATTCAAAACATTCATTATTCAATAGCGCCCAAACTGTCAAAAACCAGCGGTTTCAATGAACACACATTTCTTGGTAGAATCATGCAGGACTGAAATTTTTGATGTTTTTCTACTCCTCTCATGAGCCCAAACAAGTCTCTAAAAGCATGAGTTTGCAACTACTTTACTTTTGGAGAAAATTCAAAACATTCATTATTCAATAGAGCCCAATAGCAAAAACCAGCGTTTTGAATGAAGAATCACATTTCTTGGTAGAATCATGCAGGATTGAAATTTTTGATGGTTTTTTACTCCTCTCAACAGCCCAAACAAGTTTCTAAAAGGATGAGTTTGCAACTACTTTACTTTTGGAGAAAATTCAAAACATTCATTATTCAATAGAGCCCAAACTATCAAAAACCAGCGGTTTCAATGAACACACATTTCTTGGTAGAATCATGCAGGACTGAAATTTTTGATGTTTTTCTACTCCTCTCATGAGCCCAAACAAGTCTCTAAAAGCATGAGTTTGCAACTACTTTACTTTTGGAGAAAATTCAAAACATTCATTATTCAATAGAGCCCAATAGCAAAAACCAGCGTTTTGAATGAAGAATCACATTTCTTGGTAGAATCATGCAGGATTGAAATTTTTGATGGTTTTTTACTCCACTCAACAGCCCAAACAAGTTTCTAAAAGGATGAGTTTGCAACTACTTTACTTTTGGAGAAAATTCAAAACATTCATTATTCAATAGAGCCCAATAGCAAAAATCAGGTTTTGAATGAAGAATCACATTTCTTGGTAAAATCATGCAGGATTGAAATTTTTGATGGTTTTTTACTCCTCTCAACAGCCCAAACAAGTTTCTAAAAGGATGAGTTTGCAACTACTTTACTTTTGGAGAAAATTCAAAACATTCATTATTCAATAGGGCCCAAACTATCAAAAACCAGCGGTTTCAATGAACACACATTTCTTGGTAGAATCATGCAGGACTGAAATTTTTGATGTTTTTCTACTCCTCTCATGAGCCCAAACAAGTCTCTAAAAGCATGAGTTTGCAACTACTTTACTTTTGGAGAAAATTCAAAACATTCACTATTCAATAGAGCCCAATAGCAAAAACCAGCGTTTTGAATGAAGAATCACATTTCTTGGTAGAATCATGCAGGATTGAAATTTTTGATGGTTTTTTACTCCTCTCAACAGCCCAAACAAGTTTCTAAAAGGATGAGTTTGCAACTACTTTACTTTTGGAGAAAATTCAAAACATTCATTATTCAATAGGGCCCAAACTATCAAAAACCAGCGGTTTCAATGAACACACATTTCTTGGTAGAATCATGCAGGACTGAAATTTTTGATGTTTTTCTACTCCTCTCATGAGCCCAAACAAGTCTCTAAAAGCATGAGTTTGCAACTACTTTACTTTTGGAGAAAATTCAAAACATTCACTATTCAATAGAGCCCAATAGCAAAAATCAGGTTTTGAATGAAGAATCACATTTCTTGGTAAAATCATGCAGGATTGAAATTTTTGATGGTTTTTTACTCCTCTCAACAGCCCAAACAAGTTTCTAAAAGGATGAGTTTGCAACTACTTTACTTTAGGAGAAAATTCAAAACATTCATTATTCAATAGGGCCCAAACTGTCAAAAACCAGCGGTTTCAATGAACACACATTTCTTGGTAGAATCATGCAGGACTGAAATTTTTGATGTTTTTCTACTCCTCTCATGAGCCCAAACAAGTCTCTAAAAGCATGAGTTTGCAACTACTTTACTTTTGGAGAAAATTCAAAACATTCATTATTCAATAGAGCCCAATAGCAAAAACCAGCGTTTTGAATGAAGAATCACATTTCTTGGTAGAATCATGCAGGATTGAAATTTTTGATGGTTTTTTACTCCTCTCAACAGCCCAAACAAGTTTCTAAAAGGATGAGTTTGCAACTACTTTACTTTTGGAGAAAATTCAAAACATTCATTATTCAATAGGGCCCAAACTATCAAAAACCAGCGGTTTCAATGAACACACATTTCTTGGTAGAATCATGCAGGACTGAAATTTTTGATGTTTTTCTACTCCTCTCATGAGCCCAAACAAGTCTCTAAAAGCATGAGTTTGCAACTACTTTACTTTTGGAGAAAATTCAAAACATTCATTATTCAATAGAGCCCAATAGCAAAAACCAGCGTTTTGAATGAAGAATCACATTTCTTGGTAGAATCATGCAGGATTGAAATTTTTGATGGTTTTTTACTCCTCTCAACAGCCCAAACAAGTTTCTAAAAGGATGAGTTTGCAACTACTTTACTTTTGGAGAAAATTCAAAACATTCATTATTCAATAGAGCCCAATAGCAAAAATCAGGTTTTGAATGAAGAATCACATTTCTTGGTAAAATCATGCAGGATTGAAATTTTTGATGGTTTTTTACTCCTCTCAACAGCCCAAACAAGTTTCTAAAAGGATGAGTTTGCAACTACTTTACTTTTGGAGAAAATTCAAAACATTCATTATTCAATAGGGCCCAAACTATCAAAAACCAGCGGTTTCAATGAACACACATTTCTTGGTAGAATCATGCAGGACTGAAATTTTTGATGTTTTTCTACTCCTCTCATGAGCCCAAACAAGTCTCTAAAAGCATGAGTTTGCAACTACTTTACTTTTGGAGAAAATTCAAAACATTCACTATTCAATAGAGCCCAATAGCAAAAATCAGGTTTTGAATGAAGAATCACATTTCTTGGTAAAATCATGCAGGATTGAAATTTTTGATGGTTTTTTACTCCTCTCAACAGCCCAAACAAGTTTCTAAAAGGATGAGTTTGCAACTACTTTACTTTTGGAGAAAATTCAAAACATTCATTATTCAATAGGGCCCAAACTATCAAAAACCAGCGGTTTCAATGAACACACATTTCTTGGTAGAATCATGCAGGACTGAAATTTTTGATGTTTTTCTACTCCTCTCATGAGCCCAAACAAGTCTCTAAAAGCATGAGTTTGCAACTACTTTACTTTTGGAGAAAATTCAAAACATTCACTATTCAATAGAGCCCAATAGCAAAAATCAGGTTTTGAATGAAGAATCACATTTCTTGGTAAAATCATGCAGGATTGAAATTTTTGATGGTTTTTTACTCCTCTCAACAGCCCAAACAAGTTTCTAAAAGGATGAGTTTGCAACTACTTTACTTTAGGAGAAAATTCAAAACATTCATTATTCAATAGGGCCCAAACTGTCAAAAACCAGCGGTTTCAATGAACACACATTTCTTGGTAGAATCATGCAGGACTGAAATTTTTGATGTTTTTCTACTCCTCTCATGAGCCCAAACAAGTCTCTAAAAGCATGAGTTTGCAACTACTTTACTTTTGGAGAAAATTCAAAACATTCATTATTCAATAGAGCCCAATAGCAAAAACCAGCGTTTTGAATGAAGAATCACATTTCTTGGTAGAATCATGCAGGATTGAAATTTTTGATGGTTTTTTACTCCTCTCAACAGCCCAAACAAGTTTCTAAAAGGATGAGTTTGCAACTACTTTACTTTTGGAGAAAATTCAAAACATTCATTATTCAATAGAGCCCAAACTATCAAAAACCAGCGGTTTCAATGAACACACATTTCTTGGTAGAATCATGCAGGACTGAAATTTTTGATGTTTTTCTACTCCTCTCATGAGCCCAAACAAGTCTCTAAAAGCATGAGTTTGCAACTACTTTACTTTTGGAGAAAATTCAAAACATTCATTATTCAATAGAGCCCAATAGCAAAAACCAGCGTTTTGAATGAAGAATCACATTTCTTGGTAGAATCATGCAGGATTGAAATTTTTGATGGTTTTTTACTCCACTCAACAGCCCAAACAAGTTTCTAAAAGGATGAGTTTGCAACTACTTTACTTTTGGAGAAAATTCAAAACATTCATTATTCAATAGGGCCCAAACTATCAAAAACCAGCGGTTTCAATGAACACACATTTCTTGGTAGAATCATGCAGGACTGAAATTTTTGATGTTTTTCTACTCCTCTCATGAGCCCAAACAAGTCTCTAAAAGCATGAGTTTGCAACTACTTTACTTTTGGAGAAAATTCAAAACATTCACTATTCAATAGAGCCCAATAGCAAAAATCAGGTTTTGAATGAAGAATCACATTTCTTGGTAAAATCATGCAGGATTGAAATTTTTGATGGTTTTTTACTCCTCTCAACAGCCCAAACAAGTTTCTAAAAGGATGAGTTTGCAACTACTTTACTTTTGGAGAAAATTCAAAACATTCATTATTCAATAGGGCCAAACTATCAAAAACCAGCGGTTTCAATGAACACACATTTCTTGGTAGAATCATGCAGGACTGAAATTTTTGATGTTTTTCTACTCCTCTCATGAGCCCAAACAAGTCTCTAAAAGGATGAGTTTGCAACTACTTTACTTTTGGAGAAAATTCAAAACATTCATTATTCAATAGGGCCCAAACTATCAAAAACCAGCGGTTTCAATGAACACACATTTCTTGGTAGAATCATGCAGGACTGAAATTTTTGATGTTTTTCTACTCCTCTCATGAGCCCAAACAAGTCTCTAAAAGCATGAGTTTGCAACTACTTTACTTTTGGAGAAAATTCAAAACATTCATTATTCAATAGGGCCCAATAGCAAAAACCAGCGTTTTGAATGAAGAATCACATTTCTTGGTAGAATCATGCAGGATTGAAATTTTTGATGGTTTTTTACTCCTCTCAACAGCCCAAACAAGTTTCTAAAAGGATGAGTTTGCAACTACTTTACTTTTGGAGAAAATTCAAAACATTCATTATTCAATAGGGCCCAAACTATCAAAAACCAGCGGTTTCAATGAACACACATTTCTTGGTAGAATCATGCAGGACTGAAATTTTTGATGTTTTTCTACTCCTCTCATGAGCCCAAACAAGTCTCTAAAAGCATGAGTTTGCAACTACTTTACTTTTGGAGAAAATTCAAAGCATTCATTATTCAATAGGGCCCAAACTATCAAAAACCAGCGGTTTCAATGAACACACATTTCTTGGTAGAATCATGCAGGACTGAAATTTTTGATGTTTTTCTACTCCTCTCTTGAGCCCAAACAAGTCTCTAAAAGGATGAGTTTGCAAGTACTTTACTTTTGGAGAAAATTCAAAACATTCATTATTCAATAGGGCCCAAACTATCAAAAACCAGCCGTTTCAATGAACACACATTTCTTGGTAGAATCATGCAGGACTTAAATTTTTGATGTTTTTCTACTCCTCTCATGAGCCCAAACAAGTCTCTAAAAGCATGAGTTTGCAACTACTTTACTTTTGGAGAAAATTCAAAACATTCATTATTCAACAGAGCCCAATAGCAAAAACCAGCGTTTTGAATGAAGAATCACATTTCTTGGTAGAATCATGCAGGATTGAAATTTTTGATGGTTTTTTACTCCTCTCAACAGCCCAAACAAGTTTCTAAAAGGATGAGTTTGCAACTACTTTACTTTTGGAGAAAATTCAAAACATTCATTATTCAATAGGGCCCAAACTATCAAAAACCAGCCGTTTCAATGAACACACATGTCTTGGTAGAATCATGCAGGACTGAAATTTTTGATGTTTTTCTACTCATCTCATGAGCCCAAACAAGTCTCTAAAAGCATGAGTTTGCAACTACTTTACTTTTGGAGAAAATTCAAAACATTCATTATTCAATAGAGCCCAATAGCAAAAACCAGCGTTTTGAATGAAGAATCACATTTCTTGGTAGAATCATGCAGGATTGAAATTTTTGATGGTTTTTTACTCCTCTCAACAGCCCAAACAAGTTTCTAAAAGGATGAGTTTGCAACTACTTTACTTTTGGAGAAAATTCAAAACATTCATTATTCAATAGGGCCCAAACTATCAAAAACCAGCGGTTTCAATGAACACACATTTCTTGGTAGAATCATGCAGGACTGAAATTTTTGATGTTTTTCTACTCCTCATGAGCCCAAACAAGTCTCTAAAAGCATGAGTTTGCAACTACTTTACTTTTGTTGAAAATTCAAAACATTCATTATTCAATAGAGCCCAATAGCAAAAACCAGCGTTTTGAATGAAGAATCACATTTCTTGGTAGAATCATGCAGGATTGAAATGTTTGATGGTTTTTTACTCCTCTCAACAGCCCAAACAAGTTTCTAAAAGGATGAGTTTGCAACTACTTTACTTTTGGAGAAAATTCAAAACATTCATTATTCAATAGGGCCCAAACTATCAAAAACCAGCGGTTTGAATGAACACACATTTCTTGGTAGAATCATGCAGGACTGAAATTTTTGATGTTTTTCTACTCCTCTCATGAGCCCAAACAAGTCTCTAAAAGCATGAGTTTGCAACTACTTTACTTTTGGAGAAAATTCAAAACATTCATTATTCAATAGAGCCCAATAGCAAAAACCAGCGTTTTGAATGAAGAATCACATTTCTTGGTAGAATCATGCAGGATTGAAATTTTTGATGGTTTTTTACTCCTCTCAACAGCCCAAACAAGTTTCTAAAAGGATGAGTTTGCAACTACTTTACTTTTGGAGAAAATTCAAAACATTCATTATTCAATAGGGCCCAAACTATCAAAAACCAGCGGTTTCAATGAACACACATTTCTTGGTAGAATCATGCAGGACTGAAATTTTTGATGTTTTTCTACTCCTCTCATGAGCCCAAACAAGTCTCTAAAAGCATGAGTTTGCAACTACTTTACTTTTGGAGAAAATTCAAAACATTCATTATTCAATAGAGCCCAATAGCAAAAACCAGCGTTTTGAATGAAGAATCACATTTCTTGGTAGAATCATGCAGGATTGAAATTTTTGATGGTTTTTTACTCCACTCAACAGCCCAAACAAGTTTCTAAAAGGATGAGTTTGCAACTACTTTACTTTTGGAGAAAATTCAAAACATTCATTATTCAATAGGGACCAAACTATCAAAAACCAGCGGTTTCAATGAACACACATTTCTTGGTAGAATCATGCAGGACTGAAATTTTTGATGTTTTTCTACTCCTCTCATGAGCCCAAACAAGTCTCTAAAAGGATGAGTTTGCAACTACTTTACTTTTGGAGAAAATTCAAAACATTCATTATTCAATAGGGCCCAAACTATCAAAAACCAGCGGTTTCAATGAACACACATTTCTTGGTAGAATCATGCAGGACTGAAATTTTTGATGTTTTTCTACTCCTCTCATGAGCCCAAACAAGTCTCTAAAAGCATGAGTTTGCAACTACTTTACTTTTGGAGAAAATTCAAAACATTCATTATTCAATAGAGCCCAATAGCAAAAACCAGCGTTTTGAATGAAGAATCACATTTCTTGGTAGAATCATGCAGGATTGAAATTTTTGATGGTTTTTTACTCCTCTCAACAGCCCAAACAAGTTTCTAAAAGGATGAGTTTGCAACTACTTTACTTTTGGAGAAAATTCAAAACATTCATTATTCAATAGGGCCCAAACTATCAAAAACCAGCGGTTTCAATGAACACACATTTCTTGGTAGAATCATGCAGGACTGAAATTTTTGATGTTTTTCTACTCCTCTCATGAGCCCAAACAAGTCTCTAAAAGCATGAGTTTGCAACTACTTTACTTTTGGAGAAAATTCAAAACATTCACTATTCAATAGAGCCCAATAGCAAAAATCAGGTTTTGAATGAAGAATCACATTTCTTGGTAAAATCATGCAGGATTGAAATTTTTGATGGTTTTTTACTCCTCTCAACAGCCCAAACAAGTTTCTAAAAGGATGAGTTTGCAACTACTTTACTTTTGGAGAAAATTCAAAACATTCATTATTCAATAGGGCCCAAACTATCAAAAACCAGCGCTTTGAATGAACACATTTCTTGGTAGAATCATGCAGGACTGAAATTTTTGATGTTTTTCTACTCTCATGAGCCCAAACAAGTCTCTAAAAGCATGAGTTTGCAACTACTTTACTTTTGGAGAAAATTCAAAACATTCACTATTCAATAGAGCCCAATAGCAAAAATCAGGTTTTGAATGAAGAATCACATTTCTTGGTAAAATCATGCAGGATTGAAATTTTTGATGGTTTTTTACTCCTCTCAACAGCCCAAACAAGTTTCTAAAAGGATGAGTTTGCAACTACTTTACTTTTGGAGAAAATTCAAAACATTCATTATTCAATAGGGCCCAAACTATCAAAAACCAGCGGTTTCAATGAACACACATTTCTTGGTAGAATCATGCAGGACTGAAATTTTTGATGTTTTTCTACTCCTCTCATGAGCCCAAACAAGTCTCTAAAAGCATGAGTTTGCAACTACTTTACTTTTGGAGAAAATTCAAAGCATTCATTATTCAATAGGGCCCAAACTATCAAAAACCAGCGGTTTCAATGAACACACATTTCTTGGTAGAATCATGCAGGACTGAAATTTTTGATGTTTTTCTACTCCTCTCATGAGCCCAAACAAGTCTCTAAAAGGATGAGTTTGCAACCACTTTACTTTTGGAGAAAATTCAAAACATTCATTATTCAATAGGGCCCAAACTATCAAAAACCAGCGGTTTCAATGAACACACATTTCTTGGTAGAATCATGCAGGACTGACATTTTTGATGTTTTTCTACTCCTCTCATGAGCCCAAACAAGTCTCTAAAAGCATGAGTTTGCAACTACTTTACTTTTGGAGAAAATTCAAAACATTCATTATTCAATAGAGCCCAATAGCAAAAACCAGCGTTTTGAATGAAGAATCACATTTCTTGGTAGAATCATGCAGGATTGAAATTTTTGATGGTTTTTTACTCCTCTCAACAGCCCAAACAAGTTTCTAAAAGGATGAGTTTGCAACTACTTTACTTTTGGAGAAAATTCAAAACATTCATTATTCAATAGGGCCCAAACTATCAAAAACCAGCGGTTTCAATGAACACACATTTCTTGGTAGAATCATGCAGGACTGAAATTTTTGATGTTTTTCTACTCCTCTCATGAGCCCAAACAAGTCTCTAAAAGCATGAGTTTGCAACTACTTTACTTTTGGAGAAAATTCAAAACATTCATTATTCAATAGAGCCCAATAGCAAAAACCAGCGTTTTGAATGAAGAATCACATTTCTTGGTAGAATCATGCAGGATTGGAATTTTTGATGGTTTTTTACTCCTCTCAACAGCCCAAACAAGTTTCTAAAAGGATGAGTTTGCAACTACTTTACTTTTGGAGAAAATTCAAAACATTCATTATTCAATAGAGCCCAAACTATCAAAAACCAGCGGTTTCAATGAACACACATTTCTTGGTAGAATCATGCAGGACTGAAATTTTTGATGTTTTTCTACTCCTCTCATGAGCCCAAACAAGTCTCTAAAAGCATGAGTTTGCAACTACTTTACTTTTGGAGAAAATTCAAAACATTCATTATTCAATAGAGCCCAATAGCAAAAACCAGCGTTTTGAATGAAGAATCACATTTCTTGGTAGAATCATGCAGGATTGAAATTTTTGATGGTTTTTTACTCCACTCAACAGCCCAAACAAGTTTCTAAAAGGATGAGTTTGCAACTACTTTACTTTTGGAGAAAATTCAAAACATTCATTATTCAATAGAGCCCAATAGCAAAAATCAGGTTTTGAATGAAGAATCACATTTCTTGGTAAAATCATGCAGGATTGAAATTTTTGATGGTTTTTTACTCCTCTCAACAGCCCAAACAAGTTTCTAAAAGGATGAGTTTGCAACTACTTTACTTTTGGAGAAAATTCAAAACATTCATTATTCAATAGGGCCCAAACTATCAAAAACCAGCGGTTTCAATGAACACACATTTCTTGGTAGAATCATGCAGGACTGAAATTTTTGATGTTTTTCTACTCCTCTCATGAGCCCAAACAAGTCTCTAAAAGCATGAGTTTGCAACTACTTTACTTTTGGAGAAAATTCAAAACATTCACTATTCAATAGAGCCCAATAGCAAAAACCAGCGTTTTGAATGAAGAATCACATTTCTTGGTAGAATCATGCAGGATTGAAATTTTTGATGGTTTTTTACTCCTCTCAACAGCCCAAACAAGTTTCTAAAAGGATGAGTTTGCAACTACTTTACTTTTGGAGAAAATTCAAAACATTCATTATTCAATAGGGCCCAAACTATCAAAAACCAGCGGTTTCAATGAACACACATTTCTTGGTAGAATCATGCAGGACTGAAATTTTTGATGTTTTTCTACTCCTCTCATGAGCCCAAACAAGTCTCTAAAAGGATGAGTTTGCAAGTACTTTACTTTTGGAGAAAATTCAAAACATTCATTATTCAATAGGGCCCAAACTATCAAAAACCAGCGGTTTCAATGAACACACATTTCTTGGTAGAATCATGCAGGACTGAAATTTTTGATGTTTTTCTACTCCTCTCATGAGCCCAAACAAGTCTCTAAAAGCATGAGTTTGCAACTACTTTACTTTTGGAGAAAATTCAAAACATTCATTATTCAATAGAGCCCAATAGCAAAAACCAGCGTTTTGAATGAAGAATCACATTTCTTGGTAGAATCATGCAGGATTGAAATTTTTGATGGTTTTTTACTCCTCTCAACAGCCCAAACAAGTTTCTAAAAGGATGAGTTTGCAACTACTTTACTTTTGGAGAAAATTCAAAACATTCATTATTCAATAGGGCCCAAACTATCAAAAACCAGCGGTTTCAATGAACACACATTTCTTGGTAGAATCATGCAGGACTGAAATTTTTGATGTTTTTCTACTCCTCTCATGAGCCCAAACAAGTCTCTAAAAGCATGAGTTTGCAACTACTTTACTTTTGGAGAAAATTCAAAACATTCACTATTCAATAGAGCCCAATAGCAAAAATCAGGTTTTGAATGAAGAATCACATTTCTTGGTAAAATCATGCAGGATTGAAATTTTTGATGGTTTTTTACTCCTCTCAACAGCCCAAACAAGTTTCTAAAAGGATGAGTTTGCAACTACTTTACTTTTGGAGAAAATTCAAAACATTCATTATTCAATAGGGCCCAAACTATCAAAAACCAGCGGTTTCAATGAACACACATTTCTTGGTAGAATCATGCAGGACTGAAATTTTTGATGTTTTTCTACTCCTCTCATGAGCCCAAACAAGTCTCTAAAAGCATGAGTTTGCAACTACTTTACTTTTGGAGAAAATTCAAAACATTCATTATTCAACAGAGCCCAATAGCAAAAACCAGCGTTTTGAATGAAGAATCACATTTCTTGGTAGAATCATGCAGGATTGAAATTTTTGATGGTTTTTTACTCCTCTCAACAGCCCAAACAAGTTTCTAAAAGGATGAGTTTGCAACTACTTTACTTTTGGAGAAAATTCAAAACATTCATTATTCAATAGGGCCCAAACTATCAAAAACCAGCCGTTTCAATGAACACACATGTCTTGGTAGAATCATGCAGGACTGAAATTTTTGATGTTTTTCTACTCATCTCATGAGCCCAAACAAGTCTCTAAAAGCATGAGTTTGCAACTACTTTACTTTTGGAGAAAATTCAAAACATTCATTATTCAATAGAGCCCAATAGCAAAAACCAGCGTTTTGAATGAAGAATCACATTTCTTGGTAGAATCATGCAGGATTGAAATTTTTGATGGTTTTTTACTCCTCTCAACAGCCCAAACAAGTTTCTAAAAGGATGAGTTTGCAACTACTTTACTTTTGGAGAAAATTCAAAACATTCATTATTCAATAGGGCCCAAACTATCAAAAACCAGCGGTTTGAATGAACACATTTCTTGGGAGAATCATGCAGGACTGAAATTTTTGATGTTTTTCTACTCCTCTCATGAGCCCAAACAAGTCTCTAAAAGCATGAGTTTGCAACTACTTTACTTTTGGAGAAAATTCAAAACATTGGGGGGCGTGGCCAGCGTCTGAGCTGAATGGAAGCCTGAGCTCTGAGCTCCTCCACAGGGCAGCCTACCAAGCGCTGTTAACAAGCGAAATATAAGCCAGGACTGGCTGAAAAGTTGTGGGAACCTCCATAGATACTAGCGGTGCCCCCACACTATGGATCTGCTCAATAAAAAAGCAGAAAAAGGAAAGAAACCAGAGCGCTCTCCCCTCATGCTGAGGAGCCAAGATGGCGCCCGCCTCACAGCAGCAGCCGCAGCCTGCAGCCCCAGCCTGAGCGGTACACAGCGGCAAAGGACGCCACAGCGGCTGAAGCATGCAGCATTCAAGTCAGGGGGTAAGTCTACCCCTGCCCCAGCTAAAACCGCCGCTCTGCAGGCTAATAGAAGCGCTAATTTACACATTAAAAGTAGCGCTGAGGTGAAAGGAGCGAGATCTCGCGAGAGTGACCGGGGGACAAGCGAGACTACGCAACAGATACGCAATTTGCGTAACTTAAGCAAAAATACAGCGCAGCTTGTGAATTATGGTGCAGCAGCACCGCTGACCGCTGATATGGAGGAGACAAATGTATTAAGGGGTTCCTCATCCTGTCCTGACATCTCCAATGTGTCAGATACTCCTCTAACGCCATTACAGAGGGAAATGTCTCCTTTCTCAGTGACTAGCCGCAGATTTAGCAGCAGCTCAGCTGAGCTGCAACAGGAATTACAAATTGAGGACTCCTGTCCTTCTGATAATCCCATACCGGAGAACATTTTACATGTTTTAACAGAGGTGGAGGCTACCAGTAATACAGCCTCAGAAATATTTATTAAGAACATGCTATGCCTTCTAGCAAAGACATTTCAGAAACAACTGGAGGGCTATAATACAAATCTCCAAAATAACATAGACGGTCTGGGCCAGAGAGTGGACCATCTTGAATCCAAAATGGAAGAATTGGTTAAATCCCATAATAATTTGATAGATGAACACTATGCCCTAGAAAAAGAGGTTGTCTTCTTAAAATCAAGGTTGATAGAGCAAGAAGACAGAAGTAGAAGGAACAACCTTAAATTCAGGGGAATACCTGAAAATGTCAAAGACAGAGACCTTAATGCATATGTGCAAAAGATGCTTCATACAATACTTCCAGGGGCTTCTAAAGGGGACCTATTGATGGAACGTATACACAGACTCCCCAAGTCCAAATATGCCCCAGACAGAGCCCCAAGAGATGTCATTGCATATTTTCATTACTTCCTGACAAAGGAGGACATTCTGAGGAGAAGTAAGCAATCACCTATATTACCAAGGCCATACGAGGATATCAAGATTTTTGCAGACTTCTCAAAAGCTACCCTGCAGAAAAGGAGAGATTTCTTTCCAATCACTGCACATCTGAGGAAACACAAGATTTTATACAGATGGGGTTTCCCTACAAAAATTCTAGTCATGAAAGAGAATACCACTTTTGCCTTGTCTAATATTGATAACTGTAATAGTTTTTTCCAAGATTTAGGTATCCCTCCACTGGAGACTCCATCATCATCATCATTCTACAATCAAGAAAGGAATATCCCCTTGCAGCAGCAAAGACGCCTTTCCCAGTCCTGGAATACGCAAAAGAAAAGAAAATAGACTTGGTGGGTACTGACCCTGGCTTTAGGCCTGAACTTTCTCTTTTTCACTCCCCACGTGATAACTGAGAGACATTCTCTCGGTACCATTTCTTTTGAGAAATCTAAATTTATCTAGTTCATAAGTTTTGTTCTGTTCTAGGTTGTAACATGTTTTTGTTTACAGGCACACCAGGCACTAACAAAAAATCACTAAGGAAACCCACTGTCTTTTGGATGTATTTTCGGGTGAAATGTTCTGTTTCAGTGAATCATCTAATGCTTTTTTCCTTCCTGACACATTATGGAATTGAGGGTACTGTCATTTAATGTAAATGGGCTCAATAGCCCGTTCAAGAGATTTGCTTTGTGGAAGGAGATTAAAAAATTGAAGGCCAACATAGCAATGATACAAGAAACACACCTTCTAGAAATTGATAACACAAGACTCAAAAATAAAGACTTCCCTCAGATTTTCTTTTCTAACACTGAGGGAAGGAAAAAAGCTGGGGTGGCCATCGCCTTCCACAAAGATTTGCCAATAGTGGTCTTAGACATATATAGGGACAGCAATGGAAGACAACTTGCTATTAATTTTACTTTGGAGGGTGTGGAATATACAGTGGTAAACATATACACCCCTAATATCCGACAAATTAGTTTTCTAAATAAGGTCAAGAAGAAATTGTCCAATTTTAGTAGAGGTCACATAATCTGGGGAGGAGATTTTAATTGCATAGTTGACCCAAGTACTGATTGCTCATCTGATGCCCCATATTATAGAAGCGTGAATCTGGGAAAGTGGTTGGGAGATTCCAATTTGCATGACAGCTGTAAGATATTGAACTCTACCTCAAGAGAGTACACAAGATTTTGTCCACATAACAAGTCTTACACTAGGATTGATCATGTGTTCACTAGCTTCTCGCTACTAGACTCATACATAGATTTCCAGACTGGTCCTATTACATGGTCAGACCATGCCCCAATCCTTCTGACCTTACATACTTCCTCCATGATCCCAAAACAATACAATTGGAGATATAGTAAATTCACTGTTGACTCCCCAGAAAACATATCATTAGCAAAGAATGTCTTAATGAACTACTTCAAAGAGAACTGTTCCCAAGAAATTACACCTGAAACATTGTGGCTAGCACACAAATGTGTCATTAGGGGTCATTTGATCCAAGTTGCCTCGAGACAAAAAAGGGCAAGAGAGAGCCAACAGAGGATGTTGTTAGAACAGATCCA
Organism: Dendrobates tinctorius; assembly: GCF_039654945.1. Classification (NCBI taxonomy): domain Eukaryota; kingdom Metazoa; phylum Chordata; class Amphibia; order Anura; family Dendrobatidae; genus Dendrobates; species Dendrobates tinctorius. Next base: position 9,317,665 of record NW_027361744.1, on the reverse strand, counting down.
AAAATTAGAATCCCAAGCTAAAGCAGACAAAAATTTTGCTAAATATAATGAATTGTACTCCCTCAGACTGGAACTTAGGAATCTCCTCATCAACTTATATGAGAAAAAGACTTTATTTAATAGGGCAGGGTTTTATGTTAATAATAATAAGTTCTCCAAAAATATGGCAAACAGGTTTAAACCCATAAATAAAAAACATCCAATCAAAAAAATAACCCAAAGCTCAAAGACTATAGAAAAACCCAAAGAGATAGCCCTGGCCTTTGAGAGCTACTATTCTAAATTATACAACATAGGAAACAATGGAGCTCATCCCTCTCCTTCACCAGAGATGATAAATAATTTTTTGGAAAAAGTAAAGCTGGGATCTTTGTCTCTAGAGCAGAAGGAGTCACTTGACGCACCCTTTACTGAGGGTGAGGTCTCTCTTGCGATGAATAATCTTAAAAATGACAAGGCTCCAGGTCCAGATGGCTTTCCTATAGAGTATTATAAAGAATTTCAAAAGGAACTCATCCCACATTTAACTAATGCCCTGAATTTTATTAAATCAGAAGGAAAGTGCAACACAGATATGCTGAGAGCCACAATAGTGGTGATTCCCAAACCAGATAAAGATCTGACCAAAATCGAAAATTATAGGCCTATTTCTCTCCTAAATGTGGATATCAAGATCTACGCAAAAATATTAGCAGAAAGATTACAGGACGTTGTTCCATTCCTTATACATCCCGATCAAGTCGGTTTTGTAAAATCTAGGCAAACTTCAGACAGTTCTAGAAGTGTCCTGCATCACTTATATTCATGCTACAAAAATAGGATTTCCAGTTTGTTTGTAGCTCTTGACGCTGAAAAGGCCTTTGACCGGATCAATTGGGCCTATGCCTTTACAGTATTGGAGAAAATGGGTTTTGGTGGGGAGATGATGAGAAGTATTCGAGCTTTATACTCTCGGCCATCTGCCTCTGTGCTGGTCAACAACACGATGTCAGATACATTTTTTATAACTAATGGGACAAGACAGGGATGTCCTCTATCCCCAATAATTTTTATCCTGAGCCTGGAACCTTTGGCTCAAATGATAAGGGATTCTGGTGAAGTACACGGTGTACAATTGAAAGATTCAGAGCATAAGATTAACCTCTATGCAGATGACATTATACTCACACTGACAAATCCAACTGATTCCCTGGAAAAGATATGGGATATCATAAATTTATTTGGCTCAGTTTCATACTAAAAATTAAATGTAAAAAAGACTAATGTTCTATCACTTTTCCTTTCAGCCTCTACGAAACAGCAACTAAGAGACAAGTATCCCTTTAATTGGGACTGTACCAGGATACCGTACTTAGGAATTTGGCTCACAGGTAATCCCATGCATATGAGTGAGGTAAACATGGACCATCTTCTACAGTCTCTCGACCTTAAGTTGAAGGAACTGTCGAAGACCCCAGCCACATGGATGGGCAGAATAGTGCTATATAAGATGTTCTGCCTACCCAAAGTCCTGTTTTTATACAGGAACGTCCCTCTGCCTATATCTGTACAGTATATACAAAAACTAACACACCAGATGAACAAATTTATTTGGAACAATGGGAAACCTAGAGTGAAAAAACGCACTCTACTTAAATCCAAGGAGAAAGTGTGGGTGGCCATACCAGATCTTGAGGCATATTATTACGCCACTATGATTGAACTGACAAAAGGCTGGTTTGTGGAACAGACAGACCTGGGGTGGCCAAATATTGAAAGAGATATGATGCCCAACAGGGAACCAGTTTTATTCATAGCCTATTTCCTTCTACATAGAAGGGAAATTATGAAAATAGATAATCCCATACTTAAGGCCTCTATGTTGTGCTGGTCATGTGTATGCAAAAGAAAGACTAGCTCTGCCTCTTTTTCACTCGAGAGGTTGAGACTCCCTTATCTGTCTCCTGTCAGGACTTCTCTAAGACCTATATTCGATAGCTGGACCAAATTTCCAATCACTTTTGTAGATGACTTGATGGACAATAACAGAGTCATACCCTTTGAGTTATTAAAGAACAGATTTGGGGTTCCCAATTCGGAGTATATGACATATCTCCTACTCAAGGAAGAATACAACAAATACAAGAAATACCTTTTTAGAGTGGTTCCAATTGACCATACTATTAACAATTTTCTATTTAATATGTCATCTAGACATAAGAGTTATCTTAGACCCTTATACAATAGCCTGACCAACAAAGACACCTTCACCAATGAAGGATGCTTTGAAAAATGGGAAACCACATTACAGAGACAGATATATGGTCCTCAGTGGATCTCCTCTCTTAAAATTGCAATCAAATCCACAAGATGTATGAATATACTAGAAACGCATTATAAATTAATTCATAGATATTACCTTACCCCAAATAGATTGAAACATTTTGGAGGGGGGGGATCTGGAATGTGTTGGCGTAACTGTGGATCTCAGGCAGATTTACTACATGTTTTTTGGGGATGCTCTATGCTGAAGTTGTACTGGTCCAGGATGTTCTATTTGCTTTCACTCATATGCAATTGGTGTATTCAACCACAACCTGCTCTAGCCTTGTTACTAATAGATATACATAGACTTAAAAGAAATAAATTCCTGGCGGCTCATATCCTTATGTCTGCAGCCTTCCTTATAGCGAAGGGTTGGAACAGGAAGCAACCTCCAGACATTGTCACCCTTATCTTACTGGTGGACAAACACTGTGTCTACGAGAAAATTCATTATATTAATAAAGGCTTAATTAAAATATTTGATGACAGATGGTATAAATGGATGGAACTAAAGTCTAAAATAGAAAAAGATTTCATATCCTGAACTCATATTTTACTTCTTATGGTTTATGATGTGCCAATATTTCACATACTCAAGTGCCTAAATTTACCTTTCTTTTTATTGTTTCTTTCTGGTACTATTTGTTGTAGGGTTTACTACATTTACTCTCAATGTTGATATAATATTGAAATGTCATCATATTGTGATGTATTCATATTTTTTTACATCAGTACAATAATTTACTTAGATGGGTCTGTACAAGTGTAAATTTTACATTTTGCCTACTATTCTGAAAACTCTAATAAAAATTATTGTTAAAGAAAATTCAAAACATTCATTATTCAATAGAGCCCAATAGCAAAAACCAGCGTTTTGAATGAAGAATCACATTTCTTGGTAGAATCATGCAGGATTGAAATTTTTGATGGTTTTTTACTCCTCTCAACAGCCCAAACAAGTTTCTAAAAGGATGAGTTTGCAACTACTTTACTTTTGGAGAAAATTCAAAACATTCATTATTCAATAGGGCCCAAACTATCAAAAACCAGCGGTTTCAATGAACACACATTTCTTGGTAGAATCATGCAGGACTGAAATTTTTGATGTTTTTCTACTCCTCTCATGAGCCCAAACAAGTCTCTAAAAGCATGAGTTTGCAACTACTTTACTTTTGGAGAAAATTCAAAACATTCATTATTCAATAGGGCCCAAAGTATCAAAAACCAGCGGTTTGAATGAACACACATTTCTTGGTAGAATCATGCAGGACTGAAATTTTTGATGTTTTTCTACTCCTCTCATGAGCCCAAACAAGTCTCTAAAAGCATGAGTTTGCAACTACTTTACTTTTGGAGAAAATTCAAAACATTCATTATTCAATAGAGCCCAATAGCAAAAACCAGCGTTTTGAATGAAGAATCACATTTCTTGGTAGAATCATGCAGGATTGAAATTTTTGATGGTTTTTTACTCCTCTCAACAGCCCAAACAAGTTTCTAAAAGGATGAGTTTGCAACTACTTTACTTTTGGAGAAAATTCAAAACATTCATTATTCAATAGGGCCCAAACTATCAAAAACCAGCGGTTTGAATGAACACATTTCTTGGTAGAATCATGCAGGACTGAAATTTTTGATGTTTTTCTACTCCTCTCATGAGCCCAAACAAGTCTCTAAAAGCATGAGTTTGCAACTACTTTACTTTTGGAGAAAATTCAAAACATTCACTATTCAATAGAGCCCAATAGCAAAAATCAGGTTTTGAATGAAGAATCACATTTCTTGGTAAAATCATGCAGGATTGAAATTTTTGATGGTTTTTTACTCCTCTCAACAGCCCAAACAAGTTTCTAAAAGGATGAGTTTGCAACTACTTTACTTTTGGAGAAAATTCAAAACATTCATTATTCAATAGGGCCCAAACTATCAAAAACCAGCGGTTTCAATGAACACACATTTCTTGGTAGAATCATGCAGGACTGAAATTTTTGATGTTTTTCTACTCCTCTCATGAGCCCAAACAAGTCTCTAAAAGCATGAGTTTGCAACTACTTTACTTTTGGAGAAAATTCAAAACATTCATTATTCAATAGAGCCCAATAGCAAAAACCAGCGTTTTGAATGAAGAAACACATTTCTTGGTAGAATCATGCAGGATTGAAATTTTTGATGGTTTTTTACTCCTCTCAACAGCCCAAACAAGTTTCTAAAAGGATGAGTTTGCAACTACTTTACTTTTGGAGAAAATTCAAAACATTCATTATTCAATAGGGCCCAAACTATCAAAAACCAGCGGTTTCAATGAACACACATTTCTTGGTAGAATCATGCAGGACTGAAATTTTTGATGTTTTTCTACTCCTCTCATGAGCCCAAACAAGTCTCTAAAAGCATGAGTTTGCAACTACTTTACTTTTGGAGAAAATTCAAAACATTCATTATTCAATAGGGCCCAAACTATCAAAAACCAGCGGTTTGAATGAACACACATTTCTTGGTAGAATCATGCAGGACTGAAATTTTTGATGTTTTTCTACTCCTCTCATGAGCCCAAACAAGTCTCTAAAAGCATGAGTTTGCAACTACTTTACTTTTGGAGAAAATTCAAAACATTCATTATTCAATAGAGCCCAATAGCAAAAACCAGCGTTTTGAATGAAGAATCACATTTCTTGGTAGAATCATGCAGGATTGAAATTTTTGATGGTTTTTTACTCCTCTCAACAGCCCAAACAAGTTTCTAAAAGGATGAGTTTGCAACTACTTTACTTTTGGAGAAAATTCAAAACATTCATTATTCAATAGGGCCCAAACTATCAAAAACCAGCCGTTTCAATGAACACACATGTCTTGGTAGAATCATGCAGGACTGAAATTTTTGATGTTTTTCTACTCATCTCATGAGCCCAAACAAGTCTCTAAAAGCATGAGTTTGCAACTACTTTACTTTTGGAGAAAATTCAAAACATTCACTATTCAATAGAGCCCAATAGCAAAAATCAGGTTTTGAATGAAGAATCACATTTCTTGGTAAAATCATGCAGGATTGAAATTTTTGATGGTTTTTTACTCCTCTCAACAGCCCAAACAAGTTTCTAAAAGGATGAGTTTGCAACTACTTTACTTTTGGAGAAAATTCAAAACATTCATTATTCAATAGGGCCCAAACTATCAAAAACCAGCGGTTTCAATGAACACACATTTCTTGGTAGAATCATGCAGGACTGAAATTTTTGATGTTTTTCTACTCCTCTCATGAGCCCAAACAAGTCTCTAAAAGCATGAGTTTGCAACTACTTTACTTTTGGAGAAAATTCAAAACATTCATTATTCAATAGAGCCCAATAGCAAAAACCAGCGTTTTGAATGAAGAATCACATTTCTTGGTAGAATCATGCAGGATTGAAATTTTTGATGGTTTTTTACTCCTCTCAACAGCCCAAACAAGTTTCTAAAAGGATGAGTTTGCAACTACTTTACTTTTGGAGAAAATTCAAAACATTCATTATTCAATAGGGCCCAAACTATCAAAAACCAGCGGTTTCAATGAACACACATTTCTTGGTAGAATCATGCAGGACTGAAATTTTTGATGTTTTTCTACTCCTCTCATGAGCCCAAACAAGTCTCTAAAAGCATGAGTTTGCAACTACTTTACTTTTGGAGAAAATTCAAAACATTCATTATTCAATAGAGCCCAATAGCAAAAACCAGCGTTTTGAATGAAGAATCACATTTCTTTGTAGAATCATGCAGGATTGAAATTTTTGATGGTTTTTTACTCCTCTCAACAGCCCAAACAAGTTTCTAAAAGGATGAGTTTGCAACTACTTTACTTTTGGAGAAAATTCAAAACATTCATTATTCAATAGGGCCCAAACTATCAAAAACCAGCGGTTTGAATGAACACATTTCTTGGTAGAATCATGCAGGACTGAAATTTTTGATGTTTTTCTACTCCTCTCATGAGCCCAAACAAGTCTCTAAAAGCATAAGTTTGCAACTACTTTACTTTTGGAGAAAATTCAAAACATTCACTATTCAATAGAGCCCAATAGCAAAAATCAGGTTTTGAATGAAGAATCACATTTCTTGGTAAAATCATACAGGATTGAAATTTTTGATGGTTTTTTACTCCTCTCAACAGCCCAAACAAGTTTCTAAAAGGATGAGTTTGCAACTACTTTACTTTTGGAGAAAATTCAAAACATTCATTATTCAATAGGGCCCAAACTATCAAAAACCAGCGGTTTCAATGAACACACATTTCTTGGTAGAATCATGCAGGACTGAAATTTTTGATGTTTTTCTACTCCTCTCATGAGCCCAAACAAGTCTCTAAAAGCATGAGTTTGCAACTACTTTACTTTTGGAGAAAATTCAAAACATTCATTATTCAATAGAGCCCAATAGCAAAAACCAGCGTTTTGAATGAAGAATCACATTTCTTGGTAGAATCATGCAGGATTGAAATTTTTGATGGTTTTTTACTCCTCTCAACAGCCCAAACAAGTTTCTAAAAGGATGAGTTTGCAACTACTTTACTTTTGGAGAAAATTCAAAACATTCATTATTCAATAGGGCCCAAACTATCAAAAACCAGCGGTTTCAATGAACACACATTTCTTGGTAGAATCATGCAGGACTGAAATTTTTGATGTTTTTCTACTCCTCTCATGAGCCCAAACAAGTCTCTAAAAGCATGAGTTTGCAACTACTTTACTTTTGGAGAAAATTCAAAACATTCATTATTCAATAGGGCCCAAAGTATCAAAAACCAGCGGTTTGAATGAACACACATTTCTTGGTAGAATCATGCAGGACTGAAATTTTTGATGTTTTTCTACTCCTCTCATGAGCCCAAACAAGTCTCTAAAAGCATGAGTTTGCAACTACTTTACTTTTGGAGAAAATTCAAAGCATTCATTATTCAATAGAGCCCAATAGCAAAAACCAGCGTTTTGAATGAAGAATCACATTTCTTGGTAGAATCATGCAGGATTGAAATTTTTGATGGTTTTTTACTCCTCTCAACAGCCCAAACAAGTTTCTAAAAGGATGAGTTTGCAACTACTTTACTTTTGGAGAAAATTCAAAACATTCATTATTCAATAGGGCCCAAACTATCAAAAACCAGCGGTTTCAATGAACACACATTTCTTGGTAGAATCATGCAGGACTGAAATTTTTGATGTTTTTCTACTCCTCTCATGAGCCCAAACAAGTCTCTAAAAGCATGAGTTTGCAACTACTTTACTTTTGGAGAAAATTCAAAACATTCATTATTCAATAGGGCCCAAACTATCAAAAACCAGCGGTTTGAATGAACACACATTTCTTGGTAGAATCATGCAGGACTGAAATTTTTGATGTTTTTCTACTCCTCTCATGAGCCCAAACAAGTCTCTAAAAGCATGAGTTTGCAACAACTTTACTTTTGGAGAAAATTCAAAACATTCACTATTCAATAGAGCCCAATAGCAAAAATCAGGTTTTGAATGAAGAATCACATTTCTTGGTAAAATCATGCAGGATTGAAATTTTTGATGGTTTTTTACTCCTCTCAACAGCCCAAACAAGTTCCTAAAAGGATGAGTTTGCAACTACTTTTCTTTTGGAGAAAATTCAAAACATTCATTATTCAATAGGGCCCAAACTATCAAAAACCAGCGGTTTCAATGAACACACATTTCTTGGTAGAATCATGCAGGACTGAAATTTTTGATGTTTTTCTACTCCTCTCATGAGCCCAAACAAGTCTCTAAAAGCATGAGTTTGCAACTACTTTACTTTTGGAGAAAATTCAAAACATTCATTATTCAATAGAGCCCAATAGCAAAAACCAGCGTTTTGAATGAAGAATCACATTTCTTGGTAGAATCATGCAGGATTGAAATTTTTGATGGTTTTTTACTCCTCTCAACAGCCCAAACAAGTTTCTAAAAGGATGAGTTTGCAACTACTTTACTTTTGGAGAAAATTCAAAACATTCATTATTCAATAGGGACCAAACTATCAAAAACCAGCGGTTTCAATGAACACACATTTCTTGGTAGAATCATGCAGGACTGAAATTTTTGATGTTTTTCTACTCCTCTCATGAGCCCAAACAAGTCTCTAAAAGCATGAGTTTGCAACTACTTTACTTTTGGAGAAAATTCAAAACATTCATTATTCAATAGGGCCCAAACTATCAAAAACCAGCCGTTTCAATGAACACACATGTCTTGGTAGAATCATGCAGGACTGAAATTTTTGATGTTTTTCTACTCATCTCATGAGCCCAAACAAGTCTCTAAAAGCATGAGTTTGCAACTACTTTACTTTTGGAGAAAATTCAAAACATTCACTATTCAATAGAGCCCAATAGCAAAAATCAGGTTTTGAATGAAGAATCACATTTCTTGGTAAAATCATGCAGGATTGAAATTTTTGATGGTTTTTTACTCCTCTCAACAGCCCAAACAAGTTTCTAAAAGGATGAGTTTGCAACTACTTTACTTTTGGAGAAAATTCAAAACATTCATTATTCAATAGGGCCCAAACTATCAAAAACCAGCGGTTTCAATGAACACACATTTCTTGGTAGAATCATGCAGGACTGAAATTTTTGATGTTTTTCTACTCCTCTCATGAGCCCAAACAAGTCTCTAAAAGCATGAGTTTGCAACTACTTTACTTTTGGAGAAAATTCAAAACATTCATTATTCAATAGAGCCCAATAGCAAAAACCAGCGTTTTGAATGAAGAATCACATTTCTTGGTAGAATCATGCAGGATTGAAATTTTTGATGGTTTTTTACTCCTCTCAACAGCCCAAACAAGTTTCTAAAAGGATGAGTTTGCAACTACTTTACTTTTGGAGAAAATTCAAAACATTCATTATTCAATAGGGCCCAAACTATCAAAAACCAGCGGTTTCAATGAACACACATTTCTTGGTAGAATCATGCAGGACTGAAATTTTTGATGTTTTTCTACTCCTCTCATGAGCCCAAACAAGTCTCTAAAAGCATGAGTTTGCAACTACTTTACTTTTGGAGAAAATTCAAAACATTCATTATTCAATAGAGCCCAATAGCAAAAACCAGCGTTTTGAATGAAGAATCACATTTCTTTGTAGAATCATGCAGGATTGAAATTTTTGATGGTTTTTTACTCCTCTCAACAGCCCAAACAAGTTTCTAAAAGGATGAGTTTGCAACTACTTTACTTTTGGAGAAAATTCAAAACATTCATTATTCAATAGGGCCCAAACTATCAAAAACCAGCGGTTTGAATGAACACATTTCTTGGTAGAATCATGCAGGACTGAAATTTTTGATGTTTTTCTACTCCTCTCATGAGCCCAAACAAGTCTCTAAAAGCATAAGTTTGCAACTACTTTACTTTTGGAGAAAATTCAAAACATTCACTATTCAATAGAGCCCAATAGCAAAAATCAGGTTTTGAATGAAGAATCACATTTCTTGGTAAAATCATACAGGATTGAAATTTTTGATGGTTTTTTACTCCTCTCAACAGCCCAAACAAGTTTCTAAAAGGATGAGTTTGCAACTACTTTACTTTTGGAGAAAATTCAAAACATTCATTATTCAATAGGGCCCAAACTATCAAAAACCAGCGGTTTCAATGAACACACATTTCTTGGTAGAATCATGCAGGACTGAAATTTTTGATGTTTTTCTACTCCTCTCATGAGCCCAAACAAGTCTCTAAAAGCATGAGTTTGCAACTACTTTACTTTTGGAGAAAATTCAAAACATTCATTATTCAATAGGGCCCAAACTATCAAAAACCAGCGGTTTGAATGAACACACATTTCTTGGTAGAATCATGCAGGACTGAAATTTTTGATGTTTTTCTACTCCTCTCATGAGCCCAAACAAGTCTCTAAAAGCATGAGTTTGCAACAACTTTACTTTTGGAGAAAATTCAAAACATTCACTATTCAATAGAGCCCAATAGCAAAAATCAGGTTTTGAATGAAGAATCACATTTCTTGGTAAAATCATGCAGGATTGAAATTTTTGATGGTTTTTTACTCCTCTCAACAGCCCAAACAAGTTCCTAAAAGGATGAGTTTGCAACTACTTTTCTTTTGGAGAAAATTCAAAACATTCATTATTCAATAGGGCCCAAACTATCAAAAACCAGCGGTTTCAATAAACACACATTTCTTGGTAGAATCATGCAGGACTGAAATTTTTGATGTTTTTCTACTCCTCTCATGAGCCCAAACAAGTCTCTAAAAGCATGAGTTTGCAACTACTTTACTTTTGGAGAAAATTCAAAACATTCATTATTCAATAGAGCCCAATAGCAAAAACCAGCGTTTTGAATGAAGAATCACATTTCTTGGTAGAATCATGCAGGATTGAAATTTTTGATGGTTTTTTACTCCTCTCAACAGCCCAAACAAGTTTCTAAAAGGATGAGTTTGCAACTACTTTACTTTTGGAGAAAATTCAAAACATTCATTATTCAATAGGGCCCAAACTATCAAAAACCAGCGGTTTCAATGAACACACATTTCTTGGTAGAATCATGCAGGACTGAAATTTTTGATGTTTTTCTACTCCTCTCATGAGCCCAAACAAGTCTCTAAAAGCATGAGTTTGCAACTACTTTACTTTTGGAGAAAATTCAAAACATTCATTATTCAATAGGGCCCAAACTATCAAAAACCAGCGGTTTGAATGAACACACATTTCTTGGTAGAATCATGCAGGACTGAAATTTTTGATGTTTTTCTACTCCTCTCATGAGCCCAAACAAGTCTCTAAAAGCATGAGTTTGCAACTACTTTACTTTTGGAGAAAATTCAAAACATTCATTATTCAATAGAGCCCAATAGCAAAAACCAGCGTTTTGAATGAAGAATCACATTTCTTGGTAGAATCATGCAGGATTGAAATTTTTGATGGTTTTTTACTCCTCTCAACAGCCCAAACAAGTTTCTAAAAGGATGAGTTTGCAACTACTTTACTTTTGGAGAAAATTCAAAACATTCATTATTCAATAGGGCCCAAACTATCAAAAACCAGCGGTTTCAATGAACACACATTTCTTGGTAGAATCATGCAGGACTGAAATTTTTGATGTTTTTCTACTCCTCTCATGAGCCCAAACAAGTCTCTAAAAGCATGAGTTTGCAACTACTTTACTTTTGGAGAAAATTCAAAACATTCATTATTCAATAGAGCCCAATAGCAAAAACCAGCGTTTTGAATGAAGAATCACATTTCTTGGTAGAATCATGCAGGATTGAAATTTTTGATGGTTTTTTACTCCTCTCAACAGCCCAAACAAGTTTCTAAAAGGATGAGTTTGCAACTACTTTACTTTTGGAGAAAATTCAAAACATTCATTATTCAATAGGGCCCAAACTATCAAAAACCAGCGGTTTCAATGAACACACATTTCTTGGTAGAATCATGCAGGACTGAAATTTTTGATGTTTTTCTACTCCTCTCATGAGCCCAAACAAGTCACTAAAAGCATGAGTTTGCAACTACTTTACTTTTGGAGAAAATTCAAAACATTCATTATTTAATAGAGCCCAATAGCAAAAACCAGCGTTTTGAATGAAGAATCACATTTCTTGGTAGAATCATGCAGGATTGAAATTTTTGATGGTTTTTTACTCCTCTCAACAGCCCAAACAAGTTTCTAAAAGGATGAGTTTGCAACTACTTTACTTTTGGAGAAAATTCAAAACATTCATTATTCAATAGGGCCCAAACTATCAAAAACCAGCGGTTTCAATGAACACACATTTCTTGGTAGAATCATGCAGGACTGAAATTTTTGATGTTTTTCTACTCCTCTCATGAGCCCAAACAAGTCTCTAAAAGCATGAGTTTGCAACTACTTTACTTTTGGAGAAAATTCAAAACATTCATTATTCAATAGAGCCCAATAGCAAAAACCAGCGTTTTGAATGAAGAAACACATTTCTTGGTAGAATCATGCAGGATTGAAATTTTTGATGGTTTTTTACTCCTCTCAACAGCCCAAACAAGTTTCTAAAAGGATGAGTTTGCAACTACTTTACTTTTGGAGAAAATTCAAAACATTCATTATTCAATAGGGCCCAAACTATCAAAAACCAGCGGTTTCAATGAACACACATTTCTTGGTAGAATCATGCAGGACTGAAATTTTTGATGTTTTTCTACTCCTCTCATGAGCCCAAACAAGTCTCTAAAAGCATGAGTTTGCAACTACTTTACTTTTGGAGAAAATTCAAAACATTCATTATTCAATAGGGCCCAAACTATCAAAAACCAGCGGTTTGAATGAACACACATTTCTTGGTAGAATCATGCAGGACTGAAATTTTTGATGTTTTTCTATTCCTCTCATGAGCCCAAACAAGTCTCTAAAAGCATGAGTTTGCAACAACTTTACTTTTGGAGAAAATTCAAAACATTCACTATTCAATAGAGCCCAATAGCAAAAATCAGGTTTTGAATGAAGAATCACATTTCTTGGTAAAATCATGCAGGATTGAAATTTTTGATGGTTTTTTACTCCTCTCAACAGCCCAAACAAGTTCCTAAAAGGATGAGTTTGCAACTACTTTTCTTTTGGAGAAAATTCAAAACATTCATTATTCAATAGGGCCCAAACTATCAAAAACCAGCGGTTTCAATGAACACACATTTCTTGGTAGAATCATGCAGGACTGAAATTTTTGATGTTTTTCTACTCCTCTCATGAGCCCAAACAAGTCTCTAAAAGCATGAGTTTGCAACTACTTTACTTTTGGAGAAAATTCAAAACATTCATTATTCAATAGAGCCCAATAGCAAAAACCAGCGTTTTGAATGAAGAATCACATTTCTTGGTAGAATCATGCAGGATTGAAATTTTTGATGGTTTTTTACTCCTCTCAACAGCCCAAACAAGTTTCTAAAAGGATGAGTTTGCAACTACTTTACTTTTGGAGAAAATTCAAAACATTCATTATTCAATAGGGCCCAAACTATCAAAAACCAGCGGTTTCAATGAACACACATTTCTTGGTAGAATCATGCAGGACTGAAATTTTTGATGTTTTTCTACTCCTCTCATGAGCCCAAACAAGTCTCTAAAAGCATGAGTTTGCAACTACTTTACTTTTGGAGAAAATTCAAAACATTCATTATTCAATAGGGCCCAAACTATCAAAAACCAGCGGTTTGAATGAACACACATTTCTTGGTAGAATTATGCAGGACTGAAATTTTTGATGTTTTTCTACTCCTCTCATGAGCCCAAACAAGTCTCTAAAAGCATGAGTTTGCAACTACTTTACTTTTGGAGAAAATTCAAAACATTCATTATTCAATAGAGCCCAATAGCAAAAACCAGCGTTTTGAATGAAGAATCACATTTCTTGGTAGAATCATGCAGGATTGAAATTTTTGATGGTTTTTTACTCCTCTCAACAGCCCAAACAAGTTTCTAAAAGGATGAGTTTGCAACTACTTTACTTTTGGAGAAAATTCAAAACATTCATTATTCAATAGGGCCCAAACTATCAAAAACCAGCGGTTTCAATGAACACACATTTCTTGGTAGAATCATGCAGGACTGAAATTTTTGATGTTTTTCTACTCCTCTCATGAGCCCAAACAAGTCTCTAAAAGCATGAGTTTGCAACTACTTTACTTTTGGAGAAAATTCAAAACATTCATTATTCAATAGGGCCCAAACTATCAAAAACCAGCGGTTTGAATGAACACACATTTCTTGGTAGAATCATGCAGGACTGAAATTTTTGATGTTTTTCTACTCCTCTCATGAGCCCAAACAAGTCTCTAAAAGCATGAGTTTGCAACTACTTTACTTTTGGAGAAAATTCAAAACATTCATTATTCAATAGAGCCCAATAGCAAAAACCAGCGTTTTGAATGAAGAATCACATTTCTTGGTAGAATCATGCAGGATTGAAATTTTTGATGGTTTTTTACTCCTCTCAACAGCCCAAACAAGTTTCTAAAAGGATGAGTTTGCAACTACTTTACTTTTGGAGAAAATTCAAAACATTCATTATTCAATAGGGCCCAAACTATCAAAAACCAGCGGTTTCAATGAACACACATTTCTTGGTAGAATCATGCAGGACTGAAATTTTTGATGTTTTTCTACTCCTCTCATGAGCCCAAACAAGTCTCTAAAAGCATGAGTTTGCAACTACTTTACTTTTGGAGAAAATTCAAAACATTCATTATTCAATAGAGCCCAATAGCAAAAACCAGCGTTTTGAATGAAGAATCACATTTCTTGGTAGAATCATGCAGGATTGAAATTTTTGATGGTTTTTTACTCCTCTCAACAGCCCAAACAAGTTTCTAAAAGGATGAGTTTGCAACTACTTTACTTTTGGAGAAAATTCAAAACATTCATTATTCAATAGGGCCCAAACTATCAAAAACCAGCGGTTTCAATGAACACACATTTCTTGGTAGAATCATGCAGGACTGAAATTTTTGATGTTTTTCTACTCCTCTCATGAGCCCAAACAAGTCACTAAAAGCATGAGTTTGCAACTACTTTACTTTTGGAGAAAATTCAAAACATTCATTATTTAATAGAGCCCAATAGCAAAAACCAGCGTTTTGAATGAAGAATCACATTTCTTGGTAGAATCATGCAGGATTGAAATTTTTGATGGTTTTTTACTCCTCTCAACAGCCCAAACAAGTTTCTAAAAGGATGAGTTTGCAACTACTTTACTTTTGGAGAAAATTCAAAACATTCATTATTCAATAGGGCCCAAACTATCAAAAACCAGCGGTTTGAATGAACACACATTTCTTGGTAGAATCATGCAGGACTGAAATTTTTGATGTTTTTCTACTCCTCTCATGAGCCCAAACAAGTCTCTAAAAGCATGAGTTTGCAACTACTTTACTTTTGGAGAAAATTCAAAACATTCATTATTCAATAGAGCCCAATAGCAAAAACCAGCGTTTTGAATGAAGAATCACATTTCTTGGTAGAATCATGCAGGATTGAAATTTTTGATGGTTTTTTACTCCTCTCAACAGCCCAAACAAGTTTCTAAAAGGATGAGTTTGCAACTACTTTACTTTTGGAGAAAATTCAAAACATTCATTATTCAATAGGGCCCAAACTATCAAAAACCAGCGGTTTCAATGAACACACATTTCTTGGTAGAATCATGCAGGACTGAAATTTTTGATGTTTTTCTACTCCTCTCATGAGCCCAAACAAGTCTCTAAAAGCATGAGTTTGCAACTACTTTACTTTTGGAGAAAATTCAAAACATTCATTATTCAATAGAGCCCAATAGCAAAAACCAGCGTTTTGAATGAAGAAACACATTTCTTGGTAGAATCATGCAGGATTGAAATTTTTGATGGTTTTTTACTCCTCTCAACAGCCCAAACAAGTTTCTAAAAGGATGAGTTTGCAACTACTTTACTTTTGGAGAAAATTCAAAACATTCATTATTCAATAGGGCCCAAACTATCAAAAACCAGCGGTTTCAATGAACACACATTTCTTGGTAGAATCATGCAGGACTGAAATTTTTGATGTTTTTCTACTCCTCTCATGAGCCCAAACAAGTCTCTAAAAGCATGAGTTTGCAACTACTTTACTTTTGGAGAAAATTCAAAACATTCATTATTCAATAGAGCCCAATAGCAAAAACCAGCGTTTTGAATGAAGAATCACATTTCTTGGTAGAATCATGCAGGATTGAAATTTTTGATGGTTTTTTACTCCTCTCAACAGCCCAAACAAGTTTCTAAAAGGATGAGTTTGCAACTACTTTACTTTTGGAGAAAATTCAAAACATTCATTATTCAATAGGGCCCAAACTATCAAAAACCAGCGGTTTCAATGAACACACATTTCTTGGTAGAATCATGCAGGACTGAAATTTTTGATGTTTTTCTACTCCTCTCATGAGCCCAAACAAGTCTCTAAAAGCATGAGTTTGCAACTACTTTACTTTTGGAGAAAATTCAAAACATTCATTATTCAATAGAGCCCAATAGCAAAAACCAGCGTTTTGAATGAAGAAACACATTTCTTGGTAGAATCATGCAGGATTGAAATTTTTGATGGTTTTTTACTCCTCTCAACAGCCCAAACAAGTTTCTAAAAGGATGAGTTTGCAACTACTTTACTTTTGGAGAAAATTCAAAACATTCATTATTCAATAGGGCCCAAACTATCAAAAACCAGCGGTTTCAATGAACACACATTTCTTGGTAGAATCATGCAGGACTGAAATTTTTGATGTTTTTCTACTCCTCTCATGAGCCCAAACAAGTCTCTAAAAGCATGAGTTTGCAACTACTTTACTTTTGGAGAAAATTCAAAACATTCATTATTCAATAGAGCCCAATAGCAAAAACCAGCGTTTTGAATGAAGAAACACATTTCTTGGTAGAATCATGCAGGATTGAAATTTTTGATGGTTTTTTACTCCTCTCAACAGCCCAAACAAGTTTCTAAAAGGATGAGTTTGCAACTACTTTACTTTTGGAGAAAATTCAAAACATTCATTATTCAATAGGGCCCAAACTATCAAAAACCAGCGGTTTGAATGAACACACATTTCTTGGTAGAATCATGCAGGACTGAAATTTTTGATGTTTTTCTACTCCTCTCATGAGCCCAAACAAGTCTCTAAAAGCATGAGTTTGCAACTACTTTACTTTTGGAGAAAATTCAAAACATTCATTATTCAATAGAGCCCAATAGCAAAAACCAGCGTTTTGAATGAAGAATCACATTTCTTGGTAGAATCATGCAGGATTGAAATTTTTGATGGTTTTTTACTCCTCTCAACAGCCCAAACAAGTTTCTAAAAGGATGAGTTTGCAACTACTTTACTTTTGGAGAAAATTCAAAACATTCATTATTCAATAGGGCCCAAACTATCAAAAACCAGCGGTTTCAATGAACACACATTTCTTGGTAGAATCATGCAGGACTGAAATTTTTGATGTTTTTCTACTCCTCTCATGAGCCCAAACAAGTCTCTAAAAGCATGAGTTTGCAACTACTTTACTTTTGGAGAAAATTCAAAACATTCATTATTCAATAGAGCCCAATAGCAAAAACCAGCGTTTTGAATGAAGAAACACATTTCTTGGTAGAATCATGCAGGATTGAAATTTTTGATGGTTTTTTACTCCTCTCAACAGCCCAAACAAGTTTCTAAAAGGATGAGTTTGCAACTACTTTACTTTTGGAGAAAATTCAAAACATTCATTATTCAATAGGGCCCAAACTATCAAAAACCAGCGGTTTCAATGAACACACATTTCTTGGTAGAATCATGCAGGACTGAAATTTTTGATGTTTTTCTACTCCTCTCATGAGCCCAAACAAGTCTCTAAAAGCATGAGTTTGCAACTACTTTACTTTTGGAGAAAATTCAAAACATTCATTATTCAATAGGGCCCAAACTATCAAAAACCAGCGGTTTGAATGAACACACATTTCTTGGTAGAATCATGCAGGACTGAAATTTTTGATGTTTTTCTATTCCTCTCATGAGCCCAAACAAGTCTCTAAAAGCATGAGTTTGCAACAACTTTACTTTTGGAGAAAATTCAAAACATTCACTATTCAATAGAGCCCAATAGCAAAAATCAGGTTTTGAATGAAGAATCACATTTCTTGGTAAAATCATGCAGGATTGAAATTTTTGATGGTTTTTTACTCCTCTCAACAGCCCAAACAAGTTCCTAAAAGGATGAGTTTGCAACTACTTTTCTTTTGGAGAAAATTCAAAACATTCATTATTCAATAGGGCCCAAACTATCAAAAACCAGCGGTTTGAATGAACACACATTTCTTGGTAGAATCATGCAGGACTGAAATTTTTGATGTTTTTCTACTCCTCTCATGAGCCCAAACAAGTCTCTAAAAGCATGAGTTTGCAACAACTTTACTTTTGGAGAAAATTCAAAACATTCACTATTCAATAGAGCCCAATAGCAAAAATCAGGTTTTGAATGAAGAATCACATTTCTTGGTAAAATCATGCAGGATTGAAATTTTTGATGGTTTTTTACTCCTCTCAACAGCCCAAACAAGTTCCTAAAAGGATGAGTTTGCAACTACTTTTCTTTTGGAGAAAATTCAAAACATTCATTATTCAATAGGGCCCAAACTATCAAAAACCAGCGGTTTCAATAAACACACATTTCTTGGTAGAATCATGCAGGACTGAAATTTTTGATGTTTTTCTACTCCTCTCATGAGCCCAAACAAGTCTCTAAAAGCATGAGTTTGCAACTACTTTACTTTTGGAGAAAATTCAAAACATTCATTATTCAATAGAGCCCAATAGCAAAAACCAGCGTTTTGAATGAAGAATCACATTTCTTGGTAGAATCATGCAGGATTGAAATTTTTGATGGTTTTTTACTCCTCTCAACAGCCCAAACAAGTTTCTAAAAGGATGAGTTTGCAACTACTTTACTTTTGGAGAAAATTCAAAACATTCATTATTCAATAGGGCCCAAACTATCAAAAACCAGCGGTTTCAATGAACACACATTTCTTGGTAGAATCATGCAGGACTGAAATTTTTGATGTTTTTCTACTCCTCTCATGAGCCCAAACAAGTCTCTAAAAGCATGAGTTTGCAACTACTTTACTTTTGGAGAAAATTCAAAACATTCATTATTCAATAGGGCCCAAACTATCAAAAACCAGCGGTTTGAATGAACACACATTTCTTGGTAGAATCATGCAGGACTGAAATTTTTGATGTTTTTCTACTCCTCTCATGAGCCCAAACAAGTCTCTAAAAGCATGAGTTTGCAACTACTTTACTTTTGGAGAAAATTCAAAACATTCATTATTCAATAGAGCCCAATAGCAAAAACCAGCGTTTTGAATGAAGAATCACATTTCTTGGTAGAATCATGCAGGATTGAAATTTTTGATGGTTTTTTACTCCTCTCAACAGCCCAAACAAGTTTCTAAAAGGATGAGTTTGCAACTACTTTACTTTTGGAGAAAATTCAAAACATTCATTATTCAATAGGGCCCAAACTATCAAAAACCAGCGGTTTCAATGAACACACATTTCTTGGTAGAATCATGCAGGACTGAAATTTTTGATGTTTTTCTACTCCTCTCATGAGCCCAAACAAGTCTCTAAAAGCATGAGTTTGCAACTACTTTACTTTTGGAGAAAATTCAAAACATTCATTATTCAATAGAGCCCAATAGCAAAAACCAGCGTTTTGAATGAAGAATCACATTTCTTGGTAGAATCATGCAGGATTGAAATTTTTGATGGTTTTTTACTCCTCTCAACAGCCCAAACAAGTTTCTAAAAGGATGAGTTTGCAACTACTTTACTTTTGGAGAAAATTCAAAACATTCATTATTCAATAGGGCCCAAACTATCAAAAACCAGCGGTTTCAATGAACACACATTTCTTGGTAGAATCATGCAGGACTGAAATTTTTGATGTTTTTCTACTCCTCTCATGAGCCCAAACAAGTCTCTAAAAGCATGAGTTTGCAACTACTTTACTTTTGGAGAAAATTCAAAACATTCATTATTTAATAGAGCCCAATAGCAAAAACCAGCGTTTTGAATGAAGAATCACATTTCTTGGTAGAATCATGCAGGATTGAAATTTTTGATGGTTTTTTACTCCTCTCAACAGCCCAAACAAGTTTCTAAAAGGATGAGTTTGCAACTACTTTACTTTTGGAGAAAATTCAAAACATTCATTATTCAATAGGGCCCAAACTATCAAAAACCAGCGGTTTCAATGAACACACATTTCTTGGTAGAATCATGCAGGACTGAAATTTTTGATGTTTTTCTACTCCTCTCATGAGCCCAAACAAGTCTCTAAAAGCATGAGTTTGCAACTACTTTACTTTTGGAGAAAATTCAAAACATTCATTATTCAATAGAGCCCAATAGCAAAAACCAGCGTTTTGAATGAAGAAACACATTTCTTGGTAGAATCATGCAGGATTGAAATTTTTGATGGTTTTTTACTCCTCTCAACAGCCCAAACAAGTTTCTAAAAGGATGAGTTTGCAACTACTTTACTTTTGGAGAAAATTCAAAACATTCATTATTCAATAGGGCCCAAACTATCAAAAACCAGCGGTTTCAATGAACACACATTTCTTGGTAGAATCATGCAGGACTGAAATTTTTGATGTTTTTCTACTCCTCTCATGAGCCCAAACAAGTCTCTAAAAGCATGAGTTTGCAACTACTTTACTTTTGGAGAAAATTCAAAACATTCATTATTCAATAGGGCCCAAACTATCAAAAACCAGCGGTTTGAATGAACACACATTTCTTGGTAGAATCATGCAGGACTGAAATTTTTGATGTTTTTCTATTCCTCTCATGAGCCCAAACAAGTCTCTAAAAGCATGAGTTTGCAACAACTTTACTTTTGGAGAAAATTCAAAACATTCACTATTCAATAGAGCCCAATAGCAAAAATCAGGTTTTGAATGAAGAATCACATTTCTTGGTAAAATCATGCAGGATTGAAATTTTTGATGGTTTTTTACTCCTCTCAACAGCCCAAACAAGTTCCTAAAAGGATGAGTTTGCAACTACTTTTCTTTTGGAGAAAATTCAAAACATTCATTATTCAATAGGGCCCAAACTATCAAAAACCAGCGGTTTCAATGAACACACATTTCTTGGTAGAATCATGCAGGACTGAAATTTTTGATGTTTTTCTACTCCTCTCATGAGCCCAAACAAGTCTCTAAAAGCATGAGTTTGCAACTACTTTACTTTTGGAGAAAATTCAAAACATTCATTATTCAATAGAGCCCAATAGCAAAAACCAGCGTTTTGAATGAAGAATCACATTTCTTGGTAGAATCATGCAGGATTGAAATTTTTGATGGTTTTTTACTCCTCTCAACAGCCCAAACAAGTTTCTAAAAGGATGAGTTTGCAACTACTTTACTTTTGGAGAAAATTCAAAACATTCATTATTCAATAGGGCCCAAACTATCAAAAACCAGCGGTTTCAATGAACACACATTTCTTGGTAGAATCATGCAGGACTGAAATTTTTGATGTTTTTCTACTCCTCTCATGAGCCCAAACAAGTCTCTAAAAGCATGAGTTTGCAACTACTTTACTTTTGGAGAAAATTCAAAACATTCATTATTCAATAGGGCCCAAACTATCAAAAACCAGCGGTTTGAATGAACACACATTTCTTGGTAGAATTATGCAGGACTGAAATTTTTGATGTTTTTCTACTCCTCTCATGAGCCCAAACAAGTCTCTAAAAGCATGAGTTTGCAACTACTTTACTTTTGTAGAAAATTCAAAACATTCATTATTCAATAGAGCCCAATAGCAAAAACCAGCGTTTTGAATGAAGAATCACATTTCTTGGTAGAATCATGCAGGATTGAAATTTTTGATGGTTTTTTACTCCTCTCAACAGCCCAAACAAGTTTCTAAAAGGATGAGTTTGCAACTACTTTACTTTTGGAGAAAATTCAAAACATTCATTATTCAATAGGGCCCAAACTATCAAAAACCAGCGGTTTCAATGAACACACATTTCTTGGTAGAATCATGCAGGACTGAAATTTTTGATGTTTTTCTACTCCTCTCATGAGCCCAAACAAGTCTCTAAAAGCATGAGTTTGCAACTACTTTACTTTTGGAGAAAATTCAAAACATTCATTATTCAATAGGGCCCAAACTATCAAAAACCAGCGGTTTGAATGAACACACATTTCTTGGTAGAATCATGCAGGACTGAAATTTTTGATGTTTTTCTACTCCTCTCATGAGCCCAAACAAGTCTCTAAAAGCATGAGTTTGCAACTACTTTACTTTTGGAGAAAATTCAAAACATTCATTATTCAATAGAGCCCAATAGCAAAAACCAGCGTTTTGAATGAAGAATCACATTTCTTGGTAGAATCATGCAGGATTGAAATTTTTGATGGTTTTTTACTCCTCTCAACAGCCCAAACAAGTTTCTAAAAGGATGAGTTTGCAACTACTTTACTTTTGGAGAAAATTCAAAACATTCATTATTCAATAGGGCCCAAACTATCAAAAACCAGCGGTTTCAATGAACACACATTTCTTGGTAGAATCATGCAGGACTGAAATTTTTGATGTTTTTCTACTCCTCTCATGAGCCCAAACAAGTCTCTAAAAGCATGAGTTTGCAACTACTTTACTTTTGGAGAAAATTCAAAACATTCATTATTCAATAGAGCCCAATAGCAAAAACCAGCGTTTTGAATGAAGAATCACATTTCTTGGTAGAATCATGCAGGATTGAAATTTTTGATGGTTTTTTACTCCTCTCAACAGCCCAAACAAGTTTCTAAAAGGATGAGTTTGCAACTACTTTACTTTTGGAGAAAATTCAAAACATTCATTATTCAATAGGGCCCAAACTATCAAAAACCAGCGGTTTCAATGAACACACATTTCTTGGTAGAATCATGCAGGACTGAAATTTTTGATGTTTTTCTACTCCTCTCATGAGCCCAAACAAGTCACTAAAAGCATGAGTTTGCAACTACTTTACTTTTGGAGAAAATTCAAAACATTCATTATTTAATAGAGCCCAATAGCAAAAACCAGCGTTTTGAATGAAGAATCACATTTCTTGGTAGAATCATGCAGGATTGAAATTTTTGATGGTTTTTTACTCCTCTCAACAGCCCAAACAAGTTTCTAAAAGGATGAGTTTGCAACTACTTTACTTTTGGAGAAAATTCAAAACATTCATTATTCAATAGGGCCCAAACTATCAAAAACCAGCGGTTTGAATGAACACACATTTCTTGGTAGAATCATGCAGGACTGAAATTTTTGATGTTTTTCTACTCCTCTCATGAGCCCAAACAAGTCTCTAAAAGCATGAGTTTGCAACTACTTTACTTTTGGAGAAAATTCAAAACATTCATTATTCAATAGAGCCCAATAGCAAAAACCAGCGTTTTGAATGAAGAATCACATTTCTTGGTAGAATCATGCAGGATTGAAATTTTTGATGGTTTTTTACTCCTCTCAACAGCCCAAACAAGTTTCTAAAAGGATGAGTTTGCAACTACTTTACTTTTGGAGAAAATTCAAAACATTCATTATTCAATAGGGCCCAAACTATCAAAAACCAGCGGTTTCAATGAACACACATTTCTTGGTAGAATCATGCAGGACTGAAATTTTTGATGTTTTTCTACTCCTCTCATGAGCCCAAACAAGTCTCTAAAAGCATGAGTTTGCAACTACTTTACTTTTGGAGAAAATTCAAAACATTCATTATTCAATAGAGCCCAATAGCAAAAACCAGCGTTTTGAATGAAGAAACACATTTCTTGGTAGAATCATGCAGGATTGAAATTTTTGATGGTTTTTTACTCCTCTCAACAGCCCAAACAAGTTTCTAAAAGGATGAGTTTGCAACTACTTTACTTTTGGAGAAAATTCAAAACATTCATTATTCAATAGGGCCCAAACTATCAAAAACCAGCGGTTTCAATGAACACACATTTCTTGGTAGAATCATGCAGGACTGAAATTTTTGATGTTTTTCTACTCCTCTCATGAGCCCAAACAAGTCTCTAAAAGCATGAGTTTGCAACTACTTTACTTTTGGAGAAAATTCAAAACATTCATTATTCAATAGAGCCCAATAGCAAAAACCAGCGTTTTGAATGAAGAATCACATTTCTTGGTAGAATCATGCAGGATTGAAATTTTTGATGGTTTTTTACTCCTCTCAACAGCCCAAACAAGTTTCTAAAAGGATGAGTTTGCAACTACTTTACTTTTGGAGAAAATTCAAAACATTCATTATTCAATAGGGCCCAAACTATCAAAAACCAGCGGTTTCAATGAACACACATTTCTTGGTAGAATCATGCAGGACTGAAATTTTTGATGTTTTTCTACTCCTCTCATGAGCCCAAACAAGTCTCTAAAAGCATGAGTTTGCAACTACTTTACTTTTGGAGAAAATTCAAAACATTCATTATTCAATAGAGCCCAATAGCAAAAACCAGCGTTTTGAATGAAGAAACACATTTCTTGGTAGAATCATGCAGGATTGAAATTTTTGATGGTTTTTTACTCCTCTCAACAGCCCAAACAAGTTTCTAAAAGGATGAGTTTGCAACTACTTTACTTTTGGAGAAAATTCAAAACATTCATTATTCAATAGGGCCCAAACTATCAAAAACCAGCGGTTTCAATGAACACACATTTCTTGGTAGAATCATGCAGGACTGAAATTTTTGATGTTTTTCTACTCCTCTCATGAGCCCAAACAAGTCTCTAAAAGCATGAGTTTGCAACTACTTTACTTTTGGAGAAAATTCAAAACATTCATTATTCAATAGAGCCCAATAGCAAAAACCAGCGTTTTGAATGAAGAAACACATTTCTTGGTAGAATCATGCAGGATTGAAATTTTTGATGGTTTTTTACTCCTCTCAACAGCCCAAACAAGTTTCTAAAAGGATGAGTTTGCAACTACTTTACTTTTGGAGAAAATTCAAAACATTCATTATTCAATAGGGCCCAAACTATCAAAAACCAGCGGTTTCAATGAACACACATTTCTTGGTAGAATCATGCAGGACTGAAATTTTTGATGTTTTTCTACTCCTCTCATGAGCCCAAACAAGTCTCTAAAAGCATGAGTTTGCAACTACTTTACTTTTGGAGAAAATTCAAAACATTCATTATTCAATAGAGCCCAATAGCAAAAACCAGCGTTTTGAATGAAGAATCACATTTCTTGGTAGAATCATGCAGGATTGAAATTTTTGATGGTTTTTTACTCCTCTCAACAGCCCAAACAAGTTTCTAAAAGGATGAGTTTGCAACTACTTTACTTTTGGAGAAAATTCAAAACATTCATTATTCAATAGGGCCCAAACTATCAAAAACCAGCGGTTTCAATGAACACACATTTCTTGGTAGAATCATGCAGGACTGAAATTTTTGATGTTTTTCTACTCCTCTCATGAGCCCAAACAAGTCTCTAAAAGCATGAGTTTGCAACTACTTTACTTTTGGAGAAAATTCAAAACATTCATTATTCAATAGAGCCCAATAGCAAAAACCAGCGTTTTGAATGAAGAAACACATTTCTTGGTAGAATCATGCAGGATTGAAATTTTTGATGGTTTTTTACTCCTCTCAACAGCCCAAACAAGTTTCTAAAAGGATGAGTTTGCAACTACTTTACTTTTGGAGAAAATTCAAAACATTCATTATTCAATAGGGCCCAAACTATCAAAAACCAGCGGTTTCAATGAACACACATTTCTTGGTAGAATCATGCAGGACTGAAATTTTTGATGTTTTTCTACTCCTCTCATGAGCCCAAACAAGTCTCTAAAAGCATGAGTTTGCAACTACTTTACTTTTGGAGAAAATTCAAAACATTCATTATTCAATAGGGCCCAAACTATCAAAAACCAGCGGTTTGAATGAACACACATTTCTTGGTAGAATCATGCAGGACTGAAATTTTTGATGTTTTTCTATTCCTCTCATGAGCCCAAACAAGTCTCTAAAAGCATGAGTTTGCAACAACTTTACTTTTGGAGAAAATTCAAAACATTCACTATTCAATAGAGCCCAATAGCAAAAATCAGGTTTTGAATGAAGAATCACATTTCTTGGTAAAATCATGCAGGATTGAAATTTTTGATGGTTTTTTACTCCTCTCAACAGCCCAAACAAGTTCCTAAAAGGATGAGTTTGCAACTACTTTTCTTTTGGAGAAAATTCAAAACATTCATTATTCAATAGGGCCCAAACTATCAAAAACCAGCGGTTTCAATGAACACACATTTCTTGGTAGAATCATGCAGGACTGAAATTTTTGATGTTTTTCTACTCCTCTCATGAGCCCAAACAAGTCTCTAAAAGCATGAGTTTGCAACTACTTTACTTTTGGAGAAAATTCAAAACATTCATTATTCAATAGAGCCCAATAGCAAAAACCAGCGTTTTGAATGAAGAATCACATTTCTTGGTAGAATCATGCAGGATTGAAATTTTTGATGGTTTTTTACTCCTCTCAACAGCCCAAACAAGTTTCTAAAAGGATGAGTTTGCAACTACTTTACTTTTGGAGAAAATTCAAAACATTCATTATTCAATAGGGCCCAAACTATCAAAAACCAGCGGTTTCAATGAACACACATTTCTTGGTAGAATCATGCAGGACTGAAATTTTTGATGTTTTTCTACTCCTCTCATGAGCCCAAACAAGTCTCTAAAAGCATGAGTTTGCAACTACTTTACTTTTGGAGAAAATTCAAAACATTCATTATTCAATAGGGCCCAAACTATCAAAAACCATCGGTTTGAATGAACACACATTTCTTGGTAGAATCATGCAGGACTGAAATTTTTGATGTTTTTCTACTCCTCTCATGAGCCCAAACAAGTCTCTAAAAGCATGAGTTTGCAACTACTTTACTTTTGGAGAAAATTCAAAACATTCATTATTCAATAGAGCCCAATAGCAAAAACCAGCGTTTTGAATGAAGAATCACATTTCTTGGTAGAATCATGCAGGATTGAAATTTTTGATGGTTTTTTACTCCTCTCAACAGCCCAAACAAGTTTCTAAAAGGATGAGTTTGCAACTACTTTACTTTTGGAGAAAATTCAAAACATTCATTATTCAATAGGGCCCAAACTATCAAAAACCAGCGGTTTCAATGAACACACATTTCTTGGTAGAATCATGCAGGACTGAAATTTTTGATGTTTTTCTACTCCTCTCATGAGCCCAAACAAGTCTCTAAAAGCATGAGTTTGCAACTACTTTACTTTTGGAGAAAATTCAAAACATTCATTATTCAATAGAGCCCAATAGCAAAAACCAGCGTTTTGAATGAAGAATCACATTTCTTGGTAGAATCATGCAGGATTGAAATTTTTGATGATTTTTTACTCCTCTCAACAGCCCAAACAAGTTTCTAAAAGGATGAGTTTGCAACTACTTTACTTTTGGAGAAAATTCAAAACATTCATTATTCAATAGGGCCCAAACTATCAAAAACCAGCGGTTTCAATGAACACACATTTCTTGGTAGAATCATGCAGGACTGAAATTTTTGATGTTTTTCTATTCCTCTCATGAGCCCAAACAAGTCTCTAAAAGCATGAGTTTGCAACTACTTTACTTTTGGAGAAAATTCAAAACATTCATTATTCAATAGAGCCCAATAGCAAAAACCAGCGTTTTGAATGAAGAATCACATTTCTTGGTAGAATCATGCAGGATTGAAATTTTTGATGGTTTTTTACTCCTCTCAACAGCCCAAACAAGTTTCTAAAAGGATGAGTTTGCAACTACTTTACTTTTGGAGAAAATTCAAAACATTCATTATTCAATAGGGCCCAAACTATCAAAAACCAGCGGTTTGAATGAACACATTTCTTGGTAGAATCATGCAGGACTGAAATTTTTGATGTTTTTCTACTCCTCTCATGAGCCCAAACAAGTCTCTAAAAGCATGAGTTTGCAACTACTTTACTTTTGGAGAAAATTCAAAACATTCACTATTCAATAGAGCCCAATAGCAAAAATCAGGTTTTGAATGAAGAATCACATTTCTTGGTAAAATCATGCAGGATTGAAATTTTTGATGGTTTTTTACTCCTCTCAACAGCCCAAACAAGTTTCTAAAAGGATGAGTTTGCAACTACTTTACTTTTGGAGAAAATTCAAAACATTCATTATTCAATAGGGCCCAAACTATCAAAAACCAGCGGTTTCAATGAACACACATTTCTTGGTAGAATCATGCAGGACTGAAATTTTTGATGTTTTTCTACTCCTCTCATGAGCCCAAACAAGTCTCTAAAAGCATGAGTATGCAACTACTTTACTTTTGGAGAAAATTCAAAACATTCATTATTCAATAGAGCCCAATAGCAAAAACCAGCGTTTTGAATGAAGAATCACATTTCTTGGTAGAATCATGCAGGATTGAAATTTTTGATGGTTTTTTACTCCTCTCAACAGCCCAAACAAGTTTCTAAAAGGATGAGTTTGCAACTACTTTACTTTTGGAGAAAATTCAAAACATTCATTATTCAATAGGGCCCAAACTATCAAAAACCAGCGGTTTCAATGAACACACATTTCTTGGTAGAATCATGCAGGACTGAAATTTTTGATGTTTTTCTACTCCTCTCATGAGCCCAAACAAGTCTCTAAAAGCATGAGTTTGCAACTACTTTACTTTTGGAGAAAATTCAAAACATTCATTATTCAATAGAGCCCAATAGCAAAAACCAGCGTTTTGAATGAAGAATCACATTTCTTGGTAGAATCATGCAGGATTGAAATTTTTGATGGTTTTTTACTCCTCTCAACAGCCCAAACAAGTTTCTAAAAGGATGAGTTTGCAACTACTTTACTTTTGGAGAAAATTCAAAACATTCATTATTCAATAGGGCCCAAACTATCAAAAACCAGCGGTTTCAATGAACACACATTTCTTGGTAGAATCATGCAGGACTGAAATTTTTGATGTTTTTCTACTCCTCTCATGAGCCCAAACAAGTCTCTAAAAGCATGAGTTTGCAACTACTTTACTTTTGGAGAAAATTCAAAACATTCATTATTCAATAGAGCCCAATAGCAAAAACCAGCGTTTTGAATGAAGAAACACATTTCTTGGTAGAATCATGCAGGATTGAAATTTTTGATGGTTTTTTACTCCTCTCAACAGCCCAAACAAGTTTCTAAAAGGATGAGTTTGCAACTACTTTACTTTTGGAGAAAATTCAAAACATTCATTATTCAATAGGGCCCAAACTATCAAAAACCAGCGGTTTCAATGAACACACATTTCTTGGTAGAATCATGCAGGACTGAAATTTTTGATGTTTTTCTACTCCTCTCATGAGCCCAAACAAGTCTCTAAAAGCATGAGTTTGCAACTACTTTACTTTTGGAGAAAATTCAAAACATTCATTATTCAATAGAGCCCAATAGCAAAAACCAGCGTTTTGAATGAAGAATCACATTTCTTGGTAGAATCATGCAGGATTGAAATTTTTGATGGTTTTTTACTCCTCACAACAGCCCAAACAAGTTTCTAAAAGGATGAGTTTGCAACTACTTTACTTTTGGAGAAAATTCAAAACATTCATTATTCAATAGGGCCCAAACTATCAAAAACCAGCGGTTTCAATGAACACACATTTCTTGGTAGAATCATGCAGGACTGAAATTTTTGATGTTTTTCTACTCCTCTCATGAGCCCAAACAAGTCTCTAAAAGCATGAGTTTGCAACTACTTTACTTTTGGAGAAAATTCAAAACATTCATTATTCAATAGGGCCCAAACTATCAAAAACCAGCGGTTTGAATGAACACACATTTCTTGGTAGAATCATGCAGGACTGAAATTTTTGATGTTTTTCTATTCCTCTCATGAGCCCAAACAAGTCTCTAAAAGCATGAGTTTGCAACAACTTTACTTTTGGAGAAAATTCAAAACATTCACTATTCAATAGAGCCCAATAGCAAAAATCAGGTTTTGAATGAAGAATCACATTTCTTGGTAAAATCATGCAGGATTGAAATTTTTGATGGTTTTTTACTCCTCTCAACAGCCCAAACAAGTTCCTAAAAGGATGAGTTTGCAACTACTTTTCTTTTGGAGAAAATTCAAAACATTCATTATTCAATAGGGCCCAAACTATCAAAAACCAGCGGTTTCAATGAACACACATTTCTTGGTAGAATCATGCAGGACTGAAATTTTTGATGTTTTTCTACTCCTCTCATGAGCCCAAACAAGTCTCTAAAAGCATGAGTTTGCAACTACTTTACTTTTGGAGAAAATTCAAAACATTCATTATTCAATAGAGCCCAATAGCAAAAACCAGCGTTTTGAATGAAGAATCACATTTCTTGGTAGAATCATGCAGGATTGAAATTTTTGATGGTTTTTTACTCCTCTCAACAGCCCAAACAAGTTTCTAAAAGGATGAGTTTGCAACTACTTTACTTTTGGAGAAAATTCAAAACATTCATTATTCAATAGGGCCCAAACTATCAAAAACCAGCGGTTTCAATGAACACACATTTCTTGGTAGAATCATGCAGGACTGAAATTTTTGATGTTTTTCTACTCCTCTCATGAGCCCAAACAAGTCTCTAAAAGCATGAGTTTGCAACTACTTTACTTTTGGAGAAAATTCAAAACATTCATTATTCAATAGGGCCCAAACTATCAAAAACCAGCGGTTTGAATGAACACACATTTCTTGGTAGAATTATGCAGGACTGAAATTTTTGATGTTTTTCTACTCCTCTCATGAGCCCAAACAAGTCTCTAAAAGCATGAGTTTGCAACTACTTTACTTTTGGAGAAAATTCAAAACATTCATTATTCAATAGAGCCCAATAGCAAAAACCAGCGTTTTGAATGAAGAATCACATTTCTTGGTAGAATCATGCAGGATTGAAATTTTTGATGTTTTTTTACTCCTCTCAACAGCCCAAACAAGTTTCTAAAAGGATGAGTTTGCAACTACTTTACTTTTGGAGAAAATTCAAAACATTCATTATTCAATAGGGCCCAAACTATCAAAAACCAGCGGTTTCAATGAACACACATTTCTTGGTAGAATCATGCAGGACTGAAATTTTTGATGTTTTTCTACTCCTCTCATGAGCCCAAACAAGTCTCTAAAAGCATGAGTTTGCAACTACTTTACTTTTGGAGAAAATTCAAAACATTCATTATTCAATAGGGCCCAAACTATCAAAAACCAGCGGTTTGAATGAACACACATTTCTTGGTAGAATCATGCAGGACTGAAATTTTTGATGTTTTTCTACTCCTCTCATGAGCCCAAACAAGTCTCTAAAAGCATGAGTTTGCAACTACTTTACTTTTGGAGAAAATTCAAAACATTCATTATTCAATAGAGCCCAATAGCAAAAACCAGCGTTTTGAATGAAGAATCACATTTCTTGGTAGAATCATGCAGGATTGAAATTTTTGATGGTTTTTTACTCCTCTCAACAGCCCAAACAAGTTTCTAAAAGGATGAGTTTGCAACTACTTTACTTTTGGAGAAAATTCAAAACATTCATTATTCAATAGGGCCCAAACTATCAAAAACCAGCGGTTTCAATGAACACACATTTCTTGGTAGAATCATGCAGGACTGAAATTTTTGATGTTTTTCTACTCCTCTCATGAGCCCAAACAAGTCTCTAAAAGCATGAGTTTGCAACTACTTTACTTTTGGAGAAAATTCAAAACATTCATTATTCAATAGAGCCCAATAGCAAAAACCAGCGTTTTGAATGAAGAATCACATTTCTTGGTAGAATCATGCAGGATTGAAATTTTTGATGGTTTTTTACTCCTCTCAACAGCCCAAACAAGTTTCTAAAAGGATGAGTTTGCAACTACTTTACTTTTGGAGAAAATTCAAAACATTCATTATTCAATAGGGCCCAAACTATCAAAAACCAGCGGTTTCAATGAACACACATTTCTTGGTAGAATCATGCAGGACTGAAATTTTTGATGTTTTTCTACTCCTCTCATGAGCCCAAACAAGTCACTAAAAGCATGAGTTTGCAACTACTTTACTTTTGGAGAAAATTCAAAACATTCATTATTTAATAGAGCCCAATAGCAAAAACCAGCGTTTTGAATGAAGAATCACATTTCTTGGTAGAATCATGCAGGATTGAAATTTTTGATGGTTTTTTACTCCTCTCAACAGCCCAAACAAGTTTCTAAAAGGATGAGTTTGCAACTACTTTACTTTTGGAGAAAATTCAAAACATTCATTATTCAATAGGGCCCAAACTATCAAAAACCAGCGGTTTGAATGAACACACATTTCTTGGTAGAATCATGCAGGACTGAAATTTTTGATGTTTTTCTACTCCTCTCATGAGCCCAAACAAGTCTCTAAAAGCATGAGTTTGCAACTACTTTACTTTTGGAGAAAATTCAAAACATTCATTATTCAATAGAGCCCAATAGCAAAAACCAGCGTTTTGAATGAAGAATCACATTTCTTGGTAGAATCATGCAGGATTGAAATTTTTGATGGTTTTTTACTCCTCTCAACAGCCCAAACAAGTTTCTAAAAGGATGAGTTTGCAACTACTTTACTTTTGGAGAAAATTCAAAACATTCATTATTCAATAGGGCCCAAACTATCAAAAACCAGCGGTTTCAATGAACACACATTTCTTGGTAGAATCATGCAGGACTGAAATTTTTGATGTTTTTCTACTCCTCTCATGAGCCCAAACAAGTCTCTAAAAGCATGAGTTTGCAACTACTTTACTTTTGGAGAAAATTCAAAACATTCATTATTCAATAGAGCCCAATAGCAAAAACCAGCGTTTTGAATGAAGAAACACATTTCTTGGTAGAATCATGCAGGATTGAAATTTTTGATGGTTTTTTACTCCTCTCAACAGCCCAAACAAGTTTCTAAAAGGATGAGTTTGCAACTACTTTACTTTTGGAGAAAATTCAAAACATTCATTATTCAATAGGGCCCAAACTATCAAAAACCAGCGGTTTCAATGAACACACATTTCTTGGTAGAATCATGCAGGACTGAAATTTTTGATGTTTTTCTACTCCTCTCATGAGCCCAAACAAGTCTCTAAAAGCATGAGTTTGCAACTACTTTACTTTTGGAGAAAATTCAAAACATTCATTATTCAATAGAGCCCAATAGCAAAAACCAGCGTTTTGAATGAAGAATCACATTTCTTGGTAGAATCATGCAGGATTGAAATTTTTGATGGTTTTTTACTCCTCTCAACAGCCCAAACAAGTTTCTAAAAGGATGAGTTTGCAACTACTTTACTTTTGGAGAAAATTCAAAACATTCATTATTCAATAGGGCCCAAACTATCAAAAACCAGCGGTTTCAATGAACACACATTTCTTGGTAGAATCATGCAGGACTGAAATTTTTGATGTTTTTCTACTCCTCTCATGAGCCCAAACAAGTCTCTAAAAGCATGAGTTTGCAACTACTTTACTTTTGGAGAAAATTCAAAACATTCATTATTCAATAGAGCCCAATAGCAAAAACCAGCGTTTTGAATGAAGAAACACATTTCTTGGTAGAATCATGCAGGATTGAAATTTTTGATGGTTTTTTACTCCTCTCAACAGCCCAAACAAGTTTCTAAAAGGATGAGTTTGCAACTACTTTACTTTTGGAGAAAATTCAAAACATTCATTATTCAATAGGGCCCAAACTATCAAAAACCAGCGGTTTCAATGAACACACATTTCTTGGTAGAATCATGCAGGACTGAAATTTTTGATGTTTTTCTACTCCTCTCATGAGCCCAAACAAGTCTCTAAAAGCATGAGTTTGCAACTACTTTACTTTTGGAGAAAATTCAAAACATTCATTATTCAATAGGGCCCAAACTATCAAAAACCAGCGGTTTGAATGAACACACATTTCTTGGTAGAATCATGCAGGACTGAAATTTTTGATGTTTTTCTATTCCTCTCATGAGCCCAAACAAGTCTCTAAAAGCATGAGTTTGCAACAACTTTACTTTTGGAGAAAATTCAAAACATTCACTATTCAATAGAGCCCAATAGCAAAAATCAGGTTTTGAATGAAGAATCACATTTCTTGGTAAAATCATGCAGGATTGAAATTTTTGATGGTTTTTTACTCCTCTCAACAGCCCAAACAAGTTCCTAAAAGGATGAGTTTGCAACTACTTTTCTTTTGGAGAAAATTCAAAACATTCATTATTCAATAGGGCCCAAACTATCAAAAACCAGCGGTTTCAATGAACACACATTTCTTGGTAGAATCATGCAGGACTGAAATTTTTGATGTTTTTCTACTCCTCTCATGAGCCCAAACAAGTCTCTAAAAGCATGAGTTTGCAACTACTTTACTTTTGGAGAAAATTCAAAACATTCATTATTCAATAGAGCCCAATAGCAAAAACCAGCGTTTTGAATGAAGAATCACATTTCTTGGTAGAATCATGCAGGATTGAAATTTTTGATGGTTTTTTACTCCTCTCAACAGCCCAAACAAGTTTCTAAAAGGATGAGTTTGCAACTACTTTACTTTTGGAGAAAATTCAAAACATTCATTATTCAATAGGGCCCAAACTATCAAAAACCAGCGGTTTCAATGAACACACATTTCTTGGTAGAATCATGCAGGACTGAAATTTTTGATGTTTTTCTACTCCTCTCATGAGCCCAAACAAGTCTCTAAAAGCATGAGTTTGCAACTACTTTACTTTTGGAGAAAATTCAAAACATTCATTATTCAATAGGGCCCAAACTATCAAAAACCAGCGGTTTGAATGAACACACATTTCTTGGTAGAATCATGCAGGACTGAAATTTTTGATGTTTTTCTACTCCTCTCATGAGCCCAAACAAGTCTCTAAAAGCATGAGTTTGCAACTACTTTACTTTTGGAGAAAATTCAA
This sequence comes from Dendrobates tinctorius, assembly GCF_039654945.1. Taxonomy (NCBI): domain Eukaryota; kingdom Metazoa; phylum Chordata; class Amphibia; order Anura; family Dendrobatidae; genus Dendrobates; species Dendrobates tinctorius. The sequence goes on along the minus strand of NW_027361744.1, from coordinate 9,282,869 downwards.
AACATTCATTATTCAATAGAGCCCAATAGCAAAAACCAGCGTTTTGAATGAAGAATCACATTTCTTGGTAGAATCATGCAGGATTGAAATTTTTGATGGTTTTTTACTCCTCTCAACAGCCCAAACAAGTTTCTAAAAGGATGAGTTTGCAACTACTTTACTTTTGGAGAAAATTCAAAACATTCATTATTCAATAGGGCCCAAACTATCAAAAACCAGCGGTTTCAATGAACACACATTTCTTGGTAGAATCATGCAGGACTGAAATTTTTGATGTTTTTCTACTCCTCTCATGAGCCCAAACAAGTCTCTAAAAGCATGAGTTTGCAACTACTTTACTTTTGGAGAAAATTCAAAACATTCATTATTCAATAGAGCCCAATAGCAAAAACCAGCGTTTTGAATGAAGAATCACATTTCTTGGTAGAATCATGCAGGATTGAAATTTTTGATGATTTTTTACTCCTCTCAACAGCCCAAACAAGTTTCTAAAAGGATGAGTTTGCAACTACTTTACTTTTGGAGAAAATTCAAAACATTCATTATTCAATAGGGCCCAAACTATCAAAAACCAGCGGTTTCAATGAACACACATTTCTTGGTAGAATCATGCAGGACTGAAATTTTTGATGTTTTTCTATTCCTCTCATGAGCCCAAACAAGTCTCTAAAAGCATGAGTTTGCAACTACTTTACTTTTGGAGAAAATTCAAAACATTCATTATTCAATAGAGCCCAATAGCAAAAACCAGCGTTTTGAATGAAGAATCACATTTCTTGGTAGAATCATGCAGGATTGAAATTTTTGATGGTTTTTTACTCCTCTCAACAGCCCAAACAAGTTTCTAAAAGGATGAGTTTGCAACTACTTTACTTTTGGAGAAAATTCAAAACATTCATTATTCAATAGGGCCCAAACTATCAAAAACCAGCGGTTTGAATGAACACATTTCTTGGTAGAATCATGCAGGACTGAAATTTTTGATGTTTTTCTACTCCTCTCATGAGCCCAAACAAGTCTCTAAAAGCATGAGTTTGCAACTACTTTACTTTTGGAGAAAATTCAAAACATTCACTATTCAATAGAGCCCAATAGCAAAAATCAGGTTTTGAATGAAGAATCACATTTCTTGGTAAAATCATGCAGGATTGAAATTTTTGATGGTTTTTTACTCCTCTCAACAGCCCAAACAAGTTTCTAAAAGGATGAGTTTGCAACTACTTTACTTTTGGAGAAAATTCAAAACATTCATTATTCAATAGGGCCCAAACTATCAAAAACCAGCGGTTTCAATGAACACACATTTCTTGGTAGAATCATGCAGGACTGAAATTTTTGATGTTTTTCTACTCCTCTCATGAGCCCAAACAAGTCTCTAAAAGCATGAGTATGCAACTACTTTACTTTTGGAGAAAATTCAAAACATTCATTATTCAATAGAGCCCAATAGCAAAAACCAGCGTTTTGAATGAAGAATCACATTTCTTGGTAGAATCATGCAGGATTGAAATTTTTGATGGTTTTTTACTCCTCTCAACAGCCCAAACAAGTTTCTAAAAGGATGAGTTTGCAACTACTTTACTTTTGGAGAAAATTCAAAACATTCATTATTCAATAGGGCCCAAACTATCAAAAACCAGCGGTTTCAATGAACACACATTTCTTGGTAGAATCATGCAGGACTGAAATTTTTGATGTTTTTCTACTCCTCTCATGAGCCCAAACAAGTCTCTAAAAGCATGAGTTTGCAACTACTTTACTTTTGGAGAAAATTCAAAACATTCATTATTCAATAGAGCCCAATAGCAAAAACCAGCGTTTTGAATGAAGAATCACATTTCTTGGTAGAATCATGCAGGATTGAAATTTTTGATGGTTTTTTACTCCTCTCAACAGCCCAAACAAGTTTCTAAAAGGATGAGTTTGCAACTACTTTACTTTTGGAGAAAATTCAAAACATTCATTATTCAATAGGGCCCAAACTATCAAAAACCAGCGGTTTCAATGAACACACATTTCTTGGTAGAATCATGCAGGACTGAAATTTTTGATGTTTTTCTACTCCTCTCATGAGCCCAAACAAGTCTCTAAAAGCATGAGTTTGCAACTACTTTACTTTTGGAGAAAATTCAAAACATTCATTATTCAATAGAGCCCAATAGCAAAAACCAGCGTTTTGAATGAAGAAACACATTTCTTGGTAGAATCATGCAGGATTGAAATTTTTGATGGTTTTTTACTCCTCTCAACAGCCCAAACAAGTTTCTAAAAGGATGAGTTTGCAACTACTTTACTTTTGGAGAAAATTCAAAACATTCATTATTCAATAGGGCCCAAACTATCAAAAACCAGCGGTTTCAATGAACACACATTTCTTGGTAGAATCATGCAGGACTGAAATTTTTGATGTTTTTCTACTCCTCTCATGAGCCCAAACAAGTCTCTAAAAGCATGAGTTTGCAACTACTTTACTTTTGGAGAAAATTCAAAACATTCATTATTCAATAGAGCCCAATAGCAAAAACCAGCGTTTTGAATGAAGAATCACATTTCTTGGTAGAATCATGCAGGATTGAAATTTTTGATGGTTTTTTACTCCTCACAACAGCCCAAACAAGTTTCTAAAAGGATGAGTTTGCAACTACTTTACTTTTGGAGAAAATTCAAAACATTCATTATTCAATAGGGCCCAAACTATCAAAAACCAGCGGTTTCAATGAACACACATTTCTTGGTAGAATCATGCAGGACTGAAATTTTTGATGTTTTTCTACTCCTCTCATGAGCCCAAACAAGTCTCTAAAAGCATGAGTTTGCAACTACTTTACTTTTGGAGAAAATTCAAAACATTCATTATTCAATAGGGCCCAAACTATCAAAAACCAGCGGTTTGAATGAACACACATTTCTTGGTAGAATCATGCAGGACTGAAATTTTTGATGTTTTTCTACTCCTCTCATGAGCCCAAACAAGTCTCTAAAAGCATGAGTTTGCAACAACTTTACTTTTGGAGAAAATTCAAAACATTCACTATTCAATAGAGCCCAATAGCAAAAATCAGGTTTTGAATGAAGAATCACATTTCTTGGTAAAATCATGCAGGATTTAAATTTTTGATGGTTTTTTACTCCTCTCGACAGCCCAAACAAGTTCCTAAAAGGATGAGTTTGCAACTACTTTTCTTTTGGAGAAAATTCAAAACATTCATTATTCAATAGGGCCCAAACTATCAAAACCCAGCGGTTTCAATGAACACACATTTCTTGGTAGAATCATGCAGGACTGAAATTTTTGATGTTTTTCTACTCCTCTCATGAGCCCAAACAAGTCTCTAAAAGCATGAGTTTGCAACTACTTTACTTTTGGAGAAAATTCAAAACATTCATTATTCAATAGAGCCCAATAGCAAAAACCAGCGTTTTGAATGAAGAATCACATTTCTTGGTAGAATCATGCAGGATTGAAATTTTTGATGTTTTTTTACTCCTCTCAACAGCCCAAAGAAGTTTCTAAAAGGATGAGTTTGCAACTACTTTACTTTTGGAGAAAATTCAAAACATTCATTATTCAATAGGGCCCAAACTATCAAAAACCAGCGGTTTCAATGAACACACATTTCTTGGTAGAATCATGCAGGACTGAAATTTTTGATGTTTTTCTACTCCTCTCATGAGCCCAAACAAGTCTCTAAAAGCATGAGTTTGCAACTACTTTACTTTTGGAGAAAATTCAAAACATTCATTATTCAATAGGGCCCAAACTATCAAAAACCAGCGGTTTGAATGAACACACATTTCTTGGTAGAATCATGCAGGACTGACATTTTTGATGTTTTTCTACTCCTCTCATGAGCCCAAACAAGTCTCTAAAAGCATGAGTTTGCAACTACTTTGCTTTTGGAGAAAATTCAAAACATTTGGCTCACAAGCGACCTCACACACACGAGTGAGGTAAACATGGATTGCCTTTTGAAATCTCTTGACACTAAGTTGGGAGAATTGTCAAAAACCCCAGCCACTTGGTTGGGAAGAATAGTACTATATAAAATGTTCTGCCTCCCAAAGGTGTTGTTTTTGTATAGGAATGTTCCTCTGCCTTTATCAATGCAACACATACAAAAATTAACTCATCAAATGAACAGATTTATTTGGAATAATAAAAAGCCTAGAGTAAAGAAACACACACTACTCAAATCTAGAGAAAATGGGGGGATAGCCCTTCCAGACTTAGAGGCATATTACTTTGCCACCACAACTGAATTGACAAAAATGTGGCTCACAGAACAGACAGAATTGGGATGGCCAAAAATTGAAAGAGATTTAATGCCTAATAAAGAACCGACACTTTATGTTTCCTATTTTCTTCTGCACAGAGGAGAGATTGGAGACATAGAAAACCCAATACTCAGAGCCTCTGTGCAGAGTTGGTCACATATGTGCAGGAGAAGGTTTAATGTCTCCCCTGTTTCAACCAAAAGACTGAGACTTCACTTTTTGGCACCTGTCAAGGTTTCTCTGAGACCCATGTTTGATAATTGGAAAACATTCCCCATTGCTTATGTGGATGATTTACTGGACAATAATAAAGTCATGCCTTTTGAGTTGGTCAAGGCTAAATTTAAAATCCCTAATACGGAATATATGAAATACCTCATACTCAAAGAGGAATATAATAAATTTAAGAGATACTTCTGCAAGATAGTTTTGGTCAACCATACCATTTATAATTTCCTAACCAGCACAACCCCCAGGCACAAGAGCTCTCTTAAACCCCTGTATAACTTCCTGACCGGCAAACACACCTTCTCTAAGGGTGGATGCTTTGAAAAATGGGAGACTACTCTGCAGAAGCAGATTTATGCCCCACAGTGGACATTATCTTTTAAAACTGCAGTGAGGTCTACAAATTGCATGAACATTCTGGAAACACATTACAAACTAGTCCACAGATATTACTTGACTCCAAACAGGATCAAACATTTTGGGGAAGGGGGATCTGATCTGTGTTGGCGGGAATACGGATCTCAGGCTGACTTACTCCATATTTTCTGGGGATGCCCGGTACTGAAACCATACTGGCTTAAGGTCTCCAATTTGATTTCGATCATATGCAACTGGCGTGTTCAGTTGCACCCTGCCTTGGCCTTACTACTTATAGATATTTGCAGATTCAAAACAACAAAGTATTTGGTTGCCCACATTCTCATGTCTGCAATATACCTTATAGCGAAAGGTTGGAACAATAAGCAACCTCCGAACATTGCCACATTGATCATGTTGGTGGACAAACATTGTGTTTATGAAAAAATTCATTACATCAACAATATGTCAATAAAGTTATTTGACGACAGATGGCATAGATGGTTGAAACTCAAATCTAAGATAGAAGAAGAATTTATATCTTGATATCTAGATTTTTGCTCTTTTTGTGTGCCAAAATTTCACATATATTTGGTGTTTGCCTGTGCTGTTGCAACTGTTTTTCAAATCTATTTCAATTAATGTTAATTGTACATACTTTAAATGATGATATGATGTTCAGATACCATATGATGATGTCCTGATGTACATTATCTTGACTCTATTCGAACATGATATATATGAGGTATGTTTATACATTTCTATTATTTTGAAAACTCAATAAAAATATTGTTTAAGAAAATTCAAAACATTCATGAAATGATGCGTGGAGTGAAGTGAGCAAGCTATTTTTCCATCTCCCTGGCGAGCATCGCCCACCTGTCTGCTGAGGCTCCCTCAGCAGACTGAAGCTGACTACTACTGGGCAGCTGCTACAGACTGTGGGCAGCCCATTGTGACACGTGGTCCCATTGTGACACGTGGTCCCATTGTTCCAGGAAAGAACACATCCAAGCATTGTGTTCTATGAATAGCATGATTCCTATCACAGTGTTCCATGGATGGAACACATCCTATTTACTGCAGGCAAGCAGCGCATCTAGCTGCTGCTGCTGCTGCTACAAGCCACTAGAATACCGTCTGTCAGACAGGTGGACGTAGGCCGAACATTCAAATAACTCGCCAGATAAATCGTTGCTTTTCCATTTAATTCATATATGAATTAATTCAAAATTGAACAGTAAATTTCAAAGTTGGAAGGCCACAAGAGGGGGACAATGTTTCAAAAATGAAACGACATATCATTGCATGAGGGATGTGGTAGGAATTGAATGCTTGAATTAAGACTGGGGAAGTACTGAGGGGAAGGGGCTGCAGGCCTTGTAGCAGGTGGGTGTGCAGAAATGTAGCTATCCAAAGCCAAACACATTACTGAAGCTTGTCACACCTGTACCTACCAAGCAGCAAAGGCCAAGATAGATCGTTATTTTACTGACAGATTGAATACAGTGCAATGCCTCCCATATAGAGGTGAATAAGAGTAGTAGAAGTAGTAGTAGAAGAGTTGGTCAAGTTAAATCAAGGCTAAGGAATTGGAAATGTGCAACTTGGACCAAGAAAAACTAATTACAGAGCAACGACATTTGAAAAAAGCATTCAAATCATGCTTTGAAAACACTACTTGTGTATCCCGATTTGAATTCAATCTGTCTTTGGAAACCGCTTAAGAGAGTGAGTGCACCATTCTCAGAGGAACTGCAGATACTGAAATGATGCGTGGAGTGAAGTGAGCAAGCTCTTTTTCCATCTCCCTGGCGAGCATCGCCCACCTGTCTGCTGAGGCTCCCTCAGCAGACTGAAGCTGACTACTACTGCGCAGCTGCTACAGACTGTGGGCTGCCCATTGTGACACGTGGTCCCATTGTGACACGTGGTCCCATTGTTCCAGGAATAGAACACATCCAAGCATTGTGTTCTATGAATGGCATGATTCCTATCACAGTGTTCCATGGATGGAACACATCCTATTTACTGCAGGCAAGCAGCGCACCTAGCTGCTGCTGCTTCAAGCCACTAGAATACCGTCTGTCAGACAGGTGGACGTAGGCCGAACATTCAAATAACTCGCCAGATAAATCGTTGCTTTTCCATTTAATTCATATATGAATTAATTCAAAATTGAACAGTAAATTTCAAAGTTGGAAGGCCACAAGAGGGGGACAATGTTTCAAAAATGAAACGACATATCATTGCATGAGGGATGTGGTAGGAATTGAATGCTTGAATTAAGACTGGGGAAGTACTGAGGGGAAGGGGCTGCAGGCCTTGTAGCAGGTGGGTGTGCAGAAATGTAGCTATCCAAAGCCAAACACATTACTGCAGCTTGTCACACCTGTACCTACCAAGCAGCAAAGGCCAAGATAGATCGTTATTTTACTGACAGATTGAATACAGTGCAATGCCTTCCATATAGAGGTTAATAAGAGTAGTAGTAGTAGTAGTAGTAGTAGAAGAGTTGGTCAAGTTAAATCAAGGCTAAGGAATTGGAAAAGTGCAACTTGGACCAAGAAAAACTAATTACAGAGCAACGACATTTGAAAAAAGCATTCAAATCATGCTTTGAAAACACTACTTGTCTATCCCAATTTCAATTCAATCTGTCTTTGGAAACCGCTTAAGAGAGTGAGTGCACCATTCTCAGAGGAACTGCAGATACTGAAATGATGCGTGGAGTGAAGTGAGCAAGCTATTTTTCCATCTCCCTGGCGAGCATCGCCCACCTGTCTGCTGAGGCTCCCTCAGCAGACTGAAGCTGACTACTACTGGCAGCTGCTACAGACTGTGGGCTGCCCATTGTGACACGTGGTCCCATTGTGATACGTGGTCCCATTGTTCCAGGAATAGAACACATCCAAGCATTGTGTTCTATGAATGGCATGATTCCTATCACAGTGTTCCATGGATGGAACACATCCTATTTACTGCAGGCAAGCAGCGCACCTAGCTGCTGCTGCTGCTGCTGCTGCTACAAGCCACTAGAATACCGTCTGTCAGACAGGTGGACGTAGGCCGAACATTCAAATAACTCGCCAGATAAATCGTTGCTTTTCCATTTAATTCATATATGAATTAATTCAAAATTGAACAGTAAATTTCAAAGTTGGAAGGCCACAAGAGGGGGACAATGTTTCAAAAATGAAACGACATATCATTGCATGAGGGATGTGGTAGGAATTGAATGCTTGAATTAAGACTGGGGAAGTACTGAGGGGAAGGGGCTGCAGGCCTTGTAGCAGGTGGGTGTGCAGAAATGTAGCTATCCAAAGCCAAACACATTACTGCAGCTTGTCACACCTGTACCTACCAAGCAGCAAAGGCCAAGATAGATCGTTATTTTACTGACAGATTGAATACAGTGCAATGCCTCCCATATAGAGGTGAATAAGAGTAGTAGTAGTAGTAGTAGTAGTAGAAGAGTTGGTCAAGTTAAATCAAGGCTAAGGAATTGGAAATGTGCAACTTGGACCATGAAAAACTAATTACAGAGCAACGACATTTGAAAAAAGCATTCAAATCATGCTTTGAAAACACTACTTGTCTATCCCAATTTCAATTCAATCTGTCTTTGGAAACCGCTTAAGAGAGTGAGTGCACCATTCTCAGAGGAACTGCAGATACTGAAATGATGCGTGGAGTGAAGTGAGCAAGCTATTTTTCCATCTCCCTGGCTAGCATCGCCCACCTGTCTGCTGAGGCTCCCTCAGCAGACTGAAGCTGACTACTACTGCGCAGCTGCTACAGACTGTGGGCTGCCCATTGTTACACGTGGTCCCATTGTGACACGTGGTCCCATTGTTCCAGGAATAGAACACATCCAAGCACTGTGTTCTATGAATGGCATGATTCCTATCACAGTGTTCCATGGATGGAACACATCCTATTTACTGCAGGCAAGCAGCGCACCTAGCTGCTGCTGCTGCTGCTGCTACAAGCCACTAGAATATCGTCTGTCAGACAGGTGGACGTAGGCCGAACATTCAAATAACTCGCCAGATAAATCGTTGCTTTTCCATTTAATTCATATATGAATTAATTCAAAATTGAACAGTAAATTTCAAAGTTGGAAGGCCACAAGAGGGGGACAATGTTTCAAAAATGTAACGACATATCATTGCATGAGGGATGTGGTAGGAATTGAATGCTTGAATTAAGACTGGGGAAGTACTGAGGGGAAGGGGCTGCAGGCCTTGTAGCAGGTGGGTGTGCAGAAATGTAGCTATCCAAAGCCAAACACATTACTGCAGCTTGTCACACCTGTACCTACCAAGCAGCAAAGGCCAAGATAGATCGTTATTTTACTGACAGATTGAATACAGTGCAATGCCTCCCATATAGAGGTGAATAAGAGTAGTAGTAGTAGTAGTAGTAGCAGTAGTAGTAGTAGTAGAAGAGTTGGCCAAGTTAAATCAAGGCTAAGGAATTGGAAATGTGCAACTTGGACCAAGAAAAACTAATTACAGAGCAACGACATTTGAAAAAAGCATTCAAATCATGCTTTGAAAACACTACTTGTGTATCCCGATTTCAATTCAATCTGTCTTTGGAAACCGCTTAAGAGAGTGAGTGCACCATTCTCAGAGGAACTGCAGATACTGAAATGATGTGTGGAGTGAAGTGAGCAAGCTATCTTTCCATCTCCCTGGCGAGCATCGCCCACCTGTCTGCTGAGGCTCCCTCAGCAAACTGAAGCTGACTACTACTGCGCAGCTGCTACAGACTGTGGGCTGCCCATTGTGACACGTGGTCCCATTGTGACACGTGGTCCCATTGTTCCAGGAATAGAACACATCCAAGCATTGTGTTCTATGAATGGCATGATTCCTCTCACAGTGTTCCATGGATGGAACACATCCTATTTACTGCAGGCAAGCAGCGCACCTAGCTGCTGCTGCTGCTACAAGCCACTAGAATACCGTCTGTCAGACAGGTGGACGTAGGCCGAACATTCAAATAACTCGCCAGATAAATCGTTGCTTTTCCATTTAATTCATATATGAATTAATTCAAAATTGAACAGTAAATTTCAAAGTTGGAAGGCCACAAGAGGGGGACAATGTTTCAAAAATGAAACGACATATCATTGCATGAGGGATGTGGTAGGAATTGAATGCTTGAATTAAGACTGGGGAAGTACTGAGGGGAAGGGGCTGCAGGCCTTGTAGCAGGTGGGTGTGCAGAAATGTAGCTATCCAAAGCCAAACACATTACTGCAGCTTGTCACACCTGTACCTACCAAGCAGCAAAGGCCAAGATAGATCGTTATTTTACTGACAGATTGAATACAGTGCAATGCCTCCCATATAGAGGTGAATAAGAGTAGTAGTAGTAGTAGTAGTATTAGAGTTGGCCAAGTTAAATCAAGGCTAAGGAATTGGAAATGTGCAACTTGGACCAAGAAAAACTAATTACAGAGCAACGACATTTGAAAAAAGCATTCAAATCATGCTTTGAAAACACTACTTGTGTATCGCAATTTCAATTCAATCTGTCTTTGGAAACCGCTTAAGAGAGTGAGTGCACCATTCTCAGAGGAACTGCAGATAGTGAAATGATGCGTGGAGTGAAGTGAGCAAGCTATTTTTCCATCTCCCTGGCGAGCATCGCCCACCTGTCTGCTGAGGCTCCCTCAGCAGACTGAAGCTGACTACTACTGCGCAGCTGCTACAGACTGTGGGCTGCCCATTGTGACACGTGGTCCCATTGTGACACGTGGCCCCATTGTTCCAGGAATAGAACACATCCAAGCATTGTGTTCTTTGAATGGCATGATTCCTATCACAGTGTTCCATGGATGGAACACATCCTATTTACTGCAGGCAAGCAGCGCACCTAGCTGCTGCTGCTGCTGCTGCTGCTACAAGCCACTAGAATACCGTCTGTCAGACAGGTGGGCGTAGGCCGAACATTCAAATAACTCGCCAGATAAATCGTTGCTTTTCCATTTAATTCATATATGAATTAATTCAAAATTGAACAGTAAATTTCAAAGTTGGAAGGCCACAAGAGGTTGACAATGTTTCAAAAACGAAACGACATATCATTGCAAGAGGGATGTGGTAGGAATTGAATGCTTGAATTAAGACTGGGGAAGTACTGAGGGGAAGGGGCTGCAGGCCTTGTAGCAGGTGGGTGTGCAGAAATATAGCTATCCAAAGCCAAACACATTACTGCAGCTTGTCACACCTGTACCTACCAAGCAGCAAAGGCCAAGATAGATCGTTATTTTACTGACAGATTGAATACAGTGCAATGCCTCACATATAGAGGTGAATAAGAGTAGTAGTAGTAGTAGTAGTAGTAGTAGTAGAAGAGTTGGTCAAGTTAAATCAAGGCTAAGGAATTGGAAATGTGCAACTTGGACCAAGAAAAACTAATTACAGAGCAACGACATTTGAAAAAAGCATTCAAATCATGCTTTGAAAACACTACTTGTGTATCCCGATTTCAATTCAATCTGTCTTTGGAAACTGCTTATGAGAGTGAGTGCACCATTCTCAGAGGAACTGCAGATACTGAAATGATGCGTGGAGTGAAGTGAGCAAGCTCTTTTTCCATCTCCCTGGCGAGCATCGCCCACCTGTCTGCTGAGGCTCCCTCAGCAGACTGAAGCTGACTACTACTGCGCAGCTGCTACAGACTGTGGGCTGCCCATTGTGACACGTGGTCCCATTGTGACACGTGGTCCCATTGTTCCAGGAATAGAACACATCCAAGCATTGTGTTCTATGAATGGCATGATTCCTATCACAGTGTTCCATGGATGGAACACATCCTATTTACTGCAGGCAAGCAGCGCACCTAGCTGCTGCTGCTGCTACAAGCCACTAGAATACCGTCTGTTAGACAGGTGGACGTAGGCCGAACATTCAAATAACTCGCCAGATAAATCGTTGCTTTTCCATTTAATTCATATATGAATTAATTCAAAATTGAACAGTAAATTTCAAAGTTGGAAGGCCACAAGAGGGGGACAATGTTTCAAAAATGAAACGACATATCATTGCATGAGGGATGTGGTAGGAATTGAATGCTTGAATTAAGACTGGGGAAGTACTGAGGGGAAGGGGCTGCAGGCCTTGTAGCAGGTGGGTGTGCAGAAATGTAGCTATCCAAAGCCAAACACATTACTGCAGCTTGTCACAACTGTACCTACCAAGCAGCAAAGGCCAAGATAGATCGTAATTTTACTGACAGATTGAATACAGTGCAATGCCTCCCATATAGAGGTGAATAAGAGTAGTAGTAGTAGAAGAGTTGGTCAAGTTAAATCAAGGCTAAGGAATTGGAAATGTGCAACTTGGACCAAGAAAAACTAATTACAGAGCAACGACATTTGAAAAAAGCATTCAAATCATGCTTTGAAAACACTACTTGTGTATCCCGATTTCAATTCAATCTGTCTTTGGAAACCGCTTAAGAGATTGAGTGCACCATTCTCAGAGGAACTGCAGATACTGAAATGATGCATGGAGTGAAGTGAGCAAGCTATTTTTCCATCTCCCTGGCGAGCATCGCCCACCTGTCTGCTGAGGCTCCCTCAGCAGACTGAAGCTGACTACTACTGCGCAGCTGCTACAGACTGTGGGCTGCCCATTGTGACACGTGGTCCCATTGTGACACGTGGTCCCATTGTTCCAGGAATAGAACACATCCAAGCATTGTGTTCTATGAATGGCATGATTCCTATCACAGTGTTCCATGGATGGAACACATCCTATTTACTGCAGGCAAGCATCGCACCTAGCTGCTGCTGCTGCTACATGCCACTAGAATACCGTCTGTCAGACAGGTGGACGTAGGCAGAACATTCAAATAACTAGCCAGATAAATCGTTGCTTTTCCATTTAATTCATATATGAATTAATTCAAAATTGAACAGTAAATTTCAAAGTTGGAAGGCCACAAGAGGGGGACAATGTTTCAAAAATGAAACGACATATCATTGCAAGAGGGATGTAGTAGGAATTGAATGCTTGAATTAAGACTGGGGAAGTACTGAGGGGAAGGGGCTGCAGGCCTTGTAGCAGGTGGGTGTGCAGAAATGTAGCTATCCAAAGCCAAACACATTACTGCAGCTTGTCACACCTGTACCTACCAAGCAGCAAAGGCCAAGATAGATCATTATTTTACTGACAGATTGAATACAGTGCAATGCCTCCCATATAGAGGTGGATAAGAGTAGTAGTAGTAGTAGTAGTAGTAGAAGAGTTGGTCATGTTAAATCAAGGCTAAGGAATTGGAAATGTGCAACTTGGACCAAGAAAAACTAATTACAGAGCAACGACATTTGAAAAAAGCATTCAAATCATGCTTTGAAAACTCTACTTGTGTATCCCGATTTCAATTCAATCTGTCTTTGGAAACCGCTTAAGAGAGTGAGTGCACCATTCTCAGAGGAACTGCAGATACTGAAATGATGTGTGGAGTGAAGTGAGCAAGCTATTTTTCCATCTCCCTGGCGAGCATCGCCCACCTGTCTGCTGAGGCTCCCTCAGCAGACTGAAGCTGACTACTACTGCGCAGCTGCTACAGACTGTGGGCGACCCATTGTGACACGTGGTCCCATTGTGACACGTGGTCCCATTGTTCCAGGAATAGAACACATCCAAGCATTGTGTTCTATGAATGGCATGATTCCTATCACAGTGTTCCATGGATGGAACACATCCTATTTACTGCAGGCAAGCAGCGCACCTAGCTGCTGCTGCTGCTGCTGCTGCTGCTGCTACAAGCCACTAGAATACCGTCTGTCAGACAGGTGGACGTAGGCCGAACATTCAAATAACTCGCCAGATAAATCGTTGCTTTTCCATTTAATTCATATATAAATTAATTCAAAATTGAACAGTAAATTTCAAAGTTGGAAGGCCACAAGAGGGGGACAATTTTTCAAAAATGAAACGACATATCATTGCATGAGGGATGTGGTAGGAATTGAATGCTTGAATTAAGACTGGGGAAGTACTGAGGGGAAGGGGCTGCAGGCCTTGTAGCAGGTGGGTGTGCAGAAATGTAGCTATCCAAAGCCAAACACATTACTGCAGCTTGTCACAGCTGTACCTACCAAGCAGCAAAGGCCAAGATAGATCGTTATTTTACTGACAGATTGAATACAGTGCAATGCCTCCCATATAGAGGTGAATAAGAGTAGTAGTAGTAGTAGTGGTAGTAGTAGTAGTAGAAGAGTTGGTCAAGTTAAAACAAGGCTAAGGAATTGGAAATGTGCAACTTGGACCAAGAAAAACTAATTACAGAGCAACGACATTTGAAAAAAGCATTCAAATCATGCTTTGAAAACACTACTTGTGTATCCCGATTTCAATTCAATATGTCTTTGGAAACTGCTTAAGAGAGTGAGTGCACCATTCTCAGAGGAACAGCAGATACTGAAATGATGCGTGGAGTGAAGTGAGCAAGCTATTTTTCCATCTCCCTGGCGAGCATCGCCCACCTGTCTGCTGAGGCTCCCTCAGCAGACTGAAGCTGACTACTACTGCGCAGCTGCTACAGACTGTGGGCTGCCCATTGTGACACGTGGTCCCATTGTGACACGTGGTCCCATTGTTCCAGGAATAGAACACATCCAAGCATTGTGTTCTATGAATGGCATGACTCCTATCACAGTGTTCCATGGATGGAACACATCCTATTTACTGCAGGCAAGCAGCGCACCTAGCTGCTGCTGCTGCTGCTGCTACAAGCCACTAGAATACCGTCTGTCAGACAGGTGGACGTAGGCCGAACATTCAAATAACTCGCCAGATAAATCGTTGCTTTTCCATTTAATTCATATATGAATTAATTCAAAATTGAACAGTAAATTTCAAAGTTGGAAGGCCACAAGAGGGGGACAATGTTTCAAAAATGAAACGACATATCATTGCATGAGGGATGTGGTAGGAATTGAATGCTTGAATTAAGACTGGGGAAGTACTGAGGGGAAGGGGCTGCAGGCCTTGTAACAGGTGGGTGTGCAGAAATGTAGCTATCCAAAGCCAAACACATTACCGCAGCTTGTCACACCTGTACCTACCAAGCAGCAAAGGCCAAGATAGATCGTTATTTTACTGACAAATTGAATACAGTGCAATGCCTCCCATATAGAGGTGAATAAGAGTAGTAGTAGTAGTAGTAGTAGTAGTAGAAGAGTTGGTCAAATTAAATCAAGGCTAAGGAATTGGAAATGTGCAACTTGGACCAAGAAAAACTAATTACAGAGCAACGACATTTGAAAAAAGCATTCAAATCATGCTTTGAAAACACTACTTGTGTATCCCGATTTCAATTCAATCTGTCTTTGGAAACCGCTTAAGAGAGTGAGTGCACCATTCTCAGAGGAACTGCAGATACTGAAATGATGCGTGGAGTGAAGTGAGCAAGCTATTTTTCCATCTCCCTGGCGAGCATCGCCCACCTGTCTGCTGAGGCTCCCTCAGCAGACTGAAGCTGACTACTACTGCGCAGCTGCTACAGACTGTGGGCTGCCCGTTGTGACTCGTGGTCCCATTGTGACACGTGGTCCCATTGTTCCAGGAATAGAACACATCCAAGCATTGTGTTCTATGAATGGCATGATTCCTATCACAGTGTTCCATGGATGGAACACATACTATTTACTGCAGGCAAGCAGGGCACCTAGCTGCTGCTGCTGCTGCTGCTACAAGCCACTAGAATACCGTCTGTCAGACAGGTGGACGTAGGCCGAACATTCAAATAACTCGCCAGATAAATCGTTGCTTTTCCATTTAATTCATATATGAATTAATTCAAAATTGAACAGTAAATTTCAAAGTTGGAAGGCCACAAGAGGGGGACAATGTTTCAAAAATGAAACGACATATCATTGCATGAGGGATGTGGTAGGAATTGAATGCTTGAATTAAGACTGGGGAAGTACTGAGGGGAAGGGGCTGCAGGCCTTGTAGCAGGTGGGTGTGCAGAAATGTAGCTATCCAAAGCCAAACACATTACTGCAGCTTGTCACACCTGTACCTACCAAGCAGCAAAGGCCAAGATAGATCGTTATTTTACTGACAAATTGAATACAGTGCAATGCCTCCCATATAGAGGTGAATAAGAGTAGTAGTAGTAGTAGTAGTAGAAGAGTTGGTCAAGTTAAATCAAGGCTAAGGAATTGGAAATGTGCAACTTGGACCAAGAAAAACTAATTACAGAGCAACGACATTTGAAAAAAGCATTCAAATCATGCTTTGAAAACACTACTTGTCTATCCCAATTTCAATTCAATCTGTCTTTGGAAACCGCTTAAGAGAGTGAGTGCACCATTCTCAGAGGAACTGCAGATACTGAAATGATGCGTGGAGTGAAGTGAGCAAGCTATTTTTCCATCTCCCTGGCGAGCATCGCCATCCTGTCTGCTGAGGCTCCCTCAGCAGACTGAAGCTGACTACTACTGCGCAGCTGCTACAGACTGTGGGCTGCCCATTGTGACACGTGGTCCCATTGTGACACGTGGTCCCATTGTTCCAGGAATAGAACACATCCAAGCATTGTGTTCTATGAATGGCATGATTCCTATCACAGTGTTCCATGGATGGAACACATCCTATTTACTGCAGGCAAGCAGCGCACCTAGCTGCTGCTGCTGCTGCTGCTGCTACAAGCCACTAGAATACCGTCTGTCAGACAGGTGGACGTAGGCCGAACATTCAAATAACTAGCCAGATAAATCGTTGCTTTTCCATTTAATTCATATATGAATTAATTCAAAATTGAACAGTAAATTTCAAAGTTGGAAGGCCACAAGAGGGGGACAATGTTTCAAAAATGAAACGACATATCATTGCATGAGGGATGTGGTAGGAATTGAATGCTTGAATTAAGACTGGGGAAGTACTGAGGGGAAGGGGCTGCAGGCCTTGTAGCAGGTGGGTGCGCAGAAATGTAGCTATCCAAAGCCAAACACATTACTGCAGCTTGTCACACCTGTACCTACCAAGCAGCAAAGGCCAAGATAGATCGTTATTTTACTGACAGATTGAATACAGTGCAATGCCTCCCATATAGAGGTGAATAAGAGTAGTAGTAGTAGTAGTAGTAGTAGTAGTAGTAGTAGTAGTAGTAGAAGAGTTGGTCAAGTTAAATAAAGGCTAAGGAATTGGAAATGTGCAACTTGGACCAAGAAAAACTAATTACAGAGCAACGACATTTGAAAAAAGCATTCAAATCATGCTTTGAAAACACTACTTGTGTATCCCGATTTCAATTCAATCTGTCTTTGGAAACCGCTTAAGAGAGTGAGTGCACCATTCTCAGAGGAACTGCAGATACTGAAATGATGCGTGGAGTGAAGTGAGCAAGCTATTTTTCCATCTCCCTGGCGAGCATCGCCCACCTGTCTGCTGAGGCTCCCTCAGCAGACTGAAGCTGACTACTACTGCGCAGCTGCTACAGACTGTGGGCTGCCCATTGTGACACGTGGTCCCATTGTGACACGTGGTCCCATTGTTCCAGGAATAGAACACATCCAAGAATTGTGTTCTCTGAATGGCATGATTCCTATCACAGTGTTCCATGGATGGAACACATCCTATTTATTGCAGGCAAGCAGCGCTCCTAGCTGCTGCTGCTACAAGCCACTAGAATACCGTCTGTCAGACAGGTGGACGTAGGCCGAACATTCAAATAACTCGCCAGATAAATCGTTGCTTTTCCATTTAATTCATATATGAATTAATTCAAAATTGAACAGTAAATTTCAAAGTTGGAAGGCCACAAGAGGGGTACAATGTTTCAAAAACGAAACGACATATCATTGCAAGAGGGATGTGGTAGGAATTGAATGCTTGGATTAAGACTGGGAAAGTACTGAGGGGAAGGGGCTGCAGGCCTTGTAGCAGGTGGGTGTGCAGAAATGTAGCTATCCAAAGCCAAACACATTACTGCAGCTTGTCACACCTGTACCTACCAAGCAAGTTCAGAAAAGAGCGACCAGAATGGTGACCGGTCTGCAAACCCTGTCTTATGAGGAAAGGTTGCAGGATTTGGGAATGTTTAGTTTGCAAAAGAGAAGACTGAGAGGAGACTTAATAGCTGTCTACAAATATCTAAAGGGCTGTCACATTGTAGAAGGATCAACTTTATTCTCATTTGCACAAGGAAAGACTAGAAGCAATGGGATGAAACTGAATGGGAGGAGACACAGATTAGATATTAGAAAAAACTTTTTGACAGTTA
This sequence comes from Dendrobates tinctorius, assembly GCF_039654945.1. Lineage (NCBI taxonomy): Eukaryota > Metazoa > Chordata > Amphibia > Anura > Dendrobatidae > Dendrobates > Dendrobates tinctorius. The sequence goes on along the minus strand of NW_027361744.1, from coordinate 9,264,752 downwards.
GAGTGATCAATGAGTGGAACAGGCTGCCACGAGAAGTGGTGAGTTCTCCTTCAATGGAAGTCTTCAAACAGAGGCTGGACAGACATCTGACTGGGATGATTTAGCGAATCCTGCTTTGAGCAGGGGGTTGGACCAGATGGCCCAGGAGGTCCCTTCCAACTCTATGATTCTATGATTCTATGATTCTAAGCAGCAAAGGCCAAGATAGATCATTATTTTACTGACAGATTGAATACAGTGCAATGCCTCCCATATAGAGGTGAATAAGAGTAGTAGTAGTAGTAGTAGTAGTAGTAGTAGTAGTAGTAGTAGTAGTAGTAGTAGTAGTAGTAGTAGAAGAGTTGGTCAAGTTAAATCAAGGCTAAGGAATTGGAAATGTGCAACTTGGACCAAGAAAAACTAATTACAGAGCAACGACATTTGAAAAAAGCATTCAAATCATGCTTTGAAAACTCTACTTGTGTATCCCGATTTCAATTCAATCTGTCTTTGGAAACCGCTTAAGAGAGTGAGTGCACCATTCTCAGAGGAACTGCAGATACTGAAATGATGTGTGGAGTGAAGTGAGCAAGCTATTTTTCCATCTCCCTGGCTAGCATCTCCCACCTGTCTGCTGAGGCTCCCTCAGCAGACTGAAGCTGCTACAGACTGTGGGCGACCCATTGTGACACGTGGTCCCATTGTGACACGTGGTCCCATTGTTCCAGGAATAGAACACATCCAAGCATTGTGTTCTATGAATGGCATGATTCCTATCACAGTGTTCCATGGATGGAACACATCCTATTTACTGCAGGCAAGCAGCGCACCTAGCTGCTGCTGCTGCTGCTGCTACTGCTGCTACAAGCCACTAGTATACCGTCTGTCAGACAGGTGGACGTAGGCCGAACATTCAAATAACTCGCCAGATAAATCGTTGCTTTTCCATTTAATTCATATATAAATTAATTCAAAATTGAACAGTAAATTTCAAAGTTGGAAGGCCACAAGAGGGGGACAATGTTTCAAAAATGAAACGACATATCATTACATGAGGGATGTGGTGGGAATTGAATGCTTGAATTAAGACTGGGGAAGTACTGAGGGGAAGGGGCTGCAGGCCTTGTAGCAGGTGGGTGTGCAGAAATGTAGCTATCCAAAGCCAAACACATTACTGCAGCTTGTCACAACTGTACCTACCAAGCAGCAAAGGCCAAGATAGATCGTTATTTTACTGACAGATTGAATACAGTGCAATGCCTCCCATATAGAGGTGAATAAGAGTAGTAGTAGTAGTAGTAGTAGTAGTAGTAGTAGAAGAGTTGGTCAAGTTAAATCAAGGCTAAGGAATTGGAAATGTGCAACTTGGACCAAGAAAAACTAATTAGAGAGCAACGACATTTGAAAAAAGCATTCAAATCATGCTTTGAAAACACTACTTGTGTATCCCGATTTCAATTCAATCTGTCTTTGGAAACTGCTTAAGAGAGTGAGTGCACCATTCTCAGAGGAACTGCAGATACAGAAATGATGCGTGGAGTGAAGTGAGCAAGCTATTTTTCCATCTCCCTGGCGAGCATCGCCCACCTGTCTGCTGAGGCTCCCTCAGCAGACTGAAGCTGACTACTACTGCGCAGCTGCTACAGACTGTGGGCTGCCCATTGTGACACGTGGTCCCATTGTGACACGTGATCCCATTGTTCCAGGAATAGAACACATCCAAGCATTGTGTTCTATGAATGGCATGATTCCTATCACAGTGTTCCATGGATGGAACACATCCTATTTACTGCAGGCAAGCAGCGCACCTAGCTGCTGCTGCTGCTGCTACAAGCCACTAGAATACCGTCTGTCAGACAGGTGGACGTAGGCCGAACATTCAAATAACTCGCCAGATAAATCATTGCTTTTCCATTTAATTCATATATGAATTAATTCAAAATTGAACAGTAAATTTCAAAGTTGGAAGGCCACAAGAGGGGGGCAATGTTTCAAAAATGAAGCGACATATCATTGCATGAGGGATGTGGTAGGAATTGAATGCTTGAATTAAGACTGGGGAGGTACTGAGGGGAAGGGGCTGCAGGCCTTGTAGCAGATGGGTGTGCAGAAATGTAGCTATCCAAAGCCAAACACATTACTGCAGCTTGTCACACCTGTACCTACCAAGAAGCAAAGGCCAAGATAGATCGTTATTTTAATGACAGATTGAATACAGTGCAATGCCTCCCATATAGAGGTGAATAAGAGTAGTAGTAGGAGTAGTAGTAGTAGTAGTAGTAGTAGAAGAGTTGGTCAAGTTAAATCAAGGCTAAGGAATTGGAAATGTGCAACTTGGACCAAGAAAAACTAATTACAGAGCAACGACATTTGAAAAAAGCATTCAAATCATGCTTTGAAATCACTACTTGTCTATCCCAATTTCAATTCAATCTGTCTTTGGAAACCGCTTAAGAGAGTGAGTGCACCATTCTCAGAGGAACTGCAGATACTGAAATGATGCGTGGAGTGAAGTGAGCAAGCTATTTTTCCATCTCCCTGGCGAGCATCGCCCACCTGTCTGCTGAGGCTCCCTCAGCAGGCTGAAGCTGACTACTACTGCGCAGCTGCTACAGACTGTGGGCTGCCCATTGTGACACGTGGTCCCATTGTGACACGTGGTCCCATTGTTCCAGGAATAGAACACATCCAAGCATTGTGTTCTATGAATGGCATGATTCCTATCACAGTGTTCCATGGATGGAACACATCCTATTTACTGCAGGCAAGCAGCGCACCTAGCTGCTGCTGCTGCTGCTGCTGCTGCTACAAGCCACTAGAATACCGTCTGTCAGACAGGTGGACGTAGGCCGAACATTCAAATAACTCGCCAGATAAATCGTTGCTTTTCCATTTAATTCATATATGAATTAATTCAAAATTGAACAGTAAATTTCAAAGTTGGAAGGCCACAAGAGGGGGACAATGTTTCAAAAATGAAACGACATATCATTGCATGAGGGATGTGGTAGGAATTGAATGCTTGAATTAAGACTGGGGAAGTACTGAGGGGAAGGGGCTGCAGGCCTTGTAGCAGGTGGGTGTGCAGAAATGTAGCTATCCAAAGCCAAACACATTACCGCAGCTTGTCATACCTGTACCTACCAAGCAGCAAAGGCCAAGATAGATCGTTATTTTACTGACAGATTGAATACAGTGCAATGCCTCCCATATAGAGGTGAATAAGAGTAGTAGTAGTAGAAGAGTTGGTCAAGTTAAATCAAGGCTAAGGAATTGGAAATGTGCAACTTGGACCAAGAAAAACTAATTACAGAGCAACGACATTTGAAAAAAGCATTCAAATCATGCTTTGAAAACACTACTTGTGTATCCCGATTTCAATTCAATCTGTCTTTGGAAACCGCTTAAGAGATTGAGTGCACCATTCTCAGAGGAACTGCAGATACTGAAATGATGCATGGAGTGAAGTGAGCAAGCTATTTTTCCATCTCCCTGGCGAGCATCGCCCACCTGTCTGCTGAGGCTCCCTCAGCAGACTGAAGCTGACTACTACTGCGCAGCTGCTACAGAATGTGGGCTGCCCATTGTGACACGTGGTCCCATTGTGACACGTGGTCCCATTGTTCCAGGAATAGAACACATCCAAGCATTGTGTTCTATGAATGGCATGATTCCTATCACAGTGTTCCATGGATGGAACACATCCTATTTACTGAAGGAAGCAGCGCACCTAGCTGCTGCTGCTGCTGCTACAAGCCACTAGAATACCGTCTGTCAGACAGGTGGACGTAGGCCGAACATTCAAATAACTAGCCAGATAAATCGTTGCTTTTCCATTTAATTCATATATGAATTAATTCAAAATTGAACAGTAAATTTCAAAGTTGGAAGGCCACAAGAGGGGGACAATGTTTCAAAAACGAAACGACATATCATTGCAAGAGGGATGTGGTAGGAATTGAATGCTTGAATTAAGACTGGGGAAGTACTGAGGGGAAGGGGCTGCAGGCCTTGTAGCAGGTGGGTGTGCAGAAATGTAGCTATCCAAAGCCAAACACATTACTGCAGCTTGTCACACCTGTACCTACCAAGCAGCAAAGGCCAAGATAGATCATTATTTTACTGACAGATTGAATACAGTGCAATGCCTCCCATATAGAGGTGAATAAGAGTAGTAGTAGTAGTAGTAGTAGTAGTAGTAGTAGTAGAAGAGTTGGTCAAGTGAAATCAAGGCTAAGGAATTGGAAATGTGCAACTTGGACCAAGAAAAACTAATTACAGAGCAACGACATTTGAAAAAAGCATTCAAATCATGCTTTGAAAACACTACTTGTTTATCCCGATTTCAATTCAATCTGTCTTTGGAAACTGCTTAAGAGAGTGAGTGCACCATTCTCAGAGGAACTGCAGATACTGAAATGATGCGTGGAGTGAAGTGAGGAAGCTATTTTTCCATCTCCCTGGCGAGCATCGCCCACCTGTCTGCTGAGGCTCCCTCAGCAGACTGAAGCTGACTACTACTGCGCAGCTGCTATAGACTGTGGGCTGCCCATTGTGACACGTGGTCCCATTGTGACACGTGGTCCCATTGTTCCAGGAATAGAACACATCCAAGCATTGTGTTCTATGAATGGCATGATTCCTATCACAGTGTTCCATGGATGGAACACATCCTATTTACTGCAGGCAAGCCTCGCACCTAGCTGCTGCTGCTGCTGCTACAAGCCACTAGAATACCGTCTGTCAGACAGGTGGACGTAGGCCGAACATTCAAATAACTCGCCAGATAAATCGTTGCTTTTCCATTTAATTCATATATGAATTAATTCAAAATTGAACAGTAAATTTCATAGTTGGAAGGCCACAAGAGGGGGGCAATGTTTCAAAAATGAAACGACATATCATTGCATGAGGGATGTGGTAGGAATTGAATGCTTGAATTAAGACTGGGGAAGTACTGAGGGGAAGGGGCTGCAGGCCTTGTAGCAGATGGGTGTGCAGAAATGTAGCTATCCAAAGCCAAACACATTACTGCAGCTTGTCACACCTGTACCTACCAAGCAGCAAAGGCCAAGATAGATCGTTATTTTACTGACAGATTGAATACAGTGCAATGCCTCCCATATAGAGGTGAATAAGAGTAGTAGTAGTAGAAGAGTTGGTCAAGTTAAATCAAGGCTAAGGAATTGGAAATGTGCAACTTGGACCAAGAAAAACTAATTACAGAGCAACGACATTTGAAAAAAGCATTCAAATCATGCTTTGAAAACACTACTTGTGTATCCCAATTTCAATTCAATATGTCTTTGGAAACCGCTTAAGAGAGTGAGTGCACCATTCTCAGAGGAACTGCAGATACTGAAATGATGCGTGGAGTGAAGTGAGCAAGCTATTTTTCCATCTCCCTGGCGAGCATCGCCCACCTGTCTGCTGAGGCTCCCTCAGCAGACTGAAGCTGACTACTACTGCGCAGCTGCTACAGACTGTGGGCTGCCCATTGTGACACGTGGTCCCATTGTGACACGTGGTCCCATTGTTCCAGGAATAGAACACATCCAAGCATTGTGTTCTATGAATGGCATGATTCCTATCACAGTGTTCCATGGATGGAACACATCCTATTTACTGCAGGCAAGCAGCGCACCTAGCTGCTGCTGCTTCTACAAGCCACTAGAATACCGTCTGTCAGACAGGTGGACGTAGGCCGAACATTCAAATAACTCGCCAGATAAATCGTTGCTTTTCCATTTAATTCATATATGAATTAATTCAAAATTGAACAGTAAATTTCAAAGTTGGAAGGCCACAAGAGGGGGACAATGTTTCAAAAATGAAACGACATATCATTGCATGAGGGATGTGGTAGGAATTGAATGCTTGAATTAAGACTGGGGAAGTACTGAGGGGAAGGGGCTGCAGGCCTTGTAGCAGGTGGGTGTGCAGAAATGTAGCTATCCAAAGCCAAACACATTACTGCAGCTTGTCACACCTGTACCTACCAAGCAGCAAAGGCCAAGATAGATCGTTATTTTACTGACAGATTGAATACAGTGCAATGCCTCCCATATAGAGGTGAATAAGAGTAGTAGTAGTAGTAGTAGTAGTAGTAGTAGAAGAGTTGGCCAAGTTAAATCAAGGCTAAGGAATTGGAAATGTGCAACTTGGACCAAGAAAAACTAATTACAGAGCAACGACATTTGAAAAAAGCATTCAAATCATGCTTTGAAAACACTACTTGTGTATCCCAATTTCAATTCAATCTGTCTTTGGAAACCGCTTAAGAGAGTGAGGGCACCATTCTCAGAGGAACTGCAGATACTGAAATGATGCGTGGAGTGAAGTGAGCAAGCTATTTTTCCATCTCCCTGGCGAGCATCGCCCACCTGTCTGCTGAGGCTCCCTCAGCAGACTGAAGCTCACTACTACTGCGCAGCTGCTACAGACTGTGGGCTGCCCATTGTGACACGTGGTCCCATTGTGACACGTGGCCCCATTGTTCCAGGAATAGAACACATCCAAGCATTGTGTTCTTTGAATGGCATGATTCCTATCACAGTGTTCCATGGATGGAACACATCCTATTTACTGCAGGCAAGCAGCGCACCTAGCTGCTGCTGCTACAAGCCACTAGAATACCGTCTGTCAGACAGGTGGACGTAGGCCGAACATTCAAATAACTAGCCAGATAAATCGTTGCTTTTCCATTTAATTCATATATGAATTAATTCAAAATTGAACAGTAAATTTCAAAGTTGGAAGGCCACAAGAGGGGTACAATGTTTCAAAAACGAAACGACATATCATTGCAAGAGGGATGTGGTAGGAATTGAATGCTTGAATTAAGACTGGGGAAGTACTGAGGGGAAGGGGCTGCAGGCCTTGTAGCAGGTGGGTGTGCAGAAATGTAGCTATCCAAAGCCAAACACATTACTGCAGCTTGTCACACCTGTACCTACCAAGCAGCAAAGGCCAAGATAGATCATTATTTTACTGACAGATTGAATACAGTGCAATGCCTCCCATATAGAGGTGAATAAGAGTAGTAGTAGTAGTAGTAGTAGTAGTAGTAGTAGTAGTAGTAGTAGTAGTAGTAGAAGAAGAGTTGGTCAAGTTAAATCAAGGCTAAGGAATTGGAAATGTGCAATTTGTACCAAGAAAAACTAATTACAGAGCAACGACATTTGAAAAAAGCATTCAAATCATGCTTTGAAAACACTACTTGTGTATCCCGATTTATATTCAATCTGTCTTTGGAAACCACTTAAGAGAGTGAGTGCACCATTCTCAGAGGAACTGCAGATACTGAAATGATGTGTGGAGTGAAGTGAGCAAGCTATTTTTCCATCTCCCTGGCGAGCATCGCCCACCTGTCTGCTGAGGCTCCCTCAGCAGACTGAAGCTGACTACTACTGCGCAGCTGCTACAGACTGTGGGCGGCCCATTGTGACACGTGGTCCCATTGTGACACGTGGTCCCATTGTTCCAGGAATAGAACACATCCAAGCATTGTGTTCTATGAATGGCATGATTCCTATCACAGTGTTCCATGGATGGAACACATCCTATTTACTGCAGGCAAGCAGCGCACCTAGCTGCTGCTGCTGCTGCTGCTACAAGCCACTAGAATACAGTCTGTCAGACAGGTGGACGTAGGCCGAACATTCAAATAACTCGCCAGATAAATCGTTGCTTTTCCATTTAATTCATATATAAATTAATTCAAAATTGAACAGTAAATTTCAAAGTTGGAAGGCCACAAGAGGGGGACAATGTTTCAAAAATGAAACGACATATCATTGCATGAGGGATGTGGTAGGCATTGAATGCTTGAATTAAGACTGGGGAAGTACTGAGGGGAAGGGGCTGCAGGCCTTGTAGCAGGTGGGTGTGCAGAAATGTAGCTATCCAAAGCCAAACACATTACTGCAGCTTGTCACAACTGTACCTACCACGCAGCAAAGGCCAAGATAGATCGTTATTTTACTGACAGATTGAATACAGTGCAATGCCTCCCATATAGAGGTGAATAAGAGTAGTAGTAGTAGTAGTAGTAGTAGTATTAGAAGAGTTGGTCAAGTTAAATCAAGGCTAAGGAATTGGAAATGTGCAACTTGGACCAAGAAAAACTAATTACAGAGCAACGACATTTGAAAAAAGCATTCAAATCATGCTTTGAAAACACTACTTGTGTATCTCGATTTCAATTCAATCTGTCTTTGGAAACTGCTTAAGAGAGTGAGTGCACCATTCTCAGAGGAACTGCAGATACTGAAATGATGCGTGGAGTGAAGTGAGCAAGCTATTTTTCCATCTCCCTGGCGAGCATCGCCCACCTGTCTGCTGAGGCTCCCTCAGCAGACTGAAGCTGACTACTACTGTGCAGCTGCTACAGACTGTGGGCTGCCCATTGTGACACGTGGTCCCATTGTGACACGTGGTCCCATTGTTCCAGGAATAGAACACATCCAAGCATTGTGTTCTATGAATGGCATGATTCCTATCACAGTGTTCCATGGATGGAACACATCCTATTTACTGCAGGCAAGCAGCGCACCTAGCTGCTGCTGCTGCTGCTACAATCCACTAGAATACCGTCTGTCAGACAGGTGGACGTAGGCCGAACATTCAAATAACTCACCAGATAAATCGTTGCTTTTCAATTTAATTCATATATGAATTAATTCAAAATTGAACAGTAAATTTCAAAGTTGGAAGGCCACAAGAGGGGGGCAATGTTTCAAAAATGAAACGACATATCATTGCATGAGGGATGTGGTAGGAATTGAATGCTTGAATTAAGACTGGGGAAGTACTGAGGGGAAGGGGCTGCAGGCCTTGTAGCAGGTGGGTGTGCAGAAATGTAGCTATCCAAAGCCAAACACATTACTGCAGCTTGTCACACCTGTACCTACCAAGCAGCAAATGCCAAGATAGATCGTTATTTTACTGACAGATTGAATACAGTGCAATGCCTCCCATATAGAGGTGAATAAGAGTAGTAGTAGTAGTAGTAGTAGTAGTAGTAGTAGTAGTAGTAGTAGTAGTAGAAGAGTTGGTCAAGTTAAATCAAGGCTAAGGAATTGGAAATGTGCAACTTGGACCAAGAAAAACTAATTACAGAGCAACGACATTTGAAAAAAGCATTCAAATCATGCTTTGAAAACACTACTTGTATATCCCGATTTCAATTCAATCTGTCTTTGGAAACCGCTTAAGAGAGTGAGTGCACCATTCTCAGAGGAACTGCAGATACTGAAATGATGTGTGGAGTGAAGTGAGCAAGCTATTTTTCCATCTCCCTGGCGAGCATCGCCCACCTGTCTGCTGAGGCTCCCTCAGCAGACTGAAGCTGACTACTACTGCGCAGCTGCTACAGACTGTGGGCTGCCCATTGTGACACGTGGTCCCATTGTGACACGTGGTCCCATTGTTCCAGGAATAGAACACATCCAAGCATTGTGTTCTATGAATGGCATGATTCCTATCACAGTGTTCCATGGATGGAACACATCCTATTTACTGCAGGCAAGCAGCGCACCTAGCTGCTGCTGCTGCTGCTGCTGCTACAAGCCACTAGAATACCGTCTGTCAGACAGGTGGACGTAGGCCGAACATTCAAATAACTCGCCAGATAAATCGTTGCTTTTCCATTTAATTCATATATAAATTAATTCAAAATTGAACAGTAAATTTCAAAGTTGGAAGGCCACAAGAGGGGGACAATGTTTCAAAAATGAAACGACATATCATTGCATGAGGGATGTGGTAGGAATTGAATGCTTGAATTAAGACTGGGGAAGTACTGAGGGGAAGGGGCTGCAGGCCTTGTAGCAGGTGGGTGTGCAGAAATGTAGCTATCCAAAGCCAAACACATTACTGCAGCTTGTCACAACTGTACCTACCACGCAGCAAAGGCCAAGATAGATCGTTATTTTACTGACAGATTGAATACAGTGCAATGCCTCCCATATAGAGGTGAATAAGTGTAGTAGTAGTAGTAGTAGTAGTAGTAGTAGAAGAGTTGGTCAAGTTAAATCAAGGCTAAGGAATTGGAAATGTGCAACTTGGACCAAGAAAAACTAATTACAGAGCAACGACATTTGAAAAAAGCATTCAAATCATGCTTTGAAAACACTACTTGTGTATCCCGATTTCAATTCAATCTGTCTTTGGAAAACGCTTAAGAGAGTGAGTGCACCATTCTCAGAAGAACTGCAGATACTGAAATGATGCGTGGAGTGAAGTGAGCAAGCTATTTTTCCATCTCCCTGGCGAGCATCGCCCACCTGTCTGCTGAGGCTCCCTCAGCAGACTGAAGCTGACTACTACTGCGCAGCTGCTACAGACTGTGGGCTGCCCATTGTGACACGTGGTCCCATTGTGACACGTGGTCCCATTGTTCCAGGAATAGAGCACATCCAAGCATTGTGTTCTATGAATGGCATGATTCCTATCACAATGTTCCATGGATGGAACACATCCTATTTACTGCAGGCAAGCAGCGCACCTAGCTGCTGCTGCTGCTACAAGCCACTAGAATACCGTCTGTCAGACAGGTGGACGTAGGCCGAACATTCAAATAACTCGCCAGATAAATCGTTGCTTTTCCATTTAATTCATATATGAATTAATTCAAAATTGAACAGTAAATTTCAAAGTTGGAAGGCCACAAGAGGGGGACAATGTTTCAAAAATGAAACGACATATCATTGCATGAGGGATGTGGTAGGAATTGAATGCTTGAATTAAGACTGGGGAAGTACTGAGGGGAAGGGGCTGCAGGCCTTGTAGCAGGTGGGTGTGCAGAAATGTAGCTATCCAAAGCCAAACACATTACTGCAGCTTGTCACACCTGTACCTACCAAGCAGCAAAGGCCAAGATAGATCGTTATTTTACTGACAGATTGAATACAGTGCAATGCCTAGCATATAGAGGTGAATAAGAGTAGTAGTAGTAGTAGAAGAGTTGGTCAAGTTAAATCAAGGCTAAGGAATTGGAAATGTGCAACTTGGACCAAGAAAAACTAATTACAGAGCAACGACATTTGAAAAAAGCATTCAAATCATGCTTTGAAAACACTACTTGTGTATCCCGATTTCAATTCAATCTGTCTTTGGAAACTGCTTAAGAGAGTGAGTGCACCATTCTCAGAGGAACTGCAGATACTGAAATGATGCGTGGAGTGAAGTGAGCAAGCTATTTTTCCATCTCCATGGCGAGCATCGCCCACCTGTCTGCTGAGGCTCCCTCAGCAGACTGAAGCTGACTACTACTGCGCAGCTGCTACAGACTGTGGGCTGCCCATTGTGACATGTGGTCCCATTGTGACACGTGGTCCCATTGTTCCAGGAATATAACACATCCAAGCATTGTGTTCTATGAATGGCATGATTCCTATCACAGTGTTCCATGGATGGAACACATCCTATTTACTGCAGGCAAGCAGCGCACCTAGCTGCTGCTGCTGCTGCTACAATCCACTAGAATACCGTCTGTCAGACAGGTGGACGTAGGCCGAACATTCAAATAACTCACCAGATAAATCGATGCTTTTCAATTTAATTCATATATGAATTAATTCAAAATTGAACAGTATATTTCAAAGTTGGAAGGCCACAAGAGGGGGGCAATGTTTCAAAAATGAAACGACATATCATTGCATGAGGGATGTGGTAGGAATTGAATGCTTGAATTAAGACTGGGGAAGTACTGAGGGGAAGGGGCTGCAGGCCTTGTAGCAGATGGGTGTGCAGAAATGTAGCTATCCAAAGCCAAACACATTACTGCAGCTTGTCACACCTGTACCTACCAAGCAGCAAAGGCCAAGATAGATCGTTATTTTACTGACAGATTGAATACAGTGCAATGCCTCCCATATAGAGGTGAATAAGAGTAGTAGTAGTAGTAGTAGTAGTAGTAGTAGTAGTAGTAGTAGTAGAAGAGTTGGTCAAGTTAAATCAAGGCTAAGAAATTGGAAATGTGCAACTTGGACCAAGAAAAACTAATTACAGAGCAACGACATTTGAAAAAAGCATTCAAATCATGCTTTGAAAACACTACTTGTGTATCCCAATTTCAATTCAATCTGTCTTTGGAAACCGCTTAAGAGAGTGAGTGCACCATTCTCAGAGGAACTGCAGATACTGAAATGATGCGTGGAGTGAAGTGAGCAAGCTATTTTTCCATCTCCCGGGCGAGCATCGCCCACCTGTCTGCTGAGGCTCCCTCAGCAGACTTAAGCTGACTACTACTGCGCAGCTGCTACAGACTGTGGGCTGCCCATTGTGACACGTGGTCCCATTGTGACACGTGGCCCCATTGTTCCAGGAATAGAACACATCCAAGCATTGTGTTCTGTGAATGGCATGATTCCTATCACAGTGTTCCATGGATGGAACACATCCTATTTACTGCAGGCAAGCAGCGCACCTAGCTGCTGCTGCTGCTGCTACAAGCCACTAGAATACCGTCTGTCAGACAGGTGGACGTAGGCCGAACATTCAAATAACTCGCCAGATAAATCGTTGCTTTTCCATTTAATTCATATATGAATTAATTCAAAATTGAACAGTAAATTTCAAAGTTGGAAGGCCACAAGAGGGGGACAATGTTTCAAAAATGAAACGACATATCATTGCATGAGGGATGTGGTAGGAATTGAATGCTTGAATTAAGACTGGGGAAGTACTGAGGGGAAGGGGCTGCAGGCCTTGTAGCAGGTGGGTGTGCAGAAATATAGCTTTCCAAAGCCAAACACATTACTGCAGCTTGTCACACCTGTACCTACCAAGCAGCAAAGGCCAAGATAGATCGTTATTTTACTGACAGATTGAATACAGTGCAATGCCTCCCATATAGAGGTGAATAAGAGTAGTAGTAGTAGTAGTAGTAGTAGTAGTAGAAGAGTTGGTCAAGCTAAATCAAGGCCAAGGAATTGGAAATGTGCAACTTGGACCAAGAAAAACTAATTACAGAGCAACGACATTTGAAAAAAGCATTCAAATCATGCTTTGAAAACACTACTTGTGTATCCCGATTTCAATTCAATCTGTCTTTGGAAACCGCTTAAGAGAGTGAGTGCACCATTCTCAGAGGTACTGCAGATACTGAAATGATGCGTGGAGTGAAGTGAGCAAGCTCTTTTTCCATCTCCCTTGCGAGCATCGCCCACCTGTCTGCTGAGGCTCCCTCAGCAGACTGAAGCTGACTACTACTGCGCAGCTGCTACAGACTGTGGGCTGCCCATTGTGACACGTGGTCCCATTGTGACACGTGGTCCCGTTGTTCCAGGAATAGAACACATGCAAGCATTGTGTTCTATGAATGCTGCTGCTGCTGCTGCTACAAGCCACTAGAATACCGTCTGTCAGACAGGTGGACGTAGGCCGAACATTCAAATAACTCGCCAGAGAAATCGTTGCTTTTCCATTTAATTCATATCTGTGTCTCTCCCTCTTTCTTGCACAGGATGAACAGGATGAAGCATTTCCTGCCCACCTGCCCTGTTTATAATCATTGTCCTAAAATGTTTTAATTATTGCTTGTATGATAAATGCTTTATTGTATTTTTGAACTTACCATTGTATATTTTGTTCCAGGTTCAATTTTATCATGGCTATAAAGTGTTAACAGCATTAACCTTCTAAGCCCAATTTAGTGCCGTCTACCAAATTGACAGACACCCATCTATGGGTCTCTCATCCCTCCAGTGTGGCAAAGGATGGGCCATGTATATATGGAGGATACTGGGTCGATACTCTGAAGCTTGCTCTCGTTTGCAATGTCAGTTTTGTATAGTGCTGCTTTCTTTAGAGGATACTTTTATTGATAGATCTATATTTCTATGAGTGCATAAATACTATTATATAAACCCACACAATGAAGGATTTCTTACTATCAGACATTAGGTAGCATTCACACAGGCAGGGCTGTCACCAGGAATTTTGAAGCCCCATATTGGCAAAGTTTTTTGGCCCCCTTGAGATTCTGCCCAGGCTCCACCTCAGGCCCTCCTCCACCCCTTGAACCTTCCACAGTCCTCTGCCCAGTCTTGGAAAAACTCCACTTCTGCATCACGTCCTCACCAATCACACATTAGTAGTTCCCATCGAACACCAGATCACATACAGCCATCAGCTTTTGTTTTTGCCAAAAGATTTTTTAAGCCCCCACCACAAGGAAGACTCTTTTGATCGGGCCCTACTCTATTAAACAGCAAATAGATGAAGCTGCGACTCAAGGAGAAGTCATTATTATGGGGGACTTCAACTACCCTGAAATACATTGGGGAACAGAAACCTGCAGCTCCAGCAAAGGTAATAGGTTTTTGACTACTATGAGAGACAATTACCTTTCACAACTGGTTCAGGACCCAACAAGAGGGGGGGGCACTGCTAGACCTAATATTAACCAACAGGCCAGACCGCATATCAAATGTAAGGGTTGGGGGTCACTTGGGTAACAGTGATCACAAATTAATAAGTTTTCATGTATCCTTTAATAAGAAGTGTAGTAGAGGGGTTACAAGTAGAGTTGAGCGACTTTTGGTTTTTTAGGGTCGCGTTTCGTTTCGTGAAACCCGACTTTTCCAAAAGTCGGGTCGAGCAAGATCGTCCGATTATAGGGAAAAGTCGGGGTCGTCCCGAAACACGAAACCCAATGTAAGTCAATGGGGAATAAAAGTCGGCAGTGAGAGGAGGACAGGAAACACACCAACAGTGCCCATTTGAATGCCAAAAGCATCAATTCTTCTTACTTAAGCTTGTCAACCTTAATTAACTTCATAATATAAGTTACGCACTGAAAAATGGGTGTTATTTGGCTAAAGTTGTGGGGGGGGGAGGGCTGGCTGCAGGTTTTCATGTGCCCTGGGCGAAAGAGCGCCCCTTTAACACATACCACAACTCATCATGCTCCGATACGTCAAAGATAACTCAAAATAACCTGATTTAAAGGCAATACCACAAAAAACACGTGAAAAAAAAAAAAAAAATATATATATATTTTTTATATAACAATAATAATGAAATGGTTATAATTCTATTAGTATACCTTTTTCAACGTGTATAAGTGTGTGCCACTGGAAGAATGGTAGACCATTCGAGAAAAGATTTGTAAACCGAATCAAAGAAAAACCCAAATTTTGGTCAAAAAATGTATATAAAAATTAAATAAGATATATGAATAATAAAAAAGTCATAAAACAGATATACGATTAAAATACCTTTATTAAGTAATAGTAATACGAATACATATAAAAAAGATGTGTGCTCAAAAGAATTTTATATATACACCTATATAGGTTAATAAAGCACGGCGTTCCCCATTAATAAATAACTATATTTTATCCCTCTATACATTGGCTCCTTAAAAAAGTGACATAAAATATATGGAGACCATATAGGCTCAAACAAGTGTCTGTGCATAGAACCATGTGGTGATGCAAAACAATCAGCAAGGAGAGAAACCAATGTGATGGTATAAAGTGCAAAAAATGCAAATTCCAAAAATAAATAAATAAAAAAAAAAAAAAGAGTGAGTGTAGGGGAAAGGAGGGAAGAATAGAGGGTATATACCTTGGAGGAACGCTGCTGGATGAGCTACACACGCCCGACGTACGTTTCGGAATGAATCCTTCGTCAGGGGGTCGGAGAGGTCCCTGAGCAGACAATGGCTGAATGTCATCAAGGATTCCCTCCTCCTCTTCCTCCTCATCAACATTGGCTGCAGACGCCTGCTCCTTAAGGTGCGTCAAAGTTTGCATGAGCAGACGCATAAGTGGGATGCTCATGCTTAGGATGGCGTCGTCTGCGCTTACCAGCCGTGTGCATTCCTCAAAACACTGAAGGACTTTACAAAGGTCTTTCAGTTTCGACCACTGCACGCCTGTCAACTCCATGTCTGCTCTCAAAGTGCCTGGCCGTGTATCCTCCCACAAATGCATTATGGCCTGCCTCTGCTCGCACAGCCGCTCCACCATGTGCAGGGTGGAGTTCCACCTTGTTGCAATGTCGATAATGAGGCGGTGGTTGGGAAGGTGGAGCAATCGCTGCAGCTTCTGCATACGAACGGAGTGTACAGGCGACCGGCGGATGTGCGCGCACAGTCTTCGCACCTTCTGGAGCAGGGCTGTTAACTCCGGATAATTTTTGAGGAAGCACTGCACCACCAGGTTCAAGGTGTGAGCCAAGCAAGGTATGTGGCTGAGTTTTGAAAGGGCTATGGCTGCCACAAAATTACGGCCGTTATCACTAACTACCTTGCCTGCCTCAAGATGTACACTGCCCAGCCATGACTCAGTTTGTCGCTTCAAGTACTCGGCCAGCACCTCGGCGGTGTGTCTGTCGCCCAAACACATCATCTGCAACACAGCCTGCTGACGCTTTCCACTAGCTGCTCGATAGGGGGACACATCGTTTGCAACAGTGGCAGCTGCAGATGGAGTGCTTGTACAACTGCGCTCTGTGGACGAGCTTTCGCTTCTGGAGGAGGAGGAGGAGGAGGAGGAGGAGGAGGGTCGAACGCCTACAGCCAACTGTTTCCTATACCGTGGGCTAGGCAGCACTGTCCCACCACCGCTGTCCCCTGTGGACCCTGCATCCACCACATTAACCCAGTGCGCAGTGATGGACACGTAACGGCCCTGGCCATGCCGACTGGACCATGCATCAGTTGTGAGGTGCACCTTTCCGCTCACTGACTGCTTGAGTGCATGGACAATGCGGTCTTTCACATGATGGTGGAGGGCTGGGATGGCTTTGCGAGAGAAGAAGTGGCGACTGGGTAGGTCATAGCGTGGTACTGCATAGGCCATGAGTTCGCGGAAAGCTGTGCTTTCCACCAACCGAAAGGGCATCATCTCAAACGAGATTAGTTTGGCAATGTGGGCGTTCAAACCCAGTGTACGTGGATGAGAGACTGAGTACTTTCTTGACCTACTCATAGTGTCTGGGAGGGTGAGCTGGACTTGAGAGCTGCATATGGTGGAAGTAGCGGTGGACAGGGCGGACTGAGAGAGGGTTGATGATGGTGATGGAGTTGGTGTTCTTTCTGATGGCCTAGAATCAGTCTTTCATTGATATAACTGTTACGGTTCTAAGTAGGAACCAGAGAGTGGACCCTCTGGGTCGTGGCTCCAGAGCCCCCGAGGGCGAGCGGCCCAGGTGATGACCACCCCCTATACAGGGAGTGTTAGGGGCAGGCCCAAG
Organism: Dendrobates tinctorius; assembly: GCF_039654945.1. Lineage (NCBI taxonomy): Eukaryota > Metazoa > Chordata > Amphibia > Anura > Dendrobatidae > Dendrobates > Dendrobates tinctorius. The sequence goes on along the minus strand of NW_027361744.1, from coordinate 9,247,565 downwards.
GGGGGTGAGACCACGACAGCCGGAACCAAAGGGACGACCCAGGGAGTGTACAGAGGGAAAGGCCAAAGGATACTGACTAGAGTAGACCCGGAGCAGGAGGAAACAGAACGTAGGGAACCAGGACCGATCAGGATGGAGCCAGGGCAGGAACGCTGGAAGAAAGAAGGAAGGAAGGTTAGGGGCAACTGACCTAGGGGTACAGACGGAACCCTAGCTAAGGGGCTACCGATGACAGCAGCAGGGAAGGACCCGGCGAGGGTCAGGCACAGAGGCAGCAGAGGGAGCTGAGCAGGGGTCCAGATGGGGCTATGGAGCGGAGAGCAGAGCGCAGACTAGGAGAGAGGGGGGACCTGAGAGTCGGGGCGACGCTGCGCAGGAACGCCAAGCGCCACAGAGAAAGACAAACAGGCGTCTTACCATTCAAGACGCGAGACAGAAATACCCGGTGGGCGCCGCCATGTTGGGGAGGAGCCACCGGGTCACGTGCTCCCAGGATGCCCCGCGGTCAGAAACGAGCGAGTGCGCATGTGCGTGCCTCTGACGCGCCGTGACCCTGCAAAGCCAGACAGGGCACGGCGCGAGGATGAAGGAGGGATGCACCGGGAGGAGGGGGACCCCAGGTGAGCATCGGGGCACGTAATAGTACCCCCTCTCTTACTCCCCTCCTTCTTCAGGCGGGATAGAAACCTTCTCATGATATGAGGAGCATTGATGTTCTCCCGGGGCTCCCATGACCTTTCCTCAGGACCGAATCCTTCCCAATCTACCAGAAAGAAGGTTCTACCTCGGACGGTCCTCTTTGCCAGGATGTCCCTGACATCAAAGACGTCCCCAGCGGAGCTAGGTTGCGGAGCGTGGGACGAGGCTGGCTGAAAGCGATTAAAACACTGAGGGTTTGAGAAGCGACACATGGAAAGTGTTGGGGATCCGCAGAGAGGCAGGCAATTTTAGTTTATAGGTTACATCATTGATGCGAGCCAAAACCTCAAAGGGGCCAACGTAACGTGGACCTAACTTATAAGAGGGGATTTTAAGTCGGAGGAAGCGCGAGGACAGCCAGACCTTATCGCCTGGATGATAAGGAGGGGTGTCCAGGCGCCTCTTGTCGGCGTATCTTTTCATCCGATCGCTAGCTCTCTCAAGGGACCTTTTAGTCTCCTCCCAAATTTTAGAGAATTCTGAGGACAAGGAGTCCGCCGCCGGCACGCCCGAGGTGGGGGACACGGGAAGGGGAATGCCCGGATGCTGCCCAAAAACTATGAAAAAGGGAGATTTGGAAGAGGACTCGTTGGGGTGATTGTTGTGAGCAAATTCCGCCCAGGGAAGCAGTGAGACCCAGTTACTTTGGTGTGCATTAGAAAAATGTCGAAGATAAGTGGTTAACACCTGATTGATCCGCTCCACTTGGCCGTTGAATTGTGGATGATAGGCGGAGGAGAAATCCAGGACTACCCCCATTGAGCTAGAGAGAGCTCTCCAGAAACGAGAGGTGAATTGAACACCACGGTCAGACACGATGTGCTGGGGAAAACCATGAAGTCGGAAAACATGATGCACGAAGATCTTCGCCAACTCGGGCGCAGAAGGCAGACCAGGTAGCGGGATGAAATGAGCCATTTTGGAAAAACGGTCTACCACCACCAAAATGACAGAGCAGCCGGAAGATGGAGGTAGATCCATGACGAAATCCATGGCGATGTGGCTCCAGGGAACTGATGGAACCGGCAAAGGATGTAAGAGACCAGAGGGTAGCTGTCGTGGAATCTTATTCCGGGCGCAGGATGAGCAAGAAGCGGTAAATTCCAGGACGTCCTGGCGGAGTGAAGGCCACCAATAATGGCGGGAGATGAGGGATAGAGTCCTCTTGGCTCCGACATGCCCGGCGAACTTAGAAGAGTGTCCCCAGTGCAGAACCCTTACTCTGTCATGGTCCAATACCAAGGTCTTGCCTGGTGGTGGGTTGACCAAACTTAGAGGGGCTAGGGTGACGATTTTTGCTGGATCGATGATGTGAGCGGGGCTCTCTTCATCGGTCGGGAGAAATGATCTTGATAGGGCATCAGCTATGATGTTCTTATTACCCGGACGAAAGCGGAGCTCGAAATCAAAGCGTCCAAAAAATAGGGACCATCGGGCTTGCCGGGGATTGAGCCTTTGGGCAGACTGAACATAGGCCAAATTCTTGTGGTCTGTAAATATCGTAAAGGGATGGACAGCTCCTTCGAGAAGGTAACGCCATTCCTCTAAAGCCAGTTTGATTGCCAGTAGTTCCTTGTCCCCAATGGAGTAATTGCGTTCGGGGGGAGAAAAGGCTTTAGAAAAGAACCCACAGGTGACAGTCCGGCCAGAGGAGGTTCTTTGCAGGAGAACCACCCCCGCTCCCACGGAGGATGCGTCGACCTCGAGAATGAAGGGTCTCTCGGCATCAGGACGGTGGAGAACGGGCGCTGTAGCGAATTCTCTCTTCAGAGTTTGAAAGGCGTCTTCTGCCTCGGGAGGCCAGAGGCGGGGATTGGCTCCTTTGCGCACGAGAGCAGAGATGGGCTTGGTTATGGTGGAAAAATGAGGAACGAATTGCCTATAATAGTTAGCAAAGCCGAGAAAGCGTTGAATGGCTTTGAGACCAAGGGGACGGGGCCAGGCCAGGATCGTGGACACTTTCTCGGGATCCATCCTCAACCCAGACTTCGAAACGATATACCCAAGGAACGGCAGAGACGGTTGTTCGAAGGCGCATTTCTCCAACTTGGCAAATAGGTGGTTCTCTCTTAGACGCTGCAACACTTGCCGTACATCTCGTCGATGGGTGGAGAGATCTGGAGAGAAGACAAGAATGTCGTCAAGATAAACCACGACACAGGAGTAAAGGAGATCCCGAAAAATATCGTTAACGAGCTCCTGGAATACCGCTGGTGCGTTACAGAGGCCAAACGGCATCACCAGGTATTCATAGTGACCGTCACGGGTGTTGAATGCGGTCTTCCACTCATCCCCAGCGCGAATTCGGACCAAGTTATAGGCTCCTCGAAGATCAAGTTTGGTAAATATGTGCGCCCCTCTCAGGCGATCAAAGAGTTCGGGGATGAGGGGTAACGGGTACTTGTTCTTAATCGTGATGCTGTTCAGACCTCTGTAATCAATGCACGGGCGGAGCGACCCGTCCTTCTTCTTGACAAAAAAGAAGCCTGCGCCCGCAGGGGAGGAAGACTTCCGTATGAAACCCTTGGCTAAGTTCTCTTGAACGTATTCCGACATGGCTTGCGTCTCTGCCAGCGAGAGCGGATAAATCCTACCCCGCGGAGGAGTGGCTCCAGGGACGAGCTCGATGGGGCAATCATAGGGTCGGTGAGGCGGAAGGTTCTCGGACTCCCTCTTGTCAAAAACATCTGAAAAAGAGCTGTAAGCAACGGGCAACCCGGAGGTTAAGGAGGGGGAAGGAGAACCACCCACGGGATGCAGCGGCAGCAGACACCCAGACCTACAGGACTCCCCTAGCGCAGGATATTACCCTTATGCCAGTCTAAGGTAGGGCCGTGGGCTCGTAGCCAGGGAAGGCCTAAAAGGATAGGGTGAGAGATGCTCGCTAGGACATAAAAAGCAATCCTCTCCTTGTGTAGGGCCCCTACCTGGAGTTCTACCTCATGGGTGACCAAGGTAATGGTCTCTTGGAGAGGTTTACCGTCCACGGAAGCAAGGATCCGTGGAGTTTCTAAGGTCTTGACCGGGACCGAAAATTTAAGAACCTCTTTGAGCCTAATAAAATTTCCCGCTGCGCCGGAATCCACATAGGCTGCCAGAGAAAAACGTTTTCCACCAACGTGCAACAAGACAGACAGAGTGAGGGGTAGAGAGGTATCATACACACCTAGGGAGGCCTCTCTTACCTGACCTAGGCGGAGGAGTTTTCCGGACGTTCCGGGCAGGTACGGACCAGATGGGAGTCACTACCACAGTAGAAGCAGAGACCGTGAGTGCGTCTTTCCTCCCGGCGTTGTCCAGATACCTTAAGCCGGTCTACTTGCATGGGTTCAGGCATGGAAGCAGAAGCGGATATTCCGGGCCGGAGACAGGGTAGACCGCGAATGGTTGGGGAAGCACGGGGAAGTCTCCTCTCGCGAGCACGTTCCTGGAACCTAAGGTCGATACGTGTGGCTAGCGAAATGAGATCTTCTAAAGCAGTGGGAGTATCCCGCCCAGCTAACTCATCCTTAATTCGACCCGCGAGGCCTCGCCAAAAGGCCCCTACCAAGGCCTCGTTATTCCATCCCAAATCAGAAGACAAGGTTCGGAATCGGATGGCATACTGACCCACGGTTTGGGACCCTTGGTGGAGGTTAAATAAAGATTCCGTAGTAGAGGCCAGGCGACCCGGCTCGTCGAACACTCGACGAAACGTCTCGAAGAAAGTACTTAGCTGGGAGACTACCGGATCATCACGTTCCCAGAGGGGGTTAACCCACGCTAAAGCGTCTCCCTCAAGATGGGAGACAACAAAAGCCACCTTAGCCCGCTCAGTGGGATATTGCAGGGGCAGGAGCTCGAAATGGAGGCGGCATTGATTCAGGAAACCTCGGCACAGCTTGGGATCCCCGTTATAGCGGGGCGGCTTAGCTAAACGGGGTGGCGGGTGAGGCGCCTGGGCTGGAACGGGGGCTGCAGCAGCCGACTGTAAGGAGAGTAGGCGGTCATCTATGGAGGCCATATAACTGAGTATATGGGTCTGGGTATCTCTTTGCTGGGCCAGTTCCTGCTGCAGTCCAGCCAGTTGGGAGGCATTCCCAGGGTCAGAGGACTGGAGTCCGGAAAGACGAGAATCCATGGATTTCATGAAAGCCATGATACGAGTTTGATTCTCCCGCAAAAACAGCAACTCCTTTTGAGCCGCACGGCTCCAGCGGGGTCCATGGCCTGTTTGTTCTGTTACGGTTCTAAGTAGGAAACAGAGAGTGGACCCTCTGGGTCGTGGCTCCAGAGCCCCCGAGGGCGAGCGGCCCAGGTGATGACCACCCCCTATACAGGGAGTGTTAGGGGCAGGCCCAAGGGGGGTGAGACCACGACAGCCGGAACCAAAGGGACGACCCAGGGAGTGTACAGAGGGAAAGGCCAAAGGATACTGACTAGAGTAGACCCGGAGCAGGAGGAAACAGAACGTAGGGAACCAGGACCGATCAGGATGGAGCCAGGGCAGGAACGCTGGAAGAAAGAAGGAAGGAAGGTTAGGGGGAACTGACCTAGGGGTACAGACGGAACCCTAGCTAAGGGGCTACCGATGACAGCAGCAGGGAAGGACCCGGCGAGGGTCAGGCACAGAGACAGCAGAGGGAGCTGAGAGGGGGTCCAGATGGGGCTATGGAGCGGAGAGCAGAGCGCAGACTAGGAGAGAGGGGGGACCTGAGAGTCGGGGCGACGCTGCGCAGGAACGCTAAGTGCCACAGAGAAAGACAAACAGGCGTCTTACCATTCAAGACGCCAGACAGAAATACCCGGTGGGCGCCGCCATGTTGGGGAGGAGCCACCGGGTCACGTGCTCCCAGGATGCCCCGCGGTCAGAAACGAGCGAGTGCGCATGTGCGTGCCTCTGACGCGCCGTGACCCTGCAAAGCCAGACAGGGCATGGCGCGAGGATGAAGGAGGGATGCACCGGGAGGAGGGGGACCCCAGGTGAGCATCGGGGCACGTAATAATAACAGTGGGATTCCCTGACTGCTGTGGCCTTGCAACGACACCTCAACATTTGCTGCTGTGCTAACCGGTGGGCTTACAGTGGGGGAAACAATGTAGCGTTGCTGACTACCTTCGTTGTGATCAGTTGCACATGTGGCAATTGAGGTTTGGTGTTGTGTCCACGCTTGCAAGTGCATGCTGGTTAAATGTCTAAGCATGCAACTGGTATTCAAATTTTTCAGATTTTTCCCTCGGCTAAAGGTCTTTGCGCACTTCTTACAGATAACCTTGGCCTGATCATGAGGATTTTGTTCAAAAAAGTGCCACACTGCACTCTTCCTACTTTGGCAGACATTTTGCGGCCTAGCACGCTGTGATCTTTTGACCCTCTGGACAAGCTGTCCAGCAACTCTTTTGATGTTTGGAACCTGTCTTTGGAGTGCTCCGGGCCTGCCAGATAACAGCTGTTGCGATGTCGATGTCTGCTGTGGATGGTCCTCATCTGAGCTATTGGAAGCAGAACCCTCTTCCCCCAATGGATGCCAATCTGGGTCAACAACTGGGTCATCCATCACCTCCTCTTCTATGTCATGTGCACCTTTCTCTGTGTCACCATGTATGGTGGTATAGTGTGCGGGAAGGGGCACCTGAGTCTCATCAGGGTCAAAATCTGGCTCTGTACACTGCGAGGACAATGTAGTGCTCTGAGTGAATGTACCAGCAGAATCATCCATCAGCGGCTGTGCATCAGTGCACTCCATGTCACATTCATCTTGGCCTGGGTAATTCACCATTTGACTTGATAATCCAGGCATGGTATGTGAAAACAGCTCCATGGAGTAATCAGTAGTATGGCCTGCGTCATCCTTCAATCTTGGTTGGGGTGAAGGACACAAGGAAAGGTGTGGTTCATGAACATGAGCCTCCAATGACGACTCAGTGCTTTTACTTTTTACAACTGAAGAAGAGGAGGCGATAGAGCTGGAGGCTGAGTCAGCAATGTAAGACAAAACTTTTTCCTGATGCTCTGCCTTTAAAAGCGGTTTGCCAACTCCTAGAAAACTAAGCGTTCGAGGCCTTATGTAGCCAGACGATGACGCAGGGTCAGCACCTCCTGCATTCGGTCCTATTTTGCTCTTGCCACTACCATCAGATCCACCACCAACACCATCATTACCAGCTGCCAACCCCCGCCCAATTCCACGGCCTCTTCCACCAGCCTTCCTCATTTTTGGTAGAAATGTAGACAAAATCCAACAAACTATATAGTAATGTAAAACAAGGTACAAGGTGTCTATAGGACAGGGGAGATTTAGAATTTCTGCACACACTTGTGGACAGTGGACACTTTTGGATTGTGTGAGGCCCACTGATATCTGAGCGCTATGTGACACGCTCGATGGCACAGCTGCCTGTGACCAAAGTGATGAGAGGATAATGGAGATTTTGAATCTCTGCGTACACTTTTGGACACTGGACACTTGTAGATTGTGTGAGGCCCACTGATATCTGAGCGCTATGTGACCAAAGTGACGAGAGGATAATGGAGATTTTGAATCTCTGCGTACACTTTTGGACACTGGACACTTGTGGATTGTGTGAGGCCCACTGATATCTGAGCGCTATGTGACACGCTCGATGGCACAGCTGCCTGTGACCAAAGTGACGAGAGGATAATGGAGATTTTGAATCTCTGCGTACACTTTTGGACACTGGACACTTGTGGATTGTGTGAGGCCCACTGATATCTGAGCGCTATGTGACACGCTCGATGGCACAGCTGCCTGTGACCAAAGTGACGAGAGGATAATGGAGATTTTGAATCTCTGCGTACACTTTTGGACACTGGACACTTGTGGATTGTGTGAGGCCCACTGATATCTGAGCGCTATGTGACACGCTCGATGGCACAGCTGCCTGTGACCAAAGTGACGAGAGGATAATGGAGATTTTGAATCTCTGCGTACACTTTTGGACACTGGACACTTGTGGATTGTGTGAGGCCCACTGATATCTGAGCGCTATGTGACACGCTCGATGGCACAGCTGCCTGTGACCAAAGTGACGAGAGGATAATGGAGATTTTGAATCTCTGCGTACACTTTTGGACACTGGACACTTGTAGATTGTGTGAGGCCCACTGATATCTGAGCGCTATGTGACACGCTCGATGGCACAGCTGCCTGTGACCAAAGTGACGAGAGGATAATGGAGATTTTGAATCTCTGCGTACACTTTTGGACACTGGACACTTGTAGATTGTGTGAGGCCCACTGATATCTGAGCGCTATGTGACACGCTCGATGGCACAGCTGCCTGTGACCAAAGTGACGAGAGGATAATGGAGATTTTGAATCTCTGCGTACACTTTTGGACACTGGACACTTGTGGATTGTGTGAGGCCCACTGATATCTGAGCGCTATGTGACACGCTCGATGGCACAGCTGCCTGTGACCAAAGTGACGAGAGGATAATGGAGATTTTGAATCTCTGCGTACACTTTTGGACACTGGACACTTGTGGATTGTGTGAGGCCCACTGATATCTGAGCGCTATGTGACACGCTCGATGGCACAGCTGCCTGTGACCAAAGTGACGAGAGGATAATGGAGATTTTGAATATCTGCGTACACTTTTGGACACTGGACACTTGTGGATTGTGTGAGGCCCACTGATATCTGAGCGCTATGTGACACGCTCGATGGCACAGCTGCCTGTGACCAAAGTGACGAGAGGATAATGGAGATTTTGAATCTCTGCGTACACTTTTGGACACTGGACACTTGTGGATTGTGTGAGGCCCACTGATATCTGAGCGCTATGTGACACGCTCGATGGCACAGCTGCCTGTGACCAAAGTGACGAGAGGATAATGGAGATTTTGAATCTCTGCGTACACTTTTGGACACTGGACACTTGTAGATTGTGTGAGGCCCACTGATATCTGAGCGCTATGTGACACGCTCGATGGCACAGCTGCCTGTGACCAAAGTGACGAGAGGATAATGGAGATTTTGAATCTCTGCGTACACTTTTGGACACTGGACACTTGTGGATTGTGTGAGGCCCACTGATATCTGAGCGCTATGTGACACGCTCGATGGCACAGCTGCCTGTGACCAAAGTGACGAGAGGATAATGGAGATTTTGAATCTCTGCGTACACTTTTGGACACTGGACACTTGTGGATTGTGTGAGGCCCACTGATATCTGAGCGCTATGTGACACGCTCGATGGCACAGCTGTGACAAAAGTGACTAGAGGATAAGGGAGATTGGATTGCTTTTAAAAAAGCAGTTTGCAGAGCAGTGGGTAAACAGCAATGCCAGCGTGTCAGGAAGCCTTAAAAGGCAGCCCAACAACCAATACCACTGATACACCACAATATAGCCTCCCCTTGCACTGCACACACAGTGACTTGTGTGTTGTGCAGGCCAAATCGCTAGCAGCAGAAGCAGTTTTTTTGTCTTCTTCCCTGCCTAACGCTCTCCCTACAGAATCAGCAGCAACCTCTCCCTATACTAAGATCGGCAGAAGTAAGATGGCGGTCGGCGTGCACGCCCTTTTATACCCCCTGTGACGCCCACCAAAGCAAGCCAATCACTTGCATGCCCTTCTGAAAGATGGTGGTGACCCGTGCCTAGGTCATCACGTTGCCCACAGTGTCCGTGGATCCTGATTGGCTGAAAAAGAGCGCAAAACAAACTTTTGAAACGCGACTTTGGCGCGTAAGTCGCCGACCTCGTGGCCGACCTCATTCTAGGGTCGGGTTTCGTTTCATGAAACCCGACTTTGCCAAAAGTCGGCGACTTTTGAATTTTTTCGACCCGTTTCGCTCAACTCTAGTTACAAGGTCACTAAACTTCAGGATAGCAAATTTCCAACAGATGAGAGATGATCTTGGTGGAATTAACTGGGACGATATCCTGAGACATAAAAATACACAAAGAAAATGGGAGACGTTTATTAGCATCCTGAATAGGACCTGTGCACAATATATACCGTATGGGAATAAACATGCGAGAAATAGGAAGAATCCACTATGGCTAAATAGAGCTGTAAGGGGCGCAATAAGGGACAAAAATAAAGCATTTAGCGAATTAAAGCAAATAGGTAGTGATGAAGTATTAACTAAATACAGAAGATTAAATAAATTCTGTAAAAAGCAAATCAAGACAGCAAAGATTGAGACAGAGAGACTCATTGCCAGAGAAAGTAAAAATAATCCCAAAATATTCTTTAACTACATAAATAGTAAGAAACTTAAAAATGATAGTGTTGGCCCCCTTAAAAATAGTCTGGGTGAAATGGTGGATGAGGATGAGGAAAAAGCCAATATGCTAAATGACTTTTTTTCAACAGTGTTTACACAAGAAAATCCCATGACGGATAACATGATCAGGGATAAAAATTCTCTGTTAAATGTCACCTGCTTAACCCAGCAGGAAGTACGGCGGCGTCTAAAAATCACTAAAATTGACAAATCCCCGGGCCCGGATGGGATACACCTCCGAGTACTGCAGGAATTAAGCACAGTCATAGATAGACCATTATTTTTAATCTTTAAAGATTCCATAATAACAGGGTCTGTACCACAGGACTGGCGTATAGCAAATGTGGTGCCAATATTCAAAAAGGGGACAAAAACTGAACTTGGAAATTATAGGCCAGTAAGTTTAACCTCAACTGTGGGTAAAATCCTGGAGGGTTTTCTAAAAGATACTATACTGGAGTATCTGGAGAAGAATAACCTCATGACCCAATATCAACATGGGTTTACAAGGGACAGTTCCTGTCAGACTAATCTGATAAGCTTTTATGAAGAGGTAAGTTCTGGACTGGACCAAGGGAATGCAGTGGATGTGGTGTACATGGACTTTTCAAAAGCTTTTGATACGGTGCCACACAAAAGGTTGATACATAAAATGAGAACAATGGGGATAGGGGAAAATATGTGTAGGTGGTTTAAGAGCTGGCTCAGGGATAGGAAACAAAGGGTGGTTATTAATGGAGCACACTCAGACTGGGTCACGGTTAGCAGTGGGGTACCACAGGGGTCAGTTTTGGGCCCGCTTCTTTTTAACATATTTATTAATGACCTTGTAGGGGGCATAGAGAGTAGAATTTCAATATTTGCAGATGACACTAAACTCTGCAGGGTAATCAATACAGAGGAGGACAATTTTATATTACAGGAGGATTTATGTAAACTAGAAGCTTGGGCTGATAAATGGCAAATGAGCTTTAATGGGGATAAATGTAAGGTCATGCACTTGGGTAGAACGAGCAAGATGTATAATTATGTGCTTAATTGTAAAACTCTGGGCAAAACAATCACTGAAAAAGACCTGGGTGTATGGGTGGACGACAAACTCACATTTAGCGGCCAGTGTCAGGCAGCTGCTGCAAAGGCAAATAAAATAATGGGATGCATTAAAAGAGGCATAGATGCTCATGAGGAGAACATAATTTTACCTCTATATAAGTCACTAGTGCGACCACACTTAGAATACTGTGTACAGTTCTGGTCTCCGGTATATAAGAAAGACATAGCTGAACTGGAGCGGGTGCAGAGAAGAGCGACCAAGGTTATTAGGGAACTAGGGGGTCTGCAATACCAAGACAGGTTATTACATTTGGGGTTATTTAGTTTGGAGAATCGAAGGCTTAGGGGTGATCTTATTACAATGTATAAATATATGCGGGGACAAACCAAGAGCTTTCTAATGATATTTTTACTCTTAGACCTGTGACGGGGACAAGGGGGTATCCTCTACGTCTGGAGGAAAGAAGGTTTAAGCATACTCACAGACGCGGATTCTTTACTGTAAGAGCAGTGAGACTATGGAACTCTCTGCCATATGATGTTGTAATGAGTGATTCCCTACTAAAATTTAAGAATGGACTGGATGCCTTTCTTGAAAAGTATAATATTACAGGGTATATACACTAGTTTCCTTAATATTGCGTTGATCCAGGGAGCAAGTCTGATTGCCGTATGTGGAGTCAGGAAGGAATTTTTTTCCCCAATGTGAAGCTTACTTGTTGCCACATGGGTTTTTTTTGCCTTCCTCTGGATCAACATGTTAGGGCAAGTTAGGATAGGATATGGGTTGAACTAGATGGACTTAAAGTCTCCCTTCAACCTTAATAACTATGTTACTATGTTACATGCATGCAACATGCATACTACATATATACTATATATACTACATGTAACATACATACTACATACATGCTACATTCATGCTACATACATACAACATATATACTACATGCATGCAACATGCATACTACATATATACTATATATACTACATGTAACATACATACTACATACATGCACTACATGCATGCAACATACATACTACATACCACATGCATGCAACATGCATACTACATATATACTGCATATATACTACATGCATGCAACATACATACAGTGGGGAAAAAAAGTATTTAGTCAGTCAGCAATAGTGCAAGTTCCACCACTTAAAAAGATGAGAGGCGTCTGTAATTTACATCATAGGTAGACCTCAACTATGGGAGACAAACTGAGAAAAAAAAATCCAGAAAATCACATTGTCTGTTTTTTTTTCATTTTATTTGCATATTATGGTGGAAAATAAGCATTTGGTCAGAAACAAAATTTCATCTCAATACTTTGTGATATATCCTTTGTTGGCAATGACAGAGGTCAAACGTTTTCTGTAAGTCTTCACAAGGTTGCCACACACTGTTGTTGGTATGTTGGCTCATTCCTCCATGCAGATCTCCTCTAGAGCAGTGATGTTTTTGGCTTTTCGCTTGGCAACACGGACTTTCAACTCCCTCCAAAGGTTTTCTATAGGGTTGAGATCTGGAGACTGGCTAGGCCACTCCAGGACCTTGAAATGCTTCTTACGAAGCCACTCCTTCGTTGCCCTGGCAGTGTGCTTTGGATCATTGTCATGTTGAAAGACCCAGCCACGTTTCATCTTCAATGCCCTTGCTGATGGAAGGAGGTTTGCATGCAAAATCTCACGATACATGGCCCCATTCATTCTTTCATGTACCCGGATCAGTCGTCCTGGCCCCTTTGCAGAGAAACAGCCCCAAAGCATGATGTTTCCACCACCATGCTTTACAGTAGGTATGGTGTTTGATGGATGCAACTCAGTATTCTTTTTCCTCCAAACACGACAAGTTGTGTTTCTACCAAACAGTTCCAGTTTGGTTTCATCAGACCATAGGACATTCTCCCAAAACTCCTCTGGATCATCCAAATGCTCTCTAGCAAACTTCAGACGGGCCCGGACATGTACAGGCTTAAGCAGTGGGACACGTCTGGCACTGCAGGATCTGAGTCCATGGTGGCGTAGTGTGTTACTTATGGTAGGCCTTGTTACATTGGTCCCAGCTCTCTGCAGTTCATTCACTAGGTCCCCCCGCGTGGTTCTGGGATTTTTGCTCACCGTTCTTGTGATCATTCTGACCCCACGGGGTGGGATTTTGCGTGGAGCACCAGATCGAGGGAGATTATCAGTGGTCTTGTATGTCTTCCATTTTCTAATTATTGCTCCCACAGTTGATTTCTTCACTCCAAGCTGGTTGTCTATTGCAGATTCAGTCTTCCCAGCCTGGTGCAGGGCTACAATTTTGTTTCTGGTGTCCTTTGACAGCTCTTTGGTCTTCACCATAGTGGAGTTTGGAGTCAGACTGTTTGAGGGTGTGCACAGGTGTCTTTTTATACTGATAACAAGTTTAAACAGGTGCCATTACTACAGGTAATGAGTGGAGGAAAGAGGAGACTCTTAAAGAAGAAGTTACAGGTCTGTGAGAGCCAGAAATCTTGATTGCTTGTTTCTGACCAAATACTTATTTTCCACCATAATATGCAAATAAAATGAAAAAAAAAACAGAAAATGTGATTTTCTGGATTTTTTTTTTCTCAGTTTGTCTCCCATAGTTGAGGTCTACCTATGATGTAAATTACAGACGCCTCTCATCTTTTTAAGTGGTGGAACTTGCACTATTGCTGACTGACTAAATACTTTTTTTCCCCACTGTATATACTACATACAATACATACATATAGACATACAGTACATATAACATAGAGTACATACTTACCGTCACTTGTCACTTTGATCCCCGAAGCCATTGTCGTCTAAGGAATAAATATCAAAATAAAAATACACCAATATACTTACCCCGATCCGCAGAAGTCCACGAGGGTCCCACGTCCATCTTGCGTGGAGAACAGCAGCATCAGCTGATGCTACCGTTCTCTACCAGCTCCAGGAATACAATGACGGAAGGTAGGTATCCTTCCGCACTGTATTCCTCCACCACTGTAAAAAAAAAGTCCCTAGTCTCACTTTATGCCATTGCTGCGTGGGAATTTCCCACGCAGCAATGGCATAAAGTGAGACTAGGAGACTAGGGACTTTTTGTTTTTAAAGTGGTGGAGGAATACAGTGCAGAAGGATACCTACCTTCCGTCATTGTATTCCTGGAGCTGGTAGAGAACGGTAGCATCAGCTGATGCTGCTGTTCTCCACGCAAGATGGACGTGGGACCCTCGTGGACTTCTGCGGATCGGGGTAAGTATATTGGTGTATTTTTATTTTGATATTTATTCCTTAGACGACAATGGCTTCGGGGATCAAAGTGACAAGTGACGGTAAGTATGTACTCTGTTATATGTACTGTATGTCTATATGTATGTATTGTATGTAGTATATACAGTGGGGAAAAAAAGTATTTAGTCAGTCAGCAATAGTGCATCATAGGTAGACCTCAACATCATAGGTAGACCTCAACTATGGGAGACAAACTGAGAAAAAAAAAATCCAGAAAATCACATTTTCTGTTTTTTTTTTCATTTTATTTGCATATTATGGTGGAAAATAAGTATTTGGTCAGAAACAAGCAATCAAGATTTCTGGCTCTCACAGACCTGTAACTTCTTCTTTAAGAGTCTCCTCTTTCCTCCACTCATTACCTGTAGTAATGGCACCTGTTTAAACTTGTTATCAGTATAAAAAGACACCTGTGCACACCCTCAAACAGTCTGACTCCAAACTCCACTATGGTGAAGACCAAAGAGCTGTCAAAGGACACCAGAAACAAAATTGTAGCCCTGCACCAGGCTGGGAAGACTGAATCTGCAATAGACAACCAGCTTGGAGTGAAGAAATCAACTGTGGGAGCAATAATTAGAAAATGGAAGACATACAAGACCACTGATAATCTCCCTCGATCTGGTGCTCCACGCAAAATCCCACCCCGTGGGGTCAGAATGATCACAAGAACGGTGAGCAAAAATCCCAGAACCACGCGGGGGGACCTAGTGAATGAACTGCAGAGAGCTGGGACCAATGTAACAAGGCCTACCATAAGTAACACACTACGCCACCATGGACTCAGATCCTGCAGTGCCAGACGTGTCCCACTGCTTAAGCCTGTACATGTCCGGGCCCGTCTGAAGTTTGCTAGAGAGCATTTGGATGATCCAGAGGAGTTTTGGGAGAATGTCCTATGGTCTGATGAAACCAAACTGGAACTGTTTGGTAGAAACACAACTTGTCGTGTTTGGAGGAAAAAGAATACTGAGTTGCATCCATCAAACACCATACCTACTGTAAAGCATGGTGGTGGAAACATCATGCTTTGGGGCTGTTTCTCTACAAAGGGGCCAGGACGACTGATCCGGGTACATGAAAGAATGAATGGGGCCATGTATCGTGAGATTTTGCGTGCAAACCTCCTTCCATCAGCAAGGGCATTGAAGATGAAACGTGGCTGGGTCTTTCAACATGACAATGATCCAAAGCACACCACCAGGGCAACGAAGGAGTGGCTTCGTAAGAAGCATTTCAAGGTCCTGGAGTGGCCTAGCCAGTCTCCAGATCTCAACCCTATAGAAAACCTTTGGAGGGAGTTGAAAGTCCGTGTTGCCAAGCGAAAAGCCAAAAACATCACTGCTCTAGAGGAGATCTGCATGGAGGAATGAGCCAACATACCAACAACAGTGTGTGGCAACCTTGTGAAGACTTACAGAAAACGTTTGACCTCTGTCATTGCCAACAAAGGATATATCACAAAGTATTGAGATGAAATTTTGTTTCTGACCAAATACTTATTTTCCACCATAATATGCAAATAAAATGAAAAAAAAACAGACAATGTGATTTTCTGGATTTTTTTTTCTCAGTTTGTCTCCCATAGTTGAGGTCTACCTATGATGTAAATTACAGACGCCTCTCATCTTTTTAAGTGGTGGAACTTGCACTATTGCTGACTGACTAAATACTTTTTTTCCCCACTGTATGTATGTTGCATGCATGTAGTATATATGCAGTATATATGTAGTATGCATGTTGCATGCATGTGGTATGTAGTATGTATGTTGCATGCATGTAGTGCATGTATGTAGTATGTATGTTACATGTAGTATATATAGTATATACCGTATATACTCGAGTATAAGCCGACCCGAGTATAAGCCGACCCCCCTAATTTTGCCACAAAAAACTGGGAAAACTTATTGACTCGAGTATAAGCCTAGGGTGGGAAATGCTCCATAGATTATTCCCCCATAAGAAGCTCCATAGATTATTCCCCCATATACTGCCCCCATAAGAAGCTCCATAGATTGTTCCCCCATATGCTGCCCCCATTAGAAGCTCCATATTGTTCCCCTATATACTGCCCCCATTAGAAGCTCCATATTGTTCCCCCATATACTGCCCCCATTAGAAGCTACATATTGTTCCCCCATATACTGCCCCCATTAGAAGCTCCATATTGTTCCCCCATATGCTGCCCCCATTAGAAGCTCCATATTGTTCCCCCATATGCTGCCCCCATTAGAAGCTCCATATTGTTCCCCCATATACTGCCCCCATTAGAAGCTCCATATTGTTCCCCCATATGCTGCCCCCATTAGAAGCTCCATATTGTACCCCCATATACTGCCCCCATTAGAAGCTCCATACTGTTCCCCCATATACTGCCCCCATTAGAAGCTCCTTAAGATTATTCCCCCATATGCTGCCACTGCTGCAGCATGTAAAAATAAAAAAAATGACATACTCACCTCTCCGTCGCTGGGTGTCAGATTCTCACCTGTCCTGCGTCCATGGCTGCTCACCGCTATCTGCCACGTCATCAGTCAGTGACGTCCAGACTGCAGGGGGCGCGGTGCGCACTAATCACGTCACCGCGCCCTCTGCTGTCTCAAGTCACTGACCGATGACAGACAGCAGCAAGCAGCGATGGACACAGGACAGGTGAGTATCGCTATACTTACCCGTCCTGACGCTGTGTCTTGAGCCCCCAGCTTCTCCGCGCTCTCTCTTCCTGCCTTCAGCGGTCAAGTGGTGCCGCTCATTAATATGCGCATATTCATGAGTTTTAATGAGCGGCACCACGTGACCGCTGAAGGCAGGAAGAGAGAGCACGGGGAGAAGCTGGGGGCTCAAGACACAGCGTCAGGACGGGTAAGTATGACCTGACACCCCCGCCCCCTCCCCCTCTGACCCCCCGGTGTATATGACTCGAATATAAGCCGAGAGGGGGACTTTGAGCCCAAAAAAACGGGCTGAAAATCTCGGTTTATATTCGAGTATATACGGTATGTAGTATGCATGTTGCATGCATGTAGTATATATGTTGTATGTATGTAGCATGAATGTAGCATGTATGTAGTATGTATGTTACATGTAGTGTATATAGTATATATGTAGTATGCATGTTGCATGCATGTAACATAGTAACATAGTAACATAGTTATTAAGGTTGAAGGGAGACTTTAAGTCCATCTAGTTCAACCCATATCCTATCCTAACTTGCCCTAACATGTTGATCCAGAGGAAGGCAAAAAAAAACCCATGTGGCAACAAGTAAGCTTCACATTGGGGAAAAAAATTCCTTCCTGACTCCACATACGGCAATCAGACTTGCTCCCTGGATCAACGCAATATTAAGGAAACTAGTGTATATACCCTGTAATATTATACTTTTCAAGAAAGGCATCCAGTCCATTCTTAAATTTTAGTAGGGAATCACTCATTACATCATATGGCAGAGAGTTCCATAGTCTCACTGCTCTTACAGTAAAGAATCCGTGTCTGTGAGTATGCTTAAACCTTCTTTCCTCCAGACGTAGAGGATGCCCCCTTGTCCCCGTCACAGGTCTAAGAGTAAAAAGATCATTAGAAAGCTCTTGGTTTGTCCCCGCATATATTTATACATTGTAATAAGATCACCCCTAAGCCTTCGATTCTCCAAACTAAATAACCCCAAATGTAATAACCTGTCTTGGTATTGCAGACCCCCTAGTTCCCTAATAACCTTGGTCGCTCTTCTCTGCACCCGCTCCAGTTCAGCTATGTCTTTCTTATATACCGGAGACCAGAACTGTACACAGTATTCTAAGTGTGGTCGCACTAGTGACTTATATAGAGGTAAAATTATGTTCTCCTCATGAGCATCTATGCCTCTTTTAATGCATCCCATTATTTTATTTGCCTTTGCAGCAGCTGCCTGACACTGGCCGCTAAATGTGAGTTTGTCGTCCACCCATACACCCAGGTCTTTTTCAGTGATTGTTTTGCCCAGAGTTTTACAATTAAGCACATAATTATACATCTTGCTCGTTCTACCCAAGTGCATGACCTTACATTTATCCCCATTAAAGCTCATTTGCCATTTATCAGCCCAAGCTTCTAGTTTACATAAATCCTCCTGTAATATAAAATTGTCCTCCTCTGTATTGATTACCCTGCAGAGTTTAGTGTCATCTGCAAATATTGAAATTCTACTCTCTATGCCCCCTACAAGGTCATTAATAAATATGTTAAAAAGAAGCGGGCCCAAAACTGACCCCTGTGGTACCCCACTGCTAACCCAGTCTGAGTGTGCTCCATTAATAACCACCCTTTGTTTCCTATCCCTGAGCCAGCTCTTAAACCACCTACACATATTTTCCCCTATCCCCATTGTTCTCATTTTATGTATCAACCTTTTGTGTGGCACCGTATCAAAAGCTTTTGAAAAGTCCATGTACACCACATCCACTGCATTCCCTTGGTCCAGTCCAGAACTTACCTCTTCATAAAAGCTTATCAGATTAGTCTGACAGGAACTGTCCCTTGTAAACCCATGTTGATATTGGGTCATGAGGTTATTCTTCTCCAGATACTCCAGTATAGTATCTTTTAGAAAACCCTCCATGATTTTACCCACAGTTGAGGTTAAACTTACTGGCCTATAATTTCCAAGTTCAGTTTTTGTCCCCTTTTTGAATATTGGCACCACATTTGCTATACGCCAGTCCTGTGGTACAGACCCTGTTATTATGGAATCTTTAAAGATTAAAAATAATGGTCTATGACTGTGCTTAATTCCTGCAGTACTCGGAGGTGTATCCCATCCGGGCCCGGGGATTTGTCAATTTTAGTGATTTTTAGACGCCGCCGTACTTCCTGCTGGGTTAAGCAGGTGACATTTAACAGAGAATTTTTATCCCTGATCATGTTGTCCGTCATGGGATTTTCTTGTGTAAACACTGTTGAAAAAAAGTCATTTAGCATATTGGCTTTTTCCTCATCCTCATCCACCATTTCACCCAGACTATTTTTAAGGGGGCCAACACTATCATTTTTAAGTTTCTTACTATTTATGTAGTTAAAGAATATTTTGGGATTATTTTTACTTTCTCTGGCAATGAGTCTCTCTGTCTCAATCTTTGCTGTCTTGATTTGCTTTTTACAGAATTTATTTAATCTTCTGTATTTAGTTAATACTTCATCACTACCTATTTGCTTTAATTCGCTAAATGCTTTATTTTTGTCCCTTATTGCGCCCCTTACAGCTCTATTTAGCCATAGTGGTTTCTTCCTATTTCTCGCATGTTTATTCCCATACGGTATATATTGTGCACAGGTCCTATTCAGGATGCTAATAAACGTCTCCCATTTTCTTTGTGTATTTTTATGTCTCAGGATATCGTCCCAGTTAATTCCACCAAGATCATCTCTCATCCGTTGGAAATTTGCTATCCTGAAGTTTAGTGACCTTGTAACTAGAGTTGAGCGAAACGGGTCGAAAAAATTCAAAAGTCGCCGACTTTTGGCAAAGTCGGGTTTCATGAAACGAAACCCGACCCTAGGATGAGGTCGGCCACGAGGTCGGCGACTTACGCGCCAAAGTCGCGTTTCAAAAGTTTGTTTTGCGCTCTTTTTCAGCCAATCAGGATCCACGGACACTGTGGGCAACGTGATGACCTAGGCACGGGTCACCACCATCTTTCAGAAGGGCATGCAAGTGATTGGCTTGCTTTGGTGGGCGTCACAGGGGGTATAAAAGGGCGTGCACGCCGACCGCCATCTTACTTCTGCCGATCTTAGTATAGGGAGAGGTTGCTGCTGATTCTGTAGGGAGAGCGTTAGGCAGGGAAGAAGACAAAAAAAATGCTTCTGCTGCTAGCGATTTGGCCTGCACAACACACAAGTCACTGTGTGTGCAGTGCAAGGGGAGGCTATATTGTGGTGTATCAGTGGTATTGGTTGTTGGGCTGCCTTTTAAGGCTTCCTGACACGCTGGCATTGCTGTTTACCCACTGCTCTGCAAACTGCTTTTTTAAAAGCAATCCAATCTCCCTTATCCTCTAGTCACTTTTGTCACAGCTGTGCCATCGAGCGTGTCACATAGCGCTCAGATATCAGTGGGCCTCACACAATCCACAAGTGTCCAGTGTCCAAAAGTGTACGCAGAGATTCAAAATCTCCATTATCCTCTCGTCACTTTGGTCACAGGCAGCTGTGCCATCGAGCGTGTCACATAGCGCTCAGATATCAGTGGGCCTCACACAATCCACAAGTGTCCAGTGTCCAAAAGTGTACGCAGAGATTCAAAATCTCCATTATCCTCTCGTCACCTTGGTCACAGGCAGCTGTGCCATCGAGCGTGTCACATAGCGCTCAGATATCAGTGGGCCTCACACAATCTACAAGTGTCCAGTGTCCAAAAGTGTACGCAGAGATTCAAAATCTCCATTATCCTCTCGTCACTTTGGTCACAGGCAGCTGTGCCATCGAGCGTGTCACATAGCGCTCAGATATCAGTGGGCCTCACACAATCCACAAGTGTCCAGTGTCCAAAAGTGTACGCAGAGATTCAAAATCTCCATTATCCTCTCGTCACTTTGGTCACAGGCAGCTGTGCCATCGAGCGTGTCACATAGCGCTCAGATATCAGTGGGCCTCACACAATCCACAAGTGTCCAGTGTCCAAAAGTGTACGCAGAGATTCAAAATCTCCATTATCCTCTCGTCACTTTGGTCACAGGCAGCTGTGCCATCGAGCGTGTCACATAGCGCTCAGATATCAGTGGGCCTCACACAATCCAAAAGTGTCCACTGTCCACAAGTGTGTGCAGAAATTCTAAATCTCCCCTGTCCTAGAGACACCTTGTACCTTGTTTTACATTACTATATAGTTTGTTGGATTTTGTCTACATTTCTACCAAAAATGAGGAAGGCTGGTGGAAGAGGCCGTGGAATTGGGTGGGGGTTGGCAGCTGGTAATGATGGTGTTGGTGGTGGATCTGATGGTAGTGGCAAGAGCAAAATAGGACCGAATGCAGGAGGTGCTGACCCTGCGTCATCGTCTGGCTACATAAGGCCTCGAACGCTTAGTTTTCTAGGAGTTGGCAAACCGCTTTTAAAGGCAGAGCATCAGGAAAAAGTTTTGTCTTACATTGCTGACTCAGCCTCCAGCTCTATCGCCTCCTCTTCTTCAGTTGTAAAAAGTAAAAGCACTGAGTCGTCATTGGAGGCTCATGTTCATGAACCACACCTTTCCTTGTGTCCTTCACCCCAACCAAGATTGAAGGATGACGCAGGCCATACTACTGATTACTCCATGGAGCTGTTTTCACATACCATGCCTGGATTATCAGGTCAAATGGTGAATTACCCAGGCCAAGATGAATCTGACATGGAGTGCACTGATGCACAGCCGCTGATGGATGATTCTGCTGGTACATTCACTCAGAGCACTACATTGTCCTCGCAGTGTACAGAGCCAGATTTTGACCCTGATGAGACTCAGGTGCCCCTTCCCGCACACTATACCACCATACACGGTGACACAGAGAAAGGTGCACATGACATAGAAGAGGAGGTGATGGATGACCCAGTTGTTGACCCAGATTGGCATCCATTGGGGGAAGAGCGTGCTGCTTCCAATAGCTCAGATGAGGACCATCCACAGCAGACATCGACATCGCAACAGCTGTTATCTGGCAGGCCCGGAGCACTCCAAAGACAGGTTCCAAACATCAAAAGAGTTGCTGGACAGCTTGTCCAGAGGGTCAAAAGATCACAGCGTGCTAGGCCGCAAAATGTCTGCCAAAGTAGGAAGAGTGCAGTGTGGCACTTTTTTGAACAAAATCCTCATGATCAGGCCAAGGTTATCTGTAAGAAGTGCGCAAAGACCTTTAGCCGAGGGAAAAATCTGAAAAATTTGAATACCAGTTGCATGCTTAGACATTTAACCAGCATGCACTTGCAAGCGTGGACACAACACCAAACCTCAAGTGCCACATGTGCAACTGATCACAACGAAGGTAGTCAGCAACGCTACATTGTTTCCCCCACTGTAAGCCCACCGGTTAGCACAGCAGCAAATGTTGAGGTGTCGTTGCAAGGCCACAGCAGTCAGGGAATCCCACTGTTATTATTACGTGCCCCGATGCTCACCTGGGGTCCCCCTCCTCCCGGTGCATCCCTCCTTCATCCTCGCGCCGTGCCCTGTCTGGCTTTTCAGGGTCACGGCGCGTCAGAGGCACGCACATGCGCACTCGCTCGTTTCTGACCGCGGGGCATCCTGGGAGCACGTGACCCGGTGGCTCCTCCCCAACATGGCGGCGCCCACCGGGTATTTCTGTCTGGCGTCTTGAATGGTAAGACGCCTGTTTGTCTTTCTCTGTGGCGCTTAGCGTTCCTGCGCAGCGTCGCCCCGACTCTCAGGTCCCCCCTCTCTCCTAGTCTGCGCTCTGCTCTCCGCTCCATAGCCCCATCTGGACCCCCGCTCAGCTCCCTCTGCTGCCTCTGTGCCTGACCCTCGCCGGGTCCTTCCCTGCTGCTGTCATCGGTAGCCCCTTAGCTAGGGTTCCGTCTGTACCCCTAGGTCAGTTCCCCCTAACCTTCCTTCCTTCTTTCTTCCAGCGTTCCTGCCCTGGCTCCATCCTGATCGGTCCTGGTTCCCTACGTTCTGTTTCCTCCTGCTCCGGGTCTACTCTAGTCAGTATCCTTTGGCCTTTCCCTCTGTACACTCCCTGGGTCGTCCCTTTGGTTCCGGCTGTCGTGGTCTCACCCCCCTTGGGCCTGCCCCTAACACTCCCTGTATAGGGGGTGGTCATCACCTGGGCCGCTCGCCCTCGGCGGCTCTGGAGCCACGACCCAGAGGGTCCACTCTCTGGTTCCTACTTAGAACCGTAACAGAACAAACAGGCCATGGACCCCGCTGGAGCCGCTGCGGCTCAAAAGGAGTTGCTGTTTTTGCGGGAGAATCAAACTCGTATCATGGCTTTCATGAAATCCATGGATTCTCGTCTTTCCGGGCTCCAGTCCTCTGACCCTGGGAATGCCTCCCAACTGGCTGGACTGCAGCAGGAACTGGCCCAGCAAAGAGATACCCAGACCCATATACTCAGTTATATGGCCTCCATAGATGACCGCCTACTCTCCTTACAGTCGGCTGCTGCAGCCCCGTTCCAGCCCAGGCGCCTCACCCGCCACCCCGTTTAGCTAAGCCGCCCCGCTATAACGGGGATCCCAAGCTGTGCCGAGGTTTCCTGAATCAATGCCGCCTCCATTTCGAGCTCCTGCCCCTGCAATATCCCACTGAGCGGGCTAAGGTGGCTTTTGTTGTCTCCCATCTTGAGGGAGACGCTTTAGCGTGGGTTAACCCCCTCTGGGAACGTGATGATCCGGTAGTCTCCCAGCTAAGTACTTTCTTCGAGACGTTTCGTCGAGTGTTCGACGAGCCGGGTCGCCTGGCCTCTACTACGGAATCTTTATTTAACCTCCACCAAGGGTCCCAAACCGTGGGTCAGTATGCCATCCGATTCCGAACCTTGTCTTCTGATTTGGGATGGAATAACGAGGCCTTGGTAGGGGCCTTTTGGCGAGGCCTCGCGGGTCGAATTAAGGATGAGTTAGCTGGGCGGGATACTCCCACTGCTTTAGAAGATCTCATTTCGCTAGCCACACGTATCGACCTTAGGTTCCAGGAACGTGCTCGCGAGAGGAGACTTCCCCGTGCTTCCCCAACCATCCGCGGTCTACCCTGTCTCCGGCCCGGAATATCCGCTTCTGCTTCCATGCCTGAACCCATGCAAGTAGACCGGCTTAAGGTATCTGGACAACGCCGGGAGGAAAGACGCACTCACGGTCTCTGCTTCTACTGTGGTAGTGACTCCCATCTGGTCCGTACCTGCCCGGAACGTCCGGAAAACTCCTCCGCCTAGGTCAGGTAAGAGAGGCCTCCCTAGGTGTGTATGATACCTCTCTACCCCTCACTCTGTCTGTCTTGTTGCACGTTGGTGGAAAACATTTTTCTCTGGCAGCCTATGTGGATTCCGGCGCAGCGGGAAATTTTATTAGGCTCAAAGAGGTTCTTAAATTTTCGGTCCCGGTCAAGACCTTAGAAACTCCACGGATCCTTGCTTCCGTGGACGGTAAACCTCTCCAAGAGACCATTACCTTGGTCACCCATGAGGTAGAACTCCAGGTAGGGGCCCTACACAAGGAGAGGATTGCTTTTTATGTCCTAGCGAGCATCTCTCACCCTATCCTTTTAGGCCTTCCCTGGCTACGAGCCCACGGCCCTACCTTAGACTGGCATAAGGGTAATATCCTGCGCTGGGGGGAGTCCTGTAGGTCTGGGTGTCTGCTGCCGGTGCGTCCCGTGGGTGGTTCTCCTTCCCCCTCCTTAACCTCCGGGTTGCCCGTTGCTTACAGCTCTTTTTCGGATGTTTTTGACAAGAGGGAGTCCGAGAACCTTCCGCCTCACCGACCCTATGATTGCCCCATCGAGCTCGTCCCTGGAGCCACCCCTCCGCGGGGTAGGATTTATCCGCTCTCGCCGGCAGAGACGCAAGCCATGTCGGAATACGTTCAAGAGAACTTAGCCAAGGGTTTCATACGGAAGTCTTCCTCCCCTGCGGGCGCAGGCTTCTTTTTTGTCAAGAAGAAGGACGGGTCGCTCCGCCCGTGCATTGATTACAGAGGTCTGAACAGCATCACGATTAAGAACAAGTACCCGTTACCCCTCATCCCCGAACTCTTTGATCGCCTGAGAGGGGCGCACATATTTACCAAACTTGATCTTCGAGGAGCCTATAACTTTGTCCGAATTTGCGCTGGGGATGAGTGGAAGACCGCATTCAACACCCGTGACGGTCACTATGAATACCTGGTGATGCCGTTTGGCCTCTGTAACGCACCAGCGGTATTCCAGGAGCTCGTTAACGATATTTTTCGGGATCTCCTTTACTCCTGTGTCGTGGTTTATCTTGACGACATTCTTGTCTTCTCTCCAGATCTCTCCACCCATCGACGAGATGTACGGCAAGTGTTGCAGCGTCTAAGAGAGAACCACCTATTTGCCAAGTTGGAGAAATGCGCCTTCGAACAACCGTCTCTGCCGTTCCTTGGGTATATCGTTTCGAAGTCTGGGTTGAGGATGGATCCCGAGAAAGTGTCCACGATCCTGGCCTGGCCCCAGTCCCCTTGGTCTCAAAGCCATTCAACGCTTTCTCGGCTTTGCTAACTATTATAGGCAATTCGTTCCTCATTTTTCCACCATAACCAAGCCCATCTCTGCTCTCGTGCGCAAAGGAGCCAATCCCCGCCTCTGGCCTCCCGAGGCAGAAGACGCCTTTCAAACTCTGAAGAGAGAATTCGCTACAGCGCCCGTTCTCCACCGTCCTGATGCCGAGAGACCCTTCATTCTCGAGGTCGACGCATCCTCCGTGGGAGCGGGGGCGGTTCTCCTGCAAAGAACCTCCTCTGGCCGGACTGTCACCTGTGGGTTCTTTTCTAAAGCCTTTTCTCCCCCCGAACGCAATTACTCCATTGGGGACAAGGAACTACTGGCAATCAAACTGGCTTTAGAGGAATGGCGTTACCTTCTCGAAGGAGCTGTCCATCCCTTTACGATATTTACCGACCACAAGAATTTGGCCTATGTTCAGTCTGCCCAAAGGCTCAATCCCCGGCAAGCCCGATGGTCCCTATTTTTTGGACGCTTTGATTTCGAGCTCCGCTTTCGTCCGGGTAATAAGAACATCATAGCTGATGCCCTATCAAGATCATTTCTCCCGACCGATAAAGAGGAGAGCCCCGCTCACATCATCGATCCAGCAAAAATCGTCACCCTAGCCCCTCTAAGTTTGGTCAACCCACCACCAGGCAAGACCTTGGTATTGGACCATGACAGAGTAAGGGTTCTGCACTGGGGACACTCTTCTAAGTTCGCCGGGCATGTCGGAGCCAAGAGGACTCTATCCCTCATCTCCCGCCATTATTGGTGGCCTTCACTCCGCCAGGACGTCCTGGAATTTACCGCTTCTTGCTCATCCTGCGCCTGGAATAAGATTCCACGACAGCTACCCTCTGGTCTCTTACATCCTTTGCCGGTTCCATCAGTTCCCTGGAGCCACATCGCCATGGATTTCGTCACGGATCTACCTCCATCTTCCGGCTGCTCTGTCATTTTGGTGGTGGTAGACCGTTTTTCCAAAATGGCTCATTTCATCCCGCTACCTGGTCTGCCTTCTGCGCCCGAGTTGGCGAAGATCTTCGTGCATCATGATTTCCGACTTCATGGTTTTCCCCAGCACATCGTGTCTGACCGTGGTGTTCAATTCACCTCTCGTTTCTGGAGAGCTCTCTCTAGCTCAATGGGGGTAGTCCTGGATTTCTCCTCCGCCTATCATCCACAATCCAATGGCCAAGTGGAGCGGATCAATCAGGTGTTAACCACTTATCTTCGACATTTTTCTAATGCACACCAAAGTAACTGGGTCTCACTGCTTCCCTGGGCGGAATTTGCTCACAACAATCACCCCAACGAGTCCTCTTCCAAATCTCCCTTTTTCGTAGGTTTTGGGCAGCATCCGGGCATTCCCCTTCCCGTGTCCCCCACCTCGGGCGTGCCGGCGGCGGACTCCTTGTCCTCAGAATTCTCTAAAATTTGGGAGGAAACTAAAAGGTCCCTTGAGAGAGCTAGCGATCGGATGAAAAGATATGCCGACAAGAGGCGCCTGGACACCCCTCCTTATCATCCAGGCGATAAGGTCTGGCTGTCCTCGCGCTTCCTCCGACTTAAAATCCCCTCTTATAAGTTAGGTCCACGTTACGTTGGCCCCTTTGAGGTTTTGGCTCGCATCAATGATGTAACCTATAAACTAAAATTGCCTGCCTCTCTGCGGATCCCCAACACTTTCCATGTCTCGCTTCTCAAACCCACAGTGTTTAATCGCTTTCAGCCAGCCTCGTCCCACGCTCCGCAACCTAGCTCCGCTGGGGACGTCTTTGATGTCAGGGACATCCTGGCAAAGAGGACCGTCCGAGGTAGAACCTTCTTTCTGGTAGATTGGGAAGGATTCGGTCCTGAGGAAAGGTCATGGGAGCCCCGGGAGAACATCAATGCTCCTCATATCATGAGAAGGTTTCTATCCCGCCTGAAGAAGGAGGGGAGTAAGAGAGGGGGTACTATTACGTGCCCCGATGCTCACCTGGGGTCCCCCTCCTCCCGGAGCATCCCTCCTTCATCCTCGCGCCGTGCCCTGTCTGGCTTTGCAGGGTCACGGCGCGTCAGAGGCACGCACATGCGCACTCGCTCGTTTCTGACCGCGGGGCATCCTGGGAGCACGTGACCCGGTGGCTCCTCCCCAACATGGCGGCGCCCACCGGGTATTTCTGTCTCGCGTCTTGAATGGTAAGACGCCTGTTTGTCTTTCTCTGTGGCGCTTAGCGTTCCTGCGCAGCGTCGCCCCGACTCTCAGGTCCCCCCTCTCTCCTAGTCTGCGCTCTGCTCTCCGCTCCATAGCCCCATCTGGACCCCCTCTCAGCTCCCTCTGCTGTCTCTGTGCCTGACCCTCGCCGGGTCCTTCCCTGCTGCTGTCATCGGTAGCCCCTTAGCTAGGGTTCCGTCTGTACCCCTAGGTCAGTTGCCCCTAACCTTCCTTCCTTCTTTCTTCCAGCATTCCTGCCCTGGCTCCATCCTGATCGGTCCTGGTTCCCTACGTTCTGTTTCCTCCTGCTCCGGGTCTACTCTAGTCAGTATCCTTTGGCCTTTCCCTCTGTACACTCCCTGGGTCGTCCCTTTGGTTCCGGCTGTCGTGGTCTCACCCCCCTTGGGCCTGCCCCTAACACTCCCTGTATAGGGGGTGGTCATCACCTGGGCCGCTCGCCCTCGGGGGCTCTGGAGCTACGACCCAGAGGGTCCACTCTCTGGTTCCTACTTAGAACCGTAACAGTTATATCAACGAAAGACTGATTCTAGGGCATCAGAAAGAACACCAACTCCATCACCATCATCAACCCTCCCTCAGTCCGCCCTGTCCACCGCTACTTCCACCATATGCAGCTCTCAAGTCCAGCTCACCCTCCCAGACACTATGAGTAGGTCAAGAAAGTACTCAGTCTCTCATCCGCGTACACTGGGTTTGAACGCCCACATTGCCAAACTAATCTCGTTTGAGATGATGCCCTTTCGGTTGGTGGAAAGCACAGCTTTCCGCGAACTCATGGCCTATGCAGTACCACGCTATGACCTACCCAGTCGCCACTTCTTCTCTCGCAAAGCCATCCCAGCCCTCCACCATCATGTGAAAGACCGCATTGTCCATGCACTCAAGCAGTCAGTGAGCGGAAAGGTGCACCTCACAACTGATGCATGGTCCAGTCGGCATGGCCAGGGCCGTTACGTGTCCATCACTGCGCACTGGGTTAATGTGGTGGATGCAGGGTCCACAGGGGACAGCGGTGGTGGGACAGTGCTGCCTAGCCCACGGTATAGGAAACAGTTGGCTGCAGGCGTTCGACCCTCCTCCTCCTCCTCCTCCTCCTCCAGAAGCGAAAGCTCGTCCACAGAGCGCAGTTGTACGAGCACTCCATCTGCAGCTGCCACTGTTGCAAACGATGTGTCCCCCTATCGAGCAGCTAGTGGAAAGCGTCAGCAGGCTGTGTTGCAGATGATGTGTTTGGGCGACAGACACACCGCCGAGGTGCTGGCCGAGTACTTGAAGCGACAAACTGAGTCATGGCTGGGCAGTGTACATCTTGAGGCAGGCAAGGTAGTTAGTGATAACGGCCGTAATTTTGTGGCAGCCATAGCCCTTTCAAAACTCAGCCACATACCTTGCTTGGCTCACACCTTGAACCTGGTGGTGCAGTGCTTCCTCAAAAATTATCCGGAGTTAACAGCCCTGCTCCAGAAGGTGCGAAGACTGTGCGCGCACATCCGCCGGTCGCCTGTACACTCGGTTCGTATGCAGAAGCTGCAGCGATTGCTCCACCTTCCCAACCACCACCTCATTATCGACATTGCAACAAGGTGGAACTCCACCCTGCACATGGTGGAGCGGCTGTGCGAGCAGAGGCAGGCCATAATGCATTTGTGGGAGGATACACGGCCAGGCACTTTGAGAGCAGACATGGAGTTGACAGGCGTGCAGTGGTTGAAACTGAAAGACCTTTGTAAAGTCCTTCAGTGTTTTGAGGAATGCACACGGCTGTAAGCGCAGACGACGCCATCCTAAGCATGAGCATCCCACTTATGCGTCTGCTCATGCAAACTTTGACGCACCTTAAGGAGCAGGCGTCTGCAGCCAATGTTGATGAGGAGGAAGAGGAGGAGGGAATCCTTGATGACATTCAGCCATTGTCTGCTCAGGGACCTCTCCTGGACGAGGTGGAGGAAGAAGAGGAGGAGGAGGAGGAGGATGATGGGGATGATTACTTAGGGGAGGAGGATGCATCTCGTGGGGCAAGTGAAAATGTTGGCGTGGCAAGGTCTGGTACAGGGTTTGTGCGTGACTGGAGGGATGTGGATTTGCCAGAAAGTGCTCCTCCACCCAGCATTCGCAGTGCATCATTGACACCGGGAACATTGGCCCACATGTCAGATGATGCCTTGCGGATCCTAAAAAGGGACCCCTGCATTGCCAAAATGATGAACGATGATGACTACTGGTTGGCCAGCATCCTGGATCCACGCTATAAAGGCAAATTACAAAACATCATGCCACAGGAGAACCTTGACCTAATATTGGCTAATAAACAAGCAACTCTGGTAAATCGGTTGCTTGAGGCATTCCCAGCACACAGCAGCGGTGATAGTTCTCACACGAGCCGTACGGGCCGGGGGCAGCTTGGCAGAGGTGTTCGTGGTATCCCCCTCTTGTGGCCTTCCAACTTTGAAATTTACTGTTCAATTTTGAATTAATTCATATATGAATTAAATGGAAAAGTAACGATTTATCTGGCGAGTTATCTGAATGTTCGGCCTACATCCACCTGTCTGACAGACGGTATTCTAGTGGCTTGTAGCAGCAGCAGCAGCTAGGTGCGATGCTTGCCTGCAGTAAATAGGATGTGTTCCATCCATGGAACACTGTGATAGGAATCATGCCATTCATAGAACACAATGCTTGGATGTGTTCTATTCCTGGAACAATGGGACCACGTGTCACAATGGGACCACGTGTCACAATGGGCAGCCCACAGTCTGTAGCAGCTGCGCAGTAGTAGTCAGCTTCAGTCTGCTGAGGGAGCCTCAGCAGACAGGTGGGCGATGCTCGCCAGGGAGATGGAAAAAGAGCTTGCTCACTTCACTCCACGCATCATTTCAGTATCTGCAGTACCTCTGAGAATGGTGCATACTCTCTTAAGCGGTTTCCAAAGACAGATTGAATTGAAATCGGGATACACAAGTAGTGTTTTCAAAGCATGATTTGAATGCTTTTTTCAAATGTCGTTGCTCTGTAATTAGTTTTTCTTGGTCCAAGTTGCACATTTCCAATTCCTTAGCCTTGATTTAACTTGACCAACTCTTCTACTACTACTACTACTACTACTACTACTACTACTACTACTACTACTACTCTTATTCACCTCTATATGGGAGGCATTGCACTGTATTCAATCTGTCAGTAAAATAATGATCTATCTTGGCCTTTGCTGCTTGGTAGGTACAGGTGTGACAAGCTGCAGTAATGTGTTTGGCTTTGGATAGCTACATTTCTGCACACCCACCTGCTACAAGGCCTGCAGCCCCTTCCCCTCAGTACTTCCCCAGTCTTAATTCAAGCATTCAATTCCTACCACATCCATCATGCAATGATATGTCGTTTCATTTTTGAAACATTGTCCCCCTCTTATGGCCTTCCAACTTTGAAATTTACTGTTCAATTTTGAATTAATTCATATATGAATTAAATGGAAAAGCAACGATTTATCTGGCGAGTTATTTGAATGTTCGGCCTACGTCCACCTGTCTGACAGACGGTATTCTAGTGGCTTGTAGCAGCAGCAGCAGCAGCAGCTAGGTGCGCTGCTTGCCTGCAGTAAATAGGATGTGTTCCATCCATGGAACACTGTGATAGGAATCATGCCATTCATAGAACACAATGCTTGGATGTGTTCTATTCCTGTAACAATGGGACCACGTGTCACAATGGGCAGCCCACAGTCTGTAGCAGCTGCGCAGTACTAGTCAGCTTCAGTCTGCTGAGAGAGCCTCAGCAGACAGGTGGGCGATGCTCGCCAGGGAGATGGAAAAAGAGCTTGCTCAATTCACACCACGCATCATTTCAGTATCTGCAGTTCCTCTGAGAATGGTGCACTCACTCTCTTATGCGGTTTCCAAAAACAGATTGAATTGAACTCGGGATACACAAGTAGTGTTTTCAAAGCATGATTTGAATGCTTTTTTCAAATGTCGTTGCTCTGTAATAAGTTTTTCTTGGTCCAAGTTGCACATTTCCAATTCCTTAGCCTTGATTTAACTTGACCAACTCTTCTACTACTACTACTACTACTACTAGTCTTATTTACCTCTATATGGGAGGCATTGCACTGTATTCAATCTGTCAGTAAAATAACGATCTATCTTGGCCTTTGCTGCTTGGTAGGTACAGGTGTGACAAGCTGCAGTAATGTGTTTGTCTTTGGATAGCTACATTTCTGCACACCCACCTTCTACAAGGCCTGCAGCCCCTTCCCCTCAGTACTTCCCCAGTCTTAATTCAAGCATTCAATTCCTACCACATCCCTCATGCAATGATATGTCTTTTCATTTTTGAAACATTGTCCCCCTCTTGTGGTCTTCCAACTTTGAAATTTACTGTTCAATTTTGAATTAATTCATATATGAATTAAATGGAAAAGCAACGATTTATCTGGCGAGTTATTTGAATGTTCGGCCTACGTCCACCTGTCTGACAGACGGTATTCTAGTGGCTTGTAGCAGTAGCAGCAGCAGCAGCAGCTAGGTGCGCTGCTTGCCTGCAGTAAATAGGATGTGTTCCATCCATGGAACACTGTGATAGGAATCATGCCATTCAAAGAACACAATGCTTGGATGTGTTCTATTCCTGGAAGACTGGGACCACGTGTCACAATGGGACCACGTGTCACAATGGGCAGCCCACAGTATGTAGCAGCTGCGCAGTAGTAGTCAGCTTCAGTCTGCTGAGGGAGCCTCAGCAGACAGGTGGGCGATTCTCGCCAGGGAGATGGAAAAAGAGCTTTCTCACTTCACTCCACGCATCATTTCAGTATCTGCAGTTCCTCTGAGAATGGTGCACTCAATCTCTTAAAGGGAAGGTGCCGCAATTTTATATAATTTGCAAAAAAATAGTAAGTTACAAAACATGTTGTTTCAGCAAATGTTGTACTAACCAGGATTTATGGTTTGTTTGTAATAATGTTTTCATGTAGCCACTGGGCGCTGACATCTTGATTTGCAGATCTGTGGAGGACTCATACAGTCTGCAAATATGGCCGTCCCTGCACATAGGAAACTGCGGTCGGCTTCCGACCGCACATTGCAGCCTCAGTAGCAGAGAACTGGGCACGCCCCTGTGGGCTGCACCATTCACTGCTGTAGGTGTGGCTGGGCGCCATTTTACTGTAGCCCAGTGCTATCTGCTGAGCTCCACTTACCCTCTATCACAGGACCACTTGTGGCATAACGGGTCCTGTGTTGTGAGGAGAGGCTGAAGAAAAGGAGAAGGTGTTCAGCAGAGGAGAGAAGCGCTCACTGGAGCCGGAGGATGGAGAGTGGTGAGTGCGGGTGACTTTCATCTATGCTCCTCTGTACTGCTTACTCCAGGCTCAGCCCTGTGCTTCCTGCTCCAGCGTCCTCCTGCTCTGTCTCCGCCTCCTCACTCACAGCCCCAGTGATCTCCGGTAATCTGACACCTTTGCTTTTATGGCTGTCTGAGGAGGACAGTGACTTATACAGCCCATAGTCTTGTGTATAATTGGGGGGGGCTGGAAGTTTCACCAGTGTGGGCATATCTGTAATACTGTCTGCTGAGCCGTGTATCTAATCCTCTCCTGTGTGATACTGCCTGCTGAGCCGTGCAGAAAATTTAAAACATTCATTATTCAATAGGGCCCAAAATATCAAAAACCAGCGGTTTGAATGAACACACATTTCTTGGTAGAATCATGCAGTACTGAAATTTTTGATGTTTTTCTACTCCTCTCATGAGCCCAAACAAGTCTATAAAGCATGAGCTTGCAACTACTTTACTTTTGGAGAAAATTCAAAACATTCATTATTCAATAGAACCCAATAGCAAAAATCAGCGTTTTGAATGAAGAATCACATTTCTTGGTAGAATCATGCAGGATTGAAATTTTTGATGGTTTTTTACTCCTGTCAACAGCCCAAACAAGTTTCTAAAAGGATGAGTTTGCAACTACTTTACTTTTGGAGAAAATTCAAAACATTCATTATTCAATAGGGCCCAAACTATCAAAAACCAGTGGTTTGAATGAACACTCACATTTCTTGGTAGAATCGTGCAGGACTGAAATTTTTGATGTTTTTCTACTCCTCTCATGAGCACAAACAAGTCTCTAAAAGGATGAGTTTGCAACTACTTTACTTTTGGAGAAAATTCAAAACATTCATTATTCAATAGAGCCCAATAGCAAAAACCAGCGTTTTGAATGAAGAATCACATTTCTTGGTAGAATCATGCAGGATTGAAATTTTTGATGTTTTTTTACTCCTCTCAACAGCCCAAACAAGTTTCTAAAAGGATGAGTTTGCAACTACTTTACTTTTGGAGAAAATTCAAAACATTCATTATTCAATAGGGCCCAAACTATCAAAAACCAGCGGTTTGAATGAACACTCACATTTCTTGGTAGAATCGTGCAGGACTGAAATTTTTGATGTGTTTCTACTCCTCTCATGAGCCCAAACAAGTCTCTAAAAGGATGAGTTTGCAACTACTTTACTTTTGGAGAAAATTCAAAACATTCATTATTCAATAGAGCCCAATAGCAAAAATCAGGTTTTGAATGAAGAATCACATTTCTTGGTAGAATCATGCAGGATTTAAATTTTTGATTCTATTTTACTCCTCTCAACAGCCCAAACAAGTTTCTAAAAGGATGAGTTTGCAACTACTTTACTTTTGGAGAAAATTCAAAACATTCATTATTCAATAGGGCCCAAAATATCAAAAACCAGCGGTTTGAATGAACACTCACATTTCTTGGTAGAATCGTGAAGGACTGAAATTTTTGATGTTTTTCTACTCCTCTCATGAGCCCAAACCAAGACTCTAAAAGGATGAGTTTGCAACTACTTTACTTTTGGAGAAAATTCAAAACATTCATTATTCAATAGAGCCCAATAGCAAAAACCAGCGTTTTGAATGAAGAATCACATTTCTTGGTAGAATCATGCAGGATTGAAATTTTTGATGGTTTTTTACTCCTCTCAACAGCCCAAACAAGTTTCAAAAAGGATGAGTTTGCAACTACTTTACTTTTGGAGAAAATTCAAAACATTCATTATTCAATAGGGCCCAAAATATCAAAAACCAGCGGTTTGAATGAACACACATTTCTTGGTAGAATCATGCAGGACTGAAATTTTTGATGTTTTTCTACTCCTCTCATGAGCCCAAACAAGTCTCTAAAAGCATGAGTTTGCAACTACTTTACTTTTGGAGAAAATTCAAAACATTCATTATTCAATAGAACCCAATATCAAAAATCAGCGTTTTGAATGAAAAATCACATTTCTTGGTAGAATCATGCAGGATTGAAATTTTTGATGGCTTTTTACTCCTCTCAACAGCCCAAACAAGTTTCTAAAAGGATGAGTTTGCAACTACTTTACTTTTGGAGAAAATTCAAAACATTCATTATTCAATAGGGCCCAAACTATCAAAAACCAGCGGTTTGAATGAACACTCACATTTCTTGGTAGAATCGTGCAGGACTGAAATTTTTGATGTTTTTCTACTCCTCTCATGAGCACAAACAAGTCTCTAAAAGGATGAGTTTGCAACTACTTTACTTTTGGAGAAAATTCAAAACATTCATTATTCAATAGAGCCCAATAGCAAAAATCAGGTTTTGAATGAAGAATCACATTTCTTGGTAGAATCATGCAGGATTGAAATTTTTGATGGTTTTTTACTCCTCTCAACAGCCCAAACAAGTTTCTAAAAGGATGAGTTTGCAACTACTTTACTTTTCGAGAAAATTCAAAACATTCATTATTCAATAGAGCCCAATAGCAAAAACCAGCGTTTTGAATGAAGAATCACATTTCTTGGTAGAATCATGCAGGATTGAAATTTTTGATGGTTTTTTTACTCCTCTCAACAGCCCAAACAAGTTTCTAAAAGGATGAGTTTGCAACTACTTTACTTTTGGAGAAAATTCAAAACATTCATTATTCAATAGGGCCCAAAATATCAAAAACCAGCGGTTTGAATGAACACACATTTCTTGGTAGAATCATGCAGGACTGAAATTTTTGATGTTTTTCTACTCCTCTCATGAGCCCAAACAAGTCTCTAAAAGCATGAGTTTGCAACTACTTTACTTTTGGAGAAAATTCAAAACATTCATTTTTCAATAGAGCCCAATAGCAAAAATCAGGTTTTGATTGAAGAATCACATTTCTTGGTAGAATCATGCAGGCTTGAAATTTTTGATGGTTTTTTACTCCTCTCAACAGCCCAAACAAGTTTCTAAAAGGATGAGTTTGCAACTACTTTACTTTTGAAGAAAATTCAAAACATTCATTATTCAATAGGGCCCAAAATATCAAAAACCAGCGGTTTGAATGAACACACATTTCTTGGTAGAATCATGCAGGACTGAAATTTTTGATGTTTTTCTACTCCTCTCATGAGCCCAAACAAGTCTCTAAAAGCATGAGTTTGCAACTACTTTACTTTTGGAGAAAATTCAAAACATTCATTATTCAATAGAGCCCAATAGCAAAAACCAGCGTTTTGAATGAAGAATCACATTTCTTGGTAGAATCATGCAGGATTGAAATTTTTGATGGTTTTTTACTCCTCTCAACAGCCCAAACAAGTTTCTAAAAGGATGAGTTTGCAACTACTTTACTTTTGGAGAAAATTCAAAACATTCATTATTCAATAGGGCCCAAACTATCAAAAACCAGCGGATTCAATGAACACACATTTCTTGGTAGAATCATGCAGGACTGAAATTTTTGATGTTTTTCTACTCCTCTCATGAGCCCAAACAAGTCTCTAAAGCATGAGTTTGCAACTACTTTACTTTTGGAGAAAATTCAAAACATTCATTATTCAATAGAGCCCAATAGCAAAAACCAGCGTTTTGAATGAAGAATTACATTTCTTGGTAGAATCATGCAGGATTGAAATTTTTGATGGATTTTTACTCCTCTCAACAGCCCAAACAAGTTTCTAAAAGGATGAGTTTGCAACTACTTTACTTTTGGAGAAAATTCAAAACATTCATTATTCAATAGGGCCCAAACTATCAAAAACCAGCGGTTTCAATGAACACACATTTCTTGGTAGAATCATGCAGGACTGAAATTTTTGATGTTTTTCTACTCCTCTCATGAGCCCAAACAAGTCTCTAAAAGCATGAGTTTGCAACTACTTTACTTTTGGAGAAAATTCAAAACATTCATTATTCAATAGAGCCCAATAGCAAAAACCAGCGTTTTGAATGAAGAATCACATTTCTTGGTAGAATCATGCAGGATTGAAATTTTTGATGGTTTTTTTACTCCTCTCAACAGCCCAAACAAGTTTCTAAAAGGATGAGTTTGCAACTACTTTACTTTTGGAGAAAATTCAAAACATTCATTATTCAATAGGGCCCAAACTATCAAAAACCAGCGTATTCAATGAACACACATTTCTTGGTAGAATCATGCAGGACTGAAATTTTTGATGTTTTTCTACTCCTCTCATGAGCCCAAACAAGTCTCTAAAAGCATGATTTTGCAACTACTTTACTTTTGGAGAAAATTCAAAACATTCATTATTCAATAGAGCCCAATAGCAAAAACCAGCGTTTTGAATGAAGAATCACATTTCTTGGTAGAATCATGCAGGATTGAAATTTTTGATGGTTTTTTACTCCTCTCAACAGCCCAAACAAGTTTCTAAAAGGATGAGTTTGCAACTACTTTACTTTTGGAGAAAATTCAAAACATTCATTATTCAATAGGGCCCAAACTATCAAAAACCAGCCGTTTCAATGAACACACATGTCTTGGTAGAATCATGCAGGACTGAAATTTTTGATGTTTTTCTACTCATCTCATGAGCCCAAACAAGTCTCTAAAAGCATGAGTTTGCAACTACTTTACTTTTGGAGAAAATTCAAAACATTCATTATTCAATAGAGCCCAATAGCAAAAACCAGCGTTTTGAATGAAGAATCACATTTCTTGGTAGAATCATGCAGGATTGAAATTTTTGATGGTTTTTTACTCCTCTCAACAGCCCAAACAAGTTTCTAAAAGGATGAGTTTGCAACTAATTTACTTTTGGAGAAAATTCAAAACATTCATTATTCAATAGGGCCCAAACTATCAAAAACCAGCGGTTTCAATGAACACACATGTCTTGGTAGAATCATGCAGGACTGAAATTTTTGATGTTTTTCTACTCATCTCATGAGCCCAAACAAGTCTCTAAAAGCATGAGTTTGCAACTACTTTACTTTTGGAGAAAATTCAAAACATTCAATATTCAATAGGGCCCAAACTATCAAAAACCAGCGGTTTCAATGAACACACATTTCTTGGTAGAATCATGCAGGACTGAAATTTTTGATGTTTTTCTACTCCTCTCATGAGCCCAAACAAGTCTCTAAAAGCATGCGTTTGCAACTACTTTACTTTTGGAGAAAATTCAAAACATTCATTATTCAATAGAGCCCAATAGCAAAAACCAGCGTTTTGAATGAAGAATCACATTTCTTGGTAGAATCATGCAGGATTGAAATTTTTGATGATTTTTTACTCCTCTCAACAGCCCAAACAAGTTTCTAAAAGGATGAGTTTGCAACTACTTTACTTTTGGAGAAAATTCAAAACATTCATTATTCAATAGGGCCCAAACTATCAAAAACCAGCGGTTTCAATGAACACACGTTTCTTGGTAGAATCATGCAGGACTGAAATTTTTGATGTTTTTCTACTCCTCTCATGAGCCCAAACAAGTCTCTAAAAGCATGAGTTTGCAACTACTTTACTTTTGGAGAAAATTCAAAACATTCATTATTCAATAGAGCCCAATAGCAAAAATCAGGTTTTGAATGAAGAATCACATTTCTTGGTAGAATCATGCAGGATTGAAATTTTTGATGGTTTTTTACTCCTCTCAACAGCCCAAACAAGTTTCTAAAAGGATGAGTTTGCAACTACTTTACTTTTGGAGAAAATTCAAAACATTCATTATTCAATAGGGCCCAAAATATCAAAAACCAGCGGTTTGAATGAACACACATTTCTTGGTAGAATCGTGCAGGACTGAAATTTTTGATGTTTTTCTACTCCTCTCATGAGCCCAAACAAGTCTCTAAAAGGATGAGTTTGCAACTACTTTACTTTTGGAGAAAATTCAAAACATTCATTATTCAATAGAGCCCAATAGCAAAAAACAGCGTTTTGAATGAAGAATCACATTTCTTGGTAGAATCATGCAGGATTGAAATTTGTGATGGTTTTTTACTCCTCTCAACAGCCCAAACAAGTTTCTAAAAGGATGAGTTTGCAACTACTTTACTTTTGGAGAAAATTCAAAACATTCATTATTCAATAGGGCCCAAAATATCAAAAACCAGCGGTTTGAATGAACACACATTTCTTGGTAGAATCGTGCAGGACTGAAATTTTTGATGTTTTTCTACTCCTCTCATGAGCCCAAACAAGTCTCTAAAAGCATGAGTTTGCAACTACTTTACTTTTGGAGAAAATTCAAAACATTCATTATTCAATAGAGCCCAATAGCAAAAATTAGGTTTTGGATGAAGAATCACATTTCTTGGTAGAATCATGCAGGATTGAAATTTTTGATGGTTTTTTACTCCTCTCAACAGCCCAAACAAGTTTCTAAAAGGATGAGTTTGCAACTACTTTACTTTTGGAGAAAATTAAAAACATTCATTATTCAATAGGGCCCAAACTATCAAAAACCAGCGGTTTCAATGAACACACATTTCTTGGTAGAATCATGCAGGACTGAAATTTTTGATGTTTTTCTACTCCTCTCATGAGCCCAAACAAGTCTCTAAAAGCATGAGTTTGCAACTACTTTACTTTTGGAGAAAATTCAAAACATTCATTATTCAATAGAGCCCAATAGCAAAAACCAGCGTTTTGAATGAAGAATCACATTTCTTGGTAGAATCATGCAGGATTGAAATTTTTGATGGTTTTTTACTCCTCTCAACAGCCCAAACAAGTTTCTAAAAGGATGAGTTTGCAACTACTTTACTTTTGGAGAAAATTCAAAACATTCATTATTCAATAGGGCCCAAACTATCAAAAACCAGCGTATTCAATGAACACACATTTCTTGGTAGAATCATGCAGGACTGAAATTTTTGATGTTTTTCTACTCCTCTCATGAGCCCAAACAAGTCTCTAAAAGCATGAGTTTGCAACTACTTTACTTTTGGAGAAAATTCAAAACATTCATTATTCAATAGAGCCCAATAGCAAAAACCAGCGTTTTGAATGAAGAATTACATTTCTTGGTAGAATCATGCAGGATTGAAATTTTTGATGGATTTTTACTCCTCTCAACAGCCCAAACAAGTTTCTAAAAGGATGAGTTTGCAACTACTTTACTTTTGGAGAAAATTCAAAACATTCATTATTCAATAGGGCCCAAACTATCAAAAACCAGCGGTTTCAATGAACACACATTTCTTGGTAGAATCATGCAGGACTGAAATTTTTGATGTTTTTCTACTCCTCTCATGAGCCCAAACAAGTCTCTAAAAGCATGAGTTTGCAACTACTTTACTTTTGGAGAAAATTCAAAACATTCATTATTCAATAGAGCCCAATAGCAAAAACCAGCGTTTTGAATGAAGAATCACATTTCTTGGTAGAATCATGCAGGATTGAAATTTTTGATGGTTTTTTACTCCTCTCAACAGCCCAAACAAGTTTCTAAAAGGATGAGTTTGCAACTACTTTACTTTTGGAGAAAATTCAAAACATTCATTATTCAATAGGGCCCAAACTATCAAAAACCAGCGGTTTCAATGAACACACATTTCTTGGTAGAATCATGCAGGACTGAAATTTTTGATGTTTTTCTACTCCTCTCATGAGCCCAAACAAGTCTCTGAAAGCATGAGTTTGCAACTACTTTACTTTTGGAGAAAATTCAAAACATTCATTATTCAATAGAGCCCAATAGCAAAAATCAGGTTTTGAATGAAGAATCACATTTCTTGGTAGAATCATGCAGGATTGAAATTTTTGATGGTTTTTTACTCCTCTCAACAGCCCAAACAAGTTTCTAAAAGGATGAGTTTGCAACTACTTTACTTTTGGAGAAAATTCAAAACATTCATTATTCAATAGGGCCCAAAATATCAAAAACGAGCGGTTTGAATGAACACACATTTCTTGGTAGAATCGAGCAGGACTGAAATTTTTGATGTTTTTCTACTCCTCTCATGAGCCCAAACAAGTCTCTTAAAGCATGAGTTTGCAACTACTTTACTTTTGGAGAAAATTCAAAACATTCATTATTCAATAGAGCCCAATAGCAAAAATCAGGTTTTGAATGAAGAATCACATTTCTTGGTAGAATCATGCAGGATTGAAATTTTTGATGGTTTTTTACTCCTCAACAGCCCAAACAAGTTTCTAAAAGGATGAGTTTGCAACTACTTTACTTTTGGAGAAAATTCAAAACATTCATTATTCAATAGGGCCCAAACTATCAAAAACCAGCGGTTTCAAAGAACACACATTTCTTGGTAGAATCATGCAGGACTGAAATTTTTGATGTTTTTCTACTCCTCTCATGAGCCCAAACAAGTCTCTAAAAGCATGAGTTTGCAACTACTTTACTTTTGGAGAAAATTCAAAACATTCATTATTCAATAGAGCCCAAAAGCAAAAACCAGCGTTTTGAATGAAGAATCACATTTCTTGGTAGAATCATGCAGGATTGAAATTTTTGATGGTTTTTTACTCCTCTCAACAGCCCAAACAAGTTTCTAAAAGGATGAGTTTGCAACTACTTTACTTTTGGAGAAAATTCAAAACATTCATTATTCAATCGGGCCCAAACTATCAAAAACCAGCGGTTTCAATGAACACACATGTCTTGGTAGAATCATGCAGGACTGAAATTTTTGATGTTTTTCTACTCATCTCATGAGCGCAAACAAGTCTCTAAAAGCATGAGTTTGCAACTACTTTACTTTTGGAGAAAATTCAAAACATTCATTATTCAATAGGGCCCAAACTATCAAAAACCAGCGGTTTCAATGAACACACATTTCTTGGTAGAATCATGCAGGACTGAAATTTTTGATGTTTTTCTACTCCTCTCATGAGCCCAAACAAGTCTCTAAAAGCATGAGTTTGCAACTACTTTACTTTTGGAGAAAATTCAAAACATTCATTATTCAATAGAGCCCAATAGCAAAAACCAGCGTTTTGAATGAAGAATCACATTTCTTGGTAGAATCATGCAGGATTGAAATTTTTGATGGGTTTTTACTCCTCTCAACAGCCCAAACAAGTTTCTAAAAGGATGAGTTTGCAACTACTTTACTTTTGGAGAAAATTCAAAACATTCATTATTCAATAGGGCCCAAAATATCAAAAACCAGCGGTTTGAATGAACACACATTTCTTGGTAGAATCGTGCAGGACTGAAATTTTTGATGTTTTTCTACTCCTCTCATGACCCCAAACAAGTCTCTAAAAGCATGAGTTTGCAACTACTTTACTTTTGGAGAAAATTCAAAACATTCATTATTCAATAGAGCCCAATAGCAAAAATTAGGTTTTGAATGAAGAATCACATTTCTTGGTAGAATCATGCAGGATTGAAATTTTTGATGGTTTTTTACTCCTCTCAACAGCCCAAACAAGTTTCTAAAAGGATGAGTTTGCAACTACTTTACTTTTGGAGAAAATTAAAAACATTCATTATTCAATAGGGCCCAAACTATCAAAAACCAGCGGTTTGAATGAACACACATTTCTTGGTAGAATCATGCAGGACTGAAATTTTTGATGTTTTTCTACTCCTCTCATGAGCCCAAACAAGTCTCTAAAAGCATGAGTTTGCAACTACTTTACTTTTGGAGAAAATTCAAAACATTCACTATTCAATAGAGCCCAATAGCAAAAATCAGGTTTTGAATGAAGAATCACATTTCTTGGTAAAATCATGCAGGATTGAAATTTTTGATGGTTTTTACTCCTCTCAACAGCCCAAACAAGTTTCTAAAAGGATGAGTTTGCAACTACTTTACTTTTGGAGAAAATTCAAAACATTCATTATTCAATAGGGCCCAAACTATCAAAAACCAGCGGTTTCAATGAACACACATTTCTTGGTAGAATCATGCAGGACTGAAATTTTTGATGTTTTTCTTCTCCTCTCATGAGCCCAAACAAGTCTCTAAAAGCATGAGTTTGCAACTACTTTACTTTTGGAGAAAATTCAAAAAACATTCATTATTCAATAGAGCCCAATAGCAAAAACCAGCGTTTTGAATGAAGAATCACATTTCTTGGTAGAATCATGCAGGATTGAAATTTTTGATGGTTTTTTACTCCTCTCATGAGCCCAAACAAGTCTCTAAAAGCATGAGTTTGCAACTACTTTACTTTTCGAGAAAATTCAAAACATTCATTATTCAATAGAGCCCAATAGCAAAAACCAGCGTTTTGAATGAAGAATCACATTTCTTGGTAGAATCATGCAGGATTGAAATTTTTGATGGTTTTTTACTCCTCTCAACAGCCCAAACAAGTTTCTAAAAGGATGAGTTTGCAACTACTTTACTTTTGGAGAAAATTCAAAACATTCATTATTCAATAGGGCCCAAACTATCAAAAACCAGCGGTTTCAATGAACACACATTTCTTGGTAGAATCATGCAGGACTGAAATTTTTGATGTTTTTCTACTCCTCTCATGAGCCCAAACAAGTCTCTAAAAGCATGAGTTTGCAACTACTTTACTTTTGGAGAAAATTCAAAACATTGGCGTGGCCAGCGTCTGAGCTGAATGGAAGCCTGAGCTCTGAGCTCCTCCACAGGGCAGCCTACCAAGCGCTATTAACAAGCGATTTACAAGCCAGGACTGGCTGAAAACTTGTGGGAACCTCCATAGACACCAGCGGTGCCCCCACACTATGGATCTGCTCAGTAAAAAAGCAGAAAAAGGAAAGAAAACAGAGCGCTCTCCCCTCATGCTGAGGAGCCAAGATGGCGCCCGCCTCACAGCAGCAGCCACAGCCTGCAGCCCCAGCCTGAGTGGTACACAGCGGCAAAGGACGCCACAGCGGCTGAAGCATGCAGCATTCAAGTCAGGGGGTAAGTCTACCCCTGCCCCAGCTAAAACCGCCACTCTGCAGGCTAATAGAAGCGCTAATTTACACATTAAAAGTAGCGCTGAGGTGAAAGGAGCGAGATCATCCAGTTGGAAGAATGTCTCAAGTGGGGTACCACAGGGCTCTGTCCTGGGCCCTGTATTGTTCAACATCTTTATCAACGATTTAGATGAAGGAATTGAGGGTAAACTGATTAAATTTGCTGATGACACAAAGCTAGGAGGGATAGCTAATACTAGAGAAGAGAGAGAGAGGATTCAAAAAGATTTAAATAAACTGGAGAAGTGGGCAGCAACTAACAGAATGGTTTTTAACAGGGAGAAATGCAAAGTACTACATCTGGGCAATAAAAATGGAAAAAGCATATATAGAATGGGAGGAATAGGGCTAAGTGACAGCACATGTGAAAAAGACTTGGGTATACTAATAGATCACAGACTGAATATGAGTCAACAGTGTGATGCAGCAGCAAAAAAGGCAAATGCAATTCTAGGATGTATTAACAGAAGCATACAGTCTAGATCACGTGAAGTCATTATTTCCCTCTACTCCTCTTTGGTCAGACCTCATCTGGAATATTGTGTCCAGTTTTGGGCACCACATTTTAAAAAAGACATCAACAAACTGGAGCAAGTTCAGAAAAGAGCGACCAGAATGGTGACCGGTCTGCAAACCCTGTCTTATGAGGAAAGGTTGCAGGATTTGGGAATGTTTAGTTTGCAAAAGAGAAGACTGAGAGGAGACTTAATAGCTGTCTACAAATATCTAAAGGGCTGTCACATTGTAGAAGGATCAACTTTATTCTCATTTGCACAAGGAAAGACTAGAAGCAATGGGATGAAACTGAATGGGAGGAGACACAGATTAGATATTAGAAAAAACTTTTTGACAGTTAGAGTGATCAATGAGTGGAACAGGCTGCCACGAGAAGTGGTGAGTTCTCCTTCAATGGAAGTCTTCAAACAGAGGCTGGACAGACATCTGACTGGGATGATTTAGCGAATCCTGCTTTGAGCAGGGGGTTGGACCAGATGGCCCAGGAGGTCCCTTCCAACTCTACGATTCTATGATTCTATGATTCTAT
This sequence comes from Dendrobates tinctorius, assembly GCF_039654945.1. Taxonomy (NCBI): domain Eukaryota; kingdom Metazoa; phylum Chordata; class Amphibia; order Anura; family Dendrobatidae; genus Dendrobates; species Dendrobates tinctorius. The sequence continues at coordinate 9,202,653 of NW_027361744.1, read as the reverse complement.
GATGCCTATCTCGCGAGAGTGACCGGGGGACAAGCGAGACTACGCAACAGATACGCAATTTGCGTAATTTAAGCAAAAATACAGCGCAGCTTGTGAATTATGGTGCAGCAGCACCGCTGACCGCTGATATGGAGGAGACAAATGTATTAAGGGGTTCCTCATCCTGTCCTGACATCTCCAATGTGTCAGATACTCCTCTAACGCCATTACAGAGGGAAATGTCTCCTTTCTCAGTGACTAGCCGCAGATTTAGCAGCAGCTCAGCTGAGATGCAACAGGAATTACAAATTGAGGACTCCTGTCCTTCTGATAATCCCATACCGGAGAACATTTTACACGTTTTAACAGAGGTGGAGGCTACCAGCAATACAGCCTCAGAAATATTTATTAAAAACATGCTATGCCTTCTAGCAAAGACATTTCAGAAACAACTGGAGGGCTATAATACAAATCTCCAAAATAACATAGACGGTCTGGGCCAGAGAGTGGACCATCTTGAATCCAAAATGGAAGAATTGGTTAAATCCCATAATAATTTGATAGATGAACACTATGCCCTAGAAAAAGAGGTTGTCTTCTTAAAATCAAGGTTGATAGAGCAAGAAGACAGAAGTAGAAGGAACAACCTTAAATTCAGGGGAATACCTGAAAATGTCAAAGACAGAGACCTTAATGCATATGTGCAAAAGATGCTCCATACAATACTTCCAGGGGCCTCTAAAGGGGACCTATTGATGGAACGTATACACAGACTCCCCAAGTCCAAATATGCCCCAGACAGAGCCCCAAGAGATGTCATTGCATATTTTCATTATTTCCTGACAAAGGAGGACATTCTGAGGAGAAGTAAGCAATCACCTATATTACCAAGGCCATATGAGGATATCAAGATTTTTGCAGACTTCTCAAAAGCTACCCTGCAGAAAAGGAGAGACTTCTTTCCAATCACTGCACATCTGAGGAAACACAAGATTTTATACAGATGGGGTTTCCCTACAAAAATTCTAGTCATGAAAGAGAATACCACTTTTGCCTTGTCTAATATTGATAACTGTAATAGTTTTTTCCAAGATTTAGGTATCCCTCCACTGGAGACTCCACCATCATCATCATTCTACAATCAAGAAAGGAATATCCCCTTGCAGCAGCAAAGACGCCTTTCCCAGTCCTGGAATACGCAAAAGAAAAGAAAATAGACTTGGTGGGTACTGACCCTGGCTTTAGGCCTGAACTTTCTCTTTTTCACTCCCCACGTGATAACTGAGAGACATTCTCTCGGTACCATTTCTTTTGAGAAATCTAAATTTGTCTAGTTTATAAGTTTTGTTCTGTTCTAGGTTGTAACATGTTTTTGTTTACAGGCACACCAGGCACTAACAAAAAATCACTAAGGAAACCCACTGTCTTTTGGATGTATTTTCGGGTGAAATGTTCTGTTTCAGTGAATCATCTAATGCTTTTTTTCCTTCCTGACACATTATGGAATTGAGGGTACTGTCATTTAATGTAAATGGGCTCAATAGCCCATTCAAGAGATTTGCTTTGTGGAAGGAGATTAAAAAATTGAAGGCCAACATAGCAATGATACAAGAAACACACCTTCTAGAAATTGATAACACAAGACTCAAAAATAAAGACTTCCCTCAGATTTTCTTTTCTAACACTGAGGGAAAGAAAAAAGCTGGGGTGGCCATCGCCTTCCACAAAGATTTGCCAATAGTGGTCTCAGACATATATGGGGACAGCAATGGTAGACAACTTGCTATTAATTTTACTTTGGAGGGTGTGGAATATACAGTGGTAAACGTATACACCCCTAATGTCCGACAAATTAGTTTTCTAAATAAGGTCAAGAAGAAATTGTCCAATTTTAGTAGAGGTCACATAATCTGGGGAGGAGATTTTAATTGTATAGTTGACCCAAATACTGATTGCTCATCTGATGCCCCATATTATAGAAGCGTGAATCTGGGAAGGTGGTTGGGAGATTCCAATTTGCATGACAGCTGTAAGATATTGAACTCTACCTCAAGAGAATACACAAGATTTTGTCCACACAACAAGTCTTACACTAGGATTGATCATGTGTTCACTAGCTTCTCGCTACTAGACTTCCATAGATTTCCAGACTGGTCCTATTACATGGTCAGACCATGCCCCAATCCTACTGACCTTACATACTTCCTCCATGATCCCAAAACAATACAATTGGAGATATAGTAAATTCACTGTTGACTCCCCAGAAAACATATCATTAGCAAAGAATGTCTTAATGAACTACTTCAAAGAGAACTGTTCCCAAGAAATTACACCTGAAACATTGTGGCTAGCACACAAGTGTGTCATTAGGGGTCATCTGATCCAAGTTGCTTCGAGACAAAAAAGGGCAAGAGAGAGCCAATAGAGGATGTTGTTAGAACAGATCCAAAAATTAGAATCCCAAGCTAAAGCAGACAAAAATTTTGCTAAATATAATGAATTGTACTCCCTTAGACTGGAACATAGGAATCTCCTCATCAACTTATATGAGAAAAAGACTTTATTTAATAGGGCAGGGTTTTATGTTAATAATAATAAGTTCTCCAAAAATATGGCAAATAGGTTTAAACCCATAAATAAAAAACATCCAATCAAAAAAATAACCCAAAGCTCAAAGACTATAGAAAAACCCAAAGAGATAGCCCTAGCCTTTGAGAGCTACTATTCTAAATTATACAACATAGGAAACAATGGAGCTCATCCCTCTCCTTCACCAGAGATGATAAATAATTTTTTGGAAAAAGTAAAGCTGGGATCTTTGTCTCTAAAGCAGAAGGAGTCACTTGACGCACCCTTTACTGAGGGTGAGGTCTCTTTTGCGATGAATAATCTTAAAAATGACAAGGCTCCAGGTCCAGATGGCTTTCCTATAGAGTATTATAAAGAATTTAAAAAGGAACTCATCCCACACTTAACTAATGCCCTGAATTTTATTAAATCAGAAGGAAAGTGCAGCACAGATATGCTGAGAGCCACAATAGTGGTGATTCCCAAACCAGATAAAGATTCGACCAAAATCGAAAACTATAGGCCTATTTCTCTCCTAAATGTGGATATCAAGATCTACGCAAAAATATTAGCAGAAAGATTACAGGACGTTGTTCCATTCCTTATACATCCCGATCAAGTCGGTTTTGTAAAATCTAGGCAAACTTCAGACAGTTCTAGAAGTGTCCTGCATCACTTATATTCATGCTACAAAAATAGGATTTCCAGTTTGTTTGTGGCTCTTGACGCTGAAAAGGCCTTTGACCGGATCAATTGGGCCTATGCCTTTACAGTATTGGAGAAAATGGGTTTTGGTGGGGAGATGATGAGAAGTATTCGAGCTTTATACTCTCGGCCATCTGCCTCTGTGCTGGTCAACAACACAATGTCAGATACATTTTTTATAACTAATGGGACAAGACAGGGATGTCCTCTATCCCCAATAATTTTTATCCTGAGCCTGGAACCTTTGGCTCAAATGATAAGGGATTCTGGTGAAGTACACGGTGTACAATTGAAAGATTCAGAGCATAAGATTAACCTCTATGCAGATGACATTATACTCACACTCACAAATCCAACTGATTCCCTGGAAAAGATATGGGATATCATAAATTTATTTGGCTCAGTTTCATACTATAAATTAAATGTAAAAAAGACTAATGTTCTATCACTTTTCCTTTCAGCCTCTACGAAACAGCAACTAAGAGACAAGTATCCCTTTAATTGGGACTGTACCAGGATACCGTACTTAGGAATTTGGCTCACAGGTAACCCCATGCATATGAGTGAGGTAAACATGGATCACCTTCTACAGTCTCTCGACCTTAAGTTGAAGGAACTGTCGAAGACCCCAGCCACATGGATGGGCAGAATAGTGCTATATAAGATGTTCTGCCTACCCAAAGTCCTGTTTTTATACAGGAACGTCCCTCTGCCTATATCTGTACAGTATATACAAAAACTAACACACCAGATGAACAAATTTATTTGGAACAATGGGAAACCTAGAGTGAAAAAGCGCACTCTACTTAAATCCAAGGAGAAAGGGGGGGTGGCCATACCAGATCTTGAGGCATATTATTATGCCACTATGACTGAACTGACAAAAGGCTGGTTTGTGGAACAGACAGACCTGGGGTGGCCAAATATTGAAAGGGATATGATGCCCAATAGGGAACCAGTTTTATTCATAACCTACTTCCTTCTACATAGAAGGGAAATTAGGAAAATAGATAATCCCATACTTAAGGCCTCTATGTTGTGCTGGTCGTGTGTATGCAAAAGAAAGACTAGCTCTTCCTCTTTTTCACTCGAGAGGTTGAGACTCCCTTATCTGTCTCCTGTCAGGACTTCTCTAAGACCTATATTTGACAGCTGGACCAAATTTCCGATCACCTTTGTAGATGACTTGATAGACAATAACAGAGTCATACCCTTTGAGTTATTAAAGAACAGATTTGGGGTTCCCAATTCGGAGTATATGACATATCTCCTACTCAAGGAAGAATACAACAAATATAAGAAATACCTTTTTAGAGTGGTTCCAATTGACCTTACTATTAACAATTTTCTATTTAATATGTCATCTAGACATAAGAGTTATCTTAGACCCTTATATAATAGCCTGACCAACAAAGACACCTTCACCAATGAAGGATGCTTTGAAAAATGGGAAACCACATTACAGAGACAGATATATGGTCCTCAGTGGATCTCCTCTCTTAAAATTGCAATCAAATCCACAAGATGTATGAATATACTAGAAACGCATTACAAATTAATTCATAGATATTACCTTACCCCAAATAGATTGAAACATTTTGGAGGGGGGGGATCTGGAATGTGTTGGCGTAACTGTGGATCTCAGGCAGATTTATTACATGTTTTTTGGGGATGCCCTATGCTGAAGTTGTACTGGTCCAGGGTGTTCGATTTGCTTTCACTCATATGCAATTGGTGTATTCAACCACAACCTGCTCTAGCCTTGTTACTAATAGACATACATAGATTTAAAAGAAATAAATTTCTGGCGGCTCATATCCTTATGTCTGCAGCCTTCCTTGTAGCGAAGGGTTGGAACAGGAAGCAACCTCCAGACATTGTCACCCTTATTTTACTGGTGGACAAACATTGTGTCTACGAGAAAATTCACTATATTAATAAAAGCTTAATTAAAATATTTGATGACAGATGGTATAAATGGATGGAACTAAAGTCTAAAATAGAAAAAGATTTCATATCCTGAACTCATATTTTACTTCTTATGGTTTATGATGTGCCAATATTTCACATATTCAAGTGCCTAAATTTACCTTTCTTTTTATTGTTTCTTTCTGGTACTATTTGTTTAGTGTTTACTACATTTACTCTCAATGTTGATATACTATTGAAATGTCATCATATTGTGATGTATTCATATTTTTTTTTACATCAGTACAATAACTTACTTAGATGAGTCTGTACAAATGTAAATTTTACATTCTGCCTACTATTCTGAAAATTCTAATAAAAATTATTGTTAAAGAAAATTCAAAACATTCATTATTCAATAGAGCCCAATAGCAAAAACCAGCGTTTTGAATGAAGAATCACATTTCTTGGTAGAATCATGCAGGATTGAAATTTTTGATGGTTTTTTACTCCTCTCAACAGCCCAAACAAGTTTCTAAAAGGATGAGTTTGCAACTACTTTACTTTTGGAGAAAATTCAAAACATTCATTATTCAATAGGGCCCAAACTATCAAAAACCAGCGGTTTCAATGAACACACATTTCTTGGTAGAATCATGCAGGACTGAAATTTTTGATGTTTTTCTACTCCTCTCATGAGCCCAAACAAGTCTCTAAAAGCATGAGTTTGCAACTACTTTACTTTTGGAGAAAATTCAAAACATTCATTATTCAATAGGGCCCAAACTATCAAAAACCAGCGGTTTGAATGAACACACATTTCTTGGTAGAATCATGCAGGACTGAAATTTTTGATGTTTTTCTACTCCTCTCATGAGCCCAAACAAGTCTCTAAAAGCATGAGTTTGCAACTACTTTACTTTTGGAGAAAATTCAAAACATTCATTATTCAATAGAGCCCAATAGCAAAAACCAGCGTTTTGAATGAAGAATCACATTTCTTGGTAGAATCATGCAGGATTGAAATTTTTGATGGTTTTTTACTCCTCTCAACAGCCCAAACAAGTTTCTAAAAGGATGAGTTTGCAACTACTTTACTTTTGGAGAAAATTCAAAACATTCATTATTCAATAGGGCCCAAACTATCAAAAACCAGCGGTTTCAATGAACACACATTTCTTGGTAGAATCATGCAGGACTGAAATTTTTGATGTTTTTCTACTCCTCTCATGAGCCCAAACAAGTCTCTAAAAGCATGAGTTTGCAACTACTTTACTTTTGGAGAAAATTCAAAACATTCACTATTCAATAGAGCCCAATAGCAAAAATCAGGTTTTGAATGAAGAATCACATTTCTTGGTAAAATCATGCAGGATTGAAATTTTTGATGGTTTTTTACTCCTCTCAACAGCCCAAACAAGTCTCTAAAAGCATGAGTTTGCAACTACTTTACTTTTGGAGAAAATTCAAAACATTCATTATTCAATAGGGCCCAAACTATCAAAAACCAGCGGTTTCAATGAACACACATTTCTTGGTAGAATCATGCAGGACTGAAATTTTTGATGGTTTTTTACTCCTCTCAACAGCCCAAACAAGTTTCTAAAAGGATGAGTTTGCAACTACTTTACTTTTGGAGAAAATTCAAAACATTCATTATTCAATAGGGCCCAAAATATCAAAAACCAGCGGTTTGAATGAACACACATTTCTTGGTAGAATCGTGCAGGACTGAAATTTTTGATGTTTTTCTACTCCTCTCATGAGCCCAAACAAGTCTCTAAAAGGATGAGTTTGCAACTACTTTACTTTTGGAGAAAATTCAAAACATTCATTATTCAATAGAGCCCAATAGCAAAAAACAGCGTTTTGAATGAAGAATCACATTTCTTGGTAGAATCATGCAGGATTGAAATTTTTGATGGTTTTTTACTCCTCTCAACAGCCCAAACAAGTTTCTAAAAGGATGAGTTTGCAACTACTTTACTTTTGGAGAAAATTCAAAACATTCATTATTCAATAGAGCCCAATAGCAAAAACCAGCGTTTTGAATGAAGAGTCACATTTCTTGGTAGAATCATGCAGGATTGAAATTTTTGATGGTTTTTTACTCCTCTCAACAGCCCAAACAAGTTTCTAAAAGAATGAGTTTGCAACTACTTTACTTTTGGAGAAAATTCAAAACATTCATTATTCAATAGGGCCCAAACTATCAAAAACCAGCGGTTTCAATGAACACACATTTCTTGGTAGAATCATGCAGGACTGAAATTTTTGATGTTTTTCTACTCCTCTCATGAGCCCAAACAAGTCTCTAAAAGCATGAGTTTGCAACTACTTTACTTTTGGAGAAAATTCAAAACATTCATTATTCAATAGGGCCCAAACTATCAAAAACCAGCGGTTTGAATGAACACACATTTCTTGGTAGAATCATGCAGGACTGAAATTTTTGATGTTTTTCTACTCCTCTCATGAGCCCAAACAAGTCTCTAAAAGCATGAGTTTGCAACTACTTTACTTTTGGAGAAAATTCAAAACATTCATTATTCAATAGAGCCCAATAGCAAAAACCAGCGTTTTGAATGAAGAATCACATTTCTTGGTAGAATCATGCAGGATTGAAATTTTTGATGGTTTTTTACTCCTCTCAACAGCCCAAACAAGTTTCTAAAAGGATGAGTTTGCAACTACTTTACTTTTGGAGAAAATTCAAAACATTCATTATTCAACAGGGCCCAAACTATCAAAAACCAGCCGTTTCAATGAACACACATGTCTTGGTAGAATCATGCAGGACTGAAATTTTTGATGTTTTTCTACTCATCTCATGAGCACAAACAAGTCTCTAAAAGCATGAGTTTGCAACTACTTTACTTTTGGAGAAAATTCAAAACATTCATTATTCAATAGAGCCCAATAGCAAAAACCAGCGTTTTGAATGAAGAATCACATTTCTTGGTAGAATCATGCAGGATTGAAATTTTTGATGGTTTTTTACTCCTCTCAACAGCCCAAACAAGTTTCTAAAAGGATGAGTTTGCAACTACTTTACTTTTGGAGAAAATTCAAAACATTCATTATTCAATAGGGCCCAAACTATCAAAAACCAGCGGTTTCAATGAACACACATTTCTTGGTAGAATCATGCAGGACTGAAATTTTTGATGTTTTTCTACTCCTCTCATGAGCCCAAACAAGTCTCTAAAAGCATGAGTTTGCAACTACTTTACTTTTGGAGAAAATTCAAAACATTCACTATTCAATAGAGCCCAATAGCAAAAATCAGGTTTTGAATGAAGAATCACATTTCTTGGTAAAATCATGCAGGATTGAAATTTTTGATGGCTTTTTACTCCTCTCAACAGCCCAAACAAGTCTCTAAAAGCATGAGTTTGCAACTACTTTACTTTTGGAGAAAATTCAAAACATTCATTATTCAATAGGGCCCAAACTATCAAAAACCAGCGGTTTCAATGAACACACATTTCTTGGTAGAATCATGCAGGACTGAAATTTTTGATGTTTTTCTACTCCTCTCATGAGCCCAAACAAGTCTCTAAAAGCATGCGTTTGCAACTACTTTACTTTTGGAGAAAATTCAAAACATTCATTATTCAATAGAGCCCAATAGCAAAAACCAGCGTTTTGAATGAAGAATCACATTTCTTGGTAGAATCATGCAGGATTGAAATTTTTGATGGGTTTTTACTCCTCTCAACAGCCCAAACAAGTTTCTAAAAGGATGAGTTTGCAACTACTTTACTTTTGGAGAAAATTCAAAACATTCATTATTCAATAGGGCCCAAAATATCAAAAACCAGCGGTTTGAATGAACACACATTTCTTGGTAGAATCGTGCAGGACTGAAATTTTTGATGTTTTTCTACTCCTCTCATGAGCCCAAACAAGTCTCTAAAAGCATGAGTTTGCAACTACTTTACTTTTGGAGAAAATTCAAAACATTCATTATTCAATAGAGCCCAATAGCAAAAACCAGCGTTTTGAATGAAGAATCACATTTCTTGGTAGAATCATGCAGGATTGAAATTTTTGATGGTTTTTTACTCCTCTCAACAGCCCAAACAAGTTTCTAAAAGGATGAGTTTGCAACTACTTTACTTTTGGAGAAAATTCAAAACATTCATTATTCAATAGGGCCCAAACTATCAAAAACCAGCGGATTCAATGAACACACATTTCTTGGTAGAATCATGCAGGACTGAAATTTTTGATGTTTTTCTACTCCTCTCATGAGCCCAAACAAGTCTCTAAAAGCATGAGTTTGCAACTACTTTACTTTTGGAGAAAATTCAAAACATTCATTATTCAATAGAGCCCAATAGCAAAAATCAGCGTTTTGAATGAAGAATTACATTTCTTGGTAGAATCATGCAGGATTGAAATTTTTGATGGATTTTTACTCCTCTCAACAGCCCAAACAAGTTTCTAAAAGGATGAGTTTGCAACTACTTTACTTTTGGAGAAAATTCAAAACATTCATTATTCAATAGGGCCCAAACTATCAAAAACCAGCGGTTTCAATGAACACACATTTCTTGGTAGAATCATGCAGGACTGAAATTTTTGATGTTTTTCTACTCCTCTCATGAGCCCAAACAAGTCTCTAAAAGCATGAGTTTGCAACTACTTTACTTTTGGAGAAAATTCAAAACATTCATTATTCAATAGAGCCCAATAGCAAAAACCAGCGTTTTGAATGAAGAATCACATTTCTTGGTAGAATCATGCAGGATTGAAATTTTTGATGGTTTTTTACTCCACTCAACAGCCCAAACAAGTTTCTAAAAGGATGAGTTTGCAACTACTTTACTTTTGGAGAAAATTCAAAACATTCATTATTCAATAGGGCCCAAACTATCAAAAACCAGCGGTTTCAATGAACACACATTTCTTGGTAGAATCATGCAGGACTGAAATTTTTGATGTTTTTCTACTCTCATGAGCCCAAACAAGTCTCTAAAAGCATGAGTTTGCAACTACTTTACTTTTGGAGAAAATTCAAAACATTCATTATTCAATAGGGCCCAAACTATCAAAAACCAGCGGTTTGAATGAACACACATTTCTTGGTAGAATCATGCAGGACTGAAATTTTTGATGTTTTTCTACTCCTCTCATGAGCCCAAACAAGTCTCTAAAAGCATGAGTTTGCAACTACTTTACTTTTGGAGAAAAATCAAAACATTCATTATTCAATAGAGCCCAATTGCAAAAAGCAGCGTTTTGAATGAAGAATCACATTTCTTGGTAGAATCATGCAGGATTGAAATTTTTTATGGTTTTTTACTCCTCTCAACAGCCCAAACAAGTTTCTAAAAGGATGAGTTTGCAACTACTTTACTTTTGGAGAAAATTCAAAACATTCATTATTCAATAGGGCCCAAACTATCAAAAACCAGCGGTTTGAATGAACACACATTTCTTGGTAGAATCATGCAGGACTGAAATTTTTGATGTTTTTCTACTCCTCTCATGAGCCCAAACAAGTCTCTAAAAGCATGAGTTTGCAACTACTTTACTTTTGGAGAAAATTCAAAACATTCATTATTCAATAGAGCCCAATAGCAAAAACCAGCGTTTTGAATGAAGAATCACATTTCTTGGTAGAATCATGCAGGATTGAAATTTTTGATGGTTTTTTACTCCTCTCAACAGCCCAAACAAGTTTCTAAAAGGATGAGTTTGCAACTACTTTACTTTTGGAGAAAATTCAAAACATTCATTATTCAATAGGGCCCAAACTATCAAAAACCAGCGGTTTCAATGAACACACATTTCTTGGTAGAATCATGCAGGACTGAAATTTTTGATGTTTTTCTACTCCTCTCATGAGCCCAAACAAGTCTCTAAAAGCATGAGTTTGCAACTACTTTACTTTTGGAGAAAATTCAAAACATTCATTATTCAATAGAGCCCAATAGCAAAAACCAGCGTTTTGAATGAAGAATCACATTTCTTGGTAGAATCATGCAGGATTGAAATTTTTGATGGTTTTTTACTCCTCTCAACAGCCCAAACAAGTTTCTAAAAGGATGAGTTTGCAACTACTTTACTTTTGGAGAAAATTCAAAACATTCATTATTCAATAGGGCCCAAACTATCAAAAACCAGCGGTTTCAATGAACACACATTTCTTGGTAGAATCATGCAGGACTGAAATTTTTGATGTTTTTCTACTACTCTCATGAGCCCAAACAAGTCTCTAAAAGCATGAGTTTGCAACTACTTTACTTTTGGAGAAAATTCAAAACATTCATTATTCAATAGAGCCCAATAGCAAAAACCAGCGTTTTGAATGAAGAATTACATTTCTTGGTAGAATCATGCAGGATTGAAATTTTTGATGGTTTTTACTCCTCTCAACAGCCCAAACAAGTTTCTAAAAGGATGAGTTTGCAACTACTTTACTTTTGGAGAAAATTCAAAACATTCATTATTCAATAGGGCCCAAACTATCAAAAACCAGCCGTTTCAATGAACACACATGTCTTGGTAGAATCATGCAGGACTGAAATTTTTGATGTTTTTCTACTCATCTCATGAGCCCAAACAAGTCTCTAAAAGCATGAGTTTGCAACTACTTTACTTTTGGAGAAAAATCAAAACATTGGGGGGGCGTGGCCAGCGTCTGAGCTGAATGGAAGCCTGAGCTCTGAGCTCCTCCACAGGGCAGCCTACCAAGCGCTATTAACAAGCGATTTACAAGCCAGGACTGGCTGAAAACTTGTGGGAACCTCCATAGACACCAGCGGTGCCCCCACACTATGGATCTGCTCAGTAAAAAAGCAGAAAAAGGAAAGAAAACAGAGCGCTCTCCCCTCATGCTGAGGAGCCAAGATGGCGCCCGCCTCACAGCAGCAGCCACAGCCTGCAGCCCCAGCCTGAGCGGTACACAGCGGCAAAGGACGCCACAGCGGCTGAAGCATGCAGCATTCAAGTCAGGGGGTAAGTCTACCCCTGCCCCAGCTAAAACCGCCGCTCTGCAGGCTAATAGAAGCGCTAATTTACACATTAAAAGTAGCGCTGAGGTGAAAGGAGCGAGATCTCGCGAGAGTGACCGGGGGACAAGCGAGACTACGCAACAGATACGCAATTTGCGTAACTTAAGCAAAAATACAGCGCAGCTTGTGAATTATGGTGCAGCAGCACCGCTGACCGCTGATATGGAGGAGACAAATGTATTAAGGGGTTCCTCATCCTGTCCTGACATCTCCAATGTGTCAGATACTCCTCTAACGCCATTACAGAGGGAAATGTCTCCTTTCTCAGTGACTAGCCGCAGATTTAGCAGCAGCTCAGCTGAGATGCAACAGGAATTACAAATTGAGGACTCCTGTCCTTCTGATAATCCCATACCGGAGAACATTTTACACGTTTTAACAGAGGTGGAGGCTACCAGTAATACAGCCTCAGAAATATTTATTAAAAACATGCTATGCCTTCTAGCAAAGACATTTCAGAAACAACTGGAGGGCTATAATACAAATCTCCAAAATAACATAGACGGTCTGGGCCAGAGAGTGGACCATCTTGAATCTAAAATGGAAGAATTGGTTAAATCCCATAATAATTTGATAGATGAACACTATGCCCTAGAAAAAGAGGTTGTCTTCTTAAAATCAAGGTTGATAGAGCAAGAAGACAGAAGTAGAAGGAACAACCTTAAATTCAGGGGAATACCTGAAAATGTCAAAGACAGAGACCTTAATGCATATGTGCAAAAGATGCTCCATACAATACTTCCAGGGGCCTCTAAAGGGGACCTATTGATGGAACGTATACACAGACTCCCCAAGTCCAAATATGCCCCAGATAGAGCCCCAAGAGATGTCATTGCATATTTTCATTATTTCCTGACAAAGGAGGACATTCTGAGGAGAAGTAAGCAATCACCTATATTACCAAGGCCATACGAGGATATCAAGATTTTTGCAGACTTCTCAAAAGCTACCCTGCAGAAAAGGAGAGACTTCTTTCCAATCACTGCACATCTGAGGAAACACAAGATTTTATACAGATGGGGTTTCCCTACAAAAATTCTAGTCATGAAAGAGAATACCACTTTTGCCTTGTCTAATATTGATAACTGTAATAGTTTTTTCCAAGATTTAGGTATCCCTCCACTGGAGACTCCACCATCATCATCATTCTACAATCAAGAAAGGAATATCCCCTTGCAGCAGCAAAGACGCCTTTCCCAGTCCTGGAATACGCAAAAGAAAAGAAAATAGACTTGGTGGGTACTGACCCTGGCTTTAGGCCTGAACTTTCTCTTTTTCACTCCCCACGTGATAACTGAGAGACATTCTCTCGGTACCATTTCTTTTGAGAAATCTAAATTTGTCTAGTTTATAAGTTTTGTTCTGTTCTAGGTTGTAACATGTTTTTGTTTACAGGCACACCAGGCACTAACAAAAAATCATTAAGGAAACCCACTGTCTTTTGGATGTATTTTCGGGTGAAATGTTCTGTTTCAGGGAATCATCTAATGCTTTTTTTCCTTCCTGACACATTATGGAATTGAGGGTACTGTCATTTAATGTAAATGGGCTCAATAGCCCATTCAAGAGATTTGCTTTGTGGAAGGAGATTAAAAAATTGAAGGCCAACATAGCAATGATACAAGAAACACACCTTCTAGAAATTGATAACACAAGACTCAAAAATAAAGACTTCCCTCAGATTTTCTTTTCTAACACTGAGGGAAAGAAAAAAGCTGGGGTGGCCATCGCCTTCCACAAAGATTTGCCAATAGTGGTCTCAGACATATATAGGGACAGCAATGGTAGACAACTTGCTATTAATTTTACTTTGGAGGGTGTGGAATATACAGTGGTAAACGTATACACCCCTAATGTCCGGCAAATTAGTTTTCTAAATAAGGTCAAGAAGAAATTGTCCAATTTTAGTAGAGGTCACATAATCTGGGGAGGAGATGTTAATTGTATAGTTGACCCAAATACTGATTGTTCATCTGATGCCCCATATTATAGAAGCGTGAATCTGGGAAGATGGTTGGGAGATTCCAATTTGCATGACAGCTGTAAGATATTGAACTCTACCTCAAAAGAATACACAAGATTTTGTCCACATAACAAGTCTTACACTAGGATTGATCATGTGTTCACTAGCTTCTCGCTACTAGACTCATACATAGATTTCCAGACTGGTCCTATTACATGGTCAGATCATGCCCCAATCCTACTGATCTTACATACTTCCTCCATGATCCCAAAACAATACAATTGGAGATATAGTAAATTCACTGTTGACTCCCCAGAAAACATATCATTAGCAAAGAATGTCTTAATGAACTACTTCAAAGAGAACTGTTCCCAAGAAATTACACCTGAAACATTGTGGCTAGCACACAAATGTGTCATTAGGGGTCATCTGATCCAAGTTGCTTCGAGACAAAAAAGGGCAAGAGAGAGCCAACAGAGGATGTTGTTAGAACAGATCCAAAAATTAGAATCCCAAGCTAAAGCAGACAAAAATTTTGCTAAATATAATGAATTGTACTCCCTCAGACTGGAACTTAGGAATCTCCTCATCAACTTATATGAGAAAAAGACTTTATTTAATAGGGCAGGGTTTTATGTTAATAATAATAAGTTCTCCAAAAATATGGCAAATAGGTTTAAACCCATAAATAAAAAACATCCAATCAAAAAAATAACCCAAAGCTCAAAGACTATAGAAAAACCCAAAGAGATAGCCCTAGCCTTTGAGAGCTACTATTCTAAATTATATAACATAGGAAACAATGGAGCTCATCCCTCTCCTTCACCAGAGATGATAAATAATTTTTTGGAAAAAGTAAAGCTGGGATCTTTGTCTCTAAAGCAGAAGGAGTCACTTGACGCACCCTTTACTGAGGGTGAGGTCTCTTTTGCGATGAATAATCTTAAAAATGACAAGGCTCCAGGTCCAGATGGCTTTCCTATAGAGTATTATAAAGAATTTAAAAAGGAACTCATCCCACACTTAACTAATGCCCTGAATTTTATTAAATCAGAAGGAAAGTGCAGCACAGATATGCTGAGAGCCACAATAGTGGTGATTCCCAAACCAGATAAAGATTCGACCAAAATCGAAAACTATAGGCCTATTTCTCTCCTAAATGTGGATATCAAGATCTATGCAAAAATATTAGCAGAAAGATTACAGGACGTTGTTCCATTCCTTATACATCCCGATCAAGTCGGTTTTGTAAAATCTAGGCAAACTTCAGACAGTTCTAGAAGTGTCCTGCATCACTTATATTCATGCTACAAAAATAGGATTTCCAGTTTGTTTGTGGCTCTTGACGCTGAAAAGGCCTTTGACCGGATCAATTGGGCCTATGCCTTTACAGTATTGGAGAAAATGGGTTTTGGTGGGGAGATGATGAGAAGTATTCGAGCTTTATACTCTCGGCCATCTGCCTCTGTGCTGGTCAACAACACGATGTCAGATACATTTTTTATAACTAATGGGACAAGACAGGGATGTCCTCTATCCCCAATAATTTTTATCCTGAGCCTGGAACCTTTGGCTCAAATGATAAGGGATTCTGGTGAAGTACACGGTGTACAATTGAAAGATTCAGAGCATAAGATTAACCTCTATGCAGATGACATTATACTCACACTCACAAATCCAATTGATTCCCTGGAAAAGATATGGGATATCATAAATTTATTTAGCTCAGTTTCATACTATAAATTAAATGTAAAAAAGACTAATGTTCTATCACTTTTCCTTTCAGCCTCTACGAAACAGCAACTAAGAGACAAGTATCCCTTTAATTGGGACTGTACCAGGATACCGTACTTAGGAATTTGGCTCACAGGTAACCCCATGCATATGAGTGAGGTAAACATGGATCACCTTCTACAGTCTCTCGACCTTAAGTTGAAGGAACTGTCGAAGACCCCAGCCACATGGATGGGCAGAATAGTGCTATATAAGATGTTCTGCCTACCCAAAGTCCTATTTTTATACAGGAACGTCCCTCTGCCTATATCTGTACAGTATATACAAAAACTAACACACCAGATGAATAAATTTATTTGGAACAATGGGAAACCTAGAGTGAAAAAGCGCACTCTACTTAAATCCAAGGAGAAAGGGGAGGTGGCCATACCAGATCTTGAGGCATATTATTATGCCACTATGACTGAACTGACAAAAGGCTGGTTTGTGGAACAGACAGACCTGGGGTGGCCAAATATTGAAAGGGATATGATGCCCAATAGGGAACCAGTTTTATTCATAACCTACTTCCTTCTACATAGAAGGGAAATTATGAAAATAGATAATCCCATACTTAAGGCCTCTATGTTGTGCTGGTCGTATGTATGCAAAAGAAAGACTAGCTCTTCCTCTTTTTTACTCGAGAGGTTGAGACTCCCTTATCTGTCTCCTGTCAGGACTTCTCTAAGACCTATATTTGACAGCTGGACCAAATTTCCGATCACCTTTGTAGATGACTTGATAGACAATAACAGAGTCATACCCTTTGAGTTATTAAAGAACAGATTTGGGGTTCCCAATTCGGAGTATATGACATATCTCCTACTCAAGGAAGAATACAACAAATATAAGAAATACCTTTTTAGAGTGGTTCCAATTGACCTTACTATTAACAATTTTCTATTTAATATGTCATCTAGACATAAGAGTTATCTTAGACCCTTATATAATAGCCTGACCAACAAAGACACCTTCACCAATGAAGGATGCTTTGAAAAATGGGAAACCACATTACAGAGACAGATATATGGTCCCCAGTGGATCTCCTCTCTTAAAATTGCAATCAAATCCACAAGATGTATGAATATACTAGAAACGCATTACAAATTAATTCATAGATATTACCTTACCCCAAATAGATTGAAACATTTTGGAGGGGGGGGATCTGGAATGTGTTGGCGTAACTGTGGATCTCAGGCAGATTTATTACATGTTTTTTGGGGATGCCCTGTGCTGAAGTTGTACTGGTCCAGGGTGTTCGATTTGCTTTCACTCATATGCAATTGGTGTATTCAACCACAACCTGCTCTAGCCTTGTTACTAATAGACATACATAGATTTAAAAGAAATAAATTTCTGGCGGCTCATATCCTTATGTCTGCAGCCTTCCTTGTAGCGAAGGGTTGGAACAGGAAGCAACCTCCAGACATTGTCACCCTTATTTTACTGGTGGACAAACATTGTGTCTACGAGAAGATTCACTATATTAATAAAGGCTTAATTAAAATATTTGATGACAGATGGTATAAATGGATGGAACTAAAGTCTAAAATAGAAAAGGATTTCATATCCTGAACTCATATTTTATTTCTTATGGTTTATGATGTGCCAATATTTCACATATTCAAGTGCCTAAATTTACCTTTCTTTTTATTGTTTCTTTCTGGTACTATTTGTTTAATGTTTATTACATTTACTCTCAATGTTGATATACTATTGAAATGTCATCATATTGTGATGTATTCATATTTTTTTTTTTTTTTTTTACATCAGTACAATAACTTACTTAGATGAGTCTGTACAAGTGTAAATTTTATATTCTGCCTACTATTCTGAAAATTCTAATAAAAATTATTGTTAAAGAAAAATCAAAACATTCATTATTCAATAGAGCCCAATAGCAAAAAGCAGCGTTTTGAATGAAGAATCACATTTCTTGGTAGAATCATGCAGGACTGAAATTTTTGATGTTTTTCTACTCCTCTCATGAGCCCAAACAAGTCTCTAAAAGCATGAGTTTGCAACTACTTTACTTTTGGAGAAAATTCAAAACATTCACTATTCAATAGAGCCCAATAGCAAAAATCAGGTTTTGAATGAAGAATCACATTTCTTGGTAAAATCATGCAGGATTGAAATTTTTGATGGTTTTTTACTCCTCTCAACAGCCCAAACAAGTTTCTAAAAGGATGAGTTTGCAACTACTTTACTTTTGGAGAAAATTCAAAACATTCATTATTCAATAGGGCCCAAACTATCAAAAACCAGCGGTTTCAATGAACACACATTTCTTGGTAGAATCATGCAGGACTGAAATTTTTGATGTTTTTCTACTCCTCTCATGAGCCCAAACAAGTCTCTAAAAGCATGAGTTTGCAACTACTTTACTTTTGGAGAAAATTCAAAACATTCATTATTCAATAGAGCCCAATAGCAAAAACCAGCGTTTTGAATGAAGAATCACATTTCTTGGTAGAATCATGCAGGATTGAAATTTTTGATGGTTTTTTACTCCTCTCAACAGCCCAAACAAGTTTCTAAAAGGATGAGTTTGCAACTACTTTACTTTTGGAGAAAATTCAAAACATTCATTATTCAATAGGGCCCAAACTATCAAAAACCAGCGGTTTAAATGAACACACATTTCTTGGTAGAATCATGCAGGACTGAAATTTTTGATGTTTTTCTACTCCTCTCATGAGCCCAAACAAGTCTCTAAAAGCATGAGTTTGCAACTACGTTACTTTTGGAGAAAATTCAAAACATTCATTATTCAATAGAGCCCAATAGCAAAAACCAGCGTTTTGAATGAAGAATCACATTTCTTGGTAGAATCATGCAGGATTGAAATTTTTGATGGTTTTTTACTCCTCTCAACAGCCCAAACAAGTTTCTAAAAGGATGAGTTTGCAACTACTTTACTTTTGGAGAAAATTCAAAACATTCATTATTCAATAGGGCCCAAACTATCAAAAACCAGGGGTTTCAATGAACACACATTTCTTGGTAGAATCATGCAGGATTGAAATTTTTGATGGTTTTTTACTCCTCTCAACAGCCCAAACAAGTTTCTAAAAGGATGAGTTTGCAACTACTTTACTTCTCGAGAAAATTCAAAACATTCATTATTCAATAGGGCCCAAACTATCAAAAACCAGCCGTTTCAATGAACACACATGTCTTGGTAGAATCATGCAGGACTGAAATTTTTGATGTTTTTCTACTCATCTCATGAGCCCAAACAAGTCTCTAAAAGCATGAGTTTGCAACTACTTTACTTTTGGAGAAAATTCAAAACATTCAATATTCAATAGGGCCCAAACTATCAAAAACCAGCGGTTTCAATGAACACACATTTCCTGGTAGAATCATGCAGGACTGAAATTTTTGATGTTTTTCTACTCCTCTCATGAGCCCAAAAAAGTCTCTAAAAGCATGAGTTTGCAACTACTTTACTTTTGGAGAAAATTCAAAACATTCATTATTCAATAGAGCCCAATAGCAAAAACGAGCGTTTTGAATGAAGAATCACATTTCTTGGTAGAATCATGCAGGATTGAAATGTTTGATGGTTTTTTACTCCTCTCAACAGCCCAAACAAGTTTCTAAAAGGATGAGTTTGCAACTACTTTACTTTTGGAGAAAATTCAAAACATTCATTATTCAATAGGGCCCAAACTATCAAAAATCAGCGGTTTCAATGAACACACATTTCTTGGTAGAATCATGCAGGACTGAAATTTTTGATGTTTTTCTACTCCTCTCATGAGCCCAAACAAGTCTCTAAAAGCATGAGTTTGCAACTACTTTACTTTTGGAGAAAATTCAAAACATTCACTATTCAATAGAGCCCAATAGCAAAAATCAGGTTTTGAATGAAGAATCACATTTCTTGGTAAAATCATGCAGGATTGAAATTTTTGATGGTTTTTTACTCCTCTCAACAGCCCAAACAAGTCTCTAAAAGCATGAGTTTGCAACTACTTTACTTTTGGAGAAAATTCAAAACATTCATTATTCAATAGAGCCCAATAGCAAAAACCAGCGTTTTGAATGAAGAATCACATTTCTTGGTAGAATCATGCAGTATTGAAATTTTTGATGGTTTTTTACTCCTCTCAACAGCCCAAACAAGTTTCTAAAAGGATGAGTTTGCAACTACTTTACTTTTGGAGAAAATTCAAAACATTCATTATTCAATAGGGCCCAAACTATCAAAAACCAGCGGTTTCAATGAACACACATTTCTTGGTAGAATCATGCAGGACTGAAATTTTTGATGTTTTTCTACTCCTCTCATGAGCCCAAACAAGTCTCTAAAATCATGAGTTTGCAACTACGTTACTTTTGGAGAAAATTCAAAACATTCATTATTCAATAGAGCCCAATAGCAAAAACCAGCGTTTTGAATGAAGAATCACATTTCTTGGTAGAATCATGCAGGATTGAAATTTTTGATGGTTTTTTACTCCTCTCAACAGCCCAAACAAGTTTCTAAAAGGATGAGTTTGCAACTACTTTACTTTTGGAGAAAATTCAAAACATTCATTATTCAATAGGGCCCAAACTATCAAAAACCAGCGGTTTCAATGAACACACATTTCTTGGTAGAATCATGCAGGACTGAAATTTTTGATGTTTTTCTACTCCTCTCATGAGCCCAAACAAGTCTCTAAAAGCATGAGTTTGCAACTACTTTACTTTTGGAGAAAATTCAAAACATTCATTATTCAATAGGGCCCAAACTATCAAAAACCAGCGGTTTGAATGAACACACATTTCTTGGTAGAATCATGCAGGACTGAAATTTTTGATGTTTTTCTACTCCTCTCATGAGCCCAAACAAGTCTCTAAAAGCATGAGTTTGCAACTACTTTACTTTTGGAGAAAATTCAAAACATTCATTATTCAATAGAGCCCAATAGCAAAAACCAGCGTTTTGAATGAAGAATCACATTTCTTGGTAGAATCATGCAGGATTGAAATTTTTGATGGTTTTTTACTCCTCTCAACAGCCCAAACAAGTTTCTAAAAGGATGAGTTTGCAACTACTTTACTTTTGGAGAAAATTCAAAACATTCATTATTCAATAGGGCCCAAACTATCAAAAACCAGCGGTTTCAATGAACACACATGTCTTGGTAGAATCATGCAGGACTGAAATTTTTGATGTTTTTCTACTCATCTCATGAGCCCAAACAAGTCTCTAAAAGCAAGAGTTTGCAACTACTTTACTTTTGGAGAAAATTCAAAACATTCAATATTCAATAGGGCCCAAACTATCAAAAACCAGCGGTTTCAATGAACACACATTTCCTGGTAGAATCATGCAGGACTGAAATTTTTGATGTTTTTCTACTCCTCTCATGAGCCCAAAAAAGTCTCTAAAAGCATGAGTTTGCAACTACTTTACTTTTGGAGAAAATTCAAAACATTCATTATTCAATAGAGCCCAATAGCAAAAACGAGCGTTTTGAATGAAGAATCACATTTCTTGGTAGAATCATGCAGGATTGAAATGTTTGATGGTTTTTTACTCCTCTCAACAGCCCAAACAAGTTTCTAAAAGGATGAGTTTGCAACTACTTTACTTTTGGAGAAAATTCAAAACATTCATTATTCAATAGGGCCCAAACTATCAAAAATCAGCGGTTTCAATGAACACACATTTCTTGGTAGAATCATGCAGGACTGAAATTTTTGATGTTTTTCTACTCCTCTCATGAGCCCAAACAAGTCTCTAAAAGCATGAGTTTGCAACTACTTTACTTTTGGAGAAAATTCAAAACATTCACTATTCAATAGAGCCCAATAGCAAAAATCAGGTTTTGAATGAAGAATCACATTTCTTGGTAAAATCATGCAGGATTGAAATTTTTGATGGTTTTTTACTCCTCTCAACAGCCCAAACAAGTCTCTAAAAGCATGAGTTTGCAACTACTTTACTTTTGGAGAAAATTCAAAACAATCATTATTCAACAGGGCCTAAACTATCAAAAACCAGCGGTTTCAATGAACACACATTTCTTGGTAGAATCATGCAGGACTGAAATTTTTGATGTTTTTCTACTCCTCTCATGAGCCCAAACAAGTCTCTAAAAGCATGCGTTTGCAACTACTTTACTTTTGGAGAAAATTCAAAACATTCATTATTCAATAGAGCCCAATAGCAAAAACCAGCGTTTTGAATGAAGAATCACATTTCTTGGTAGAATCATGCAGGATTGAAATTTTTGATGGTTTTTTACTCCTCTCAACAGCCCAAACAAGTTTCTAAAAGGATGAGTTTGCAACTACTTTACTTTTGGAGAAAATTCAAAACATTCATTATTCAATAGAGCCCAATAGCAAAAACCAGCGTTTTGAATGAAGAATCACATTTCTTGGTAGAATCATGCAGGATTGAAATTTTTGATGGTTTTTTACTCCTCTCAACAGCCCAAACAAGTTTCTAAAAGGATGAGTTTGCAACTACTTTACTTTTGGAGAAAATTCAAAACATTCATTATTCAATAGGGCCCAAACTATCAAAAACCAGCGGTTTCAATGAACACACATTTCTTGGTAGAATCATGCAGGACTGAAATTTTTGATGTTTTTCTACTCCTCTCATGAGCCCAAACAAGTCTCTAAAAGCATGAGTTTGCAACTACTTTACTTTTGGAGAAAATTCAAAACATTCATTATTCAATAGGGCCCAAACTATCAAAAACCAGCGGTTTCAATGAACACACATTTCTTGGTAGAATCATGCAGGACTGAAATTTTTGATGTTTTTCTACTCCTCTCATGAGCCCAAACAAGTCTCTAAAAGCATGAGTTTGCAACTACTTTACTTTTGGAGAAAATTCAAAACATTCATTATTCAATAGAGCCCAGTAGCAAAAATCAGGTTTTGAATGAAGAATCACATTTCTTGGTAGAATCATGCAGGATTGAAATTTTTGATGGGTTTTTACTCCTCTCAACAGCCCAAACAAGTTTCTAAAAGGATGAGTTTGCAACTACTTTACTTTTGGAGAAAATTCAAGACATTCATTATTCAATAGGGCCCAAACTATCAAAAACCAGCGGTTTCAATGAACACACATTTCTTGGTAGAATCATGCAGGACTGAAATTTTTGATGTTTTTCTACTCCTCTCATGAGCCCAAACAAGTCTCTAAAAGCATGAGTTTGCAACTACTTTACTTTTGGAGAAAATTCAAAACATTCATTATTCAATAGAGCCCAATAGCAAAAACCAGCGTTTTGAATGAAGAATCACATTTCTTGGTAGAATCATGCAGGATTGAAATTTTTGATGGTTTTTTACTCCTCTCAACAGCCCAAACAAGTTTCTAAAAGGATGAGTTTGCAGCTACTTTACTTTTGGAGAAAATTCAAAACATTCATTATTCAATAGGGCCCAAACTATCAAAAACCAGCGGATTCAATGAACACACATTTCTTGGTAGAATCATGCAGGACTGAAATTTTTGATGTTTTTCTACTCCTCTCATGAGCCCAAACAAGTCTCTAAAAGCATGAGTTTGCAACTACTTTACTTTTGGAGAAAATTCAAAACATTCATTATTCAATAGGGCCCAAACTATCAAAAACCAGCGGTTTCAATGAACACACATTTCTTGGTAGAATCATGCAGGACTGAAATTTTTGATGTTTTTCTACTCCTCTCATGAGCCCAAACAAGTCTCTAAAAGCATGAGTTTGCAACTACTTTACTTTTGGAGAAAATTCAAAACATTCATTATTCAATAGAGCCCAGTAGCAAAAATCAGGTTTTGAATGAAGAATCACATTTCTTGGTAGAATCATGCAGGATTGAAATTTTTGATGGGTTTTTACTCCTCTCAACAGCCCAAACAAGTTTCTAAAAGGATGAGTTTGCAACTACTTTACTTTTGGAGAAAATTCAAGACATTCATTATTCAATAGGGCCCAAACTATCAAAAACCAGCGGTTTCAATGAACACACATTTCTTGGTAGAATCATGCAGGACTGAAATTTTTGAAGTTTTTCTACTCCTCTCATGAGCCCAAACAAGTCTCTAAAAGCATGAGTTTGCAACTACTTTACTTTTGGAGAAAATTCAAAACATTCATTATTCAATAGAGCCCAATAGCAAAAACCAGCGTTTTGAATGAAGAATCACATTTCTTGGTAGAATCATGCAGGATTGAAATTTTTGATGGTTTTTTACTCCTCTCAACAGCCCAAACAAGTTTCTAAAAGGATGAGTTTGCAGCTACTTTACTTTTGGAGAAAATTCAAAACATTCATTATTCAATAGGGCCCAAACTATCAAAAACCAGCGGATTCAATGAACACACATTTCTTGGTAGAATCATGCAGGACTGAAATTTTTGATGTTTTTCTACTCCTCTCATGAGCCCAAACAAGTCTCTAAAAGCATGAGTTTGCAACTACTTTACTTTTGGAGAAAATTCAAAACATTCATTATTCAATAGAGCCCAATAGCAAAAACCAGCGTTTTGAATGAAGAATTACATTTCTTGGTAGAATCATGCAGGATTGAAATTTTTGATGGATTTTTACTCCTCTCAACAGCCCAAACAAGTTTCTAAAAGGATGAGTTTGCAACTACTTTACTTTTGGAGAAAATTAAAAACATTCATTATTCAATAGGGCCCAAACTGTCAAAAAACAGCGGTTTCAATGAACACACATTTCTTGGTAGAATCATGCAGGACTGAAATTTTTGATGTTTTTCTACTCCTCTCATGAGCCCAAACAAGTCTCTAAAAGCATGAGTTTGCAACTACTTTACTTTTGGAGAAAATTCAAAACATTCATTATTCAATAGAGCCCAATAGCAAAAACCAGCGTTTTGAATGAAGAATCACATTTCTTGGTAGAATCATGCAGGATTGAAATTTTTGATGGTTTTTTACTCCTCTCAACAGCCCAAACAAGTTTCTAAAAGGATGAGCTTGCAACTACTTTACTTTTGGAGAAAATTCAAAACATTCATTATTCAATAGGGCCCAAACTATCAAAAACCAGCGGTTTCAATGAACACACATTTCTTGGTAGAATCATGCAGGACTGAAATTTTTGATGTTTTTCTACTCCTCTCATGAGCCCAAACAAGTCTCTAAAAGCATGAGTTTGCAACTACTTTACTTTTGGAGAAAATTCAAAACATTCATTATTCAATAGGTCCCAAACTATCAAAAACCAGCGGTTTGAATGAACACACATTTCTTGGTAGAATCATGCAGGACTGAAATTTTTGATGTTTTTCTACTCCTCTTATGAGCCCAAACAAGTCTCTAAAAGCATGAGTTTGCAACTACTTTACTTTTGGAGAAAATTCAAAACATTCATTATTCAATAGAGCCCAATAGCAAAAACCAGCGTTTTGAATGAAGAATTACATTTCTTGGTAGAATCATGCAGGATTGAAATTTTTGATGGTTTTTTACTCCTCTCAACAGCCCAAACAAGTTTCTAAAAGGATGAGTTTGCAACTACTTTACTTTTGGAGAAAATTCAAAACATTCATTATTCAATAGGGCCCAAACTATCAAAAACCAGCGGTTTCAATGAACACACATGTCTTGGTAGAATCATGCAGGACTGAAATTTTTGATGTTTTTCTACTCCTCTCATGAGCCCAAACAAGTCTCTAAAAGCATGAGTTTGCAACTACTTTACTTTTGGAGAAAATTCAAAACATTCATTATTCAATAGAGCCCAATAGCAAAAACCAGCGTTTTGAATGAAGAATCACATTTCTTGGTAGAATCATGCAGGATTGGAATTTTTGATGGTTTTTTTACTCCTCTCAACAGCCCAAACAAGTTTCTAAAAGGATGAGTTTGCAACTACTTTACTTTTGGAGAAAATTCAAAACATTCATTATTCAATAGGGCCCAAACTATCAAAAACCAGCGGTTTCAATGAACACACATTTCTTGGTAGAATCATGCAGGACTGAAATTTTTGATGTTTTTCTACTCCTCTCATGAGCCCAAACAAGTCTCTAAAAGCATGAGTTTGCAACTACTTTACTTTTGGAGAAAATTCAAAACATTCATTATTCAATAGAGCCCAATAGCAAAAACCAGCGTTTTGAATGAAGAATCACATTTCTTGGTAGAATCATGCAGGATTGAAATTTTTGATGGTTTTTTACTCCTCTCAACAGCCCAAACAAGTTTCTAAAAGGATGAGTTTGCAACTACTTTACTTTTGGAGAAAATTCAAAACATTCATTATTCAATAGGGCCCAAACTATCAAAAACCAGCGGTTTCAATGAACACACATTTCTTGGTAGAATCATGCAGGACTGAAATTTTTGATGTTTTTCTTCTCCTCTCATGAGCCCAAACAAGTCTCTAAATGCATGAGTTTGCAACTACTTTACTTTTGGAGAAAATTCAAAACATTCATTATTCAATAGAGCCCAATAGCAAAAACCAGCGTTTTGAATGAAGAATCACATTTCTTGGTAGAATCATGCAGGATTGAAATTTTTGATGGTTTTTTACTCCTCTCAACAGCCCAAACAAGTTTCTAAAAGGATGAGTTTGCAACTACTTTACTTTTGGAGAAAATTCAAAACATTCATTATTCAATAGGGCCCAAACTATCAAAAACCAGCGGTTTCAATGAACACACATTTCTTGGTAGAATCATGCAGGACTGAAATTTTTGATGTTTTTCTACTCCTCTCATGAGCCCAAACGAGTCTCTAAAAGCATGAGTTTGCAACTACTTTACTTTTGGAGAAAATTCAAAACATTCATTATTCAATAGGGCCCAAACTATCAAAAACCAGCGGTTTGAATGAACACACATTTCTTGGTAGAATCATGCAGGACTGAAATTTTTGATGTTTTTCTACTCCTCTCATGAGCCCAAACAAGTCTCTAAAAGCATGAGTTTGCAACTACTTTACTTTTGGAGAAAATTCAAAACATTCATTATTCAATAGAGCCCAATAGCAAAAACCAGCGTTTTGAATGAAGAATTACATTTCTTGGTAGAATCATGCAGGATTGAAATTTTTGATGGTTTTTTACTCCTCTCAACAGCCCAAACAAGTTTCTAAAAGGATGAGTTTGCAACTACTTTACTTTTGGAGAAAATTCAAAACATTCATTATTCAATAGGGCCCAAACTATCAAAAACCAGCGGTTTCAATGAACACACATGTCTTGGTAGAATCATGCAGGACTGAAATTTTTGATGTTTTTCTACTCCTCTCATGAGCCCAAACAAGTCTCTAAAAGCATGAGTTTGCAACTACTTTACTTTTGGCGAAAATTCAAAACATTCATTATTCAATAGAGCCCAATAGCAAAAACCAGCGTTTTGAATGAAGAATCACATTTCTTGGTAGAATCATGCAGGATTGAAATTTTTGATGGTTTTTTTACTCCTCTCAACAGCCCAAACAAGTTTCTAAAAGGATGAGTTTGCAACTACTTTACTTTTGGAGAAAATTCAAAACATTCATTATTCAATAGGGCCCAAACTATCAAAAACCAGCGGTTTCAATGAACACACATTTCTTGGTAGAATCATGCAGGACTGAAATTTTTGATGTTTTTCTTCTCCTCTCATGAGCCCAAACAAGTCTCTAAAAGCATGAGTTTGCAACTACTTTACTTTTGGAGAAAATTCAAAACATTCATTATTCAATAGAGCCCAATAGCAAAAACCAGCGTTTTGAATGAAGAATCACATTTCTTGGTAGAATCATGCAGGATTGAAATTTTTAATGGTTTTTTACTCCTCTCAACAGCCCAAACAAGTTTCTAAAAGGATGAGTTTGCAACTACTTTACTTTTGGAGAAAATTCAAAACATTCATTATTCAATAGGGCCCAAACTATCAAAAACCAGCGGTTTCAATGAACACACATTTCTTGGTAGAATCATGCAGGACTGAAATTTTTGATGTTTTTCTACTCCTCTCATGAGCCCAAACAAGTCTCTAAAAGCATGAGTTTGCAACTACTTTACTTTTCGAGAAAATTCAAAACATTCACTATTCAATAGAGCCCAATAGCAAAAATCAGGTTTTGAATGAAGAATCACATTTCTTGGTAAAATCATGCAGGATTGAAATTTTTGATGGTTTTTTACTCCTCTCAACAGCCCAAACAAGTTTCTAAAAGGATGAGTTTGCAACTACTTTACTTTTGGAGAAAATTCAAAACATTCATTATTCAATAGGGCCCAAACTATCAAAAACCAGCGGTTTCAATGAACACACATTTCTTGGTAGAATCATGCAGGACTGAAATTTTTGATGTTTTTCTACTCCTCTCATGAGCCCAAACAAGTCTCTAAAAGCATGAGTTTGCAACTACTTTACTTTTGGAGAAAATTCAAAACATTCATTATTCAATAGAGCCCAATAGCAAAAACCAGCGTTTTGAATGAAGAATCACATTTCTTGGTAGAATCATGCAGGATTGAAATTTTTGATGGTTTTTTACTCCTCTCAACAGCCCAAACAAGTTTCTAAAAGGATGAGTTTGCAACTACTTTACTTTTGGAGAAAATTCAAAACATTCATTATTCAATAGGGCCCAAACTATCAAAAACCAGCGGTTTCAATGAACACACATTTCTTGGTAGAATCATGCAGGACTGAAATTTTTGATGTTTTTCTACTCCTCTCATGAGCCCAAACAAGTCTCTAAAAGCATGAGTTTGCAACTACTTTACTTTTGGAGAAAATTCAAAACATTCACTATTCATTAGAGCCCAATAGCAAAAACCAGCGTTTTGAATGAAGAATCACATTTCTTGGTAGAATCATGCAGGATTGAAATTTTTGATGGTTTTTTACTCCTCTCAACAGCCCAAACAAGTTTCTAAAAGGATGAGTTTGCAACTACTTTACTTTTGGAGAAAATTCAAAACATTCATTATTCAATAGGGCCCAAACTATCAAAATCCAGCGGTTTGAATGAACACATTTCTTGGTAGAATCATGCAGGACTGAAATTTTTGATGTTTTTCTACTCTTTTCATGAGCCCAAACAAGTCTCTAAAAGCATGAGTTTGCAACTACTTTACTTTTGGAGAAAATTCAAAACATTCACTATTCAATAGAGCCCAATAGCAAAAATCAGGTTTTGAATGAAGAATCACATTTCTTGGTAGAATCATGCAGGATTGAAATTTTTGATGGGTTTTTACTCCTCTCAACAGCCCAAACAAGTTTCTAAAAGGATGAGTTTGCAACTACTTTACTTTTGGAGAAAATTCAAAACATTCATTATTCAATAGGGCCCAAAATATCAAAAACCAGCGGTTTGAATGAACACACATTTCTTGGTAGAATCGTGCAGGACTGAAATTTTTGATGTTTTTCTACTCCTCTCATGAGCCCAAACAAATCTCTAAAAGCATGAGTTTGCAACTACTTTACTTTTGGAGAAAATTCAAAACATTCATTATTCAATAGAGCCCAATAGCAAAAATTAGGTTTTGAATGAAGAATCACATTTCTTGGTAGAATCATGCAGGATTGAAATTTTTGATGGTTTTTTACTCCTCTCAACAGCCCAAACAAGTTTCTAAAAGGATGAGTTTGCAACTACTTTACTTTTGGAGAAAATTCAAAACATTCATTATTCAATAGGGCCCAAACTATCAAAAACCAGCGGTTTGAATGAACACACATTTCTTGGTAGAATCATGCAGGACTGAAATTTTTGATGTTTTTCTACTCCTCTCATGAGCCCAAACAAGTCTCTAAAAGCATGAGTTTGCAACTACTTTACTTTTGGAGAAAATTCAAAACATTCACTATTCAATAGAGCCCAATTGCAAAAATCAGGTTTTGAATGAAGAATCACATTTCTTGGTAAAATCATGCAGGATTGAAATTTTTGATGGTTTTTACTCCTCTCAACAGCCCAAACAAGTTTCTAAAAGGATGAGTTTGCAACTACTTTACTTTTGGAGAAAATTCAAAACATTCATTATTCAATAGGGCCCAAACTATCAAAAACCAGCGGTTTCAATGAACACACATTTCTTGGTAGAATCATGCAGGACTGAAATTTTTGATGTTTTTCTTCTCCTCTCATGAGCCCAAACAAGTCTCTAAAAGCATGAGTTTGCAACTACTTTACTTTTGGAGAAAATTCAAAACATTCATTATTCAATAGAGCCCAATAGCAAAAACCAGCGTTTTGAATGAAGAATCACATTTCTTGGTAGAATCATGCAGGATTGAAATTTTTGATGGTTTTTTATTCCTCTCAACAGCCCAAACAAGTTTCTAAAAGGATGAGTTTGCAACTACTTTACTTTTGGAGAAAATTCAAAACATTCATTATTCAATAGGGCCCAAACTATCAAAAACCAGCGGTTTCAATGAACACACATTTCTTGGTAGAATCATGCAGGACTGAAATTTTTGATGTTTTTCTACTCCTCTCATGAGCCCAAACAAGTCTCTAAAAGCATGAGTTTGCAACTACTTTACTTTTGGAGAAAATTCAAAACATTCATTATTCAATAGAGCCCAATAGCATAAACCAGCGTTTTGAATGAAGAATCACATTTCTTGGTAGAATCATGCAGGATTGAAATTTTTGATGGTTTTTTACTCCTCTCAACAGCCCAAACAAGTTTCTAAAAGGATGAGTTTGCAACTACTTTACTTTTGGAGAAAATTCAAAACATTCATTATTCAATAGGGCCCAAACTATCAAAAACCAGCGGATTCAATGAACACACATTTCTTGGTAGAATCATGCAGGACTGAAATTTTTGATGTTTTTCTACTCCTCTCATGAGCTCAAACAAGTCTCTAAAAGCATGAGTTTGCAACTACTTTACTTTTGGAGAAAATTCAAAACATTCATTATTCAATAGAGCCCAATAGCAAAAACCAGCGTTTTGAATGAAGAATTACATTTCTTGGTAGAATCATGCAGGATTGAAATTTTTGATGGATTTTTACTCCTCTCAACAGCCCAAACAAGTTTCTAAAAGGATGAGTTTGCAACTACTTTACTTTTGGAGAAAATTCAAAACATTCATTATTCAATAGGGCCCAAACTATCAAAAACCAGCGGTTTCAATGAACACACATTTCTTGGTAGAATCATGCAGGACTGAAATTTTTGATGTTTTTCTACTCCTCTCATGAGCCCAAACAAGTCTCTAAAAGCATGAGTTTGCAACTACTTTACTTTTGGAGAAAATTCAAAACATTCATTATTCAATAGAGCCCAATAGCAAAAACCAGCGTTTTAAATGAAGAATCACATTTCTTGGTAGAATCATGCAGGATTGAAATTTTTGATGGTTTTTTTACTCCTCTCAACAGCCCAAACAAGTTTCTAAAAGGATGAGTTTGCAACTACTTTACTTTTGGAGAAAATTCAAAACATTCATTATTCAATAGGGCCCAAACTATCAAAAACCAGCGGTTTCAATGAACACACATTTCTTGGTAGAATCATGCAGGACTGAAATTTTTGATGTTTTTCTTCTCCTCTCATGAGCCCAAACAAGTCTCTAAAAGCATGAGTTTGCAACTACTTTACTTTTGGAGAAAATTCAAAACATTCATTATTCAATAGAGCCCAATAGCAAAAACCAGCGTTTTGAATGAAGAATCACATTTCTTGGTAGAATCATGCAGGATTGAAATTTTTGATGGTTTTTTACTCCTCTCAACAGCCCAAACAAGTTTCTAAAAGGATGAGTTTGCAACTACTTTACTTTTGGAGAAAATTCAAAACATTCATTATTCAATAGGGCCCAAACTATCAAAAACCAGCGGTTTCAATGAACACACATTTCTTGGTAGAATCATGCAGGACTGAAATTTTTGATGTTTTTCTTCTCCTCTCATGAGCCCAAACAAGTCTCTAAAAGCATGAGTTTGCAACTACTTTACATTATTCAATAGAGCCCAATAGCAAAAACCAGCGTTTTGAATGAAGAATCACATTTCTTGGTAGAATCATGCAGGATTGAAATTTTTGATGGTTTTTTACTCCTCTCAACAGCCCAAACAAGTTTCTAAAAGGATGAGTTTGCAACTACTTTACTTTTGGAGAAAATTCAAAACATTCATTATTCAATAGGGCCCAAACTATCAAAAACCAGCGGTTTCAATGAACACACATTTCTTGGTAGAATCATGCAGGACTGAAATTTTTGATGTTTTTCTACTCCTCTCATGAGCCCAAACAAGTGTCTAAAAGCATGAGTTTGCAACTACTTTACTTTTCGAGAAAATTCAAAACATTCACTATTCAATAGAGCCCAATAGCAAAAATCAGGTTTTGAATGAAGAATCACATTTCTTGGTAAAATCATGCAGGATTGAAATTTTTGATGGTTTTTTACTCCTCTCAACAGCCCAAACAAGTTTCTAAAAGGATGAGTTTGCAACTACTTTACTTTTGGAGAAAATTCAAAACATTCATTATTCAATAGGGCCCAAACTATCAAAAACCAGCGGTTTCAATGAACACACATTTCTTGGTAGAATCATGCAGGACTGAAATTTTTGATGTTTTTCTACTCCTCTCATGAGCCCAAACAAGTCTCTAAAAGCATGAGTTTGCAACTACTTTACTTTTGGAGAAAATTCAAAACATTCATTATTCAATAGAGCCCAATAGCAAAAACCAGCGTTTTGAATGAAGAATCACATTTCTTGGTAGAATCATGCAGGATTGAAATTTTTGATGGTTTTTTACTCCTCTCAACAGCCAAAACAAGTTTCTAAAAGGATGAGTTTGCAACTACTTTACTTTTGGAGAAAATTCAAAACATTCATTATTCAATAGGGCCCAAACTATCAAAAACCAGCGCTTTGAATGAACACATTTCTTGGTAGAATCATGCAGGACTGAAATTTTTGATGTTTTTCTCCTCTCATGAGCCCAAACAAGTCTCTAAAAGCATGAGTTTGCAACTACTTTACTTTTGGAGAAAATTCAAAACATTCACTATTCAATAGAGCCCAATAGCAAAAATCAGGTTTTGAATGAAGAATCACATTTCTTGGTAAAATCATGCAGGATTGAAATTTTTTGATGGTTTTTTACTCCTCTCAACAGCCCAAACAAGTTTCTAAAAGGATGAGTTTGCAACTACTTTACTTTTGGAGAAAATTCAAAACATTCATTATTCAATAGGGCCCAAACTATCAAAAACCAGCGGTTTCAATGAACACACATTTCTTGGTAGAATCATGCAGGACTGAAATTTTTGATGTTTTTCTACTCCTCTCATGAGCCCAAACAAGTCTCTAAAAGCATGAGTTTGCAACTACTTTACTTTTGGAGAAAATTCAAAACATTCATTATTCAATAGAGCCCAATAGCAAAAACCAGCGTTTTGAATGAAGAATCACATTTCTTGGTAGAATCATGCAGGATTGAAATTTTTGATGGTTTTTTACTCCTCTCAACAGCCCAAACAAGTTTCTAAAAGGATGAGTTTGCAACTACTTTACTTTTGGAGAAAATTCAAAACATTCATTATTCAATAGAGCCCAAACTATCAAAAACCAGCGGTTTCAATGAACACACATTTCTTGGTAGAATCATGCAGGACTGAAATTTTTGATGTTTTTCTACTCCTCTCATGAGCCCAAACAAGTCTCTAAAAGCATGAGTTTGCAACTACTTTACTTTTGGAGAAAATTCAAAACATTCATTATTCAATAGAGCC
The DNA here is from genome assembly GCF_039654945.1 of Dendrobates tinctorius. Classification (NCBI taxonomy): domain Eukaryota; kingdom Metazoa; phylum Chordata; class Amphibia; order Anura; family Dendrobatidae; genus Dendrobates; species Dendrobates tinctorius. The sequence goes on along the minus strand of NW_027361744.1, from coordinate 9,169,034 downwards.
CAATAGCAAAAACCAGCGTTTTGAATGAAGAATCACATTTCTTGGTAGAATCATGCAGGATTGAAATTTTTGATGGTTTTTTACTCCTCTCAACAGCCCAAACAAGTTTCTAAAAGGATGAGTTTGCAACTACTTTACTTTTGGAGAAAATTCAAAACATTCATTATTCAATAGGGCCCAAACTATCAAAAACCAGCGGTTTGAATGAACACATTTCTTGGTAGAATCATGCAGGACTGAAATTTTTGATGTTTTTCTACTCCTCTCATGAGCCCAAACAAGTCTCTAAAAGCATGAGTTTGCAACTACTTTACTTTTGGAGAAAATTCAAAACATTCACTATTCAATAGAGCCCAATAGCAAAAATCAGGTTTTGAATGAAGAATCACATTTCTTGGTAAAATCATGCAGGATTGAAATTTTTGATGGTTTTTTACTCCTCTCAACAGCCCAAACAAGTTTCTAAAAGGATGAGTTTGCAACTACTTTACTTTTGGAGAAAATTCAAAACATTCATTATTCAATAGGGCCCAAACTATCAAAAACCAGCGGTTTCAATGAACACACATTTCTTGGTAGAATCATGCAGGACTTAAATTTTTGATGTTTTTCTACTCCTCTCATGAGCCCAAACAAGTCTCTAAAAGCATGAGTTTGCAACTACTTTACTTTTGGAGAAAATTCAAAACATTCATTATTCAACAGAGCCCAATAGCAAAAACCAGCGTTTTGAATGAAGAATCACATTTCTTGGTAGAATCATGCAGGATTGAAATTTTTGATGGTTTTTTACTCCTCTCAACAGCCCAAACAAGTTTCTAAAAGGATGAGTTTGCAACTACTTTACTTTTGGAGAAAATTCAAAACATCCATTATTCAATAGGGCCCAAACTATCAAAAACCAGCCGTTTCAATGAACACACATGTCTTGGTAGAATCATGCAGGACTGAAATTTTTGATGTTTTTCTACTCATCTCATGAGCCCAAACAAGTCTCTAAAAGCATGAGTTTGCAACTACTTTACTTTTGGAGAAAATTCAAAACATTCATTATTCAATAGAGCCCAATAGCAAAAACCAGCGTTTTGAATGAAGAATCACATTTCTTGGTAGAATCATGCAGGATTGAAATTTTTGATGGTTTTTTACTCCTCTCAACAGCCCAAACAAGTTTCTAAAAGGATGAGTTTGCAACTACTTTACTTTTGGAGAAAATTCAAAACATTCATTATTCAATAGGGCCCAAACTATCAAAAACCAGCGGTTTGAATGAACACATTTCTTGGGAGAATCATGCAGGACTGAAATTTTTGATGTTTTTCTACTCCTCTCATGAGCCCAAACAAGTCTCTAAAAGCATGAGTTTGCAACTACTTTACTTTTGGAGAAAATTCAAAACATTGGGGGGCGTGGCCAGCGTCTGAGCTGAATGGAAGCCTGAGCTCTGAGCTCCTCCACAGGGCAGCCTACCAAGCGCTGTTAACAAGCGAAATATAAGCCAGGACTGGCTGAAAAGTTGTGGGAACCTCCATAGATACTAGCGGTGCCCCCACACTATGGATCTGCTCAATAAAAAAGCAGAAAAAGGAAAGAAACCAGAGCGCTCTCCCCTCATGCTGAGGAGCCAAGATGGCGCCCGCCTCACAGCAGCAGCCACAGCCTGCAGCCCCAGCCTGAGCGGTACACAGCGGCAAAGGACGCCACAGCGGCTGAAGCATGCAGCATTCAAGTCAGGGGGTAAGTCTACCCCTGCCCCAGCTAAAACCGCCGCTCTGCAGGCTAATAGAAGCGCTAATTTACACATTAAAAGTAGCGCTGAGGTGAAAGGAGCGAGATCTCGCGAGAGTGACCGGGGGACAAGCGAGACTACGCAACAGATACGCAATTTGCGTAACTTAAGCAAAAATACAGCGCAGCTTGTGAATTATGGTGCAGCAGCACCGCTGACTGCTGATATGGAGGAGACAAATGTATTAAGGGGTTCCTCATCCTGTCCTGACATCTCCAATGTGTCAGATACTCCTCTAACGCCATTACAGAGGGAAATGTCTCCTTTCTCAGTGACTAGCCGCAGATTTAGCAGCAGCTCAGCTGAGCTGCAACAGGAATTACAAATTGAGGACTCCTGTCCTTCTGATAATCCCATACCGGAGAACATTTTACATGTTTTAACAGAGGTGGAGGCTACCAGTAATACAGCCTCAGAAATATTTATTAAGAACATGCTATGCCTTCTAGCAAAGACATTTCAGAAACAACTGGAGGGCTATAATACAAATCTCCAAAATAACATAGACGGTCTGGGCCAGAGAGTGGACCATCTTGAATCCAAAATGGAAGAATTGGTTAAATCCCATAATAATTTGATAGATGAACACTATGCCCTAGAAAAAGAGGTTGTCTTCTTAAAATCAAGGTTGATAGAGCAAGAAGACAGAAGTAGAAGGAACAACCTTAAATTCAGGGGAATACCTGAAAATGTCAAAGACAGAGACCTTAATGCATATGTGCAAAAGATGCTTCATACAATACTTCCAGGGGCTTCTAAAGGGGACCTATTGATGGAACGTATACACAGACTCCCCAAGTCCAAATATGCCCCAGACAGAGCCCCAAGAGATGTCATTGCATATTTTCATTACTTCCTGACAAAGGAGGACATTCTGAGGAGAAGTAAGCAATCACCTATATTACCAAGGCCATACGAGGATATCAAGATTTTTGCAGACTTCTCAAAAGCTACCCTGCAGAAAAGGAGAGATTTCTTTCCAATCACTGCACATCTGAGGAAACACAAGATTTTATACAGATGGGGTTTCCCTACAAAAATTCTAGTCATGAAAGAGAATACCACTTTTGCCTTGTCTAATATTGATAACTGTAATAGTTTTTTCCAAGATTTAGGTATCCCTCCACTGGAGACTCCATCATCATCATCATTCTACAATCAAGAAAGGAATATCCCCTTGCAGCAGCAAAGACGCCTTTCCCAGTCCTGGAATACGCAAAAGAAAAGAAAATAGACTTGGTGGGTACTGACCCTGGCTTTAGGCCTGAACTTTCTCTTTTTCACTCCCCACGTGATAACTGAGAGACATTCTCTCGGTACCATTTCTTTTGAGAAATCTAAATTTATCTAGTTCATAAGTTTTGTTCTGTTCTAGGTTGTAACATGTTTTTGTTTACAGGCACACCAGGCACTAACAAAAAATCACTAAGGAAACCCACTGTCTTTTGGATGTATTTTCGGGTGAAATGTTCTGTTTCAGTGAATCATCTAATGCTTTTTTTCCTTCCTGACACATTATGGAATTGAGGGTACTGTCATTTAATGTAAATGGGCTCAATAGCCCGTTCAAGAGATTTGTTTTGTGGAAGGAGATTAAAAAATTGAAGGCCAACATAGCAATGATACAAGAAACACACCTTCTAGAAATTGATAACACAAGACTCAAAAATAAAGACTTCCCTCAGATTTTCTTTTCTAACACTGAGGGAAGGAAAAAAGCTGGGGTGGCCATCGCCTTCCACAAAGATTTGCCAATAGTGGTCTTAGACATATATAGGGACAGCAATGGAAGACAACTTGCTATTAATTTTACTTTGGAGGGTGTGGAATATACAGTGGTAAACGTATACACCCCTAATATCCGACAAATTAGTTTTCTAAATAAGGTCAAGAAGAAATTGTCCAATTTTAGTAGAGGTCACATAATCTGGGGAGGAGATTTTAATTGCATAGTTGACCCAAGTACTGATTGCTCATCTGATGCCCCATATTATAGAAGCGTGAATCTGGGAAAGTGGTTGGGAGATTCCAATTTGCATGACAGCTGTAAGATATTGAACTCTACCTCAAGAGAGTACACAAGATTTTGTCCACATAACAAGTCTTACACTAGGATTGATCATGTGTTCACTAGCTTCTCGCTACTAGACTCATACATAGATTTCCAGACTGGTCCTATTACATGGTCAGACCATGCCCCAATCCTTCTGACCTTACATACTTCCTCCATGATCCCAAAACAATACAATTGGAGATATAGTAAATTCACTGTTGACTCCCCAGAAAACATATCATTAGCAAAGAATGTCTTAATGAACTACTTCAAAGAGAACTGTTCCCAAGAAATTACACCTGAAACATTGTGGCTAGCACACAAATGTGTCATTAGGGGTCATTTGATCCAAGTTGCCTCGAGACAAAAAAGGGCAAGAGAGAGCCAACAGAGGATGTTGTTAGAACAGATCCAAAAATTAGAATCCCAAGCTAAAGCAGACAAAAATTTTGCTAAATATAATGAATTGTACTCCCTCAGACTGGAACTTAGGAATCTCCTCATCAACTTATATGAGAAAAAGACTTTATTTAATAGGGCAGGGTTTTATGTTAATAATAATAAGTTCTCCAAAAATATGGCAAACAGGTTTAAACCCATAAATAAAAAACATCCAATCAAAAAAATAACCCAAAGCTCAAAGACTATAGAAAAACCCAAAGAGATAGCCCTGGCCTTTGAGAGCTACTATTCTAAATTATACAACATAGGAAACAATGGAGCTCATCCCTCTCCTTCACCAGAGATGATAAATAATTTTTTGGAAAAAGTAAAGCTGGGATCTTTGTCTCTAGAGCAGAAGGAGTCACTTGACGCACCCTTTACTGAGGGTGAGGTCTCTCTTGCGATGAATAATCTTAAAAATGACAAGGCTCCAGGTCCAGATGGCTTTCCTATAGAGTATTATAAAGAATTTCAAAAGGAACTCATCCCACATTTAACTAATGCCCTGAATTTTATTAAATCAGAAGGAAAGTGCAACACAGATATGCTGAGAGCCACAATAGTGGTGATTCCCAAACCAGATAAAGATCTGACCAAAATCGAAAATTATAGGCCTATTTCTCTCCTAAATGTGGATATCAAGATCTACGCAAAAATATTAGCAGAAAGATTACAGGACGTTGTTCCATTCCTTATACATCCCGATCAAGTCGGTTTTGTAAAATCTAGGCAAACTTCAGACAGTTCTAGAAGTGTCCTGCATCACTTATATTCATGCTACAAAAATAGGATTTCCAGTTTGTTTGTAGCTCTTGATGCTGAAAAGGCCTTTGACCGGATCAATTGGGCCTATGCCTTTACAGTATTGGAGAAAATGGGTTTTGGTGGGGAGATGATGAGAAGTATTCGAGCTTTATACTCTCGGCCATCTGCCTCTGTGCTGGTCAACAACACGATGTCAGATACATTTTTTATAACTAATGGGACAAGACAGGGATGTCCTCTATCCCCAATAATTTTTATCCTGAGCCTGGAACCTTTGGCTCAAATGATAAGGGATTCTGGTGAAGTACACGGTGTACAATTGAAAGATTCAGAGCATAAGATTAACCTCTATGCAGATGACATTATACTCACACTGACAAATCCAACTGATTCCCTGGAAAAGATATGGGATATCATAAATTTATTTGGCTCAGTTTCATACTATAAATTAAATGTAAAAAAGACTAATGTTCTATCACTTTTCCTTTCAGCCTCTACGAAACAGCAACTAAGAGACAAGTATCCCTTTAATTGGGACTGTACCAGGATACCGTACTTAGGAATTTGGCTCACAGGTAATCCCATGCATATGAGTGAGGTAAACATGGACCATCTTCTACAGTCTCTCGACCTTAAGTTGAAGGAACTGTCGAAGACCCCAGCCACATGGATGGGCAGAATAGTGCTATATAAGATGTTCTGCCTACCCAAAGTCCTGTTTTTATACAGGAACGTCCCTCTGCCTATATCTGTACAGTATATACAAAAACTAACACACCAGATGAACAAATTTATTTGGAACAATGGGAAACCTAGAGTGAAAAAACGCACTCTACTTAAATCCAAGGAGAAAGGGGGGGTGGCCATACCAGATCTTGAGGCATATTATTACGCCACTATGATTGAACTGACAAAAGGCTGGTTTGTGGAACAGACAGACCTGGGGTGGCCAAATATTGAAAGAGATATGATGCCCAACAGGGAACCAGTTTTATTCATAGCCTATTTCCTTCTACATAGAAGGGAAATTATGAAAATAGATAATCCCATACTTAAGGCCTCTATGTTGTGCTGGTCATGTGTATGCAAAAGAAAGACTAGCTCTGCCTCTTTTTCACTCGAGAGGTTGAGACTCCCTTATCTGTCTCCTGTCAGGACTTCTCTAAGACCTATATTCGATAGCTGGACCAAATTTCCAATCACTTTTGTAGATGACTTGATGGACAATAACAGAGTCATACCCTTTGAGTTATTAAAGAACAGATTTGGGGTTCCCAATTCGGAGTATATGACATATCTCCTACTCAAGGAAGAATACAACAAATACAAGAAATACCTTTTTAGAGTGGTTCCAATTGACCATACTATTAACAATTTTCTATTTAATATGTCATCTAGACATAAGAGTTATCTTAGACCCTTATACAATAGCCTGACCAACAAAGACACCTTCACCAATGAAGGATGCTTTGAAAAATGGGAAACCACATTACAGAGACAGATATATGGTCCTCAGTGGATCTCCTCTCTTAAAATTGCAATCAAATCCACAAGATGTATGAATATACTAGAAACGCATTATAAATTAATTCATAGATATTACCTTACCCCAAATAGATTGAAACATTTTGGAGGGGGGGGATCTGGAATGTGTTGGCGTAACTGTGGATCTCAGGCAGATTTACTACATGTTTTTTGGGGATGCTCTATGCTGAAGTTGTACTGGTCCAGGGTGTTCGATTTGCTTTCACTCATATGCAATTGGTGTATTCAACCACAACCTGCTCTAGCCTTGTTACTAATAGATATACATAGACTTAAAAGAAATAAATTCCTGGCGGCTCATATCCTTATGTCTGCAGCCTTCCTTATAGCGAAGGGTTGGAACAGGAAGCAACCTCCAGACATTGTCACCCTTATCTTACTGGTGGACAAACACTGTGTCTACGAGAAAATTCATTATATTAATAAAGGCTTAATTAAAATATTTGATGACAGATGGTATAAATGGATGGAACTAAAGTCTAAAATAGAAAAAGATTTCATATCCTGAACTCATATTTTACTTCTTATGGTTTATGATGTGCCAATATTTCACATACTCAAGTGCCTAAATTTACCTTTCTTTTTATTGTTTCTTTCTGGTACTATTTGTTGTAGGGTTTACTACATTTACTCTCAATGTTGATATAATATTGAAATGTCATCATATTGTGATGTATTCATATTTTTTTACATCAGTACAATAATTTACTTAGATGGGTCTGTACAAGTGTAAATTTTACATTTTGCCTACTATTCTGAAAACTCTAATAAAAATTATTGTTAAAGAAAATTCAAAACATTCATTATTCAATAGAGCCCAATAGCAAAAACCAGCGTTTTGAATGAAGAATCACATTTCTTGGTAGAATCATGCAGGATTGAAATTTTTGATGGTTTTTTACTCCTCTCAACAGCCCAAACAAGTTTCTAAAAGGATGAGTTTGCAACTACTTTACTTTTGGAGAAAATTCAAAACATTCATTATTCAATAGGGCCCAAACTATCAAAAACCAGCGGTTTCAATGAACACACATTTCTTGGTAGAATCATGCAGGACTGAAATTTTTGATGTTTTTCTACTCCTCTCATGAGCCCAAACAAGTCTCTAAAAGCATGAGTTTGCAACTACTTTACTTTTGGAGAAAATTCAAAACATTCATTATTCAATAGGGCCCAAACTATCAAAAACCAGCGGTTTGAATGAACACACATTTCTTGGTAGAATCATGCAGGACTGAAATTTTTGATGTTTTTCTACTCCTCTCATGAGCCCAAACAAGTCTCTAAAAGCATGAGTTTGCAACTACTTTACTTTTGGAGAAAATTCAAAACATTCATTATTCAATAGTGCCCAATAGCAAAAATCAGCGTTTTGAATGAAGAATCACATTTCTTGGTAGAATCATGCAGGATTGAAATTTTTGATGGTTTTTTACTCCTCTCAACAGCCCAAACAAGTTTCTAAAAGGATGAGTTTGCAACTACTTTACTTTTGGAGAAAATTCAAAACATTCATTATTCAATAGGGCCCAAACTATCAAAAACCAGCGGTTTGAATGAACACATTTCTTGGTAGAATCATGCAGGACTGAAATTTTTGATGTTTTTCTACTCCTCTCATGAGCCCAAACAAGTCTCTAAAAGCATGAGTTTGCAACTACTTTACTTTTGGAGAAAATTCAAAACATTCACTATTCAATAGAGCCCAATAGCAAAAATCAGGTTTTGAATGAAGAATCACATTTCTTGGTAAAATCATGCAGGATTGAAATTTTTGATGGTTTTTTACTCCTCTCAACAGCCCAAACAAGTTTCTAAAAGGATGAGTTTGCAACTACTTTACTTTTGGAGAAAATTCAAAACATTCATTATTCAATAGGGCCCAAACTATCAAAAACCAGCGGTTTCAATGAACACACATTTCTTGGTAGAATCATGCAGGACTGAAATTTTTGATGTTTTTCTACTCCTCTCATGAGCCCAAACAAGTCTCTAAAAGCATGAGTTTGCAACTACTTTACTTTTGGAGAAAATTCAAAACATTCATTATTCAATAGAGCCCAATAGCAAAAACCAGCGTTTTGAATGAAGAATCACATTTCTTGGTAGAATCATGCAGGATTGAAATTTTTGATGGTTTTTTACTCCTCTCAACAGCCCAAACAAGTTTCTAAAAGGATGAGTTTGCAACTACTTTACTTTTGGAGAAAATTCAAAACATTCATTATTCAATAGGGCCCAAACTATCAAAAACCAGCGGTTTCAATGAACACACATTTCTTGGTAGAATCATGCAGGACTGAAATTTTTGATGTTTTTCTACTCCTCTCATGAGCCCAAACAAGTCTCTAAAAGCATGAGTTTGCAACTACTTTACTTTTGGAGAAAATTCAAAACATTCATTATTCAATAGAGCCAATTGCAAAAACCAGCGTTTTGAATGAAGAATCACATTTCTTGGTAAAATCATGCAGGATTGAAATTTTTGATGGTTTTTTACTCCTCTCAACAGCCCAAACAAGTTTCTAAAAGGATGAGTTTGCAACTACTTTACTTTTGGAGAAAATTCAAAACATTCATTATTCAATAGGGCCCAAACTATCAAAAACCAGCGGTTTCAATGAACACACATTTCTTGGTAGAATCATGCAGGACTGAAATTTTTGATGTTTTTCTACTCCTCTCATGAGCCCAAACAAGTCTCTAAAAGCATGAGTTTGCAACTACTTTACTTTTGGAGAAAATTCAAAACATTCATTATTCAATAGAGCCCAATAGCAAAAACCAGCGTTTTGAATGAAGAATCACATTTCTTGGTAGAATCATGCAGGATTGAAATTTTTGATGGTTTTTTACTCCTCTCAACAGCCCAAACAAGTTTCTAAAAGGATGAGTTTGCAACTACTTTACTTTTGGAGAAAATTCAAAACATTCATTATTCAATAGGGCCCAAACTATCAAAAACCAGCGGTTTCAATGAACACACATTTCTTGGTAGAATCATGCAGGACTGAAATTTTTGATGTTTTTCTACTCCTCTCATGAGCCCAAACAAGTCTCTAAAAGCATGAGTTTGCAACTACTTTACTTTTGGAGAAAATTCAAAACATTCATTATTCAATAGAGCCAATTGCAAAAACCAGCGTTTTGAATGAAGAATCACATTTCTTGGTAAAATCATGCAGGATTGAAATTTTTGATGGTTTTTTACTCCTCTCAACAGCCCAAACAAGTTTCTAAAAGGATGAGTTTGCAACTACTTTACTTTTGGAGAAAATTCAAAACATTCATTATTCAATAGGGCCCAAACTATCAAAAACCAGCGGTTTCAATGAACACACATTTCTTGGTAGAATCATGCAGGACTGAAATTTTTGATGTTTTTCTACTCCTCTCATGAGCCCAAACAAGTCTCTAAAAGCATGAGTTTGCAACTACTTTACTTTTGGAGAAAATTCAAAACATTCATTATTCAATAGAGCCCAATAGCAAAAACCAGCGTTTTGAATGAAGAATCACATTTCTTGGTAGAATCATGCAGGATTGAAATTTTTGATGGTTTTTTACTCCTCTCAACAGCCCAAACAAGTTTCTAAAAGGATGAGTTTGCAACTACTTTACTTTTGGAGAAAATTCAAAACATTCATTATTCAATAGGGCCCAAACTATCAAAAACCAGCGGTTTCAATGAACACACATTTCTTGGTAGAATCATGCAGGACTGAAATTTTTGATGTTTTTCTACTCCTCTCATGAGCCCAAACAAGTCTCTAAAAGCATGAGTTTGCAACTACTTTACTTTTGGAGAAAATTCAAAACATTCATTATTCAATAGGGCCCAAACTATCAAAAACCAGCGGTTTGAATGAACACACATTTCTTGGTAGAATCATGCAGGACTGAAATTTTTGATGTTTTTCTACTCCTCTCATGAGCCCAAACAAGTCTCTAAAAGCATGAGTTTGCAACTACTTTACTTTTGGAGAAAATTCAAAACATTCATTATTCAATAGAGCCCAATAGCAAAAACCAGCGTTTTGAATGAAGAATCACATTTCTTGGTAGAATCATGCAGGATTGAAATTTTTGATGGTTTTTTACTCCTCTCAACAGCCCAAACAAGTTTCTAAAAGGATGAGTTTGCAACTACTTTACTTTTGGAGAAAATTCAAAACATTCATTATTCAATAGGGCCCAAACTATCAAAAACCAGCGGTTTCAATGAACACACATTTCTTGGTAGAATCATGCAGGACTGAAATTTTTGATGTTTTTCTACTCCTCTCATGAGCCCAAACAAGTCTCTAAAAGCATGAGTTTGCAACTACTTTACTTTTGGAGAAAATTCAAAACATTCATTATTCAATAGAGCCCAATAGCAAAAACCAGCGTTTTGAATGAAGAATCACATTTCTTGGTAGAATCATGCAGGATTGAAATTTTTGATGGTTTTTTACTCCTCTCAACAGCCCAAACAAGTTTCTAAAAGGATGAGTTTGCAACTACTTTACTTTTGGAGAAAATTCAAAACATTCATTATTCAATAGGGCCCAAACTATCAAAAACCAGCGGTTTCAATGAACACACATTTCTTGGTAGATTCATGCAGGACTGAAATTTTTGATGTTTTTCTACTCCTCTCATGAGCCCAAACAAGTCTCTAAAAGCATGAGTTTGCAACTACTTTACTTTTGGAGAAAATTCAAAACATTCATTATTCAATAGAGCCCAATAGCAAAAACCAGCGTTTTGAATGAAGAATCACATTTCTTGGTAGAATCATGCAGGATTGAAATTTTTGATGGTTTTTTACTCCTCTCAACAGCCCAAACAAGTTTCTAAAAGGATGAGTTTGCAACTACTTTACTTTTGGAGAAAATTCAAAACATTCATTATTCAATAGGGCCCAAACTATCAAAAACCAGCGGTTTCAATGAACACACATTTCTTGGTAGATTCATGCAGGACTGAAATTTTTGATGTTTTTCTACTCCTCTCATGAGCCCAAACAAGTCTCTAAAAGCATGAGTTTGCAACTACTTTACTTTTGGAGAAAATTCAAAACATTCATTATTCAATAGAGCCCAATAGCAAAAACCAGCGTTTTGAATGAAGAATCACATTTCTTGGTAGAATCATGCAGGATTGAAATTTTTGATGTTTTTTTACTCCTCTCAACAGCCCAAACAAGTTTCTAAAAGGATGAGTTTGCAACTACTTTACTTTTGGAGAAAATTCAAAACATTCATTATTCAATAGGGCCCAAACTATCAAAAACCAGCGGTTTCAATGAACACACATTTCTTGGTAGAATCATGCAGGACTGAAATTTTTGATGTTTTTCTACTCCTCTCATGAGCCCAAACAAGTCTCTAAAAGCATGAGTTTGCAACTACTTTACTTTTGGAGAAAATTCAAAACATTCATTATTTAATAGAGCCCAATAGCAAAAACCAGCGTTTTGAATGAAGAATCACATTTCTTGGTAGAATCATGCAGGATTGAAATTTTTGATGGTTTTTTACTCCTCTCAACAGCCCAAACAAGTTTCTAAAAGGATGAGTTTGCAACTACTTTACTTTTGGAGAAAATTCAAAACATTCATTATTCAATAGGGCCCAAACTATCAAAAACCAGCGGTTTCAATGAACACACATTTCTTGGTAGAATCATGCAGGATTGAAATTTTTGATGGTTTTTTACTCCTCTCAACAGCCCAAACAAGTTTCTAAAAGGATGAGTTTGCAACTACTTTACTTTTGGAGAAAATTCAAAACATTCATTATTCAATAGGGCCCAAACTATCAAAAACCAGCGGTTTCAATGAACACACATTTCTTGGTAGATTCATGCAGGACTGAAATTTTTGATGTTTTTCTACTCCTCTCATGAGCCCAAACAAGTCTCTAAAAGCATGAGTTTGCAACTACTTTACTTTTGGAGAAAATTCAAAACATTCATTATTCAATAGAGCCCAATAGCAAAAACCAGCGTTTTGAATGAAGAATCACAATTCTTGGTAGAATCATGCAGGATTGAAATTTTTGATGGTTTTTTACTCCTCTCAACAGCCCAAACAAGTTTCTAAAAGGATGAGTTTGCAACTACTTTACTTTTGGAGAAAATTCAAAACATTCATTATTCAATAGGGCCCAAACTATCAAAAACCAGCGGTTTCAATGAACACACATTTCTTGGTAGAATCATGCAGGACTGAGATTTTTGATGTTTTTCTACTCCTCTCATGAGCCCAAACAAGTCTCTAAAAGCATGAGTTTGCAACTACTTTACTTTTGGAGAAAATTCAAAACATTCATTATTTAATAGAGCCCAATAGCAAAAACCAGCGTTTTGAATGAAGAATCACATTTCTTGGTAGAATCATGCAGGATTGAAATTTTTGATGGTTTTTTACTCCTCTCAACAGCCCAAACAAGTTTCTAAAAGGATGAGTTTGCAACTACTTTACTTTTGGAGAAAATTCAAAACATTCATTATTCAATAGGGCCCAAACTATCAAAAACCAGCGGTTTCAATGAACACACATTTCTTGGTAGAATCATGCAGGACTGAAATTTTTGATGTTTTTCTACTCCTCTCATGAGCCCAAACAAGTCTCTAAAAGCATGAGTTTGCAACTACTTTACTTTTGGAGAAAATTCAAAACATTCATTATTCAATAGAGCCCAATAGCAAAAACCAGCGTTTTGAATGAAGAATCACATTTCTTGGTAGAATCATGCAGGATTGAAATTTTTGATGGTTTTTTACTCCTCTCAACAGCCCAAACAAGTTTCTAAAAGGATGAGTTTGCAACTACTTTACTTTTGGAGAAAATTCAAAACATTCATTATTCAATAGGGCCCAAACTATCAAAAACCAGCGGTTTCAATGAACACACATTTCTTGGTAGAATCATGCAGGACTGAAATTTTTGATGTTTTTCTACTCCTCTCATGAGCCCAAACAAGTCTCTAAAAGCATGAGTTTGCAACTACTTTACTTTTGGAGAAAATTCAAAACATTCATTATTCAATAGAGCCCAATAGCAAAAACCAGCGTTTTGAATGAAGAAACACATTTCTTGGTAGAATCATGCAGGATTGAAATTTTTGATGGTTTTTTACTCCTCTCAACAGCCCAAACAAGTTTCTAAAAGGATGAGTTTGCAACTACTTTACTTTTGGAGAAAATTCAAAACATTCATTATTCAATAGGGCCCAAACTATCAAAAACCAGCGGTTTCAATGAACACACATTTCTTGGTAGAATCATGCAGGACTGAAATTTTTGATGTTTTTCTACTCCTCTCATGAGCCCAAACAAGTCTCTAAAAGCATGAGTTTGCAACTACTTTACTTTTGGAGAAAATTCAAAACATTCATTATTCAATAGGGCCCAAACTATCAAAAACCAGCGGTTTGAATGAACACACATTTCTTGGTAGAATCATGCAGGACTGAAATTTTTTATGTTTTTCTACTCCTCTCATGAGCCCAAACAAGTCTCTAAAAGCATGAGTTTGCAACAACTTTACTTTTGGAGAAAATTCAAAACATTCACTATTCAATAGAGCCCAATAGCAAAAATCAGGTTTTGAATGAAGAATCACATTTCTTGGTAAAATCATGCAGGATTGAAATTTTTGATGGTTTTTTACTCCTCTCAACAGCCCAAACAAGTTCCTAAAAGGATGAGTTTGCAACTACTTTTCTTTTGGAGAAAATTCAAAACATTCATTATTCAATAGGGCCCAAACTATCAAAAACCAGCGGTTTCAATGAACACACATTTCTTGGTAGAATCATGCAGGACTGAAATTTTTGATGTTTTTCTACTCCTCTCATGAGCCCAAACAAGTCTCTAAAAGCATGAGTTTGCAACTACTTTACTTTTGGAGAAAATTCAAAACATTCATTATTCAATAGGGCCCAAACTATCAAAAACCAGCGGTTTGAATGAACACACATTTCTTGGTAGAATCATGCAGGACTGAAATTTTTGATGTTTTTCTACTCCTCTCATGAGCCCAAACAAGTCTCTAAAAGCATGAGTTTGCAACTACTTTACTTTTGGAGAAAATTCAAAACATTCATTATTCAATAGAGCCCAATAGCAAAAACCAGCGTTTTGAATGAAGAATCACATTTCTTGGTAGAATCATGCAGGATTGAAATTTTTGATGGTTTTTTACTCCTCTCAACAGCCCAAACAAGTTTCTAAAAGGATGAGTTTGCAACTACTTTACTTTTGGAGAAAATTCAAAACATTCATTATTCAATAGGGCCCAAACTATCAAAAACCAGCGGTTTCAATGAACACACATTTCTTGGTAGAATCATGCAGGACTGAAATTTTTGATGTTTTTCTACTCCTCTCATGAGCCCAAACAAGTCTCTAAAAGCATGAGTTTGCAACTACTTTACTTTTGGAGAAAATTCAAAACATTCATTATTTAATAGAGCCCAATAGCAAAAACCAGCGTTTTGAATGAAGAATCACATTTCTTGGTAGAATCATGCAGGATTGAAATTTTTGATGGTTTTTTACTCCTCTCAACAGCCCAAACAAGTTTCTAAAAGGATGAGTTTGCAACTACTTTACTTTTGGAGAAAATTCAAAACATTCATTATTCAATAGGGCCCAAACTATCAAAAACCAGCGGTTTCAATGAACACACATTTCTTGGTAGAATCATGCAGGACTGAAATTTTTGATGTTTTTCTACTCCTCTCATGAGCCCAAACAAGTCTCTAAAAGCATGAGTTTGCAACTACTTTACTTTTGGAGAAAATTCAAAACATTCATTATTCAATAGAGCCCAATAGCAAAAACCAGCGTTTTGAATGAAGAATCACATTTCTTGGTAGAATCATGCAGGATTGAAATTTTTGATGGTTTTTTACTCCTCTCAACAGCCCAAACAAGTTTCTAAAAGGATGAGTTTGCAACTACTTTACTTTTGGAGAAAATTCAAAACATGCATTATTCAATAGGGCCCAAACTATCAAAAACCAGCGGTTTCAATGAACACACATTTCTTGGTAGAATCATGCAGGACTGAAATTTTTGATGTTTTTCTACTCCTCTCATGAGCCCAAACAAGTCTCTAAAAGCATGAGTTTGCAACTACTTTACTTTTGGAGAAAATTCAAAACATTCATTATTCAATAGGGCCCAAACTATCAAAAACCAGCGGTTTCAATGAACACACATTTCTTGGTAGAATCATGCAGGACTGAAATTTTTGATGTTTTTCTACTCCTCTCATGAGCCCAAACAAGTCTCTAAAAGCATGAGTTTGCAACTACTTTACTTTTGGAGAAAATTCAAAACATTCATTATTCAATAGAGCCCAATAGCAAAAACCAGCGTTTTGAATGAAGAATCACATTTCTTGGTAGAATCATGCAGGATTGAAATTTTTGATGGTTTTTTACTCCTCTCAACAGCCCAAACAAGTTTCTAAAAGGATGAGTTTGCAACTACTTTACTTTTGGAGAATATTCAAAACATTCATTATTCAATAGGGCCCAAACTATCAAAAACCAGCGGTTTCAATGAACACACATTTCTTGGTAGAATCATGCAGGACTGAAATTTTTGATGTTTTTCTACTCCTCTCATGAGCCCAAACAAGTCTCTAAAAGCATGAGTATGCAACTACTTTACTTTTGGAGAAAATTCAAAACATTCATTATTCAATAGAGCCCAATAGCAAAAACCAGCGTTTTGAATGAAGAATCACATTTCTTGGTAGAATCATGCAGGATTGAAATTTTTGATGGTTTTTTACTCCTCTCAACAGCCCAAACAAGTTTCTAAAAGGATGAGTTTGCAACTACTTTACTTTTGGAGAAAATTCAAAACATTCATTATTCAATAGGGCCCAAACTATCAAAAACCAGCGGTTTCAATGAACACACATTTCTTGGTAGAATCATGCAGGACTGAAATTTTTGATGTTTTTCTACTCCTCTCATGAGCCCAAACAAGTCTCTAAAAGCATGAGTTTGCAACTACTTTACTTTTGGAGAAAATTCAAAACATTCATTATTCAATAGAGCCCAATAGCAAAAACCAGCGTTTTGAATGAAGAATCACATTTCTTGGTAGAATCATGCAGGATTGAAATTTTTGATGGTTTTTTACTCCTCTCAACAGCCCAAACAAGTTTCTAAAAGAGTGAGTTTGCAACTACTTTACTTTTGGAGAAAATTCAAAACATTCATTATTCAATAGGGCCCAAACTATCAAAAACCAGCGGTTTCAATGAACACACATTTCTTGGTAGAATCATGGAGGACTGAAATTTTTGATGTTTTTCTACTCCTCTCATGAGCCCAAACAAGTCTCTAAAAGCATGAGTTTGCAACTACTTTACTTTTGGAGAAAATTCAAAACATTCATTATTCAATAGAGCCCAATAGCAAAAACCAGCGTTTTGAATGAAGAAACACATTTCTTGGTAGAATCATGCAGGATTGAAATTTTTGATGGTTTTTTACTCCTCTCAACAGCCCAAACAAGTTTCTAAAAGGATGAGTTTGCAACTACTTTACTTTTGGAGAAAATTCAAAACATTCATTATTCAATAGGGCCCAAACTATCAAAAACCAGCGGTTTCAATGAACACACATTTCTTGGTAGAATCATGCAGGACTGAAATTTTTGATGTTTTTCTACTCCTCTCATGAGCCCAAACAAGTCTCTAAAAGCATGAGTTTGCAACTACTTTACTTTTGGAGAAAATTCAAAACATTCATTATTCAATAGAGCCCAATAGCAAAAACCAGCGTTTTGAATGAAGAATCACATTTCTTGGTAGAATCATGCAGGATTGAAATTTTTGATGGTTTTTTACTCCTCTCAACAGCCCAAACAAGTTTCTAAAAGGATGAGTTTGCAACTACTTTACTTTTGGAGAAAATTCAAAACATTCATTATTCAATAGGGCCCAAACTATCAAAAACCAGCGGTTTCAATGAACACACATTTCTTGGTAGAATCATGCAGGACTGAAATTTTTGATGTTTTTCTACTCCTCTCATGAGCCCAAACAAGTCTCTAAAAGCATGAGTTTGCAACTACTTTACTTTTGGAGAAAATTCAAAACATTCATTATTCAATAGGGCCCAAACTATCAAAAACCAGCGGTTTGAATGAACACACATTTCTTGGTAGAATCATGCAGGACTGAAATTTTTGATGTTTTTCTACTCCTCTCATGAGCCCAAACAAGTCTCTAAAAGCATGAGTTTGCAACTACTTTACTTTTGGAGAAAATTCAAAACATTCATTATTCAATAGAGCCCAATAGCAAAAACCAGCGTTTTGAATGAAGAATCACATTTCTTGGTAGAATCATGCAGGATTGAAATTTTTGATGGTTTTTTACTCCTCTCAACAGCCCAAACAAGTTTCTAAAAGAGTGAGTTTGCAACTACTTTACTTTTGGAGAAAATTCAAAACATTCATTATTCAATAGGGCCCAAACTATCAAAAACCAGCGGTTTCAATGAACACACATTTCTTGGTAGAATCATGGAGGACTGAAATTTTTGATGTTTTTCTACTCCTCTCATGAGCCCAAACAAGTCTCTAAAAGCATGAGTTTGCAACTACTTTACTTTTGGAGAAAATTCAAAACATTCATTATTCAATAGAGCCCAATAGCAAAAACCAGCGTTTTGAATGAAGAAACACATTTCTTGGTAGAATCATGCAGGATTGAAATTTTTGATGGTTTTTTACTCCTCTCAACAGCCCAAACAAGTTTCTAAAAGGATGAGTTTGCAACTACTTTACTTTTGGAGAAAATTCAAAACATTCATTATTCAATAGGGCCCAAACTATCAAAAACCAGCGGTTTCAATGAACACACATTTCTTGGTAGAATCATGCAGGACTGAAATTTTTGATGTTTTTCTACTCCTCTCATGAGCCCAAACAAGTCTCTAAAAGCATGAGTTTGCAACTACTTTACTTTTGGAGAAAATTCAAAACATTCATTATTCAATAGAGCCCAATAGCAAAAACCAGCGTTTTGAATGAAGAATCACATTTCTTGGTAGAATCATGCAGGATTGAAATTTTTGATGGTTTTTTACTCCTCTCAACAGCCCAAACAAGTTTCTAAAAGGATGAGTTTGCAACTACTTTACTTTTGGAGAAAATTCAAAACATTCATTATTCAATAGGGCCCAAACTATCAAAAACCAGCGGTTTCAATGAACACACATTTCTTGGTAGAATCATGCAGGACTGAAATTTTTGATGTTTTTCTACTCCTCTCATGAGCCCAAACAAGTCTCTAAAAGCATGAGTTTGCAACTACTTTACTTTTGGAGAAAATTCAAAACATTCATTATTCAATAGAGCCCAATAGCAAAAACCAGCGTTTTGAATGAAGAATCACATTTCTTGGTAGAATCATGCAGGATTGAAATTTTTGATGTTTTTTTACGCCTCTCAACAGCCCAAACAAGTTTCTAAAAGGATGAGTTTGCAACTACTTTACTTTTGGAGAAAATTCAAAACATTCATTATTCAATAGGGACCAAACTATCAAAAACCAGCGGTTTCAATGAACACACATTTCTTGGTAGAATCATGCAGGACTGAAATTTTTGATGTTTTTCTACTCCTCTCATGAGCCCAAACAAGTCTCTAAAAGCATGAGTTTGCAACTACTTTACTTTTGGAGAAAATTCAAAACATTCATTATTCAATAGGGCCCAAACTATCAAAAACCAGAGGTTTGAATGAACACACATTTCTTGGTAGAATCATGCAGGACTGAAATTTTTGATGTTTTTCTACTCCTCTCATGAGCCCAAACAAGTCTCTAAAAGCATGAGTTTGCAACTACTTTACTTTTGGAGAAAATTCAAAACATTTGGCTCACAAGCGACCTCACACACACGAGTGAGGTAAACATGGATTGCCTTTTGAAATCTCTTGACACTAAGTTGGGAGAATTGTCAAAAACCCCAGCCACTTGGTTGGGAAGAATAGTACTATATAAAATGTTCTGCCTCCCAAAGGTGTTGTTTTTGTATAGGAATGTTCCTCTGCCTTTATCAATGCAACACATACAAAAATTAACTCATCAAATGAACAGATTTATTTGGAATAATAAAAAGCCTAGAGTAAAGAAACACACACTACTCAAATCTAGAGAAAATGGGGGGATAGCCCTTCCAGACTTAGAGGCATATTACTTTGCCACCACAACTGAATTGACAAAAATGTGGCTCACAGAACAGACAGAATTGGGATGGCCAAAAATTGAAAGAGATTTAATGCCTAATAAAGAACCGACACTTTATGTTTCCTATTTTCTTCTGCACAGAGGAGAGATTGGAGACATAGAAAACCCAATACTCAGAGCCTCTGTGCAGAGTTGGTCACATATGTGCAGGAGAAGGTTTAATGTCTCCCCTGTTTCAACCAAAAGACTGAGACTTCACTTTTTGGCACCTGTCAAGGTTTCTCTGAGACCCATGTTTGATAATTGGAAAACATTCCCCATTGCTTATGTGGATGATTTACTGGACAATAATAAAGTCATGCCTTTTGAGTTGGTCAAGGCTAAATTTAAAATCCCTAATACGGAATATATGAAATACCTCATACTCAAAGAGGAATATAATAAATTTAAGAGATACTTCTGCAAGATAGTTTTGGTCAACCATACCATTTATAATTTCCTAACCAGCACAACCCCCAGGCACAAGAGCTCTCTTAAACCCCTGTATAACTTCCTGACCGGCAAACACACCTTCTCTAAGGGTGGATGCTTTGAAAAATGGGAGACTACTCTGCAGAAGCAGATTTATGCCCCACAGTGGACATTATCTTTTAAAACTGCAGTGAGGTCTACAAATTGCATGAACATTCTGGAAACACATTACAAACTAGTCCACAGATATTACTTGACTCCAAACAGGATCAAACATTTTGGGGAAGGGGGATCTGATCTGTGTTGGCGGGAATGCGGATCTCAGGCTGACTTACTCCATATTTTCTGGGGATGCCCGGTACTGAAACCATACTGGCTTAAGGTCTCCAATTTGATTTCGATCATATGCAACTGGCGTGTTCAGTTGCACCCTGCCTTGGCCTTACTACTTATAGATATTTGCAGATTCAAAACAACAAAGTATTTGGTTGCCCACATTCTCATGTCTGCAATATACCTTATAGCGAAAGGTTGGAACAATAAGCAACCTCCGAACATTGCCACATTGATCATGTTGGTGGACAAACATTGTGTTTATGAAAAAATTCATTACATCAACAATATGTCAATAAAGTTATTTGACGACAGATGGCATAGATGGTTGAAACTCAAATCTAAGATAGAAGAAGAATTTATATCTTGATATCTTGATTTTTGCTCTTTTTGTGTGCCAAAATTTCACATATATTTGGTGTTTGCCTGTGCTGTTGCAACTGTTTTTCAAATCTATTTCAATTAATGTTAATTGTACATACTTTAAATGATGATATGATGTTCAGATACCATATGATGATGTCCTGATGTACATTATCTTGACTCTATTCGAACATGATATATATGAGGTATGTTTATACATTTCTATTATTTTGAAAACTCAATAAAAATATTGTTTAAGAAAATTCAAAACATTCATGAAATGATGCGTGGAGTGAAGTGAGCAAGCTATTTTTCCATCTCCCTGGCGAGCATCGCCCACCTGTCTGCTGAGGCTCCCTCAGCAGACTGAAGCTGACTACTACTGCGCAGCTGCTACAGACTGTGGGCTGCCCATTGTGACACGTGGTCCCATTGTGACACGTGGTCCCATTGTTCCAGGAATAGAACACATCCAAGCATTGTGTTCTATGAATAGCATGATTCCTATCACAGTGTTCCATGGATGGAACACATCCTATTTACTGCAGGCAAGCAGCGCATCTAGCTGCTGCTGCTGCTGCTGCTGCTACAAGCCACTAGAATACCGTCTGTCAGACAGGTGGACGTAGGCCGAACATTCAAATAACTCACCAGATAAATCGTTGCTTTTCCATTTAATTCATATATGAATTAATTCAAAATTGAACAGTAAATTTCAAAGTTGGAAGGCCACAAGAGGGGGACAATGTTTCAAAAATGAAACGACATATCATTGCATGAGGGATGTGGTAGGAATTGAATGCTTGAATTAAGACTGGGGAAGTACTGAGGGGAAGGGGCTGCAGGCCTTGTAGCAGGTGGGTGTGCAGAAATGTAGCTATCCAAAGCCAAACACATTACTGAAGCTTGTCACACCTGTACCTACCAAGCAGCAAAGGCCAAGATAGATCGTTATTTTACTGACAGATTGAATACAGTGCAATGCCTCCCATATAGAGGTGAATAAGAGTAGTAGAAGTAGTAGTAGAAGAGTTGGTCAAGTTAAATCAAGGCTAAGGAATTGGAAATGTGCAACTTGGACCAAGAAAAACTAATTACAGAGCAACGACATTTGAAAAAAGCATTCAAATCATGCTTTGAAAACACTACTTGTGTATCCCGATTTGAATTCAATCTGTCTTTGGAAACCGCTTAAGAGAGTGAGTGCACCATTCTCAGAGGAACTGCAGATACTGAAATGATGCGTGGAGTGAAGTGAGCAAGCTCTTTTTCCATCTCCCTGGCGAGCATCGCCCACCTGTCTGCTGAGGCTCCCTCAGCAGACTGAAGCTGACTACTACTGCGCAGCTGCTACAGACTGTGGGCTGCCCATTGTGACACGTGGTCCCATTGTGACACGTGGTCCCATTGTTCCAGGAATAGAACACATCCAAGCATTGTGTTCTATGAATGGCATGATTCCTATCACAGTGTTCCATGGATGGAACACATCCTATTTACTGCAGGCAAGCAGCGCACCTAGCTGCTGCTGCTTCAAGCCACTAGAATACCGTCTGTCAGACAGGTGGACGTAGGCCGAACATTCAAATAACTCGCCAGATAAATCGTTGCTTTTCCATTTAATTCATATATGAATTAATTCAAAATTGAACAGTAAATTTCAAAGTTGGAAGGCCACAAGAGGGGGACAATGTTTCAAAAATGAAACGACATATCATTGCATGAGGGATGTGGTAGGAATTGAATGCTTGAATTAAGACTGGGGAAGTACTGAGGGGAAGGGGCGGAGGCCTTGTAGCAGGTGGGTGTGCAGAAATGTAGCTATCCAAAGCCAAACACATTACTGCAGCTTGTCACACCTGTACCTACCAAGCAGCAAAGGCCAAGATAGATCGTTATTTTACTGACAGATTGAATACAGTGCAATGCCTCCCATATAGAGGTGAATAAGAGTAGTAGTAGTAGTAGTAGTAGTAGAAGAGTTGGTCACGTTAAATCAAGGCTAAGGAATTGGAAATGTGCAACTTGGACCAAGAAAAACTAATTACAGAGCAACGACATTTGAAAAAAGCATTCAAATCATGCTTTGAAAACACTACTTGTCTATCCCGATTTCAATTCAATCTGTCTTTGGAAACCGCTTAAGAGAGTGAGTGCACCATTCTCAGAGGAACTGCAGATACTGAAATGATGCGTGGAGTGAAGTGAGCAAGCTATTTTTCCATCTCCCTGGCGAGCATCGCCCACCTGTCTGCTGAGGCTCCCTCAGCAGACTGAAGCTGACTACTACTGCGCAGCTGCTACAGAATGTGGGCTGCCCATTGTGACACGTGGTCCCATTGTGACACGTGGTCCCATTGTTCCAGGAATAGAACACATCCAAGCATTGTGTTCTATGAATGGCATGATTCCTATCACAGTGTTCCATTGATGGAACACATCCTATTTACTACAGGCAAGCAGCGCACCTGGCTGCTGCTGCTGCTGCTGCTACAAGCCACTAGAATACCGTCTGTCAGACAGGTGGACGTAGGCCGAACATTCAAATAACTCGCCAGATAAATCGTTGCTTTTCCATTTAATTCATATATGAATTAATTCAAAATTGAACAGTAAATTTCAAAGTTGGAAGGCCACAAGAGGGGGACAATGTTTCAAAAATGAAACGACATATCATTGCATGAAGGATGTGGTAGGAATTGAATGCTTGAATTAAGACTGGGGAAGTACTGAGGGGAAGGGGCTGCAGGCCTTGTAGCAGGTGGGTGTGCAGAAATGTAGCTATCCAAAGCCAAACACATTACCGCAGCTTGTCATACCTGTACCTACCAAGCAGCAAAGGCCAAGATAGATTGTTATTTTACTGACAGATTGAATACAGTGCAATGCCTTCCATATAGAGGTTAATAAGAGTAGTAGTAGTAGTAGTAGTAGAAGAGTTGGTCAAGTTAAATCAAGGCTAAGGAATTGGAAATGTGCAACTTGGACCAAGAAAAACTAATTACAGAGCAACGACATTTGAAAAAAGCATTCAAATCATGCTTTGAAAACACTACTTGTCTATCCCAATTTCAATTCAATCTGTCTTTGGAAACCGCTTAAGAGAGTGAGTGCACCATTCTCAGAGGAACTGCAGATACTGAAATGATGCGTGGAGTGAAGTGAGCAAGCTATTTTTCCATCTCCCTGGCGAGCATCGCCCACCTGTCTGCTGAGGCTCCCTCAGCAGACTGAAGCTGACTACTACTGGCAGCTGCTACAGACTGTGGGCTGCCCATTGTGACACGTGGTCCCATTGTGACACGTGGTCCCATTGTTCCAGGAATAGAACACATCCAAGCATTGTGTTCTATGAATGGCATGATTCCTATCACAGTGTTCCATGGATGGAACACATCCTATTTACTGCAGGCAAGCAGCGCACCTAGCTGCTGCTGCTGCTGCTGCTGCTGCTACAAGCCACTAGAATACCGTCTGTCAGACAGGTGGACGTAGGCCGAACATTCAAATAACTCGCCAGATAAATCGTTGCTTTTCCATTTAATTCATATATGAATTAATTCAAAATTGAACAGTAAATTTCAAAGTTGGAAGGCCACAAGAGGGGGACAATGTTTCAAAAATGAAACGACATATCATTGCATGAAGGATGTGGTAGGAATTGAATGCTTGAATTAAGACTGGGGAAGTACTGAGGGGAAGGGGCTGCAGGCCTTGTAGCAGGTGGGTGTGCAGAAATGTAGCTATCCAAAGCCAAACACATTACCGCAGCTTGTCATACCTGTACCTACCAAGCAGCAAAGGCCAAGATAGATTGTTATTTTACTGACAGATTGAATACAGTGCAATGCCTCCCATATAGAGGTGAATAAGAGTAGTAGCAGTAGTAGTAGTAGTAGTAGTAGTAGTAGTAGTAGTAGTAGTAGAAGAGTTGGTCAAGTTAAATCAAGGCTAAGGAATTGGAAATGTGCAACTTGGACCAAGAAAAACTAATTACAGAGCAACGACATTTGAAAAAAGCATTCAAATCATGCTTTGAAAACACTACTTGTTTATCCCGATTTCAATTCAATCTGTCTTTGGAAACCGCTTAAGAGAGTGAGTGCACCATTCTCAGAGGAACTGCAGATACTGAAATGATGCGTGGAGTGAAGTGAGCAAGCTATTTTTCCATCTCCCTGGCGAGCATCGCCCACCTGTCTGCTGAGGCTCCCTCAGCAGACTGAAGCTGACTACTACTGCGCAGCTGCTACAGACTGTGGGCTGCCCATTGTGACACGTGGTCCCATTGTGACACGTGGTCCCATTGTTCCAGGAATAGAACACATCCAAGAATTGTGTTCTATGAATGGCATGATTCATATCACAGTGTTCCATGGATGGAACACATCCTATTTACTGCAGGCAAGCAGCGCACCTAGCTGTTGCTGCTACAAGCCACTAGAATACCGTCTGTCAGACAGGTGGACGTAGGCCGAACATTCAAATAACTAGCCAGATAAATCGTTGCTTTTCCATTTAATTCATATATGAATTAATTCAAAATTGAACAGTAAATTTCAAAGTTGGAAGGCCACAAGAGGGGTACAATGTTTCAAAAACGAAACGACATATCATTGCAAGAGGGATGTAGTAGGAATTGAATGCTTGAATTAAGACTGGGGAAGTACTGAGGGGAAGGGGCTGCAGGCCTTGTAGCAGGTGGTTGTGCAGAAATGTAGCTATCCAAAGCCAAACACATTACTGCAGCTTGTCACACCTGTACCTACCAAGCAGCAAAGGCCAAGATAGATCATTATTTAACTGACAGATTGAATACAGTGCAATGCCTCCCATATAGAGGTGAATAAGAGTAGTAGTAGTAGTAGAAGTAGTAGTAGTAGAAGAGTTGGTCAAGTTAAATCAAGGCTAAGGAATTGGAAATGTGCAACTTGGACCAAGAAAAACTAATTACAGAGCAACGACATTTGAAAAAAGCATTCAAATCATGCTTTGAAAACACTACTTGTGTATCCCGATTTCAATTCAATCTGTCTTTGGAAACTGCTTAAGAGAGTGAGTGCACCATTCTCAGAGGAACTGCAGATACTGAAATGATGCGTGGAGTGAAGTGAGCAAGCTATTTTTCCATCTCCCTGGCGAGCATCGCCCACCTGTATGCTGAGGCTCCCTCAGCAGACTGAAGCTGACTACTACTGCGCAGCTGCTACAGACTGTGGGCGACCCATTGTGACACGTGGTCCCATTGTGACACGTGGTCCCATTGTTCCAGGAATAGAACACATCCAAGCATTGTGTTCTATGAATGGCATGATTCCTATCACAGTGTTCCATGGATGGAACACATCCTATTTACTGCAGGCAAGCAGCGCACCTAGCTGCTGCTGCTGCTGCTGCTGCTGCTACAAGCCACTAGAATACCGTCTGTCAGACAGGTGGACGTAGGCCGAACATTCAAATAACTCGCCAGATAAATCGTTGCTTTTCCATTTAATTCACATATAAATTAATTCAAAATTGAACAGTAAATTTCAAAGTTGGAAGGCCACAAGAGGGGGACAATGTTTCAAAAATGAAACGACATATCATTGCATGAGGGATGTGGTAGGAATTGAATGCTTGAATTAAGACTGGGGAAGTACTGAGGGGAAGGGGCTGCAGGCCTTGTAGCAGGTGGGTGTGCAGAAATGTAGCTATCCAAAGCCAAACACATTACTGCAGCTTGTCACAACTGTACCTACCAAGCAGCAAAGGCCAAGATAGATCGTTATTTTACTGACAAATTGAATACAGTGCAATGCCTCCCATATAGAGGTGAATAAGAGTAGTAGTAGTAGTGGTAGTAGTAGTAGAAGAGTTGGTCAAGTTAAATCAAGGCTAAGGAATTGGAAATGTGCAACTTGGACCAAGAAAAACTAATTACAGAGCAACGACATTTGAAAAAAGCATTCAAATCATGCTTTGAAAACACTACTTGTGTATCCCGATTTCAATTCAATCTGTCTTTGGAAACTGCTTAAGAGAGTGAGTGCACCATTCTCAGAGGAACTGCAGATACTGAAATGATGCGTGGAGTGAAGTGAGCAAGCTATTTTTCCATCTCCCTGGCGAGCATCGCCCACCTGTCTGCTGAGGCTCCCTCAGCAGACTGAAGCTGACTACTACTGCGCAGCTGCTACAGACTGTGGGCTGCCCATTGTGACACGTGGTCCCATTGTGACACGTGGTCCCATTGTTCCAGGAATAGAACACATCCAAGCATTGTGTTCTATGAATGGCATGATTCCTATCACAGTGTTCCATGGATGGAACACATCCTATTTACTGCAGGCAAGCAGCGTACCTAGCTGCTGCTGCTGCTGCTGCTGCTACAAGCCACTAGAATACCGTCTGTCAGACAGGTGGACGTAGGCCGAACATTCAAATAACTCGCCAGATAAATCGTTGCTTTTCCATTTAATTCATATATGAATTAATTCAAAATTGAACAGTAAATTTCAAAGTTGGAAGGCCACAAGAGGGGGACAATGTTTCAAAAATGAAACGACATATCATTGCATGAGGGATGTGGTAGGAATTGAATGCTTGAATTAAGACTGGGGAAGTACTGAGGGGAAGGGGCTGGAGGCCTTGTAGCAGGTGGGTGTGCAGAAATGTAGCTATCCAAAGCCAAACACATTACCGCAGCTTGTCACACCTGTACCTACCAAGCAGCAAAGGCCAAGATAGATCGTTATTTTACTGACAAATTGAATACAGTGCAATGCCTCCCATATAGAGGTGAATAAGAATAGTAGTAGTAGTAGTAGTAGAAGAGTTGGTCAAGTTAAATCAAGGCTAAGGAATTGGAAATGTGCAACTTGGACCAAGAAAAACTAATTACAGAGCAACGACATTTGAAAAAAGCATTCAAATCATGCTTTGAAAACACTACTTGTGTATCCCAATTTCAATTCAATCTGTCTTTGGAAACCGCTTAAGAGAGTGAGTGCACCATTCTCAGAGGAACTGCAGATACTGAAATGATGCATGGAGTGAAGTGAGCAAGCTATTTTTCCATCTCCCTGGCGAGCATCGCCCACCTGTCTGCTGAGGCTCCCTCAGCAGACTGAAGCTGACTACTACTGCGCAGCTGCTACAGACTGTGGGCTGCCCATTGTGACACGTGGTCCCATTGTGACACGTGGTCCCATTGTTCCAGGAATAGAACACATCCAAGCATTGTGTTCTATGAATGGCATGATTCCTATCACAGTGTTCCATGGATGGAACACATCCTATTTACTGCAGGCAAGCAGCGCACCTAGCTGCTGCTGCTGCTGCTGCTGCTGCTACAAGCCACTAGAATACCGTCTTGTCAGACAGGTGGACGTAGGCCGAACATTCAAATAACTCGCCAGATAAATCGTTGCTTTTCCATTTAATTCATATATGAATTAATTCAAAATTGAACAGTAAATTTCAAAGTTGGAAGGCCACAAGAGGTAGACAATGTTTCAAAAATGAAACGACATATCATTGCATGAGGGATGTGGTAGGAATTGAATGCTTGAATTAAGACTGGGGAAGTACTGAGGGGAAGGGGCTGCAGGCCTTGTAGCAGGTGGGTGTGCAGAAATGTAGCTATCCAAAGCCAAACACATTACTGCAGCTTGTCACACCTGTACCTACCAAGCAGCAAAGGCCAAGATAGATCGTTATTTTACTGACAGATTGAATACAGTGCAATGCCTCCCATATAGAGGTGAATAAGAGTAGTAGTAGTAGTAGTAGAAAAGTTGGTCAAGTTAAATCAAGGCTAAGGAATTGGAAATGTGCAACTTGGACCAAGAAAAACTAATTACAGAGCAACGACATTTGAAAAAAGCATTCAAATCTTGCTTTGAAAACACTACTTGTCTATCCCAATTTCAATTCAATCTGTCTTTGGAAACCGCTTAAGAGAGTGAGTGCACCATTCTCAGAGGAGCTGCAGATACTGAAATGATGCGTGGAGTGAAGTGAGCAAGCTATTTTTCCATCTCCCTGGCGAGCATCGCCCACCTGTCTGCTGAGGCTCCCTCAGCAGACTGAAGCTGACTACTACTGCGCAGCTGCTGCAGACTGTGGGCTGCCCATTGTGACACGTGGTCCCATTGTGACACGTGGTCCCATTGTTCCAGGAATAGAACACATCCAAGCATTGTGTTCTATGAATGGCATGATTCCTATCACAGTGTTCCATGGATGAAACACATCCTATTTACTGCAGGCAAGCAGCGCACCTAGCTGCTGCTGCTGCTACAAGCCACTAGAATACCGTCTGTCAGACAGGTGGACGTAGGCCGAACATTCAAATAACTCGCCAGATAAATCGTTGCTTTTCCATTTAATTCATATATGAATTAATTCAAAATTGAACAGTAAATTTCAAAGTTGGAAGGCCACAAGAGGGGGACAATGTTTCAAAAATGAAACGACATATCATTGCATGAGGGATGTGGTAGGAATTGAATGCTTGAATTAAGACTGGGGAAGTACTGAGGGGAAGGGGCTGCAGGCCTTGTAGCAGGTGGGTGTGCAGAAATGTAGCTATCCAAAGCCAAACACATTACCGCAGCTTGTCATACCTGTACCTACCAAGCAGCAAAGCCAAGATAGATCGTTATTTTACTGACAGATTGAATACAGTGCAATGCTTCCCATATAGAGGTGAATAAGAGGAGTAGTAGTAGTAGTAGTAGTAGTAGTAGTAGAAGAGTTGGTCAAGTTAAATCAAGGCTAAGGAATTGGAAATGTGCAACTTGGACCAAGAAAAACTAATTACAGAGCAACGACATTTGAAAAAAGCATTCAAATCATGCTTTGAAAACACTACTTGTGTATCCCAATTTCAATTCAATATGTCTTTGGAAACCGCTTAATAGAGTGAGTGCACCATTCTCAGAGGAACTTCAGATACTGAAATGATGCGTGGAGTGAAGTGAGCAAGCTATTTTTCCATCTCCCTGGCGATCATCGCCCACCTGTCTGCTGAGGCTCCCTCAGCAGACTGAAGCTGACTACTACTGCGCAGCTGCTACAGACTGTGGGCTGCCCATTGTGACACGTGGTCCCATTGTGACACGTGGTCCCATTGTTCCAGGAATAGAACACATCCAAGCATTGTGTTCTATGAATGGCATGATTCCTATCACAGTGTTCCATGGATGGAACACATCCTATTTACTGCAGGCAAGCAGCGCACCTAGCTGCTGCTGCTGCTGCTGCTACAAGCCACTAGAATACCGTCTGTCAGACAGGTGGATGTAGGCCGAACATTCAAATAACTCGCCAGATAAATCGTTGCTTTTCCATTTAATTCATATATGAATTAATTCAAAATTGAACAGTAAATTTCAAAGTTGGAAGGCCACAAGAGGGGGACAATGTTTCAAAAATGAAACGACATATCATTGCATGAGGGATGTGGTAGGAATTGAATGCTTGAATTAAGACTGGGGAAGTACTGAGGGGAAGGGGCTGCAGGCCTTGTAGCAGGTGGGTGTGCAGAAATGTAGCTATCCAAAGCCAAACACATTACCGTATCTTGTCACACCTGTACCTACCAAGCAGCAAAGGCCAAGATAGATCGTTATTTTACTGACAAATTGAATACAGTGCAATGCCTCCCATATAGAGGTGAATAAGAGTAGTAGTAGTAGTAGTAGTAGAAGAGTTGGTCAAGTTAAATCAAGGCTAAGGAATTGGAAATGTGCAACTTGGACCAAGAAAAACTAATTACAGAGCAACGACATTTGAAAAAAGCATTCAAATCATGCTTTGAAAACACTACTTGTGTATCCCGATTTCAATTCAATCTGTCTTTGGAAACCGCTTAAGAGAGTGAGTGCACCATTCTCAGAGGAACTGCAGATACTGAAATGATGCGTGGAGTGAAGTGAGCAAGCTATTTTTCCATCTCCCTGGCGAGCATCGCCCACCTGTCTGCTGAGGCTCCCTCAGCAGACTGAAGCTGACTACTACTGCGCAGCTGCTACAGACTGTGGGCTGCCCATTGTGACACATGGTCCCATTGTGACACGTGGTCCCATTGTTCCAGGAATAGAACACATCCAAGCATTGTGTTCTATGAATGGCATGATTCCTATCACAGTGTTCCATGGATGGAACACATCCTATTTACTGCAGGCAAGCAGCGCACCTAGCTGCTGCTGCTGCTGCTGCTACAAGCCACTAGAATATCGTCTGTCAGACAGGTGGACTTAGGCCGAACATTCAAATAACTCGCCAGATAAATCGTTGCTTTTCCATTTAATTCATATATGAATTAATTCAAAATTGAACAGTAAATTTCAAAGTTGGAAGGCCACAAGAGGGGGACAATGTTTCAAAAACGAAACGACATATCATTGCATGAGGAATGTGGTAGGAATTGAATGCTTGAATTAAGACTGGGGAAGTACTGAGGGGAAGGGGCTGCAGGCCTTGTAGCAGGTGGGTGTGCAGAAATGTAGCTATCCAAAGCCAAACACATTACTGCAGCTTGTCACACCTGTACCTACCAAGCAGCAAAGGCCAAGATAGATCAATATTTTACTGACAGATTGAATACAGTGCAATGCCTCCCATATAGAGGTGAATAAGAGTAGTAGTAGTAGTAGTAGAAGAGTTGGTCAAGTTAAATCAAGGCTAAGGAATTGGAAATGTGCAACTTGGACCAAGAAAAACTAATTACAGAGCAACGACATTTGAAAAAAGCATTCAAATCATGCTTTGAAAACACTACTTGTGTATCCCAATTTCAATTCAATATGTCTTTGGAAACCGCTTAAGAGATTGAGTGCACCATTCTCAGAGGAACTGCAGATACTGAAATGATGCGTGGAGTGAAGTGAGCAAGCTATTTTTCCATCTCCCTGGCGAGCATCGCCCACCTGTCTGCTGAGGCTCCCTCAGCAGACTGAAGCTGACTACTACTGCGCAGCTGCTACAGACTGTGGGCTGCCCATTGTGACACGTGGTCCCATTGTGACACGTGGTCCCATTGTTCCAGGAATAGAACACATCCAAGCATTGTGTTCTATGAATGGCATGATTCCTATCACAGTGTTCCATGGATGGAACACATCCTATTTACTGCAGGCAAGCAGCGCACATAGCTGCTGCTGCTTCTACAAGCCACTAGAATACCGTCTGTCAGACAGGTGGACGTAGGCCGAACATTCAAATAACTCGCCAGATAAATCGTTGCTTTTCCATTTAATTCATATATGAATTAATTCAAAATTGAACAGTAAATTTCAAAGTTGGAAGGCCACAAGAGGGGGACAATGTTTCAAAAATGAAATGACATATCATTGCATGAGGGATGTGGTAGGAATTGAATGCTTGAATTAAGACTGGGGAAGTACTGAGGGGAAGGGGCTGCAGGCCTTGTAGCAGGTGGGTGTGCAGAAATGTAGCTATCCAAAGCCAAACACATTACTGCAGCTTGTCACACCTGTACCTACCAAGCAGCAAAGGCCAAGATAGATCGTTATTTTACTGACAGATTGAATACAGTGCAATGCCTCCCATATAGAGGTGAATAAGAGTAGTAGTAGTAGTAGTAGTAGCAGTAGTAGTAGTAGTAGAAGAGTTGGCCAAGTTAAATCAAGGCTAAGGAATTGGAAATGTGCAACTTGGACCAAGAAAAACTAATTACAGAGCAACGACATTTGAAAAAAGCATTCAAATCATGCTTTGAAAACACTACTTGTGTATCCCGATTTCAATTCAATCTGTCTTTGGAAACCGCTTAAGAGAGTGAGTGCACCATTCTCAGAGGAACTGCAGATACTGAAATGATGTGTGGAGTGAAGTGAGCAAGCTATTTTTCCATCTCCCTGGCGAGCATCGCCCACCTGTCTGCTGAGGCTCCCTCAGCAGACTGAAGCTGACTACTACTGCGCAGCTGCTACAGACTGTGGGCGGCCCATTGTGACACGTGGTCCCATTGTGACACGTGGTCCCATTGCTCCAGGAATAGAACACATCCAAGCATTGTGTTCTATGAATGGCATGATTCCTATCACAGTGTTCCATGGATGGAACACATCCTATTTACTGCAGGCAAGCAGCGCACCTAGCTGCTGCTGCTGCTGCTGCTACAAGCCACTAGAATACCGTCTGTCAGACAGGTGGACGTAGGTCGAACATTCAATTAACTCGCCAGATAAATCGTTGCTTTTCCTTTTAATACATATATAAATTAATTCAAAATTGAACAGTAAATTTCAAAGTTGGAAGGCCACAAGAGGGGGACAATGTTTCAAAAATGAAACGACATATCATTGCATGAGGGATGTGGTAGGAATTGAATGCTTGAATTAAGACTGGGGAAGTACTGAGGGGAAGTGGCTGCAGGCCTTGTAGCAGGTGGGTGTGCAGAAATGTAGCTATCCAAAGCCAAACACATTACTGCGGCTTGTCACACCTGTACCTACCAAGCAGCAAAGGCCAAGATAGATCGTTATTTTACTGACAGATTGAATACAGTGCAATGCCTCCCATATAGAGGTGAATAAGAGTAGTAGTAGTAGTAGTAGTAGTAGTAGTATAAGAGTTGGCCAAGTTAAATCAAGGCTAAGGAATTGGAAATGTGCAACTTGGACCAAGAAAAACTAATTACAGAGCAACGACATTTGAAAAAAGCATTCAAATCATGCTTTGAAAACACTACTTGTGTATCCCAATTTCAATTCAATCTGTCTTTGGAAACCGCTTAAGAGAGTGAGTGCACCATTCTCAGAGGAACTGCAGATAGTGAAATGATGCGTGGAGTGAAGTGAGCAAGCTATTTTTCCATCTCCCTGGCGAGCATCGCCCACCTGTCTGCTGAGGCTCCCTCAGCAGA
Source organism: Dendrobates tinctorius (assembly GCF_039654945.1). Lineage (NCBI taxonomy): Eukaryota > Metazoa > Chordata > Amphibia > Anura > Dendrobatidae > Dendrobates > Dendrobates tinctorius. Next base: position 9,135,181 of record NW_027361744.1, on the reverse strand, counting down.
CTGAAGCTGACAACTACTGCGCAGCTGCTACAGACTGTGGGCTGCCCATTGTGACACGTGGTCCCATTGTGACACGTGGCCCCATTGTTCCAGGAATAGAACACATCCAAGCATTGTGTTCTTTGAATGGCATGATTCCTATCACAGTGTTCCATGGATGGAACACATCCTATTTACTGCAGGCAAGCAGCGCACCTAGCTGCTGCTGCTGCTGCTGCTACAAGCCACTAGAATACCGTCTGTCAGACAGGTGGGCGTAGGCCGAACATTCAAATAACTCGCCAGATAAATCGTTGCTTTTCCATTTAATTCATATATGAATTAATTCAAAATTGAACAGTAAATTTCAAAGTTGGAAGGCCACAAGAGGGGGACAATGTTTCAAAAATGAAACGACATATCATTGCATGAGGGATGTGGTAGGAATTGAATGCTTGAATTAAGACTGGGGAAGTACTGAGGGGAAGGGGCTGCAGGCCTTGTAGCAGGTGGGTGTGCAGAAATGTAGCTATCCAAAGCCAAACACATTACTGCAGCTTGTCACACCTGTACCTACCAAGCAGCAAAGGCCAAGATAGATCGTTATTTTACTGACAGATTGAATACAGTGCAATGCCTCCCATATAGAGGTGAATAAGAGTAGTAGTAGTAGTAGTAGTAGTAGTAGAAGAGTTGATCAAGTTAAATCAAGGCTAAGGAATTGGAAATGTGCAACTTGGACCAAGAAAAACTAATTACAGAGCAACGACATTTGAAAAAAGCATTCAAATCATGCTTTGAAAACACTACTTGTGTATCCCGATTTCAATTCAATCTGTCTTTGGAAACCGCTTAAGAGTGAGTGCACCATTCTCAGAAGAACTGCAGATACTGAAATGATGCGTGGAGTGAAGTGAGCAAGCTATTTTTCCATCTCCCTGGCGAGCATCGCCCACCTGTCTGCTGAGGCTCCCTCAGCAGACTGAAGCTGACTACTACTGCGCAGCTGCTACAGACTGTGGGCTGCCCATTGTGACACGTGGTCCCATTGTGACACGTGGTCCAATTGTTCCAGGAATAGAACACATCCTAGAATTGTGTTCTATGAATGGCATGATTCCTATCACAGTGTTCCATGGATGGAACACATCCTATTTACTGCAGGCAAGCAGCGCACCTAGCTGCTGCTGCTACAAGCCACTAGAATACCGTCTGTCAGACAGGTGGACGTAGGCCGAACATTCAAATAGCTAGCCAGATAAATCGTTGCTTTTCCATTTAATTCATATATGAATTAATTCAAAATTGAACAGTAAATTTCAAAGTTGGAAGGCCACAAGAGGGGTACAATGTTTCAAAAACGAAACGACATATCATTGCAAGAGGGATGTGGTGGGAATTGAATGCTTGAATTGAGACTGGTGAAGTACTGAGGGGAAGGGGCTGCAGGCCTTGTAGCAGGTGGGTGTGCAGAAATGTAGCTATCCAAAGCCAAACACATTACTGCAGCTTGTCACACCTGTACCTACCAAGCAGCAAAGGCCAAGATAGATCATTATTTTACTGACAGATTGAATACAGTGCAATGCCTCCCATATAGAGGTGAATAAGAGTAGTAGTAGTAGTAGTAGTAGTAGTAGTAGTAGAAGAGTTGGTCAAGTTAAATCAAGGCTAAGGAATTGGAAATGTGCAACTTGGACCAAGAAAAACTAATTACAGAGCAACGACATTTGAAAAAAGCATTCAAATCATGCTTTGAAAACACTACTTGTGTATCCCGATTTCAATTCAATCTGTCTTTGGAAACCGCTTAAGAGAGTGAGTGCACCATTCTCAGAGGAACTGCAGATACTGAAATGATGCGTGGAGTGAAGTGAGCAAGCTATGTTTCCATCTCCCTGGCGAGCATCTCCCACCTGTCTGCTGAGGCTCCCTCAGCAGACTGAAGTTGACTACTACTGCGCAGCTGCTACAGACTGTGGGCTGCCCATTGTGACACGTGGTCCCATTGTGACACGTGGTCCCATTGTTCCAGGAATAGAACACATCCAAGAATTGTGTTCTATGAATGGCATGATTCCTATCACAGTGTTCCATGGATGGAACACATCCTATTTACTGCAGGCAAGCAGCGCACCTAGCTGCTGCTGCTGCTGCTGCTGCTGCTGCTACAAGCCACTAGAATACCGTCTGTCAGACAGGTGGACGTAGGCCGAACATTCAAATAACTCGCCAGATAAATCGTTGCTTTTCCATTTAATTCATATATGAATTAATTCAAAATTGAACAGTTAATTTCAAAGTTGGAAGGCCACAAGAGGGGGACAATGTTTCAAAAATGAAACGACATATCATTGCATGAGGGATGTGGTAGGAATTGAATGCTTGAATTAAGACTGGGGAAGTACTGAGGGGAAGGGGCGGAGGCCTTGTAGCAGGTGGGTGTGCAGAAATGTAGCTATCCAAAGCCAAACACATTACTGCAGCTTGTCACACCTGTACCTACCAAGCAGCAAAGGCCAAGATAGATCGTTATTTTACTGACAGATTGAATACAGTGCAATGCCTCCCATATAGAGGTGAATAAGAGTAGTAGTAGTAGTAGTAGTAGTAGAAGAGTTGGTCACGTTAAATCAAGGCTAAGGAATTGGAAATGTGCAACTTGGACCAAGAAAAACTAATTACAGAGCAACAACATTTGAAAAAAGCATTCAAATCATGCTTTGAAAACACTACTTGTCTATCCCGATTTCAATTCAATCTGTCTTTGGAAACCGCTTAAGAGAGTGAGTGCACCATTCTCAGAGGAACTGCAGATACTGAAATGATGCGTGGAGTGAAGTGAGCAAGCTATTTTTCCATCTCCCTGGCGAGCATCGCCCACCTGTCTGCTGAGGCTCCCTCAGCAGACTGAAGCTGACTACTACTGCGCAGCTGCTACAGAATGTGGGCTGCCCATTGTGACACGTGGTCCCATTGTGACACGTGGTCCCATTGTTCCAGGAATAGAACACATCCAAGCATTGTGTTCTATGAATGGCATGATTCCTATCACAGTGTTCCATTGATGGAACACATCCTATTTACTACAGGCAAGCAGCGCACCTGGCTGCTGCTGCTGCTGCTGCTACAAGCCACTAGAATACCGTCTGTCAGACAGGTGGACGTAGGCCGAACATTCAAATAACTCGCCAGATAAATCGTTGCTTTTCCATTTAATTCATATATGAATTAATTCAAAATTGAACAGTAAATTTCAAAGTTGGAAGGCCACAAGAGGGGGACAATGTTTCAAAAATGAAACGACATATCATTGCATGAGGGATGTGGTAGGAATTGAATGCTTGAATTAAGACTGGGGAAGTACTGAGGGGAAGGGGCTGCAGGCCTTGTAGCAGGTGGGTGTGCAGAAATGTAGCTATCCAAAGCCAAACACATTACTGCAGCTTGTCACACCTGTACCTACCAAGCAGCAAAGGCCAAGATAGATCGTTATTTTACTGACAGATTGAATACAGTGCAATGCCTTCCATATAGAGGTTAATAAGAGTAGTAGTAGTAGTAGTAGTAGAAGATTTGGTCAAGTTAAATCAAGGCTAAGGAATTGGAAATGTGCAACTTGGACCAAGAAAAACTAATTACAGAGCAACGACATTTGAAAAAAGCATTCAAATCATGCTTTGAAAACACTACTTGTCTATCCCAATTTCAATTCAATCTGTCTTTGGAAACCGCTTAAGAGAGTGAGTGCACCATTCTCAGAGGAACTGCAGATACTGAAATGATGCGTGGAGTGAAGTGAGCAAGCTATTTTTCCATCTCCCTGGCGAGCATCGCCCACCTGTCTGCTGAGGCTCCCTCAGCAGACTGAAGCTGACTACTACTGGCAGCTGCTACAGACTGTGGGCTGCCCATTGTGACACGTGGTCCCATTGTGACACGTGGTCCCATTGTTCCAGGAATAGAACACATCCAAGCATTGTGTTCTATGAATGACATGATTCCTATCACAGTGTTCCATGGATGGAACACATCCTATTTACTGCAGGCAAGCAGCGCACCTAGCTGCTGCTGCTGCTGCTGCTGCTACAAGCCACTAGAATACCGTCTGTCAGACAGGTGGACGTAGGCCGAACATTCAAATAACTCGCCAGATAAATCGTTGCTTTTCCATTTAATTCATATATGAATTAATTCAAAATTGAACAGTAAATTTCAAAGTTGGAAGGCCACAAGAGGGGGACAATGTTTCAAAAATGAAACGACATATCATTGCATGAAGGATGTGGTAGGAATTGAATGCTTGAATTAAGACTGGGGAAGTACTGAGGGGAAGGGGCTGCAGGCCTTGTAGCAGGTGGGTGTGCAGAAATGTAGCTATCCAAAGCCAAACACATTACCGCAGCTTGTCATACCTGTACCTACCAAGCAGCAAAGGCCAAGATAGATTGTTATTTTACTGACAGATTGAATACAGTGCAATGCCTCCCATATAGAGGTGAATAAGAGTAGTAGTAGTAGAAGAGTTGGTCAAGTTAAATCAAGGCTAAGGAATTGGAAATGTGCAACTTAGACCAAGAAAAACTAATTACAGAGCAACGACATTTGAAAAAAGCATTCAAATCATGCTTTGAAAACACTACTTGTGTATCCCGATTTCAATTCAATCTGTCTTTGGAAACCGCTTAAGAGATTGAGTGCACCATTCTCAGAGGAACTGCAGATACTGAAATGATGCATGGAGTGAAGTGAGCAAGCTATTTTTCCATCTCCCTGGCGAGCATCGCCCACCTGTCTGCTGAGGCTCCCTCAGCAGACTGAAGCTGACTACTACTGCGCAGCTGCTACAGACTGTGGGCTGCCCATTGTGACACGTGGTCCCATTGTGACACGTGGTCCCATTGTTCCAGGAATAGAACACATCCAAGCATTGTGTTCTATGACTGGCATGATTCCTTTCACAGTGTTCCATGGATGGAACACATCCTATTTACTGCAGGCAAGCAGCGCACCTAGCTGCTGCTGCTGCTGCTGCTACAAGCCACTAGAATACCGTCTGTCAGACAGGTGGACGTAGGCCGAACATTCAAATAACTCGCCAGATAAATCGTTGCTTTTCCATTTAATTCATATATGAATTAATTCAAAATTGAACAGTAAATTTCAAAGTTGGAAGGCCACAAGAGGGGGACAATGTTTCAAAAATGAAACGACATATCATTGCATGAGGGATGTGGTAGGAATTGAATGCTTGAATTAAGACTGGGGAAGTACTGAGGGGAAGGGGCTGGAGGCCTTGTAGCAGGTGGGTGTGCAGAAATGTAGCTATCCAAAGCCAAACACATTACCGCAGCTTGTCACACCTGTACCTACCAAGCAGCAAAGGCCAAGATAGATCGTTATTTTACTGACAAATTGAATACAGTGCAATGCCTCCCATATAGAGGTGAATAAGAATAGTAGTAGTAGTAGTAGTAGAAGAGTTGGTCAAGTTAAATCAAGGCTAAGGAATTGGAAATGTGCAACTTGGACCAAGAAAAACTAATTACAGAGCAACGACATTTGAAAAAAGCATTCAAATCATGCTTTGAAAACACTACTTGTGTATCCCAATTTCAATTCAATCTGTCTTTGGAAACCGCTTAAGAGAGTGAGTGCACCATTCTCAGAGGAACTGCAGATACTGAAATGATGCATGGAGTGAAGTGAGCAAGCTATTTTTCCATCTCCCTGGCGAGCATCGCCCACCTGTCTGCTGAGGCTCCCTCAGCAGACTGAAGCTGACTACTACTGCGCAGCTGCTACAGACTGTGGGCTGCCCATTGTGACACGTGGTCCCATTGTGACACGTGGTCCCATTGTTCCAGGAATAGAACACATCCAAGCATTGTGTTCTATGAATGGCATGATTCCTATCACAGTGTTCCATGGATGGAACACATCCTATTTACTGCAGGCAAGCAGCGCACCTAGCTGCTGCTGCTGCTGCTGCTGCTGCTGCTACAAGCCACTAGAATACCGTCTTGTCAGACAGGTGGACGTAGGCCGAACATTCAAATAACTCGCCAGATAAATCGTTGCTTTTCCATTTAATTCATATATGAATTAATTCAAAATTGAACAGTAAATTTCAAAGTTGGAAGGCCACAAGAGGGGGACAATGTTTCAAAAATGAAACGACATATCATTGCATGAGGGATGTGGTAGGAATTGAATGCTTGAATTAAGACTGGGGAAGTACTGAGGGGAAGGGGCTGCAGGCCTTGTAGCAGGTGGGTGTGCAGAAATGTAGCTATCCAAAGCCAAACACATTACTGCAGCTTGTCACACCTGTACCTACCAAGCAGCAAAGGCCAAGATAGATCGTTATTTTACTGACAGATTGAATACAGTGCAATGCCTCCCATATAGAGGTGAATAAGAGTAGTAGTAGTAGTAGTAGTAGAAAAGTTGGTCAAGATAAATCAAGGCTAAGGAATTGGAAATGTGCAACTTGGACCAAGAAAAACTAATTACAGAGCAACGACATTTGAAAAAAGCATTCAAATCTTGCTTTGAAAACACTACTTGTCTATCCCAATTTCAATTCAATCTGTCTTTGGAAACCGCTTAAGAGAGTGAGTGCACCATTCTCAGAGGAACTGCAGATACTGAAATGATGCGTGGAGTGAAGTGAGCAAGCTATTTTTCCATCTCCCTGGCGAGCATCGCCCACCTGTCTGCTGAGGCTCCCTCAGCAGACTGAAGCTGACTACTACTGCGCAGCTGCTACAGACTGTGGGCTGCCCATTGTGACAAGTGGTCCCATTGTGACACGTGGTCCCATTGTTCCAGGAATAGAACACATCCAAGCATTGTGTTCTATGAATGGCATGATTCCTATCACAGTGTTCCATGGATGGAACACATCCTATTTACTGCAGGCAAGCAGCGCACCTAGCTGCTGCTGCTGCTGCTGCTACAAGCCACTAGAATACCGTCTGTCAGACAGGTGGACGTAGGCCGAACATTCAAATAACTCGCCAGATAAATCGTTGCTTTTCCATTTAATTCATATATGAATTAATTCAAAATTGAACAGGAAATTTCAAAGTTGGAAGGCCACAAGAGGGGGACAATGTTTCAAAAATGAAACGACATATCATTGCATGAGGGATGTGGTAGGAATTGAATGCTTGAATTAAGACTGGGGAAGTACTGAGGGGAAGGGGCTGCAGGCCTTGTAGCAGGTGGGTGTGCAGAAATGTAGCTATCCAAAGCCAAACACATTACTGCAGCTTGTCACACCTGTACCTACCAAGCAGCAAAGGCCAAGATAGATCGTTATTTTACTGACAGATTGAATACAGTGCAATGCCTCCCATATAGAGGTGAATAAGAGTAGTAGTAGTAGTAGTAGTAGTAGAAGAGTTGGTCAAGTTAAATCAAGGCTAAGGAATTGGAAATGTGCAACTTGGACCATGAAAAACTAATTACAGAGCAACGACATTTGAAAAAAGCATTCAAATCATGCTTTGAAAACACTACTTGTCTATCCCAATTTCAATTCAATCTGTCTTTGGAAACCGCTTAAGAGAGTGAGTGCACCATTCTCAGAGGAGCTGCAGATACTGAAATGATGCGTGGAGTGAAGTGAGCAAGCTATTTTTCCATCTCCCTGGCGAGCATCGCCCACCTGTCTGCTGAGGCTCCCTCAGCAGACTGAAGCTGACTACTACTGCGCAGCTGCTACAGACTGTGGGCTGCCCATTGTGACACGTGGTCCCATTGTGACACGTGGTCCCATTGTTCCAGTAATAGAACACATCCAAGCATTGTGTTCTATGAATGGCATGATTCCTATCACAGTGTTCCATGGATGGAACACATCCTATTTACTGCAGGCAAGCAGCGCACCTAGCTGCTGCTGCTGCTGCTGCTGCTACAAGCCACTAGAATACCGTCTGTCAGACAGGTGGACGTAGGCCGAACATTCAAATAACTCGCCAGATAAATCGTTGCTTTTCCATTTAATTCATATATGAATTAATTCAAAATTGAACAGTAAATTTCAAAGTTGGAAGGCCACAAGAGGGGGACAATGTTTCAAAAATGAAACGACATATCATTGCATGAGGGATGTGGTAGGAATTGAATGCTTGAATTAAGACTGGGGAAGTACTGAGGGGAAGGGGCTGCAGGCCTTGTAGCAGGTGGGTGTGCAGAAATGTAGCTATCCAAAGCCAAACACATTACCGCAGCTTGTCATACCTGTACCTACCAAGCAGCAAAGGCCAAGATAGATCGTTATTTTACTGACAGATTGAATACAGTGCAATGCTTCCCATATAGAGGTGAATAAGAGGAGTAGTAGTAGTAGTAGTAGTAGTAGTAGTAGTAGAAGAGTTGGTCAAGTTAAATCAAGGCTAAGGAATTGGAAATGTGCAACTTGGACCAAGAAAAACTAATTACAGAGCAACGACATTTGAAAAAAGCATTCAAATCATGCTTTGAAAACACTACTTGTGTATCCCAATTTCAATTCAATATGTCTTTGGAAACCGCTTAATAGAGTGAGTGCACCATTCTCAGAGGAACTTCAGATACTGAAATGATGCGTGGAGTGAAGTGAGCAAGCTATTTTTCCATCTCCCTGGCGATCATCGCCCACCTGTCTGCTGAGGCTCCCTCAGCAGACTGAAGCTGACTACTACTGCGCAGCTGCTACAGACTGTGGGCTGCCCATTGTGACACGTGGTCCCATTGTGACACGTGGTCCCATTGTTCCAGGAATAGAACACATCCAAGCATTGTGTTCTATGAATGGCATGATTCCTATCACAGTGTTCCATGGATGGAACACATCCTATTTACTGCAGGCAAGCAGCGCACCTAGCTGCTGCTGCTGCTGCTGCTACAAGCCACTAGAATACCGTCTGTCAGACAGGTGGATGTAGGCCGAACATTCAAATAACTCGCCAGATAAATCGTTGCTTTTCCATTTAATTCATATATGAATTAATTCAAAATTGAACAGTAAATTTCAAAGTTGGAAGGCCACAAGAGGGGGACAATGTTTCAAAAATGAAACGACATATCATTGCATGAGGGATGTGGTAGGAATTGAATGCTTGAATTAAGACTGGGGAAGTACTGAGGGGAAGGGGCTGCAGGCCTTGTAGCAGGTGGGTGTGCAGAAATGTAGCTATCCAAAGCCAAACACATTACCGTATCTTGTCACACCTGTACCTACCAAGCAGCAAAGGCCAAGATAGATCGTTATTTTACTGACAAATTGAATACAGTGCAATGCCTCCCATATAGAGGTGAATAAGAGTAGTAGTAGTAGTAGTAGTAGAAGAGTTGGTCAAGTTAAATCAAGGCTAAGGAATTGGAAATGTGCAACTTGGACCAAGAAAAACTAATTACAGAGCAACGACATTTGAAAAAAGCATTCAAATCATGCTTTGAAAACACTACTTGTGTATCCCGATTTCAATTCAATCTGTCTTTGGAAACCGCTTAAGAGAGTGAGTGCACCATTCTCAGAGGAACTGCAGATACTGAAATGATGCGTGGAATGAAGTGAGCAAGCTATTTTTCCATCTCCCTGGCGAGCATCGCCCACCTGTCTGCTGAGGCTCCCTCAGCAGACTGAAGCTGACTACTACTGCGCAGCTGCTACAGACTGTGGGCTGCCCATTGTGACACGTGGTCCCATTGTGACACGTGGTCCCATTGTTCCAGGAATAGAACACATCCAAGCATTGTGTTCTATGAATGGCATGATTCCTATCACAGTGTTCCATGGATGGAACACATCCTATTTACTGCAGGCAAGCAGCGCACCTAGCTGCTGCTGCTGCTGCTGCTACAAGCCACTAGAATATCGTCTGTCAGACAGGTGGACTTAGGCCGAACATTCAAATAACTCGCCAGATAAATCGTTGCTTTTCCATTTAATTCATATATGAATTAATTCAAAATTGAACAGTAAATTTCAAAGTTGGAAGGCCACAAGAGGGGGACAATGTTTCAAAAATGTAACGACATATCATTGCATGAGGGATGTGGTAGGAATTGAATGCTTGAATTAAGACTGGGGAAGTACTGAGGGGAAGGGGCTGCAGGCCTTGTAGCAGGTGGGTGTGCAGAAATGTAGCTATCCAAAGCCAAACACATTACTGCAGCTTGTCACACCTGTACCTACCAAGCAGCAAAGGCCAAGATAGATCGTTATTTTACTGACAGATTGAATACAGTGCAATGCCTCCCATATAGAGGTGAATAAGAGTAGTAGTAGTAGTAGAAGAGTTGGTCAAGTTAAATCAAGGCTAAGGAATTGGAAATGTGCAACTTGGACCAAGAAAAACTAATTACAGAGCAACGACATTTGAAAAAAGCATTCAAATCATGCTTTGAAAACACAACTTGTCTATCCCAATTTCAATTCAATCTGTCTTTGGAAACCGCTTAAGAGAGTGAGTGCACCATTCTAAGAGGAACTGCAGATACTGAAATGATGCGTGGAGTGAAGTGAGCAAGCTATTTTTCCATCTCCCTGGCGAGCATCGCCCACCTGTCTGCTGAGGCTCCCTCAGCAGACTGAAGCTGACTACTACTGCGCAGCTGCTACAGACTGTTGGCTGCCCATTGTGACACGTGGTCCCATTGTGACACGTGGTCCCATTGTTCCAGGAATAGAACACATCCAAGCATTGTGTTCTATGAATGGCATGATTCCTATCACAGTGTTCCATGGATGGAACACATCCTATTTACTGCAGGCAAGCAGCGCACCTAGCTGCTGCTGCTGCTGCTGCTGCTACAAGCCACTAGAATACCGTCTGTCAGACAGGTGGACGTAGGCCGAACATTCAAATAACTCGCCAGATAAATCGTTGCTTTTCCATTTAATTCATATATGAATTAATTCAAAATTGAACAGTAAATTTCAAAGTTGGAAGGCCACAAGAGGGGGACAATGTTTCAAAAACGAAACGACATATCATTGCATGAGGAATGTGGTAGGAATTGAATGCTTGAATTAAGACTGGGGAAGTACTGAGGGGAAGGGGCTGCAGGCCTTGTAGCAGGTGGGTGTGCAGAAATGTAGCTATCCAAAGCCAAACACATTACTGCAGCTTGTCACACCTGTACCTACCAAGCAGCAAAGGCCAAGATAGATCAATATTTTACTGACAGATTGAATACAGTGCAATGCCTCCCATATAGAGGTGAATAAGAGTAGTAGTAGTAGTAGTAGAAGAGTTGGTCAAGTTAAATCAAGGCTAAGGAATTGGAAATGTGCAACTTGGACCAAGAAAAACTAATTACAGAGCAACGACATTTGAAAAAAGCATTCAAATCATGCTTTGAAAACACTACTTGTGTATCCCAATTTCAATTCAATATGTCTTTGGAAACCGCTTAAGAGATTGAGTGCACCATTCTCAGAGGAACTGCAGATACTGAAATGATGCGTGGAGTGAAGTGAGCAAGCTATTTTTCCATCTCCCTGGCGAGCATCGCCCACCTGTCTGCTGAGGCTCCCTCAGCAGACTGAAGCTGACTACTACTGCGCAGCTGCTACAGACTGTGGGCTGCCCATTGTGACACGTGGTCCCATTGTGACACGTGGTCCCATTGTTCCAGGAATAGAACACATCCAAGCATTGTGTTCTATGAATGGCATGATTCCTATCACAGTGTTCCATGGATGGAACACATCCTATTTACTGCAGGCAAGCAGCGCACATAGCTGCTGCTGCTTCTACAAGCCACTAGAATACCGTCTGTCAGACAGGTGGTCGTAGGCCGAACATTCAAATAACTCGCCAGATAAATCGTTGCTTTTCCATTTAATTCATATATGAATTAATTCAAAATTGAACAGTAAATTTCAAAGTTGGAAGGCCACAAGAGGGGGACAATGTTTCAAAAATGAAATGACATATCATTGCATGAGGGATGTGGTAGGAATTGAATGCTTGAATTAAGACTGGGGAAGTACTGAGGGGAAGGGGCTGCAGGCCTTGTAGCAGGTGGGTGTGCAGAAATGTAGCTATCCAAAGCCAAACACATTACTGCAGCTTGTCACACCTGTACCTACCAAGCAGCAAAGGCCAAGATAGATCGTTATTTTACTGACAGATTGAATACAGTGCAATGCCTCCCATATAGAGGTGAATAAGAGTAGTAGTAGTAGTAGTAGTAGCAGTAGTAGTAGTAGTAGAAGAGTTGGCCAAGTTAAATCAAGGCTAAGGAATTGGAAATGTGCAACTTGGACCAAGAAAAACTAATTACAGAGCAACGACATTTGAAAAAAGCATTCAAATCATGCTTTGAAAACACTACTTGTGTATCCCGATTTCAATTCAATCTGTCTTTGGAAACCGCTTAAGAGAGTGAGTGCACCATTCTCAGAGGAACTGCAGATACTGAAATGATGTGTGGAGTGAAGTGAGCAAGCTATTTTTCCATCTCCCTGGCGAGCATCGCCCACCTGTCTGCTGAGGCTCCCTCAGCAGACTGAAGCTGACTACTACTGCGCAGCTGCTACAGACTGTGGGCGGCCCATTGTGACACGTGGTCCCATTGTGACACGTGGTCCCATTGCTCCAGGAATAGAACACATCCAAGCATTGTGTTCTATGAATGGCATGATTCCTATCACAGTGTTCCATGGATGGAACACATCCTATTTACTGCAGGCAAGCAGCGCACCTAGCTGCTGCTGCTGCTGCTGCTACAAGCCACTAGAATACCGTCTGTCAGACAGGTGGACGTAGGTCGAACATTCAATTAACTCGCCAGATAAATCGTTGCTTTTCCTTTTAATACATATATAAATTAATTCAAAATTGAACAGTAAATTTCAAAGTTGGAAGGCCACAAGAGGGGGACAATGTTTCAAAAATGAAACGACATATCATTGCATGAGGGATGTGGTAGGAATTGAATGCTTGAATTAAGACTGGGGAAGTACTGAGGGGAAGTGGCTGCAGGCCTTGTAGCAGGTGGGTGTGCAGAAATGTAGCTATCCAAAGCCAAACACATTACTGCGGCTTGTCACACCTGTACCTACCAAGCAGCAAAGGCCAAGATAGATCGTTATTTTACTGACAGATTGAATACAGTGCAATGCCTCCCATATAGAGGTGAATAAGAGTAGTAGTAGTAGTAGTAGTAGTAGTAGTAGTATAAGAGTTGGTCACGTTAAATCAAGGCTAAGGAATTGGAAATGTGCAAATTGGACCAAGAAAAACTAATTACAGAGCAACGACATTTGAAAAAAGCTTTCAAATCATGCTTTGAAAACACTACTTGTGTATCCCATTTTCAATTCAGTCTGTCTTTGGAAACCACTTAAGAGAGTGAGTGCACCATTCTCAGAGGCACTGCAGATACTGAAATGATGCGTGGAGTGAAGTGAGCAAGCTATTTTTCCATCTCCCTGGCGAGCATCGCCCACCTGTCTGCTGAGGCTCCCTCAGCAAACTGAAGCTGACTACTACTGCGCAGCTGCTACAGACTGTGGGCTGCCCATTGTGACACGTGGTCCCATTGTGAAACGTGGTCCCATTGTTCCAGGAATAGAACACATCCAAGCATTGTGTTCAATGAATGGCATGATTCCTCTCACAGTGTTCCATGGATGGAACACATCCTATTTACTGCAGGCAAGCAGCGCACCTAGCTGCTGCTGCTGCTACAAGCCACTAGAATACCGTCTGTCAGACAGGTGGACGTAGGCCGAACATTCAAATAACTCGCCAGATAAATCGTTGCTTTTCCATTTAATTCATATATGAATTAATTCAAAATTGAACAGTAAATTTCAAAGTTGGAAGGCCACAAGAGGGGGACAATGTTTCAAAAATGAAACGACATATCATTGCATGAGGGATGTGGTAGGAATTGAATGCTTGAATTAAGACTGGGGAAGTACTGAGGGGAAGGGGCTGCAGGCCTTGTAGCAGGTGGGTGGGCAGAAATGTAGCTATCCAAAGCCAAACACATTACTGCAGCTTGTCACACCTGTACCTACCAAGCAGCAAAGGCCAAGATAGATCGTTATTTTACTGACAGATTGAATACAGTGCAATGCCTCCCATATAGAGGTGAATAAGAGTAGTAGTAGTAGTAGTAGTAGTAGTTTTAGAGTTGGCCAAGTTAAATCAAGGCTAAGGAATTGGAAATGTGCAACTTGGACCAAGAAAAACTAATTACAGAGCAACGACATTTGAAAAAAGCATTCAAATCATGCTTTGAAAACACTACTTGTGTATCCCAATTTCAATTCAATCTGTCTTTGGAAACCGCTTAAGAGAGTGAGTGCACCATTCTCAGAGGAACTGCAGATAGTGAAATGATGCGTGGAGTGAAGTGAGCAAGCTATTTTTCCATCTCCCTGGCGAGCATCGCCCACCTGTCTGCTGAGGCTCCCTCAGCAGACTGAAGCTGACTACTACTGCGCAGCTGCTACAGACTGTGGGCTGCCCATTGTGACACGTGGTCCCATTGTGACACGTGGCCCCATTGTTCCAGGAATAGAACACATCCAAGCATTGTGTTCTTTGAATGGCATGATTCCTATCACAGTGTTCCATGGATGGAACACATCCTATTTACTGCAGGCAAGCAGCGCACCTAGCTGCTGCTGCTACAAGCCACTAGAATACCGTCTGTCAGACAGGTGGACGTAGGCCGAACATTCAAATAACTCGCCAGATAAATCGTTGCTTTTCCATTTAATTCATATATGAATTAATTCAAAATTGAACAGTAAATTTCAAAGTTGGAAGGCCACAAGAGGGGGACAATGTTTCAAAAATGAAACGACATATCATTGCATGAGGGATGTGGTAGGAATTGAATGCTTGAATTAAGACTGGGGAAGTACTGAGGGGAAGGGGCTGCAGGCCTTGTAGCAGGTGGGTGTGCAGAAATGTAGCTATCCAAAGCCAAACACATTACTTCAGCTTGTCACACCTGTACCTACTAAGCAGCAAAGGCCAAGATAGATCGTTATTTTACTGACAGATTGAATACAGTGCAATGCCTCCCATATAGAGGTGAATAAGAGTAGTAGTAGTAGTAGTAGTAGTAGTAGTAGAAGAGTTGGTCAAGTTAAATCAAGGCTAAGGAATTGGAAATGTGCAACTTGGACCAAGAAAAACTAATTACAGAGCAACGACATTTGAAAAAAGCATTCAAATCATGCTTTGAAAACACTACTTGTGTATCCCGATTTCAATTCAATCTGTCTTTGGATACCGCTTAAGAGAGTGAGTGCACCATTCTCAGAGGAACTGCAGATACTGAAATGATGCGTGGAGTGAAGTGAGCAAGCTATTTTTCCATCTCCCTGGCGAGCATCGCCCACCTGTCTGCTGAGGCTCCCTCAGCAGACTAAAGCTGACTACTACTGCGCAGCTGCTGCAGACTGTGGGCTGCCCATTGTGACACGTGGTCCCATTGCGACACATGGCCCCATTGTTCCAGGAATAGAACACATCCAAGCATTGTGTTCTATGAATGGCATGATTCCTATCACAGTGTTCCATGGATGGAACACATCCTATTTACTGCAGGCAAGCAGCGCACCTAGCTGCTGCTGCTACTGTTACAAGCCACTAGAATACCGTCTGTCAGACAGGTGGACGTAGGCCGAACATTCAAATAACTCACCAGATAAATCGTTGCTTTTCCATTTAATTCATATATGAATTAATTCAAAATTGAACAGTAAATTTCAAAGTTGGAAGGCCACAAGAGGGGGACAATGTTTCAAAAATGAAACGACATATCATTGCATGAGGGATGTGGTAGGAATTGAATGCTTGAATTAAGACTGGGGAAGTACTGAGGGGAAGGGGCTACAGGCCTTGTAGCAGGTGGGTGTGCAGAAATGTAGCTATCCAAAGCCAAACACATTACTGCAGCTTATCACACCTGTACCTACCAAGCAGCAAAGGCCAAGATAGATCGTTATTTTACTGACAGATTGAATACAGTGCAATGCCTCCCATATAGAGGTGAATAAGAGTAGTAGTAGTAGTAGTAGTAGTAGTAGAAGAGTTGGTCAAGTTAAATCAAGGCTAAGGAATTGGAAATGTGCAACTTGGACCAAGAAAAACTAATTACAGAGCAACGACATTTGAAAAAAGCATTCAAATCATGCTTTGAAAACACTACTTGTCTATCCCAATTTCAATTCAATCTGTCTTTGGAAACCGCTTAAGAGAGTGAGTGCACCATTCTCAGAGGAACTGCAGCTACTGAAATGATGCGTGGAGTGAAGTGAGCAAGCTATTTTTCCATCTCCCTGGCGAGCATCGCCCACCTGTCTGCTGAGGCTCCCTCAGCAGACTGAAGCTGACTACTACTGCGCAGCTGATACAGACTGTGGGCTGCCCATTGTGACACGTGGTCCCATTGTGACACGTGGTCCCATTGTTCCAGGAATAGAACACATCCAAGCATTGTGTTCTATGAATGGCATGATTCCTATCACAGTGTTCCATGGATGGAACACATCCTATTTACTGCAGGCAAGCAGCGCACCTAGCTGCTGCTGCTGCTACAAGCCACTAGAATACCGTCTGTCAGAGAGGTGGACGTAGGCCGAACATTCAAATAACTCGCCAGATAAATCGTTGCTTTTCCATTTAATTCATATATGAATTAATTCAAAATTGAACAGTAAATTTCAAAGTTGGAAGGCCACAAGAGGTTGACAATGTTTCAAAAACGAAACGACATATCATTGCAAGAGGGATGTGGTAGGAATTGAATGCTTGAATTAAGACTGGGGAAGTACTGAGGGGAAGGGGCTGCAGGCCTTGTAGCAGGTGGGTGTGCAGAAATATAGCTATCCAAAGCAAAACACATTACTGCAGCTTGTCACACCTGTACCTACCAAGCAGCAAAGGCCAAGATAGATCGTTATTTTACTGACAGATTGAATACAGTGCAATGCCTCCCATATAGAGGTGAATAAGAGTAGTAGTAGTAGTAGTAGTAGTAGTAGTAGTAGTAGAAGAGTTGGTCAAGTTAAATCAAGGCTAAGAAATTGGAAATGTGCAACTTGGACCAAGAAAAACTAATTACAGAGCAACGACATTTGAAAAAAGCATTCAAATCATGCTTTGAAAACACTACTTGTGTATCCCAATTTCAATTCAATCTGTCTTTGGAAACCGCTTAAGAGAGTGAGTGCACCATTCTCAGAGGAACTGCAGATACTGAAATGATGCGTGGAGTGAAGTGAGCAAGCTATTTTTCCATCTCCCGGGCGAGCATCGCCCACCTGTCTGCTGAGGCTCCCTCAGCAGACTTAAGCTGACTACTACTGCGCAGCTGCTACAGACTGTGGGCTGCCCATTGTGACACGTGGTCCCATTGTGACACGTGGCCCCATTGTTCCAGGAATAGAACACATCCAAGCATTGTGTTCTGTGAATGGCATGATTCCTATCACAGTGTTCCATGGATGGAACACATCCTATTTACTGCAGGCAAGCAGCGCACCTAGCTGCTGCTGCTGCTGCTACAAGCCACTAGAATACCGTCTGTCAGACAGGTGGACGTAGGCCGAACATTCAAATAACTCGCCAGATAAATCGTTGCTTTTCCATTTAATTCATATATGAATTAATTCAAAATTGAACAGTAAATTTCAAAGTTGGAAGGCCACAAGAGGGGGACAATGTTTCAAAAATGAAACGACATATCATTGCATGAGGGATGTGGTAGGAATTGAATGCTTGAATTAAGACTGGGGAAGTACTGAGGGGAAGGGGCTGCAGGCCTTGTAGCAGGTGGGTGTGCAGAAATGTAGCTTTCCAAAGCCAAACACATTACTGCAGCTTGTCACACCTGTACCTACCAAGCAGCAAAGGCCAAGATAGATCGTTATTTTACTGACAGATTGAATACAGTGCAATGCCTCCCATATAGAGGTGAATAAGAGTAGTAGTAGTAGTAGTAGTAGTAGTAGAAGAGTTGGTCAAGTTAAATCAAGGCTAAGAAATTGGAAATGTGCAACTTGGACCAAGAAAAACTAATTACAGAGCAACGACATTTGAAAAAAGCATTCAAATCATGCTTTGAAAACACTACTTGTGTATCCCAATTTCAATTCAATCTGTCTTTGGAAACCGCTTAAGAGTGAGTGCACCATTCTCAGAGGAACTGCAGATACTGAAATGATGCGTGGAGTGAAGTGAGCAAGCTATTTTTCCATCTCCCTGGCGAGCATCTCCCACCTCTCTGCTGAGGCTCCCTCAGCAGACTGAAGCTGACTACTACTGCGCAGCTGCTACAGACTGTGGGCGGCCCATTGTGACACGTGGTCCCATTGTGACACGTGGTCCCATTGTTCCAGGAATAGAACACATCCAAGCATTGTGTTCTATGAATGGCATGATTCCTATCACAGTGTTCCATGGATGGAACACATCCTATTTACTGCAGGCAAGCAGCGCACCTAGCTGCTGCTGCTGCTGCTGCTACAAGCCACTAGAATACCGTCTGTCAGACAGGTGGACGTAGGCCGAACATTCAAATAACTAGCCAGATAAATCGTTGCTTTTCCATTTAATTCATATATGAATTAATTCAAAATTGAACAGTAAATTTCAAAGTTGGAAGGCCACAAGAGGGGGACAATGTTTCAAAAATGAAACGACATATCATTGCATGAGGGATGTGGTAGGAATTGAATGCTTGAATTAAGACTGGGGAAGTACTGAGGGGAAGGGGCTGCAGGCCTTGTAGCAGGTGGGTGTGCAGAAATGTAGCTATCCAAAGCCAAACACATTACTGCAGCTTGTCACACCTGTACCTACCAAGCAGCAAAGGCCAAGATAGATCGTTATTTTACTGACAGATTGAATACAGTGCAATGCCTCCCATATAGAGGTGAATAAGAGTAGTAGTAGTAGTTGTAGAAGTAGAAGAGTTGGTCAAGTTAAATCAAGGCTAAGGAATTGGAAATGTGCAACTTGGACCAAGAAAAACTAATTACAGAGCAACGACATTTGAAAAAAGCATTCAAATCATGCTTTGAAAACACTACTTGTGTATCCCGATTTCAATTCAATCTGTCTTTGGAAACCGCTTAAGAGAGTGAGTGCACCATTCTCAGAGGAACTGCAGATACTGAAATGATGTGTGGAGTGAAGTGAGCAAGCTATTTTTCCATCTCCCTGGCGAGCATCGCCCACCTGTCTGCTGAGGCTCCCTCAGCAGACTGAAGCTGAATACTACTGCGCAGCTGCTACAGACTGTGGGCGGCCCATTGTGACACGTGGTCCCATTGTGACACGTGGTCCCATTGTTCCAGGAATAGAACACATCCAAGCATTGTGTTCTATGAATGGCATGATTCCTATCACAGTGTTCCATGGATGGAACACATCCTATTTACTGCAGGCAAGCAGCGCACCTAGCTGCTGCTGCTGCTGCTGCTGCTGCTACAAGCCACTAGAATACCGTCTGTCAGACAGGTGGACGTAGGCCGAACATTCAAATAACTCACCAGATAAATCGTTGCTTTTCCATTTAATTCATATATAAATTAATTCAAAATTGAACAGTAAATTTCAAAGTTGGAAGGCCACAAGAGGGGGACAATGTTTCAAAAATGAAACGACATATCATTGCATGAGGGATGTGGTAGGAATTGAATGCTTGAATTAAGACTGGGGAAGTACTGAGGGGAAGGGGCTGCAGGCCTTGTAGCAGGTGGGTGTGCAGAAATGTAGCTATCCAAAGCCAAACACATTACTGCAGCTTGTCACAACTGTACCTACCACGCAGCAAAGGCCAAGATAGATTGTTATTTTACTGACAGATTGAATACAGTGCAATGCCTCCCATATAGAGGTGAATAAGTGTAGTAGCAGTAGTAGTAGTAGTAGTAGTAGTAGTAGTAGAAGAGTTGGTCAAGTTAAATCAAGGCTAAGAAATTGGAAATGTGCAACTTGGACCAAGAAAAACTAATTACAGAGCAACGACATTTGAAAAAAGCATTCAAATCATGCTTTGAAAACACTACTTGTGTATCCCGATTTCAATTCAATCTGTCTTTGGAAACTGCTTAAGAGAGTGAGTGCACCATTCTCAGAGGAACTGCAGATACTGAAATGATGCGTGGAGTGAAGAGAGCAAGCTATTTTTCCATCTCCCTGGCGAGCATCGCCCACCTGTCTGCTGAGGCTCCCTCAGCAGACTGAAGCTGACTACTACTGCGCAGCTGCTACAGACTGTGGGCTGCCCATTGTGACACGTGGTCCCATTGTGACACGTGGCCCCATTGTTCCAGGAATAGAACACATCCAAGCATTGTGTTCTATGAATGGCATGATTCCTATCACAGTGTTCCATGGATGGAACACATCCTATTTACTGCAGGCAAGCAGCGCACCTAGCTGCTGCTGCTGCTGCTGCTTTTTTTCTACTCCTCTCATGAGACCAAACAAGACTCTAAAAGGATGAGTTTGCAACTACTTTACTTTTGGAGAAAATTCAAAACATTCATTATTCAATAGGGCCCAAACTATCAAAAACCAGCGGTTTGAATGAACACTCATATTTCTTGGTAGAATCGTGCAGGACTGAAATTTTTGATGTTTTTCTACTCCTCTCATGAGCCCAAACAAAACTCTAAAAGGATGAGTTTGCAACTACTTTACTTTTGGAGAAAATTCAAAACATTCATTATTCAATAGAGCCCAATAGCAAAAACCAGCGTTTTGAATGAAGAATCACATTTCTTGGTAGAATCATGCAGGATTGAAATTTTTGATGGTTTTTTACTCCTCTCAAAAGCCCAAACACGTTTCTAAAAGGATGAGTTTGCAACTACTTTACTTTTGGAAAAAATTCAAAACATTCATTATTCAATAGGGCCCAAAATATCAAAAACCAGCGGTTTGAATGAACACACATTTCTTGGTAGAATCGTGCAGGACTGAAATTTTTGATGTTTTTCTACTCCTCTCATGAGCCCAAACAAGTCTCTAAAAGGATGAGTTTGCAACTACTTTACTTTTGGAGAGAATTCAATGAATGTCAATTGAATGTTTTGAATTTTCTCCAAAAGTAAAGTAGTTGCAAACTCATCCTTTTAGAGACTTGGTTTGGGCTCATGAGAGGAGTAGAAAAACATCAAAAATTTCAGTCCTGCACGATTCTACCAAGAAATGTGAGTGTTCATTCAAACCGCTGGTTTTTGATAGTTTGGGCCCTATTGAATAATGAATGTTTTGAATTTTCTCCATAAGTAAAGTAGTTGCAAACTCATCCTTTTAGAAACTTGTTTGGGCTGTTGAGAGGAGTAAAAAACCATCAAAAATTTCAATCCTGCATGATTCTACCAAGAAATGTGATTCTTCATTCAAAACCTGATTTTTGCTATTGGGCTCTATTGAATAATGAATGTTTTGAATTTTCTACAAAAGTAAAGTAGTTGCAAACTCATACTTTTAGAGACTTGTTTGGGCTCATGAGAGGAGTAGAAAAACATCAAAAATTTCAGTCCTGCACAATTCTACCAAGAAATGTGAGTGTTCATTCAAACCGCTGGTTTTTGATAGTTTGGGCCCTATTGAATAATGAATGTTTTGAATTTTCTCCAAAAGTAAAGTAGTTGCAAGCTCATGCATTTAGAGACTTGTTTGGGCTCATGAGAGGAGTAGAAAAACATCAAAAATTTCAGTCCTGCATGATTCTGCCAAGAAATGTGTGTTCATTCAAACCGCTGGTTTTTGATATTTTGGGCCCTATTGAATATTGAATGTTTTGAATTTTCTCCAAAAGTAAAGTAGTTGCAAACTCATCCTTTTAGAAACTTGTTTGGGCTGTTGAGAGGAGTAAAAAACCATCAAAAATTTCAGTCCTGCATGATTCTACCAAGAAATGTGTGTTCATTCAAACCGCTGGTTTTTGATATTTTGGGCCCTATTGAATAATGAATGTTTTGAATTTTCTCCAAAAGTAAAGTAGTTGCAAACTCATCCTTTTAGAAACTTGTTTGGGCTGTTGAGAGGAGTAAAAAACCATCAAAAATTTCAATCCTGCATGATTCTACCAAGAAATGTGATTCTTCATTCAAAACGCTGATTTTTGCTATTGGGTTCTATTGAATAATGAATGTTTTGAATTTTCTTCAAAAGTAAAGTAGTTGCAAACTCATCCTTTTAGAGACTTGTTTGGGCTCATGAGAGGAGTAGAAAAACATCAAAAATTTCAGTCCTGCACGATTCTACCAAGAAATGTGAGTGTTCATTCAAACCGCTGGTTTTTGATAGTTTGGGCCCTATTGTATAATGAATGTTTTGAATTTTCTCCAAAAGTAAAGTAGTTGCAAACTCATCCTTTTAGAAACTTGTTTGGGCTGTTGAGAGGAGTAAAAAACCATCAAAAATTTCAATCCTGCATGATTCTACCAAGAAATGTGATTCTTCATTCAAAACGCTGGTTTTTGCTATTGGGCTCTATTGAATAATGAATGTTTTGAATTTTCTCCAAAAGTAAAGTAGATGCAAACTCATCCTTTTAGAGTCTTGGTTTGGGCTCATGAGAGGAGTAGAAAAACATCAAAAATTTCAGTCCTGCACGATTCTACCAAGAAATGTGAGTGTTCATTCAAACCGCTGGTTTTTGATTTTTTTTTACCCTATTGAATAATGAATGTTTTGAATTTTCTCCAAAAGTAAAGTAGTTGCAAACTCATCCTTTTAGAGACTTGTTTGTGCTCATGAGAGGAGTAGAAAAACATCAAAAATTTCAGTCCTGCACGATTCTACCAAGAAATGTGAGTGTTCATTCAAACCGCTGGTTTTTGATAGTTTGGGCCCTAATGAATAATGAATGTTTTGAATTTTCTCCAAAAGTAAAGTAGTTGCAAACTCATCCTTTTAGAAACTTGTTTGGGCTGTTGAGAGGAGTAAAAAACCATCAAAAATTTCAATCCTGCATGATTCTACCAAGAAATGTGATTCAAAACGCTGATTTTTGCTATTGGGTTCTATTGAATAATGAATGTTTTGAATTTTCTCCAAAAGTAAAGTAGTTGCAAACTCATCCTTTTATAGACTTGTTTGGGCTCATGAGAGGAGTAGAAAAACATCAAAAATTTCAGTCCTGCACGATTCTATCAAGAAATGTGTGTTCATTCAAACCGCTGGTTTTTGATATTTTGGGCCCTATTGAATAATGAATGTTTTGAATTTTCTCCAAAAGTAAAGTAGTTGCAAACTCATCCTTTGAGAGACTTGTTTGGGCTCATGAGAGGAGTAGAAAAACATCAAAAATTTCAGTCCTGCACGATTCTACCAAGAAATGTGAGTGTTCATTCAAACCGCTGGTTTTTGATAGTTTGGGCCACATTGAATAATGAATGTTTTGAATTTTCTCCAAAAGTAAAGTAGTTGCAAACTCATGCTTTTAGAGACTTGTTTAGGCTCATGAGAGGAGTAGAAAAACATCAAAAATTTCAGTCCTGCATGATTCTACCAAGAAATGTGTGTTCATTCAAACCGCTGGTTTTTGATATTTTGGGCCCTATTGAATAATGAATGTTTTGAATTTTCTCCAAAAGTAAAGTAGTTGCAAACTCATCCTTTTAGAAACTTATTTGGGCTGTTGAGAGGAGTAAAAAACCATCAAAAATTTCAATCCTGCATGATTCTACCAAGAAATGTGATTCTTCATTCAAAACGCTGGTTTTTGCTATTGGGCCCTATTGAATAATGAATGTTTTGAATTTTCTCCAAAAGTAAAGTAGTTGCAAACTCATCCTTTTAGAAACTTGTTTGGGCTGTTGAGAGGAGTAAAAAACCATCAAAAATTTCAATCCTGCATTTTCTACCAAGAAATGTGATTCTTCATTCAAAACGCTGGTTTTTGCTATTGGGCTCTATTGAATAATGAATGTTTTGAATTTTCTCCAAAAGTAAAGTAGTTGCAAACTCATCCTTTTAGAGACTTGTTTGGGCTCATGAGAGGAGTAGAAAAACATCAAAAATTTCAGTCCTGCACGATTCTACCAAGAAATGTGAGTGTTCATTCAAACCGCTGGTTTTTGATAGTTTGGGCCACATTGAATAATGAATGTTTTGAATTTTCTCCAAAAGTAAAGTAGTTGCAAACTCATGCTTTTAGAGACTTGTTTAGGCTCATGAGAGGAGTAGAAAAACATCAAAAATTTCAGTCCTGCATGATTCTACCAAGAAATGTGTGTTCATTCAAACCGCTGGTTTTTGATATTTTGGGCCCTATTGAATAATGAATGTTTTGAATTTTCTCCAAAAGTAAAGTAGTTGCAAACTCATCCTTTTAGAAACTTATTTGGGCTGTTGAGAGGAGTAAAAAACCATCAAAAATTTCAATCCTGCATGATTCTACCAAGAAATGTGATTCTTCATTCAAAACGCTGGTTTTTGCTATTGGGCCCTATTGAATAATGAATGTTTTGAATTTTCTCCAAAAGTAAAGTAGTTGCAAACTCATCCTTTTAGAGACTTGTTTGTGCTCATGAGAGGAGTAGAAAAACATCAAAAATTTCAGTCCTGCATGATTCTACCAAGAAATGTGTGTTCATTCAAACTGCTGGTTTTTGATATTTTGGGCCCTATTGAATAATGAATGTTTTGAATTTTCTCCAAAAGTAAAGTAGTTGCAAGCTATTACTTTTAGAGACTTGTTTGGGCTCATGAGAGGAGTAGAAAAACATCAAAAATTTCAGTCCTGCATGATTCTACCAAGAAATGTGTGTTCATTCAAACTGCTGGTTTTTGATATTTTGGGCCCTATTGAATAATGAATGTTTTGAATTTTCTCCAAAAGTAAAGTAGTTGCAAACTCATGCTTTTTTGTTTAAATATTTTTATTAAAGTTTCAAGTATAGAGGGAAAGGGTAAATGGACAAAGTAAAAAGTAGAGAACTTTACTCTACGTGTTACATCACACATTAAATAAAATTGTTTAATACAAGTAGTGTACATAAGAAACAAATATAATACATCGCTTGAATGCAATCCTCTCAAAAAAGGAACCAACATTGTCATATTGAGTTTACAGTAGTGTTAGATAACATAAATTAAGAAAATTTCAAATTCCAAACATCCCATTTAGTGTGATATTTATGGAGAGTACCATTAATAAAGGCAAATCTTTTCTCCATAGAATTATGAGTCCGTAATTTACCTAAAATATCAGCAAAAGAAGGTAAATCAGTTTTAAGCCACCAGAAAGCTATAGCGTTTTTGGTCACCAAAAAAGTATGTATCATTACAAATCGAATAACAGGATTTATTTCTTCAGTGCCCAAAGAAAGTAATGCCATTTGTGGGGTGACCTTCACTGCGTTGTCAGAGAGAGTATTTATATGATTCGTAACTTCTTTCCACAATCTCTTCAATTTAGGACAGCTCCAGAAAATGTGGTACAGGTTACCTGGTAAACCACAATTCCTCCAGCATAGAGGGGAGTATTTATTATCTATATGAGCTAACCTAATCGGAGTGTAATGCCATCTAATTAAAGTTTTAAAGAAAGACTCCTGTAAAGTCGCCGAAATAGTAGATGCATTTGAAAACTTTATGGCCTTCCCCCATTGGTCTTCATCAAATTTTATGTTAAAATCCCTTTCCCATCTTTGAATGTATACATTTTTAAAGAGTTCGGTGTTGTCATTAAGGTGGGAATATATGTTTTTAAGACTCCAAGTCGACTTAAGAGCAACATTTGCAAACATGGAGGCCACAATATCCGAATTCAAAGCTCTACTAGTCAAAAATTTCCGCAGAAGATCTTTCAGAAGTAGATAAGAGGTGAAATGTGTAGACGGGACATGAAATTTATTTTTAATTTCATTAAAGGGTAAAAAATTTTGTCCGTCCCATAAATCCCCTACCGTATTAATTTTAAAGCTGCACCACTCCTCTGGAACTGGACATTTATATATTTTTGATAATAATTTTAATGGGAATTTTTTCAAAATGCTTTTCCTGTCGTCGCCTTTCTTTAATTTTGTGAAACTCCTCCACATAGTCAGTATAGAATTTACAACAGGATGTTGATAAGTAATGATCGAAGGAGATAGCAGATCTTTAAAGAAAAAATCTGATATTGAACTAGTCCCATAATGTTCTAGCTCAAGGTCCAACCAAGCGGGAAGTGTTTTCGTAGAAAACCACTATTGACTCTGAAGAATAAGAGAAGCTTGAAAATAGATTTGAATATTGGGGAGTGCAAGGCCTCCATTACTCTTTTTCTTATATAAAATTTCAGTAGCAACTCTAGGTTTCTTCCCTTTCCAGATAAAAAGGTTAATTGCTTTTTGGATTTTAAATAAAAGGGAAGTGGGAATCGTAAGAGGTAAATTCCTAAGTACAAAAAGAATTTTAGGTAAAATATATGTTTTTATTACCAAGGTTCTTCCCATCAGGGATAGATCGCAATTATTATAACCAGAAAGGTCTTTTAAGATTTTCTTACTGAGATGTTCCATATTCTTAGAAACAATGAGTTTCAAATCTTTAGGGAAAATTATCCCCAAGTATTCTAGTTCAAAATCTTCCCAGTAAAATTCAGATAATTCTTTAAAGGCTTCAATTTCAGAGGGACGTAAATTAAAATGTATTATTTTAGATTTTTGGGGATTTATTTTAAAATATGAGACCTTAGAGAACTCATCTAAAATGGTGATTAAAGCGTTAAGTGAATTAGCCGGATCAGTGACTGATAACATAAGGTCGTCAGCAAATAAGGTTAACTTGTGATGATAATTTTTTGTTTTAAAACCCGAAATATCAGTACATTGTCTGATCATTTCCGCCAAGGGCTCGACTGCCAAGGCAAATAAAAGGGGCGAAAGGGGGCAGCCCTGTCTTGTTCCATTAGTGATGTTGAAATTCCTAGAAAGGTGATTATTAGTATAGGTTTTAGCATTAGTATTAGAGTACAATGCAAATATAGATGTTATAAAGCGATTGTCAAAACCAAACTTTAGTAAAGTAGCTTTAAGATAATCCCAATTCACCCTATCAAAAGCTTTTTGGGCATCCAACGAGATAAATAGTGAAGGGAGATTATTAGAGCTAGCTATGTTAAACAAGTTCAAGATTCTTCTGGTACCGTCTGTTACTTGTCTTCCGGAGACAAACCCTACTTGATCATTTTTAACAAGATCAGGTAAAAGATTCTTTAATCGATCCGCTAAAATTTTTGAATATACTTTAATATCAGTGTTAATTAAAGAGATCGGACGATAATTTTTAACTTCTTCTGGGTTTCTAATGTCTTTGGGGATCAAAATGATAGTTGCCTCCGTCATTTCTTTGGGGAACGATCCAATACTAGAAGCGTGGTCAAAAAGAGATTTTAGGTGCGGGGATAAAATGTTGGAGAAAAACTTGAGATATTCGTTTGTGAACCCATCTGGGCCAGGGGATTTGTTAAGTTTAAGTTTGTCAATCGTTTTGGCAATTTCTTCTACAGTAAACGGTTGATTTAAAAGAGTTAGGTCCAAATTATCTAGTTGGGGAAGGGTCAATTTAGAAAGAAAAAGGTCAATCTCTTTTTGATTAGGAGTATGAACTAAGGGATCTTTTTTAAGATTATAGAGGGTTTCGAAATAATCCGCAAATATTTCGGTAATATCAGAGGGGTGTTGTTTCATTTCTCCTGAAGGGGATTTGATTTTAACAATCCTTCTACTTACGCGAGCTTGTTTAAGTTTACTTGTCATATATTTGGTGGGTTTGTTAATTGAAGCATACAGATTATATTTTGATGCTCTAACAATGGAATCGTACTCGGAAATAATTTCGGATCTTAACGCCTATCTCAATTTCAGGATATCAAGATGGATAATATGGGATGGAGCAGACAGGGAATTTTGTTGTTTTTCTTTTGAAGCAATTTGGTTCTGGAGGTCAGCAATTTTTTGTCTTTTTTCTTTTTTGTATCTCGTGGAGAGTTGGATGAGACATCCTCTCAAGACCGCCTTGTGGGCGTTCCATAATGTAAAGGGATCAATACTATCTGAAGAGTTTTCTTTAAAATAATTATCAATAGTTTCGGTAATTATATTTCTATACTTTGGGGTACGTAGTAGGGTAGGATTAACCTTCCAAAGAAAAGTGTTTGCTACTGGAGGGCCTGATTCAAATACTGCCAGCACAGGGGCGTGGTCGGAAAAAGACTTCTCAAGAATTTCAATTTTCTTAAATTTTGTGATAGAAAAGACATTGGTTAGAAATAAGACTATTCTGGAAGATGTCTTATATATATCTGAGTAATATGTAAATTCTCTAGAGGTGGTATTTAGACATCTGAAAATGTCATACATCTCATTTTGTTTTATCCAATTTTTCAGAGATCGGCCTGATTTAGAAGTAGCAGAAGATGATGAGTCAATTTCTCTATCGGGAACTAGATTGAAGTCCCCTATTAGCATGAGGTCACCTTTTTTAACTTTGTCAATCTTCTGCATTAATTTATTAAAAAAAGAGATCTGACCATTATTTGGGGCATATATATTCACGATTGTACAAAGGTTAAAATTTAACTTACATATGAGGATGTGAAATCTTCCCTGGGTGTCGGGATGTTCTTCAATTAATTGGAAGGGAATATTCGTATTTATAATGGTTATAACTCCCGCACTTTTTTTATTATTATTGAGGGATTTAAAAATATATGGAAAATCTTTATGCTGAAAGGTTGGATGTATATCTTTTATTAATTTGACCTCTTGTAAACAAGAGACATCCGCTTGAAGCCGTCTTATTTCTCTCCAAGTTATATAGCGCTTATGGGGACTGTTCAGTCCTTTAACATTGTGTGAAAGGATTTTAATTCTCATGATAATCTCTTTCCTTTTTTATTAGAGTAAATTATCTTATATATATTTAGGATTGCTTACTCTTATTAGCTGAATTCAATAAAATGTATATGTCTAGAAAAGTAGAAAAGGCGAATGAAACAACAAAAAGAAAAAAAAAAAAAACTATAACAAACAAATAAACAAACTTAAAGAGTCCTCCTGGAGTTAATCTCGGAACGTGATAATCTCCTTTTTTTGGGTACTTTAAAAAAAAAAAAAGCCAAAGTGGCGAGAACCCATGAAGCCATTGATATTTTGTCAAATGTCAAATGTAAATAATACAAAGACCAATGAGAGATATATCCCTATTCAACCAGTATCTTTGTTAGAAGGATCCTCATCTAGAAAGCGTATAAAGTCTAAAGCTTCCTTTGGAGTAAAGAAGGGGACAATTTTACCCCTATGTGACACAAGTAACTTTGTTGGAAAGCCCCATTTATATGGAATCCCCATTTCCCTGAGAGCATTAGTAGCTTGATTAAACAATTTTCTAGCTTCCATAGTTGACTTTGAGAAATCAGAGAAGAATTTTAAATGATTATTAGGGGGAGGTAGAGAGCCCTTCTCTCTAATATATCTTAGTATCATTTCTTTAGTTTCAAAAAAGTGAAAGTGAAGTATCGTATCCCTCGGCTTATCCATTGGTACATTCTTTGGGCAGGGCAGGCGGTGAATCCTATCAATTATCAATTGTAAATCAGTTAAGGACGGCAAAGCCTTTTTAAGCGTAGCTTTAGTGTAATCTGAAAGGTCTTTCTGTATCACGCTTTCAGGTATCCCCCTAATCTTGACGTTGTTCCGTCTACTCCGGTCCTCTAAGTCCGTTAACTTGGACCTCACGGATAAAAGTTCGGCTTTTAAATCTGAGTTTTGCTTTACTAACTCATCTGTTCTATTTTCAACCTTTGACAATCTTTTCTCATTCAGTTCAAATCTTTGAGAGAATTTTTCACTAATCTCCTGCATATCCTTCCTGTGAGAATCAAATCCCGTTTTAATCGACGCATTGATTGCATTGATAGATTTATGCATGAATTGATTAGCTTGATTGGTGGATTCCTGGAAGGATATGAGGAAGCCAGCAAGCAAACCCTCAGTGACTCGCCTATCAGAGTTCAACAGTGTTTTAAAGTCAAAGTCATGGGGAGTCAGAAAATCAGTAGAAGACGACTCCGGACAGCCTTTTTTAGAGAGTTGTTTAACTGGGGTACTATTTGGAGAATAGTCATCAGATGAAGTATTAGAATCTAAATCTGCTGCCTCTGTTCTCACAGTTTCACCTTCTGGAATTCTTCTCTTATGAGATTTGGATAAATCCATTTTACTTTCCTCATCCTGAAAAGAAAGTTTTGAGGCACCTTTATTATCAAAAACTTGAGAAGATGTGAAAGATAGAGTACGGGGGTCAGAAGATATAATTTTTTGATCTGAGTCCTGCTGAGTAGCCTTATTAGATAAACCGTGAGGCATGTGTCTAGATGAGATAGCTTCCTCCCTTTTTAGAGGGGATCTAGATTTAATTGGACTTAATAGATTAACAGATTCAGTGTAAATTTTCTGATTTGAAGCGCTCGTAGATTTCTGGTTTTTACTAGTAGGCAATTTAGATTTCAAATTAGATGCCATAATTAGAGTATACCGAAACAAGAGTAAAGGAAATGCGCTATACCCTTAAATGTTCCTGTATATGCCACCCCTGTTTTATTATTATTGTAATTAAGTTGAACTTTATTACAGTTTCAGCAGGGTTTGTAAATCGCAAACTAAGATAAGAATAAAGACTTAAATAGAGTAGTATTGTAACCCCTTCAATTTTGATAATTCAACAAAGCAATAGAGACGTCTTGTCCTCCGTAACGTAGGCTTATATAAAACAACAGCACCTCATACACTCCTGTCCAAACACTACCTATATAACCTCAGGTGCCTTAAATGTTATAGACAGAGAAGAGAAGAGCATACAATCAGTAGGATTCAGAATAAGACAGTATAAGCTCTATATCTTCCCGTCTAGGAATGTATAGATTAGTTATTCCCTTAAATATCTTCTTCTAATGCTTTAATATGTCATCAAAACAAGGCACAAGAGACAATCTCCATGTAAGTCTCATCTAACTCAAGGATGCACTTCAGCAATACACAAACAGTCTTATTGATATAACAATATTCAGATACTCTCCCCTATATTACTATCCCTATTCCAATTTACAAATAATTAAGATTTCACCATCCCCAAGAGACTAACAATAAGTTCAGAGAGCAACAGATTCCATCTCACCCAACGAGTGTAATATTCTCCAAGTAGTAGGGGTCAACGATGCTCCTTCCTTCAGGTCACCGTTGGATAGTAATCAAGTGACCGCCAAAACCATAGTCAAATTTCACTAAATCTCCTCTGCTTCTTCTTGTATAAATGTAGCCGTCTCTAAGCCCCTTAGCGTGTTAAAGGGTCGAACTCGATGTGACAATCAGTCAATGACAGCCTCAGCCGAGGCACCCAATAAGGACCAGATCCACCTCCACCCTCTTTGATGACAGCTTCTTCCTTGCAGCTTCGTGCCCGCCAGCTCCCGCCGCGACACTCTCCAGCACCGCCAGCTCCTTTACTCCTCTGCAGCTGAGCGGCGGCAAGCTGCGCAGAGCTCGGTCTCCAGGCAATGACCTCCGATCAGCACAGAAAAAGCGTGGGCAATTCCAAATTCTTTCTGTTAAAGATATCCCCAGCAGTGGGCTTCTCCTCCTAGACCGCCGCTAAGCTCCAGCAGCTCTCCCGCCAAACAGTTTTAAAATCAGACGCGGCGCTCCCCTTCTTCTCCGCACTCACCAATGCAACACTCAGTCAGTGACAGCTTCAGCCGAGGCACCCAAGAAGGACCAGAGCCACCTCTACTTTCTTTGATGACAGCCTCTTCCTTGCGGCTTCGTGCCTGCCAACTCCCGCCGCGTCGCTCTCCAGCACCGCCAGCTCCTTTACTCCTCTGCAGCTGAGCGGCGGCAAGCTGCGCAGAGCCCAGTATCCAACAGCATCGACAGCGGACCTCTATCGACTCAGGAACACCGAGGCTCCTTCAGCATCAGATCAGGGGCTCAGCAGCCGTCACACAGGATCTCCTCCAGTTCATACCTCTGATGTAAACAATGGCGGTACCCGCGGCTAAGTACAGGGGAAACCTGTTGAGTCAACAGCGGCTCTCTCCTCACCACTCACTTCTAAAGGCTGTAATTCCTTAAGTAAACAGCGGATTTCTTCCAGGGAGGTGTCAAAATGTTCACAATAAAGATAAGAATCCAATTCCAAAGGTCTTCTGATGAATAAGAGTCTTCTTAAGCAATTATGTCGCTTTGTAGATAGGCTTCATGGGAGCTCTGAGCTCAAGTGTCCTCCTACATCGAGCTCCAGGCCACACCCCTTCCGCAAACTCATGCTTTTAGAGACTTGTTTGGGCTCATGAGAGGAGTAGAAAAACATCAAAAATTTCAGTCCTGCATGATTCTACCAAGAAATGTGTGTTCATTCAAACCGCTGGTTTTTGATATTTTGGGCCCTATTGAATAATGAATGTTTTGAATTTTCTCCAAAAGTAAAGTCGTTGCAAACTCATCCTTTTAGAAACTTGTTTGGGCTGTTGAGAGGAGTAAAAAACCATCAAAAATTTCAATCCTGCATGATTCTACCAAGAAATGTGATTCTTCATTCAAAACGCTGGTTTTTGCTATTGGGCTCTATTGAATAATGAATGTTTTGAATTTTCTCCAAAAGTAAAGTAGTTGCAAACTCATCCTTTTAGAGTCTTGGTTTGGGCTCATGAGAGTAGAAAAACATCAAAAATTTCAGTCCTGCACGATTCTACCAAGAAATGTGAGTGTTCATTCAAACCGCTGGTTTTTGATATTTTGGGCCCTATTGAATAATGAATGTTTTGAATTTTCTCCAAAAGTAAAGTAGTTGCAAACTCATCCTTTTAGAAACTTGTTTGGGCTGTTGAGAGGATTAAAAAAGAATCAAAAATTTCAATCCTGCATGATTCTACCAAGAAATGTGATTATTCATTCAAAACGCTGATTTTTGCTATTGGGTTATATTGAATAATGAATGTTTTGAATTTTCTCCAAAAGTAAAGTAGTTGCAAGCTCATGCTTTTAGAGACTTGTTTGGGCTCATGAGAGGAGTAAAAAACCATCAAAAATTTCAATCCTGCATGATTCTACCAAGAAATGTGATTCTTCATTCAAAACCTGATTTTTGCTATTGGGCTCTATTGAATAATGAATGTTTTGAATTTTCTCCAAAAGTAAAGTAGTTGCAAACTCATGCTTTTAGAGACTTGTTTGGGCTCATGAGAGGAGTAGAAAAACATCAAAAATTTCAGTCCTGCATGATTCTACCAAGAAATATGTGTTCATTCAAACCGCTGGTTTTTGATATTTTGGGCCTTATTGAATAATGAATGTTTTGAATTTTCTGCAAAAGTAAAGTAGTTGCAAACTCATCCTTTTAGAAACTTGTTTGGGCTGTTGAGAGGAGTAAAAAACCATCAAAAATTTCAATCCTGCATGATTCTACCAAGAAATGTGATTCTTCATTCAAAACGCTGATTTTTGCTATTGGGTTCTATTGAATAATGAATGTTTTGAATTTTCTCCAAAAGTAAAGTAGTTGCAAGCTCATGCTTTTAGAGACTTGTTTGGGCTCATGAGAGGAGTAGAAAAACATCAAAAATGTCAGTCCTGCATGATTCTACCAAGAAATGTGTGTTCATTCAAACCGCTAGTTTGTGATATTTTGGGCCCTATTGAATAATGAATGTTTTGAATTTTCTCCAAAAGTAAAGTAGTTGCAAACTCATCCTTTTAGAAACTTGTTTGGGCTGTTGAGAGGAGTAAAAAACCATCAAAAATTTCAATCCTGCATGATTCTACCAAGAAATGTGATTCTTCATTCAAAACGCTGATTTTTGCTATTGGGTTCTATTGAATAATGAATGTTTTGAATTTTCTCCAAAAGTAAAGTAGTTGCAAACTCATCCTTTTAGAGACTTGTTTGGGCTCATGAGAGGAGTAGAAAAACATCAAAAATTTCAGTCCTGCACGATTCTACCAAGAAATGTGAGTGTTCATTCAAACCACTGGTTTTTGATAGTTTGGGCCCTATTGAATAATGAATGTTTTGAATTTTCTCCAAAAGTAAAGTAGTTGCAAACTCATCCTTTTAGAAACTTGTTTGGGCTGTTGAGAGGAGTAAAAAACCATCAAAAATTTCAATCCTGCATGATTCTACCAAGAAATGTGATTCTTCATTCAAAACCTGATTTTTGCTATTGGGCTCTATTGAATAATGAATGTTTTGAATTTTCTCCAAAAGTAAAGTAGTTGCAAACTCATGCTTTTAGAGACTTGTTTGGGCTCATGAGAGGAGTAGAAAAACATCAAAAATTTCAGTCCTGCATGATTCTACCAAGAAATGTGTGTTCATTCAAACCGCTGGTTTTTGATATTTTGGGCCCTATTGAATATTGAATGTTTTGAATTTTCTCCAAAAGTAAAGTAGTTGCAAACTCATCCTTTTAGAATCTTGTTTGGGCTGTTGAGAGGAGTAAAAAACCATCAAAAATTTCAATCCTGCATTTTCTACCAAGAAATGTGATTCTTCATTCAAAACCTGATTTTTGCTATTGGGTTCTATTGAATAATGAATGTTTTGAATTTTCTTCAAAAGTAAAGTAGTTGCAAACTCATGCTTTTAGAGACTTGTTTGGGCTCATGAGAGGAGTAGAAAAACATCAAAAATTTCAGTCCTGCATGATTCTACCAAGAAATGTGTGTTCATTCATACCGCTGGTTTTTGATATTTTGGGCCCTATTGAATAATGAATGTTTTGAATTTTCTCCAAAAGTAAAGTAGTTGCAAACTCATCCTTTTAGAAACTTGTTTGGGCTGTTGAGAGGAGTAAAAAACCATCAAAAATTTCAATCCTGCATGATTCTACCAAGAAATGTGATTCTTCATTCAAACGCTGGTTTTTGCTTTTGGGCTCTATTGAATAATGAATGTTTTGAATTTTCTCCAAAAGTAAAGTAGTTGCAAACTCATCCTTTTAGAGACTTGTTTGTGCTCATGAGAGGAGTAGAAAAACATCAAAAATTTCAGTCCTGCACGATTCTACCAAGAAATGTGAGTGTTCATTCAAACCGCTGGTTTTTGATAGTTTGGGCCCTATTGAGTAATGAATGTTTTGAATTTTCTCCAAAAGTAAAGTAGTTGCAAACTCCTCCTTTTAGAAACTTGTTTGGGCTGTTGAGAGGAGTAAAAAAACATCAAAAATTTCAATCCTGCATGATGCTACCAAGAAATGTGATTCTTCATTCAAAATGCTGATTTTTGGTATTGGGTTCTATTGAATAATGAATGTTTTGAATTTTCTCCAAAAGTAAAGTAGTTGCAAGCTCATGCATTTAGAGACATGTTTGGGCTCATGAGAGGAGTAGAAAAACATCAAAAATTTCAGTCCTGCACGATTCTACCAAGAAATGTGTGTTCATTCAAACCGCTGGTTTTTCATATTTTGGGCCCTATTGAATAATGAATGTTTTGAGTTTTCTCCAAAAGTAAAGTAGTTGCAAACTCATCCTTTTAGAAACTTGTTTGGGCTGTTGAGAGGAGTAAAAAACCATCAAAAATTTCAATCCTGCATGATTCTACCAAGAAATGTGATTCTTCATTCAAAACGCTGATTTTTGCTAAAAGGATGAGTTTGCAACTACTTTACTTTTGGAGAAAATTCAAAACATTCATTATTCAATAGGGCCCAAACTATCAAAAACCAGCGGTTTGAATGAACACTCACATTTCTAGGTAGAATCGTGCAGGACTGAAATTTTTGATGTTTTTCTACTCCTCTCATGAGCCCAAACAAGTCTCTAAAAGGATGAGTTTGCAACTACTTTACTTTTGGAGAAAATTCAAAACATTCATTATTCAATAGAGCCCAATAGCAAAAATCAGGTTTTGAATGAAGAATCACATTTCTTGGTAGAATCATGCAGGATTGAAATTTTTGATGGTTTTTTACTCCTCTCAACAGCCCAAACAAGTTTCAAAAGGATGAGTTTGCAACTACTTTACTTTTGGAGAAAATTCAAAACATTCATTATTCAATAGGGCCCAAAATATCAAAAACCAGCGGTTTGAATGAACACACATTTCTTGGTAGAATCATGCAGGACTGAAATTTTTGATGTTTTTCTACTCTCATGAGCCCAAACAAGTCTCTAAAAGCATGAGTTTGCAACTACTTTACTTTTGGAGAAAATTCAAAACATTCATTATTCAATAGGGCCCAAACTATCAAAAACCAGCGGTTTGAATGAACACTCACATTTCTTGGTAGAATCGTGCAGGACTGAAATTTTTGATGTTTTTCTACTCCTCTCATGAGCCCAAACAAGAGTTTAAAAGGATGAGTTTGCAACTACTTTACTTTTGGAGAAAATTCAAAACATTCATTATTCAATAGAGCCGAATAGCAAAAATCAGGTTTTGAATGAAGAATCACATTTCTTGGTAGAATCATGCAGGATTGAAATTTTTGATGGTTTTTTACTCCTCTCAACAGCCCAAACAAGTTTCTAAAAGGATGAGTTTGCAACTACTTTACTTTTGGAGAAAATTCAAAACATTCATTATTCAATAGGACCCAAACTATCAAAAACCAGCGGTTTGAATGAACACTCACATTTCTTGGTAGAATCGTGCAGGACTGAAATTTTTGATGTTTTTTTACTCCTCTCATGAGCCCAAACAAGTCTCTAAAAGCATGAGTTTGCAACTACTTTACTTTTGGAGAAAATTCAAAACATTCATTATTCAATAGAACCCAATAGCAAAAATCAGCGTTTTGAATGAAGAATCATTTCTTGGTAGAATCATGCAGGATTGAAATTTTTGATGGTTTTTTACTCCTCTCAACAGCCCAAACAAGTTTCAAAAGGATGAGTTTGCAACTACTTTACTTTTGGAGAAAATTCAAAACATTCATTATTCAATAGGGCCCAAAATATCAAAAAACAGTGGTTTGAATGAACACACATTTCATGGTAGAATCATGCAGGACTGAAATTTTTGATGTTTTTCTACTCTCATGAGCCCAAACAAGTCTCTAAAAGCATGAGTTTGCAACTACATTACTTTTGGAGAAAATTCAAAACATTCATTATTCAATAGGGCCCAAATTCAATCTGTGTTTGGAAACCGCTTAAGAGAGTGAGTGCACCATTCTCATAGGAACTGCAGATACTGAAATGATGCGTGTAGTGAAGTGAGCAAGCTCTTTTTCCATCTCCCTGGCGAGCATCGCCCACCTGTCTGCTGAGGCTCCCTCAGCAGACTAAAGCTGACTACTACTGCGCAGCTGCTACAGACTGTGGGCTGCCCATTGTGACACGTTGTCCCATTGTGACACGTGGTCCCATTGTTCCAGGAATAGAACACATCCAAGCATTGTGTTCTATGAATGGCATGATTCCTATCACAGTGTTCCATGGATGGAACACATCCTATTTACTGCAGGCAAGCAGCGCACCTAGCTGCTGCTGCTGCTACAAGCCACTAGAATACCGTCTGTCAGACAGGTGGACGTAGGCCGAACATTCAAATAACTCGCCAGATAAATCGTTGCTTTTCCATTTAATTCATATATGAATTAATTCAAAATTGAACAGTAAATTTCAAAGTTGGAAGGCCACAAGAGGGGGACAATGTTTCAAAAATGAAACGACATATCATTGCATGAGGGATGTGGTAGGAATTGAATGCTTGAATTAAGACTGGGGAAGTACTGAGGGGAAGGGGCTGCAGGCCTTGTAGCAGGTGGGTGTGCAGAAATGTAGCTATCCAAAGGCAAAGACATTACTGCAGCTTGTCACACCTGTACCTACCAAGCAGCAAAGGCCAAGATAGATCGTTATTTTACTGACAGATTGAATACAGTGCAATACCTCCCATATAGAGGTGAATAAGAGTAGTAGTAGTAGTAGTAGTAGTAGTAGTAGTAGTAGAAGAGTTGGTCAAGTTAAATCAAGGCTAAGGAATTGGAAATGTGCAACTTGGACCAAGAAAAACTAATTACAGAGCAACGACATTTGAAAAAAGCATTCAAATCATACTTTGAAAACACTACTTGTGTATCCCGACTTCAATTCAATCTGTCTTTGGAAACCGCTTAAAGGGAAGGTGCCATCCAAAAATTTTTTTTCAGCAATTGAAAAAATGTAAAGAATTAATGTTTACATTTTCTTAAAAAATATTATCGTTTGTTTTTAATTTTGCAAAATATGAAAAATAATTTTAAAAAGTTTGGCATTTCCACTTGTTAACACTAGGGGGAGCAGCTACTGAAATCTGGCACAAAAACCTATGACATCTATAGACACAGTGAGCAGCCATTTTGATGGGGCTTGCAAAGTTACTGACTGTCTTTGCATGTAAAGTCTGGATCACAACAGGCCATCAATCAGCAGACATGTTTCCTGGATTTCTGTGGAGCAGACAAGCAGACGGTTCATCCATGTGAATAAAACACAGCGCTCTTTGTACAATCCCTGGCACCGAACAGGGCGCCCCCCACAGACCAGCACACACTGCTCTCCTGAAATACTCTGTGCTGCTGTCGCCCTGCTCCTTCCACCATACATTAGGCCCCTGTCCCCTCGGTTTCACACATCGCCAGGACGGGATCTGAGGAGAGGAATGGGGTCTTCGGTCACCGAGGATGGCAGGCAGCAAGGATTCTGGGAGCAGAGTGACAGCAGCACAGAGTATTTCAGGAGAGCAGTATCACACGGGATAGGATTAGATACACGGCTCAGCAGGCAGCATCACACAGGAGAGGATTAGATACACGGCTCAGCAGGCAGTATCACATGGGATAGGATTAGATACACGGCTCAGCAGGCAGCATCACACAGGAGAGGATTAGATACACGGCTCAGAATACAGTATCACACAGGATAGGATTAGATACACGGCTCAGCAGTCAGTATCACACAGGATAGGATTACATACACGGCTCAGCAGTCAGTATCACACAGGAGAGGATTAGATACACGGCTCAGCAGGCAGTATCACACAGGAGAGGATTAGATACACGGCTCAGCAGGCAGTATCACACAGAAGAGGATTAGATGCACGGCTCAGCAGGCAGTATCACACAGAAGAGGATTAGATGCACGGCTCAGCAGTCAGTATCACACAGGAGAGGATTAGATACACGGCTCAGCAGTCAGTATCACACAGGAGAGGATTAGATACACGGCTCAGCAGAAAGTATCACACAGGAGAGGATTAGATACCCGGCTCAGAATACAGTATCACACAGGATAGGATTAGATACACAGCTCAGCAGACAGTATCACACAGGAGAGGATTAGATACATGGCTCAGCAGACAGTATCACACAGGAGAGGATTAGATACATGGCTCAGCAGAAAGTATCACACAGGAGAGGATTAGATACCCGGCTCAGAATACAGTATCACACAGGATAGGATTAGATACACAGCTCAGCAGACAGTATCACACAGGAGAGGATTAGATACACGGCTCAGCAGACAGTATCACACAGGAGAGGATTAGATACACGGCTCAGCAGAAAGTATCACACAGGAGAGGATTAGATACCCGGCTCAGAATACAGTATCACACAGGATAGGATTACATACACGGCTCAGCAGTCAGTATCACACAGGAGAGGATTAGATACACGGCTCAGCAGTCAGTATCACACAGGAGAGGATTAGATACACGGCTCAGCAGGCAGTATCACACAGGATAGGGTTAGATACATGGCTCAGCAGGCAGTATCACACAGGAGAGGATTAGATACACGGCTCAGCAGGCAGTATCACACAGAAGAGGATTAGATGCACGACTCAGCAGGCAGTATCACACAGAAGAGGATTAGATGCACGGCTCAGCAGGCAGTATCACACAGGAGAGGATTAGATACACGGCTCAGCAGACAGTATTACAGATATGCCCACACTGGTGAAACTTCCAGCCCCCCCCAATTATACACAAGACTATGGGCTGTATAAGTCACTGTCCTCCTCAGACAGCCATAAAAGCAAAGGTGTCAGATTACCGGAGATCACTGGGGCTGTGAGTGAGGAGGCGGAGACAGAGCAGGAGGACGCTGGAGCAGGAAGCACAGGGCTGAGCCTGGAGTAAGCAGTACAGAGGAGCATAGATGAAAGTCACCCGCACTCACCACTCTCCATCCTCCGGCTCCAGTGAGCGCTTCTCTCCTCTGTTGACCACCTTCTGCTTTTCTTCAGCCTCTCCTCACAACACAGGACCCGTTATGCCACAAGTGGTCCTGTGATAGAGGGTAAGTGGAGCTCAGCAGATAGCACTGGGCTACAATAAAATGGCGCCCAGCCACACCTACAGCAGTGAATGGTGCAGCCCACAGGGGCGTGCCCAGTTCTCTGCTACTGAGGCTGCAATGTGCGGTCGGAAGCCGACCGCAGTTTCCTATGTGCAGGGACGGCCATATTTGCAGACTGTATGAGTCCTCCACAGATCTGCAAATCAAGATGTCAGCGCCCAGTGGCTACATGAAAACATTATTACAAACAAACCATAAATCCTGGTTAGTACATTTGCTGAAACAACATGTTTTGTAACTTACTATTTTTTTGCAAATTATATAAAATTGCGGCACCTTCCCTTTAAGAGATTGAGTGCACCATTCTCAGAGGAACTGCAGATACTGAAATGATGCGTGGAGTGAAGTGAGCAAGCTCTTTTTCCATCTCCCTGGCGAGAATCGCCCACCTGTCTGCTGAGGCTCCCTCAGCAGACTGAAGCTGACTACTACTGCGCAGCTGCTACAGACTGTGGGCTGCCCATTGTGACACGTGGTCCCATTGTGACACGTGGTCCCATTGTTCCAGGAATAGAACACATCCAAGCATTGTGTTCTATGAATGGCATGATTCCTATCACAGTGTTCCATGGATGTAACACATCCTATTTACTGCAGGCAAGCAGCGCACCTAGCTGCTACTGCTGCTGCTGCTGCTGCTACAAGCCACTAGAATACCGTCTGTCAGACAGGTGGACGTAGGCCGAACATTCAAATAACTCGCCAGATAAATCGTTGCTTTTCCATTTAATTCATATATGAATTAATTCAAAATTGAACAGTAAATTTCAAAGTTGGAAGGCCACAAGAGGGGGACAATGTTTCAAAAATGAAACGACATATCATTGCATGAAGGATGTGGTAGGAATTAAATGCTTGAATTAAGACTGGGGAAGTACTGAGGGGAAGGGGCTGCAGGCCTTGTAGCAGGTGGGTGTGCAGAAATGTAGCTATCCAAAGGCAAACACATTACTGCAGCTTGTCACACCTGTACCTACCAAGCAGCAAAGGCCAAGATAGATCGTTATT
The DNA here is from genome assembly GCF_039654945.1 of Dendrobates tinctorius. Classification (NCBI taxonomy): domain Eukaryota; kingdom Metazoa; phylum Chordata; class Amphibia; order Anura; family Dendrobatidae; genus Dendrobates; species Dendrobates tinctorius. The sequence goes on along the minus strand of NW_027361744.1, from coordinate 9,093,868 downwards.
TTACTGACAGATTGAATACAGTGCAATGCCTCCCATATAGAGGTGAATAAGAGTAGTAGTAGTAGAAGAGTTGGTCAAGTTAAATCAAGGCTAAGGAATTGGAAATGTGCAACTTGGACCAAGAAAAACTAATTACAGAGCAACGACATTTGAAAAAAGCATTCAAATCATGCTTTGAAAACACTACTTGTGTATCCCGATTTCAATTCAATCTGTCTTTGAAAACCGCTTAAAAGAGTGAGTGCACCATTCTCAGAGGAACTGCAGATACTGAAATGATGCGTGGAGTGAAGTGAGCAAGCTCTTTTTCCATCTCCCTGGCGAGAATCGCCCACCTGTCTGCTGAGGCTCCCTCAGCAGACTGAAGCTGACTACTACTGCGCAGCTGCTACAGAATGTGGGCTGCCCATTGTGACACGTGGTCCCATTGTGACATGTGGTCCCATTGTTCCAGGAATAGAACACATCCAAGCATTGTGTTCTATGAATGGCATGATTCCTATCACAGTGTTCCATAGATGGAACACATCCTATTTACTGCAGGCAAGCAGCGCACCTAGCTGCTGCTGCTGCTGCAACTACAAGCCACTAGAATACTGTCTGTCAGACAGGTGGACGTAGGCCGAACATTCAAATAACTCGCCAGATAAATCGTTGCTTTTCCATTTAATTCATATATGAATTAATTCAAAATTGAACAGTAAATTTCAAAGTTGGAATGCCACAAGAGGGGGACATGTTTCAAAAATGAAACGACATATCATTGCATGAGGGATGTGGTAGGAATTGAATGCTTGAATTAAGACTGGGGAAGTACTGAGGGGAAGGGGCTGCAGGCCTTGTAGCAGGTGGGTGTGCAGAAATGTAGCTATCCAAAGCCAAACACATTACTGCAGCTTGTCACACCTGAACCTACCAAGCAGCAAAGGCCAAGATAGATCGTTATTTTACTGACAGATTGAATACAGTGCAATGCCTCCCATATAGAGGTGAATAAGAGTAGTATTAGTATTAGTAGTAGTAGTAGTAGTAGTAGTAGTAGTAGTAGTAGTAGAAGAAGAGTTGGTCAAGCTAAATCAAGGCCAAGGAATTGGAAATGTGCAACTTGGACCGAGAAAAACTAATTACAGAGCAACGACATTTGAAAAAAGCATTCAAATCATGCTTTGAAAACACTACTTGTGTATCCCGATTTCAATTCAATCTGTCTTTGGAAACCGCTTAAGAGAGTGAGTGCACCATTCTCAGAGGTACTGCAGATACTGAAATGATGCGTGGAGTGAAGTGAGCAAGCTTTTTTTCCATCTCCCTTGCGAGCATCGCCCACCTGTCTGCTGAGGCTCCCTCAGCAGACTGAAGCTGACTACTACTGCGCAGCTGCTACAGACTGTGGGCTGCCCATTGTGACACGTGGTCCCATTGTGACACGTGGTCCCATTGTTCCAGGAATAGAACACATGCAAGCATTGTGTTCTATGAATGCTGCTGCTGCTGCTGCTACAAGCCACTAGAATACCGTCTGTCAGACAGGTGGACGTAGGCCGAACATTCAAATAACTCGCCAGAGAAATCGTTGCTTTTCCATTTAATTCATATCTGTGTCTCTCCCTCTTTCTTGCACAGGATGAACAGGATGAAGCATTTCCCGCCCACCTGCCCTGTTTATAATCATTGTCCTAAAATGTTTTAATTATTGCTTGTATGATAAATGCTTTATTGTATTTTTGAACTTACCATTGTATATTTTGTTCCAGGTTCAATTTTATCATGGCTATAAAGTGTTAACAGCATTAACCTTCTAAGCCCAATTTAGTGCCGTCTACCAAATTGACAGACACCCATCTATGGGTCTCTCATCCCTCCAGTGTGGCAAAGGATGGGCCATGTATATATGGAGGATACTGGGTCGATACTCTGAAGCTTGCTCTCGTTTGCAATGTCAGTTTTGTATAGTGCTGCTTTCTTTAGAGGATACTTTTATTGATAGATCTATATTTCTATGAGTGCATAAATACTATTATATAAACCCACACAATGAAGGATTTCTTACTATCAGACATTAGGTAGCATTCACACAGGCAGGGCTGTCACCAGGAATTTTGAAGCCCCATATTGGCAAAGTTTTTTGGCCCCCTTGAGATTCTGCCCAGGCTCCACCTCAGGCCCTCCTCCACCCCTTGAACCTTCCACAGTCCTCTGCCCAGTCTTGGAAAAACTCCACTTCTGCATCACGTCCTCACCAATCACACATTAGTAGTTCCCATCGAACACCAGATCACATACAGCCATCAGCTTTTGTTTTTGCCAAAAGATTTTTTAAGCCCCCACCACAAGGAAGACTCTTTTGATCGGGCCCTACTCTATTAAACAGCAAATAGATGAAGCTGCGACTCAAGGAGAAGTCATTATTATGGGGGACTTCAACTACCCTGAAATACATTGGGGAACAGAAACCTGCAGCTCCAGCAAAGGTAATAGGTTTTTGACTACTATGAGAGACAATTACCTTTCACAACTGGTTCAGGACCCAACAAGAGGGGGGGGCACTGCTAGACCTAATATTAACCAACAGGCCAGACCGCATATCAAATGTAAGGGTTGGGGGTCACTTGGGTAACAGTGATCACAAATTAATAAGTTTTCATGTATCCTTTAATAAGAAGTGTAGTAGAGGGGTTACAAGTAGAGTTGAGCGACTTTTGGTTTTTTAGGGTCGCGTTTCGTTTCGTGAAACCCGACTTTTCCAAAAGTCGGGTCGAGCAAGATCGTCCGATTATAGGGAAAAGTCGGGGTCGTCCCGAAACACGAAACCCAATGTAAGTCAATGGGGAATAAAAGTCGGCAGTGAGAGGAGGACAGGAAACACACCAACAGTGCCCATTTGAATGCCAAAAGCATCAATTCTTCTTACTTAAGCTTGTCAACCTTAATTAACTTCATAATATAAGTTACGCACTGAAAAATGGGTGTTATTTGGCTAAAGTTGTGGGGGGGGGAGGGCTGGCTGCAGGTTTTCATGTGCCCTGGGCGAAAGAGCGCCCCTTTAACACATACCACAACTCATCATGCTCCGATACGTCAAAGATAACTCAAAATAACCTGATTTAAAGGCAATACCACAAAAAACACGTGAAAAAAAAAAAAAATATATATATATTTTTTATATAACAATAATAATGAAATGGTTATAATTCTATTAGTATACCTTTTTCAACGTGTATAAGTGTGTGCCACTGGAAGAATGGTAGACCATTCGAGAAAAGATTTGTAAACCGAATCAAAGAAAAACCCAAATTTTGGTCAAAAAATGTATATAAAAATTAAATAAGATATATGAATAATAAAAGAGTCATAAAACAGATATACGATTAAAATACCTTTATTAAGTAATAGTAATACGAATACATATAAAAAAGATGTGTGCTCAAAAGAATTTTATATATACACCTATATAGGTTAATAAAGCACGGCGTTCCCCATTAATAAATAACTATATTTTATCCCTCTATACATTGGCTCCTTAAAAAAGTGACATAAAATATATGGAGACCATATAGGCTCAAACAAGTGTCTGTGCATAGAACCATGTGGTGATGCAAAACAATCAGCAAGGAGAGAAACCAATGTGATGGTATAAAGTGCAAAAAATGCAAATTCCAAAAATAAATAAATAAAAAAAAAAGAGTGAGTGTAGGGGAAAGGAGGGAAGAATAGAGGGTATATACCTTGGAGGAACGCTGCTGGATGAGCTACACACGCCCGACGTACGTTTCGGAATGAATCCTTCGTCAGGGGGTCGGAGAGGTCCCTGAGCAGACAATGGCTGAATGTCATCAAGGATTCCCTCCTCCTCTTCCTCCTCATCAACATTGGCTGCAGACGCCTGCTCCTTAAGGTGCGTCAAAGTTTGCATGAGCAGACGCATAAGTGGGATGCTCATGCTTAGGATGGCGTCGTCTGCGCTTACCAGCCGTGTGCATTCCTCAAAACACTGAAGGACTTTACAAAGGTCTTTCAGTTTCGACCACTGCACGCCTGTCAACTCCATGTCTGCTCTCAAAGTGCCTGGCAGTGTATCCTCCCACAAATGCATTATGGCCTGCCTCTGCTCGCACAGCCGCTCCACCATGTGCAGGGTGGAGTTCCACCTTGTTGCAATGTCGATAATGAGGCGGTGGTTGGGAAGGTGGAGCAATCGCTGCAGCTTCTGCATACGAACGGAGTGTACAGGCGACCGGCGGATGTGCGCGCACAGTCTTCGCACCTTCTGGAGCAGGGCTGTTAACTCCGGATAATTTTTGAGGAAGCACTGCACCACCAGGTTCAAGGTGTGAGCCAAGCAAGGTATGTGGCTGAGTTTTGAAAGGGCTATGGCTGCCACAAAATTACGGCCGTTATCACTAACTACCTTGCCTGCCTCAAGATGTACACTGCCCAGCCATGACTCAGTTTGTCGCTTCAAGTACTCGGCCAGCACCTCGGCGGTGTGTCTGTCGCCCAAACACATCATCTGCAACACAGCCTGCTGACGCTTTCCACTAGCTGCTCGATAGGGGGACACATCGTTTGCAACAGTGGCAGCTGCAGATGGAGTGCTCGTACAACTGCGCTCTGTGGACGAGCTTTCGCTTCTGGAGGAGGAGGAGGAGGAGGAGGAGGGTCGAACGCCTACAGCCAACTGTTTCCTATACCGTGGGCTAGGCAGCACTGTCCCACCACCGCTGTCCCCTGTGGACCCTGCATCCACCACATTAACCCAGTGCGCAGTGATGGACACGTAACGGCCCTGGCCATGCCGACTGGACCATGCATCAGTTGTGAGGTGCACCTTTCCGCTCACTGACTGCTTGAGTGCATGGACAATGCGGTCTTTCACATGATGGTGGAGGGCTGGGATGGCTTTGCGAGAGAAGAAGTGGCGACTGGGTAGGTCATAGCGTGGTACTGCATAGGCCATGAGTTCACGGAAAGCTGTGCTTTCCACCAACCGAAAGGGCATCATCTCAAACGAGATTAGTTTGGCAATGTGGGCGTTCAAACCCAGTGTACGTGGATGAGAGACTGAGTACTTTCTTGACCTACTCATAGTGTCTGGGAGGGTGAGCTGGACTTGAGAGCTGCATATGGTGGAAGTAGCGGTGGACAGGGCGGACTGAGAGAGGGTTGATGATGGTGATGGAGTTGGTGTTCTTTCTGATGGCCTAGAATCAGTCTTTCGTTGATATAACTGTTACGGTTCTAAGTAGGAACCAGAGAGTGGACCCTCTGGGTCGTGGCTCCAGAGCCCCCGAGGGCGAGCGGCCCAGGTGATGACCACCCCCTATACAGGGAGTGTTAGGGGCAGGCCCAAGGGGGGTGAGACCACGACAGCCGGAACCAAAGGGACGACCCAGGGAGTGTACAGAGGGAAAGGCCAAAGGATACTGACTAGAGTAGACCCGGAGCAGGAGGAAACAGAACGTAGGGAACCAGGACCGATCAGGATGGAGCCAGGGCAGGAACGCTGGAAGAAAGAAGGAAGGAAGGTTAGGGGCAACTGACCTAGGGGTACAGACGGAACCCTAGCTAAGGGGCTACCGATGACAGCAGCAGGGAAGGACCCGGCGAGGGTCAGGCACAGAGGCAGCAGAGGGAGCTGAGCAGGGGTCCAGATGGGGCTATGGAGCGGAGAGCAGAGCGCAGACTAAGAGAGAGGGGGGACCTGAGAGTCGGGGCGACGCTGCGCAGGAACGCCAAGCGCCACAGAGAAAGACAAACAGGCGTCTTACCATTCAAGACGCGAGACAGAAATACCCGGTGGGCGCCGCCATGTTGGGGAGGAGCCACCGGGTCACGTGCTCCCAGGATGCCCCGCGGTCAGAAACGAGCGAGTGCGCATGTGCGTGCCTCTGACGCGCCGTGACCCTGCAAAGCCAGACAGGGCACGGCGCGAGGATGAAGGAGGGATGCACCGGGAGGAGGGGGACCCCAGGTGAGCATCGGGGCACGTAATAGTACCCCCTCTCTTACTCCCCTCCTTCTTCAGGCGGGATAGAAACCTTCTCATGATATGAGGAGCATTGATGTTCTCCCGGGGCTCCCATGACCTTTCCTCAGGACCGAATCCTTCCCAATCTACCAGAAAGAAGGTTCTACCTCGGACGGTCCTCTTTGCCAGGATGTCCCTGACATCAAAGACGTCCCCAGCGGAGCTAGGTTGCGGAGCGTGGGACGAGGCTGGCTGAAAGCGATTAAAACACTGAGGGTTTGAGAAGCGAGACATGGAAAGTGTTGGGGATCCGCAGAGAGGCAGGCAATTTTAGTTTATAGGTTACATCATTGATGCGAGCCAAAACCTCAAAGGGGCCAACGTAACGTGGACCTAACTTATAAGAGGGGATTTTAAGTCGGAGGAAGCGCGAGGACAGCCAGACCTTATCGCCTGGATGATAAGGAGGGGTGTCCAGGCGCCTCTTGTCGGCGTATCTTTTCATCCGATCGCTAGCTCTCTCAAGGGACCTTTTAGTCTCCTCCCAAATTTTAGAGAATTCTGAGGACAAGGAGTCCGCCGCCGGCACGCCCGAGGTGGGGGACACGGGAAGGGGAATGCCCGGATGCTGCCCAAAAACTATGAAAAAGGGAGATTTGGAAGAGGACTCGTTGGGGTGATTGTTGTGAGCAAATTCCGCCCAGGGAAGCAGTGAGACCCAGTTACTTTGGTGTGCATTAGAAAAATGTCGAAGATAAGTGGTTAACACCTGATTGATCCGCTCCACTTGGCCGTTGAATTGTGGATGATAGGCGGAGGAGAAATCCAGGACTACCCCCATTGAGCTAGAGAGAGCTCTCCAGAAACGAGAGGTGAATTGAACACCACGGTCAGACACGATGTGCTGGGGAAAACCATGAAGTCGGAAAACATGATGCACGAAGATCTTCGCCAACTCGGGCGCAGAAGGCAGACCAGGTAGCGGGATGAAATGAGCCATTTTGGAAAAACGGTCTACCACCACCAAAATGACAGAGCAGCCGGAAGATGGAGGTAGATCCATGACGAAATCCATGGCGATGTGGCTCCAGGGAACTGATGGAACCGGCAAAGGATGTAAGAGACCAGAGGGTAGCTGTCGTGGAATCTTATTCCGGGCGCAGGATGAGCAAGAAGCGGTAAATTCCAGGACGTCCTGGCGGAGTGAAGGCCACCAATAATGGCGGGAGATGAGGGATAGAGTCCTCTTGGCTTCGACATGCCCGGCGAACTTAGAAGAGTGTCCCCAGTGCAGAACCCTTACTCTGTCATGGTCCAATACCAAGGTCTTGCCTGGTGGTGGGTTGACCAAACTTAGAGGGGCTAGGGTGACGATTTTTGCTGGATCGATGATGTGAGCGGGGCTCTCTTCATCGGTCGGGAGAAATGATCTTGATAGGGCATCAGCTATGATGTTCTTATTACCCGGACGAAAGCGGAGCTCGAAATCAAAGCGTCCAAAAAATAGGGACCATCGGGCTTGCCGGGGATTGAGCCTTTGGGCAGACTGAACATAGGCCAAATTCTTGTGGTCGGTAAATATCGTAAAGGGATGGACAGCTCCTTCGAGAAGGTAACGCCATTCCTCTAAAGCCAGTTTGATTGCCAGTAGTTCCTTGTCCCCAATGGAGTAATTGCGTTCGGGGGGAGAAAAGGCTTTAGAAAAGAACCCACAGGTGACAGTCCGGCCAGAGGAGGTTCTTTGCAGGAGAACCACCCCCGCTCCCACGGAGGATGCGTCGACCTCGAGAATGAAGGGTCTCTCGGCATCAGGACGGTGGAGAACGGGCGCTGTAGCGAATTCTCTCTTCAGAGTTTGAAAGGCGTCTTCTGCCTCGGGAGGCCAGAGGCGGGGATTGGCTCCTTTGCGCACGAGAGCAGAGATGGGCTTGGTTATGGTGGAAAAATGAGGAACGAATTGCCTATAATAGTTAGCAAAGCCGAGAAAGCGTTGAATGGCTTTGAGACCAAGGGGACGGGGCCAGGCCAGGATCGTGGACACTTTCTCGGGATCCATCCTCAACCCAGACTTCGAAACGATATACCCAAGGAACGGCAGAGACGGTTGTTCGAAGGCGCATTTCTCCAACTTGGCAAATAGGTGGTTCTCTCTTAGACGCTGCAACACTTGCCGTACATCTCGTCGATGGGTGGAGAGATCTGGAGAGAAGACAAGAATGTCGTCAAGATAAACCACGACACAGGAGTAAAGGAGATCCCGAAAAATATCGTTAACGAGCTCCTGGAATACCGCTGGTGCGTTACAGAGGCCAAACGGCATCACCAGGTATTCATAGTGACCGTCACGGGTGTTGAATGCGGTCTTCCACTCATCCCCAGCGCGAATTCGGACCAAGTTATAGGCTCCTCGAAGATCAAGTTTGGTAAATATGTGCGCCCCTCTCAGGCGATCAAAGAGTTCGGGGATGAGGGGTAACGGGTACTTGTTCTTAATCGTGATGCTGTTCAGACCTCTGTAATCAATGCACGGGCGGAGCGACCCGTCCTTCTTCTTGACAAAAAAGAAGCCTGCGCCCGCAGGGGAGGAAGACTTCCGTATGAAACCCTTGGCTAAGTTCTCTTGAACGTATTCCGACATGGCTTGCGTCTCTGCCAGCGAGAGCGGATAAATCCTACCCCGCGGAGGAGTGGCTCCAGGGACGAGCTCGATGGGGCAATCATAGGGTCGGTGAGGCGGAAGGTTCTCGGACTCCCTCTTGTCAAAAACATCCGAAAAAGAGCTGTAAGCAACGGGCAACCCGGAGGTTAAGGAGGGGGAAGGAGAACCACCCACGGGACGCAGCGGCAGCAGACACCCAGACCTACAGGACTCCCCTAGCGCAGGATATTACCCTTATGCCAGTCTAAGGTAGGGCCGTGGGCTCGTAGCCAGGGAAGGCCTAAAAGGATAGGGTGAGAGATGCTCGCTAGGACATAAAAAGCAATCCTCTCCTTGTGTAGGGCCCCTACCTGGAGTTCTACCTCATGGGTGACCAAGGTAATGGTCTCTTGGAGAGGTTTACCGTCCACGGAAGCAAGGATCCGTGGAGTTTCTAAGGTCTTGACCGGGACCGAAAATTTAAGAACCTCTTTGAGCCTAATAAAATTTCCCGCTGCGCCGGAATCCACATAGGCTGCCAGAGAAAAACGTTTTCCACCAACGTGCAACAAGACAGACAGAGTGAGGGGTAGAGAGGTATCATACACACCTAGGGAGGCCTCTCTTACCTGACCTAGGCGGAGGAGTTTTCCGGACGTTCCGGGCAGGTACGGACCAGATGGGAGTCACTACCACAGTAGAAGCAGAGACCGTGAGTGCGTCTTTCCTCCCGGCGTTGTCCAGATACCTTAAGCCGGTCTACTTGCATGGGTTCAGGCATGGAAGCAGAAGCGGATATTCCGGGCCGGAGACAGGGTAGACCGCGAATGGTTGGGGAAGCACGGGGAAGTCTCCTCTCGCGAGCACGTTCCTGGAACCTAAGGTCGATACGTGTGGCTAGCGAAATGAGATCTTCTAAAGCAGTGGGAGTATCCCGCCCAGCTAACTCATCCTTAATTCGACCCGCGAGGCCTCGCCAAAAGGCCCCTACCAAGGCCTCGTTATTCCATCCCAAATCAGAAGACAAGGTTCGGAATCGGATGGCATACTGACCCACGGTTTGGGACCCTTGGTGGAGGTTAAATAAAGATTCCGTAGTAGAGGCCAGGCGACCCGGCTCGTCGAACACTCGACGAAACGTCTCGAAGAAAGTACTTAGCTGGGAGACTACCGGATCATCACGTTCCCAGAGGGGGTTAACCCACGCTAAAGCGTCTCCCTCAAGATGGGAGACAACAAAAGCCACCTTAGCCCGCTCAGTGGGATATTGCAGGGGCAGGAGCTCGAAATGGAGGCGGCATTGATTCAGGAAACCTCGGCACAGCTTGGGATCCCCGTTATAGCGGGGCGGCTTAGCTAAACGGGGTGGCGGGTGAGGCGCCTGGGCTGGAACGGGGGCTGCAGCAGCCGACTGTAAGGAGAGTAGGCGGTCATCTATGGAGGCCATATAACTGAGTATATGGGTCTGGGTATCTCTTTGCTGGGCCAGTTCCTGCTGCAGTCCAGCCAGTTGGGAGGCATTCCCAGGGTCAGAGGACTGGAGCCCGGAAAGACGAGAATCCATGGATTTCATGAAAGCCATGATACGAGTTTGATTCTCCCGCAAAAACAGCAACTCCTTTTGAGCCGCAGCGGCTCCAGCGGGGTCCATGGCCTGTTTGTTCTGTTACGGTTCTAAGTAGGAACCAGAGAGTGGACCCTCTGGGTCGTGGCTCCAGAGCCCCCGAGGGCGAGCGGCCCAGGTGATGACCACCCCCTATACAGGGAGTGTTAGGGGCAGGCCCAAGGGGGGTGAGACCACGACAGCCGGAACCAAAGGGACGACCCAGGGAGTGTACAGAGGGAAAGGCCAAAGGATACTGACTAGAGTAGACCCGGAGCAGGAGGAAACAGAACGTAGGGAACCAGGACCGATCAGGATGGAGCCAGGGCAGGAACGCTGGAAGAAAGAAGGAAGGAAGGTTAGGGGGAACTGACCTAGGGGTACAGACGGAACCCTAGCTAAGGGGCTACCGATGACAGCAGCAGGGAAGGACCCGGCGAGGGTCAGGCACAGAGACAGCAGAGGGAGCTGAGAGGGGGTCCAGATGGGGCTATGGAGCAGAGAGCAGAGCGCAGACTAGGAGAGAGGGGGGACCTGAGAGTCGGGGCGACGCTGCGCAGGAACGCTAAGTGCCACAGAGAAAGACAAACAGGCGTCTTACCATTCAAGACGCCAGACAGAAATACCCGGTGGGCGCCGCCATGTTGGGGAGGAGCCACCGGGTCACGTGCTCCCAGGATGCCCCGCGGTCAGAAACGAGCGAGTGCGCATGTGCGTGCCTCTGACGCGCCGTGACCCTGCAAAGCCAGACAGGGCATGGCGCGAGGATGAAGGAGGGATGCACCGGGAGGAGGGGGACCCCAGGTGAGCATCGGGGCACGTAATAATAACAGTGGGATTCCCTGACTGCTGTGGCCTTGCAACGACACCTCAACATTTGCTGCTGTGCTAACCGGTGGGCTTACAGTGGGGGAAACAATGTAGCGTTGCTGACTACCTTCGTTGTGATCAGTTGCACATGTGGCAATTGAGGTTTGGTGTTGTGTCCACGCTTGCAAGTGCATGCTGGTTAAATGTCTAAGCATGCAACTGGTATTCAAATTTTTCAGATTTTTCCCTCGGCTAAAGGTCTTTGCGCACTTCTTACAGATAACCTTGGCCTGATCATGAGGATTTTGTTCAAAAAAGTGCCACACTGCACTCTTCCTACTTTGGCAGACATTTTGCGGCCTAGCACGCTGTGATCTTTTGACCCTCTGGACAAGCTGTCCAGCAACTCTTTTGATGTTTGGAACCTGTCTTTGGAGTGCTCCGGGCCTGCCAGATAACAGCTGTTGCGATGTCGATGTCTGCTGTGGATGGTCCTCATCTGAGCTATTGGAAGCAGAACCCTCTTCCCCCAATGGATGCCAATCTGGGTCAACAACTGGGTCATCCATCACCTCCTCTTCTATGTCATGTGCACCTTTCTCTGTGTCACCATGTATGGTGGTATAGTGTGCGGGAAGGGGCACCTGAGTCTCATCAGGGTCAAAATCTGGCTCTGTACACTGCGAGGACAATGTAGTGCTCTGAGTGAATGTACCAGCAGAATCATCCATCAGCGGCTGTGCATCAGTGCACTCCATGTCACATTCATCTTGGCCTGGGTAATTCACCATTTGACTTGATAATCCAGGCATGGTATGTGAAAACAGCTCCATGGAGTAATCAGTAGTATGGCCTGCGTCATCCTTCAATCTTGGTTGGGGTGAAGGACACAAGGAAAGGTGTGGTTCATGAACATGAGCCTCCAATGACGACTCAGTGCTTTTACTTTTTACAACTGAAGAAGAGGAGGCGATAGAGCTGGAGGCTGAGTCAGCAATGTAAGACAAAACTTTTTCCTGATGCTCTGCCTTTAAAAGCGGTTTGCCAACTCCTAGAAAACTAAGCGTTCGAGGCCTTATGTAGCCAGACGATGACGCAGGGTCAGCACCTCCTGCATTCGGTCCTATTTTGCTCTTGCCACTACCATCAGATCCACCACCAAAACCATCATTACCAGCTGCCAACCCCCGCCCAATTCCACGGCCTCTTCCACCAGCCTTCCTCATTTTTGGTAGAAATGTAGACAAAATCCAACAAACTATATAGTAATGTAAAACAAGGTACAAGGTGTCTATAGGACAGGGGAGATTTAGAATTTCTGCACACACTTGTGGACAGTGGACACTTTTGGATTGTGTGAGGCCCACTGATATCTGAGCGCTATGTGACACGCTCGATGGCACAGCTGCCTGTGACCAAAGTGACGAGAGGATAATGGAGATTTTGAATCTCTGTGTACACTTTTGGACACTGGACACTTGTGGATTGTGTGAGGCCCACTGATATCTGAGCGCTATGTGACACGCTCGATGGCACAGCTGCCTGTGACCAAAGTGACAAGAGGATAATGGAGATTTTGAATCTCTGCGTACACTTTTGGACACTGGACACTTGTGGATTGTGTGAGGCCCACTGATATCTGAGCGCTATGTGACACGCTCGATGGCACAGCTGCCTGTGACCAAAGTGACGAGAGGATAATGGAGATTTTGAATCTCTGCGTACACTTTTGGACACTGGACACTTGTAGATTGTGTGAGGCCCACTGATATCTGAGCGCTATGTGACACGCTCGATGGCACAGCTGCCTGTGACCAAAGTGATGAGAGGATAATGGAGATTTTGAATCTCTGCGTACACTTTTGGACACTGGACACTTGTAGATTGTGTGAGGCCCACTGATATCTGAGCGCTATGTGACACGCTCGATGGCACAGCTGCCTGTGACCAAAGTGACGAGAGGATAATGGAGATTTTGAATCTCTGCGTACACTTTTGGACACTGGACACTTGTGGATTGTGTGAGGCCCACTGATATCTGAGCGCTATGTGACCAAAGTGACGAGAGGATAATGGAGATTTTGAATCTCTGCGTACACTTTTGGACACTGGACACTTGTGGATTGTGTGAGGCCCACTGATATCTGAGCGCTATGTGACACGCTCGATGGCACAGCTGCCTGTGACCAAAGTGACGAGAGGATAATGGAGATTTTGAATCTCTGCGTACACTTTTGGACACTGGACACTTGTGGATTGTGTGAGGCCCACTGATATCTGAGCGCTATGTGACACGCTCGATGGCACAGCTGCCTGTGACCAAAGTGACGAGAGGATAATGGAGATTTTGAATCTCTGCGTACACTTTTGGACACTGGACACTTGTGGATTGTGTGAGGCCCACTGATATCTGAGCGCTATGTGACACGCTCGATGGCACAGCTGCCTGTGACCAAAGTGACGAGAGGATAATGGAGATTTTGAATCTCTGCGTACACTTTTGGACACTGGACACTTGTGGATTGTGTGAGGCCCACTGATATCTGAGCGCTATGTGACACGCTCGATGGCACAGCTGCCTGTGACCAAAGTGACGAGAGGATAATGGAGATTTTGAATCTCTGCGCACACTTTTGGACACTGGACACTTGTAGATTGTGTGAGGCCCACTGATATCTGAGCGCTATGTGACACGCTCGATGGCACAGCTGCCTGTGACCAAAGTGACGAGAGGATAATGGAGATTTTGAATCTCTGCGTACACTTTTGGACACTGGACACTTGTAGATTGTGTGAGGCCCACTGATATCTGAGCGCTATGTGACACGCTCGATGGCACAGCTGCCTGTGACCAAAGTGACGAGAGGATAATGGAGATTTTGAATCTCTGCGTACACTTTTGGACACTGGACACTTGTGGATTGTGTGAGGCCCACTGATATCTGAGCGCTATGTGACACGCTCGATGGCACAGCTGCCTGTGACCAAAGTGACGAGAGGATAATGGAGATTTTGAATCTCTGCGTACACTTTTGGACACTGGACACTTGTGGATTGTGTGAGGCCCACTGATATCTGAGCGCTATGTGACACGCTCGATGGCACAGCTGCCTGTGACCAAAGTGACGAGAGGATAATGGAGATTTTGAATATCTGCGTACACTTTTGGACACTGGACACTTGTAGATTGTGTGAGGCCCACTGATATCTGAGCGCTATGTGACACGCTCGATGGCACAGCTGCCTGTGACCAAAGTGACGAGAGGATAATGGAGATATTGAATCTCTGCGTACACTTTTGGACACTGGACACTTGTGGATTGTGTGAGGCCCACTGATATCTGAGCGCTATGTGACACGCTCGATGGCACAGCTGCCTGTGACCAAAGTGACGAGAGGATAATGGAGATTTTGAATCTCTGCGTACACTTTTGGACACTGGACACTTGTGGATTGTGTGAGGCCCACTGATATCTGAGCGCTATGTGACACGCTCGATGGCACAGCTGTGACAAAAGTGACTAGAGGATAAGGGAGATTGGATTGCTTTTAAAAAAGCAGTTTGCAGAGCAGTGGGTAAACAGCAATGCCAGCGTGTCAGGAAGCCTTAAAAGGCAGCCCAACAACCAATACCACTGATACACCACAATATAGCCTCCCCTTGCACTGCACACACAGTGACTTGTGTGTTGTGCAGGCCAAATCGCTAGCAGCAGAAGCAGTTTTTTTGTCTTCTTCCCTGCCTAACGCTCTCCCTACAGAATCAGCAGCAACCTCTCCCTATACTAAGATCGGCAGAAGTAAGATGGCGGTCGGCGTGCACGCCCTTTTATACCCCCTGTGACGCCCACCAAAGCAAGCCAATCACTTGCATGCCCTTCTGAAAGATGGTGGTGACCCCTGCCTAGGTCATCACGTTGCCCACAGTGTCCGTGGATCCTGATTGGCTGAAAAAGAGCGCAAAACAAACTTTTGAAACGCGACTTTGGCGCGTAAGTCGCCGACCTCGTGGCCGACCTCATTCTAGGGTCGGGTTTCGTTTCATGAAACCCGACTTTGCCAAAAGTCGGCGACTTTTGAATTTTTTCGACCCGTTTCGCTCAACTCTAGTTACAAGGTCACTAAACTTCAGGATAGCAAATTTCCAACGGATGAGAGATGATCTTGGTGGAATTAACTGGGACGATATCCTGAGACATAAAAATACACAAAGAAAATGGGAGACGTTTATTAGCATCCTGAATAGGACCTGTGCACAATATATACCGTATGGGAATAAACATGCGAGAAATAGGAAGAATCCACTATGGCTAAATAGAGCTGTAAGGGGCGCAATAAGGGACAAAAATAAAGCATTTAGCGAATTAAAGCAAATAGGTAGTGATGAAGTATTAACTAAATACAGAAGATTAAATAAATTCTGTAAAAAGCAAATCAAGACAGCAAAGATTGAGACAGAGAGACTCATTGCCAGAGAAAGTAAAAATAATCCCAAAATATTCTTTAACTACATAAATAGTAAGAAACTTAAAAATGATAGTGTTGGCCCCCTTAAAAATAGTCTGGGTGAAATGGTGGATGAGGATGAGGAAAAAGCCAATATGCTAAATGACTTTTTTTCAACAGTGTTTACACAAGAAAATCCCATGACGGATAACATGATCAGGGATAAAAATTCTCTGTTAAATGTCACCTGCTTAACCCAGCAGGAAGTACGGCGGCGTCTAAAAATCACTAAAATTGACAAATCCCCGGGCCCGGATGGGATACACCTCCGAGTACTGCAGGAATTAAGCACAGTCATAGATAGACCATTATTTTTAATCTTTAAAGATTCCATAATAACAGGGTCTGTACCACAGGACTGGCGTATAGCAAATGTGGTGCCAATATTCAAAAAGGGGACAAAAACTGAACTTGGAAATTATAGGCCAGTAAGTTTAACCTCAACTGTGGGTAAAATCCTGGAGGGTTTTCTAAAAGATACTATACTGGAGTATCTGGAGAAGAATAACCTCATGACCCAATATCAACATGGGTTTACAAGGGACAGTTCCTGTCAGACTAATCTGATAAGCTTTTATGAAGAGGTAAGTTCCGGACTGGACCAAGGGAATGCAGTGGATGTGGTGTACATGGACTTTTCAAAAGCTTTTGATACGGTGCCACACAAAAGGTTGATACATAAAATGAGAACAATGGGGATAGGGGAAAATATGTGTAGGTGGTTTAAGAGCTGGCTCAGGGATAGGAAACAAAGGGTGGTTATTAATGGAGCACACTCAGACTGGGTCACGGTTAGCAGTGGGGTACCACAGGGGTCAGTTTTGGGCCCGCTTCTTTTTAACATATTTATTAATGACCTTGTAGGGGGCATAGAGAGTAGAATTTCAATATTTGCAGATGACACTAAACTCTGCAGGGTAATCAATACAGAGGAGGACAATTTTATATTACAGGAGGATTTATGTAAACTAGAAGCTTGGGCTGATAAATGGCAAATGAGCTTTAATGGGGATAAATGTAAGGTCATGCACTTGGGTAGAACGAGCAAGATGTATAATTATGTGCTTAATTGTAAAACTCTGGGCAAAACAATCACTGAAAAAGACCTGGGTGTATGGGTGGACGACAAACTCACATTTAGCGGCCAGTGTCAGGAAGCTGCTGCAAAGGCAAATAAAATAATGGGATGCATTAAAAGAGGCATAGATGCTCATGAGGAGAACATAATTTTACCTCTATATAAGTCACTAGTGCGACCACACTTAGAATACTGTGTACAGTTCTGGTCTCCGGTATATAAGAAAGACATAGCTGAACTGGAGCGGGTGCAGAGAAGAGCGACCAAGGTTATTAGGGAACTAGGGGGTCTGCAATACCAAGACAGGTTATTACATTTGGGGTTATTTAGTTTGGAGAATCGAAGGCTTAGGGGTGATCTTATTACAATGTATAAATATATGCGGGGACAAACCAAGAGCTTTCTAATGATATTTTTACTCTTAGACCTGTGACGGGGACAAGGGGGTATCCTCTACGTCTGGAGGAAAGAAGGTTTAAGCATACTCACAGACGCGGATTCTTTACTGTAAGAGCAGTGAGACTATGGAACTCTCTGCCATATGATGTTGTAATGAGTGATTCCCTACTAAAATTTAAGAATGGACTGGATGCCTTTCTTGAAAAGTATAATATTACAGGGTATATACACTAGTTTCCTTAATATTGCGTTGATCCAGGGAGCAAGTCTGATTGCCGTATGTGGAGTCAGGAAGGAATTTTTTTCCCCAATGTGAAGCTTACTTGTTGCCACATGGGTTTTTTTTGCCTTCCTCTGGATCAACATGTTAGGGCAAGTTAGGATAGGATATGGGTTGAACTAGATGGACTTAAAGTCTCCCTTCAACCTTAATAACTATGTTACTATGTTACTATGTTACATGCATGCAACATGCATACTACATATATACTATATATACTACATGTAACATACATACTACATACATGCTACATTCATGCTACATACATACAACATATATACTACATGCATGCAACATGCATACTACATATATACTATATATACTACATGTAACATACATACTACATACATGCACTACATGCATGCAACATACATACTACATACCACATGCATGCAACATGCATACTACATATATACTGCATATATACTACATGCATGCAACATACATACAGTGGGGAAAAAAAGTATTTAGTCAGTCAGCAATAGTGCAAGTTCCACCACTTAAAAAGATGAGAGGCGTCTGTAATTTACATCATAGGTAGACCTCAACTATGGGAGACAAACTGAGAAAAAAAAATCCAGAAAATCACATTGTCTGTTTTTTTTTCATTTTATTTGCATATTATGGTGGAAAATAAGTATTTGGTCAGAAACAAAATTTCATCTCAATACTTTGTGATATATCCTTTGTTGGCAATGACAGAGGTCAAACGTTTTCTGTAAGTCTTCACAAGGTTGCCACACACTGTTGTTGGTATGTTGGCTCATTCCTCCATGCAGATCTCCTCTAGAGCAGTGATGTTTTTGGCTTTTCGCTTGGCAACACGGACTTTCAACTCCCTCCAAAGGTTTTCTATAGGGTTGAGATCTGGAGACTGGCTAGGCCACTCCAGGACCTTGAAATGCTTCTTACGAAGCCACTCCTTCGTTGCCCTGGCAGTGTGCTTTGGATCATTGTCATGTTGAAAGACCCAGCCACGTTTCATCTTCAATGCCCTTGCTGATGGAAGGAGGTTTGCATGCAAAATCTCACGATACATGGCCCCATTCATTCTTTCATGTACCCGGATCAGTCGTCCTGGCCCCTTTGCAGAGAAACAGCCCCAAAGCATGATGTTTCCACCACCATGCTTTACAGGAGGTATGGTGTTTGATGGATGCAACTCAGTATTCTTTTTCCTCCAAACACGACAAGTTGTGTTTCTACCAAACAGTTCCAGTTTGGTTTCATCAGACCATAGGACATTCTCCCAAAACTCCTCTGGATCATCCAAATGCTCTCTAGCAAACTTCAGACGGGCCCGGACATGTACAGGCTTAAGCAGTGGGACACGTCTGGCACTGCAGGATCTGAGTCCATGGTGGCGTAGTGTGTTACTTATGGTAGTCCTTGTTACATTGGTCCCAGCTCTCTGCAGTTCATTCACTAGGTCCCCCCGCGTGGTTCTGGGATTTTTGCTCACCGTTCTTGTGATCATTCTGACCCCACGGGGTGGGATTTTGCGTGGAGCACCAGATCGAGGGAGATTATCAGTGGTCTTGTATGTCTTCCATTTTCTAATTATTGCTCCCACAGTTGATTTCTTCACTCCAAGCTGGTTGTCTATTGCAGATTCAGTCTTCCCAGCCTGGTGCAGGGCTACAATTTTGTTTCTGGTGTCCTTTGACAGCTCTTTGGTCTTCACCATAGTGGAGTTTGGAGTCAGACTGTTTGAGGGTGTGCACAGGTGTCTTTTTATACTGATAACAAGTTTAAACAGGTGCCATTACTACAGGTAATGAGTGGAGGAAAGAGGAGACTCTTAAAGAAGAAGTTACAGGTCTGTGAGAGCCAGAAATCTTGATTGCTTGTTTCTGACCAAATACTTATTTTCCACCATAATATGCAAATAAAATGAAAAAAAAACAGAAAATGTGATTTTCTGGATTTTTTTTTTCTCAGTTTGTCTCCCATAGTTGAGGTCTACCTATGATGTAAATTACAGACGCCTCTCATCTTTTTAAGTGGTGGAACTTGCACTATTGCTGACTGACTAAATACTTTTTTTCCCCACTGTATATACTACATACAATACATACATATAGACATACAGTACATATAACATAGAGTACATACTTACCGTCACTTGTCACTTTGATCCCCGAAGCCATTGTCGTCTAAGGAATAAATATCAAAATAAAAATACACCAATATACTTACCCCGATCCGCAGAAGTCCACGAGGGTCCCACGTCCATCTTGCGTGGAGAACAGCAGCATCAGCTGATGCTACCGTTCTCTACCAGCTCCAGGAATACAATGACGGAAGGTAGGTATCCTTCCGCACTGTATTCCTCCACCACTGTAAAAAAAAAGTCCCTAGTCTCACTTTATGCCATTGCTGCGTGGGAATTTCCCACGCAGCAATGGCATAAAGTGAGACTAGGAGACTAGGGACTTTTTGTTTTTAAAGTGGTGGAGGAATACAGTGCAGAAGGATACCTACCTTCCGTCATTGTATTCCTGGAGCTGGTAGAGAACGGTAGCATCAGCTGATGCTGCTGTTCTCCACGCAAGATGGACGTGGGACCCTCGTGGACTTCTGCGGATCGGGGTAAGTATATTGGTTTTTTTTATTTTGATATTTATCCCTCAGGTGACAATGGCTTCAGGGATCAAAGTGACAAGTGACGGTGAGTATGTACTCTATGTTATATGTACTGTATGTCTATATGTATGTATTGTATGTAGTATATATGTATGTTGCATGCATGTAGTATATATGTAGTATGTATGTTACATGTAGTATATATAGTATATATGTAGTATGCATGTTGCATGCATGTAGTATATATGTTGTATGTATGTTGCATGCATGTAGTATATATGTATTATGTATGTAGTATGTATGTAGCATGTATGTAGTATGCATGTTGCATGTAGTATATATGTAGTATGTATGTTACATGTAGTATATATAGTATATATGTAGTATGCATGTTGCATGTATGTAGTATATATGTTGTATGTATGTTGCATGCATGTAGTATATATGTATTATATATGTAGTATGTATGTAGCATGTATGTAGTATGTAGCATGCATGTAGTATGTAGCATGTATGTAGTATGTATGTTACATGCAGTATATATGTAGTATGTATGTTACATGTAGTATATATGTAGTATGTATGTTGCATGCATGTAGTATATATGTAATATGTATGTAGCATGTATGTAGTATGTAGCATGTATGTAGCAGGCATGTAGTATGTAGCATGTATGTAGTATGTATGTTACATGTAGTATATATGTAGTATGCATGTTGTATGTATGTAGCATGTATGTAGCATGTAAATTTTTTTTTTTTTTTTACATTCAACACATTAGCCGGTTGATGGGACTACTACTGTCCCATCATTGGCTAATGTGTCAATCACTGTCATGGTAGCAGGCATCGCCCGATGGGACTTGTAGTCCCATCGGACGATGCCTGCACAGACCACCGGCAGGCCGGCACAGCCCCCCGGCAGGCCGGCACAGCCCCCCGGCAGGCCGGCACAGACCACCGGAGCCTGCACAGACCCCCCGGCAGGCCGGCACAGACCACCGGAGCCTGCACAGACCCCCCGGCAGGCCGGCACAGCCCCCCGAAAGGCCCATACAGACCCCAGAGAGGCTGTACAAGGCAAAAATAGGGTTTTTCTTATTCCGATACCGGAAGTCCCATAGACTTGAATGGGACTTACGGTATCGGAATCGGCGATACCCGATATTTTTTTTAGATCGGCCGATACCATCCGATCCGATACTTTTAAGTATCGGGCGGTATCGCTCAACACTAGTCGTCTCATTTTTGAAACATTGTCCCCCTCTTGTGGCCTTCCAACTTTGAAATTTACTGTTCAATTTTGAATTAATTCATATATGAATTAAATGGAAAAGCAACGATTTATCTGGCGAGTTATTTGAATGTTCGGCCTACGTCCACCTGTCTGACAGACGGTATTCTAGTGGCTTGTAGCAGCAGCAGCAGCAGCTAGGTGCGCTGCTTGCCTGCAGTAAATAGGATGTGTTCCATCCATGGAACACTGTAATAGGAATCATGCCATTCATAGAACACAATGCTTGGATGTGTTCTATTCCTGGAACAATGGGACCACGTGTCACAATGGGACCACATGTCACAATGGGCAGCCCACAGTCTGTAGCAGCTGCGCAGTAGTAGTCAGCTTCAGTCTGCTGAGGGAGCCTCAGCAGACAGGTGGGCGATGCTCACCAGGGAGATGGAAAAAGAGCTTGCTCACTTCACTCCACGCATCATTTCAGTATCTGCAGTTCCTCTGAGAATGGTGCACTCACTCTCTTAAGCAGTTTCCAAAGACAGATTGAATTGAAATCGGGATACACAAGTAGTGTTTTCAAAGCATGATTTGAATGCTTTTTTCAAATGTCGTTGCTCTGTAATTAGTTTTTCTTGGTCCAAGTTGCACATTTCCAATTCCTTAGCCTTGATTTAACTTGACCAACTCTTCTACTACTACTACTACTACTACTACTACTACTACTACTACTACTACTACTACTACTACTACTACTACTACTACTACTACTACTACTCTTATTCACCTCTATATGGGAGGCATTGCACTGTATTCAATCTGTCAGTAAAATAACGATCTATCTTGGCCTTTGCTGCTTGGTAGGTACAGGTGTGACAAGCTGCAGTAATGTGTTTGGCTTTGGATAGCTACATTTCCGCACACCCACCTGCTACAAGGCCTGCAGCCCCTTCCCCTCAGTACTTCCCCAGTCTTAATTCAAGCATTCAATTCCTACCACATCCCTCATGCAATGATATGTCGTTTCATTTTTGAAACATTGTCCCCCTCTTGTGGCCTTCCAACTTTGAAATTTACTGTTCAATTTTGAATTAATTCATATATGAATTAAATGGAAAAGCAACGATTTATCTGGCGAGTTATTTGAATGTTCGGCCTACGTCCACCTGTCTGACAGACGTTATTCTATTGGCTTGTAGCAGCAGCAGCAGCTAGGTGCGCTGCTTGCCTGCAGTAAATAGGATGCGTTCCATCCATGGAACACTGTGATAGGAATCATGCCATTCATAGAACACAGTGCTTGGATGTGTTCTATTCCTGGAACAATGGGACCACGTGTCACAATGGGACCATGTGTCACAATGGGCAGCCCACAGTCTGTAGCAGCTGCACAGTAGTAGTCAGCTTCAGTCTGCTGAGGGAGCCTCAGCAGACAGGTGGGTGATGCTCGCCAGGGAGATGGTAAAAGAGCTTGCTCTCTTCACTCCACGCATCATTTCAGTATCTGCAGTTCCTCTGAGAATGGTGCACTCACTCTCTTAAGCGGTTTCCAAAGACAGATTGAATTGAAATCGGGATACACAAGTAGTGTTTTCAAAGCATGAATTGAATGCTTTTTTCAAATGTCGTTGCTCTGTAATTAGTTTTTCTTGGTCCAAGTTGCACATTTCCAATTCCTTAGCCTTGATTTAACTTGACCAACTCTTCTACTACTACTACTACTACTACTACTACTACTACTACTACTACTACTACTACTACTACTACTACTACTACTACTACTACTACTACTACTACTACTACTCTTATTCACCTCTATATGGGAGGCATTGCACTGTATTCAATCTGTCAGTAAAATAGCGATCTATCTTGGCCTTTGCTGCTTGGTAGGTACAGGTGTGACAAGCTGCAGTAATGTGTTTGGCTTTGGATAGCTACATTTCTGCACACCCACCTGCTACAAGGCCTGCAGCCCCTTCCCCTCAGTACTTCCCCAGTCTTAATTCAAGCATTCAATTCCTACCACATCCCTCATGCAATGATATGTCGTTTCATTTTCGAAACATTGTCCCCCTCTTGTGGCCTTCCAACTTTGAAATTTACTGTTCAATTTTGAATTCATATATGAATTAAATGGAAAAGCAACGATTTATCTGGCGAGTTATTTGAATGTTCGGCCTACGTCCACCTGTCTGACAGACGGTATTCTATTGGCTTGTAGCAGCAGCAGCAGCTAGGTGCGCTGCTTGCCTGCAGTAAATAGGATGTGTTCCATCCATGGAACACTGTGATAGGAATCATGCCATTCATAGAACACAGTGCTTGGATGTGTTCTATTCCTGGAACAATGGGACCACGTGTCACAATGGGACCACATGTCACAATAGGCAGCCCACAGTCTGTAGCAGCTGCGCAGTAGTAGTCAGCTTCAGTCTGCTGAGGGAGCCTCAGCAGACAGGTGGGCGATGCTCGCCAGGGAGATGGAAAAAGAGCTTGCTCACTTCACTACACGCATCATTTCAGTATCTGCAGTTCCTATGAGAATGGTGCACTCACTCTCTTAAGCGGTTTCCAAAGACAGATTGAATTGAAATCGGGATACACAAGTAGTGTTTTCAAAGCATGATTTGAATGCTTTTTTCAAATGTCGTTGCTCTGTAATTAATTTTACTTGGTCCAAGTATGCACATTTCCAATTCCTTAGCCTTGATTTAACTTGACCAACTCTTCTACTACCACTACTACTACTACTACTACTACTCTTATTCACCTCTATATGGGAGGCATTGCACTGTATTCAATCTGTCAGTAAAAAAACGATCTATCTTGGCCTTTGCTGCTTGGTAGGTATAGGTGTGACAAGCTGCAGTAATGTGTTTGGCTTTGGATAGCTACATTTCTGCACACCCACCTGCTACAAGGCCTGCAGCCCCTTCCCCTCAGTACTTCCCCAGTCTTAATTCAAGCATTCAATTCCTACCACATCCCTCATGCAATGATGTGTCGTTTCATTTTTGAAACATTGTCCCCCTCTTGTGGCCTTCCAACTTTGAAATTTACTGTTCAATTTTGAATTAATTCATATATGAATTAAATGGAAAAGCAACGATTTATCTGGCGAGTTATTTGAATGTTTGGCCTACGTCCACCTGTCTGACAGACGGTATTCTAGTGGCTTGTAGCAGTAGCAGCAGCAGCACTGGCCAGCACTCTGTTCGTTCTCAGGCCCCTTTGCGCTGAATCTCCTAGCTCCGCTTACTTTAGGTTCCTCTGCTGCTCTCTTCCTGGGTGCGCTCCTCTGGCTGTCCTGTTTTCCCTGCCTTCTCTCCAGTCGTGCTACCTCCCTGTGTACTCCTCGTCCGTGCCTTCTCTTACCCTCTTTCTCTTTTACAGCCTCCAGCCACTACCTGCTTCGTACCCCTCCAGGTCTCTGCGTCCTTCAGGCTCCTATCACTGTACTCCCGTTCCGCTGCTCCGCTTACTCTCTCATATAGTTCCCTGGTGCTCACCCAGTCGTCCCTTTGGCTCCGGCTGTCACGGTTCCATCCCTTGTGGGCCTGCCCCTAACACTCCCTGTATAGGGGGTGGCTCCACCTGGTCCAGCTCGTCCGCAGGGGCTCTGGAGCCGCGACCCAGAGGGTCCACTCAGTGTTGCCATCTGTAACACACTCCGTAACAGATACACAGGCCATGGACCCCGCTGGAGTCACGGCTACTCAGAAGGAGTTACTTTTCTTACGCGAGAACCAAACGCGCATCATGTCCTTCATGAAATCAATGGACGCGCGTCTCTCCGCTCTCCAAACTGCCGAGCCTGGTAATGCGGCCCAGCTGGCTATCTTACAGCAAGAGTTAGCGCAGCAGCGGGACGCACAAAGTCACATCCTCAGCTACATGGCTTCAGTTGATGGCCGCTTACTTGCACTCCAGGCGGCCGCAGCCGCTCCTCCTCCCGTTGCTGGTACCCATCCCCTTCCACGGTTGGCCAAACCACCCCGCTATAACGGTGACGCAAAACTATGCCAAGGCTTCCTGAATCAGTGTCGCCTCTACTTCGAGTTGCAGCCTCAAGCCTACCCCACGGATCGCTCTAGAGTGGCCTTCATAATCTCCCACCTCGAGGGGGACGCCTTGGCGTGGGTAAATCCCCTCTGGGAGCGTGATGACCCCCTGGTTGCCCATTTGTCAAATTTTTTGGACACGTTTCGCCGCGTATTCGACGAGCCAGGTCGTCTCGCCTCCACCACCGAATCTCTGTTCAGTTTATGTCAGGGGTCCCTAACCGTGGGGCAGTATGCCATCCAATTCCGGACACTATCGTCCGATTTGGGTTGGAACAATGAGGCTTTGGTAGGAGCCTTCTGGAGGGGACTTTCGGGTCGGATAAAAGACGAGTTGGCAGGCCGCGACACTCCCACGGCTCTTGAGGATCTAATCTCGTTGGCTACCCGAATTAATCAGCGGTTCCAGGAACGAACTAGGGAGAGAAGACTCACGCGCCCGTTGCCATCTCCTCGCAGACCACACAGTCCTCAGTCTAGGGCTTTTCCCTCCGCATCTGGACCCGAGCCTATGCAAGTAGATCGCTTGAGACTCTCCGAGCAACGGCGCAAGGAGAGAAGTTCTCACGGCTTATGTTTCTACTGTGGTAGCGGGTCTCATTTGCTCCGTGCCTGCCCGGATCGTCCGGAAAACTTCTCCGCCTAGGTCAGGTAAGAGAGGCCTCCCTAGGTGTGCATGATTCCTCTCAACCCCTTTCTCTATCTGTCCTATTGCATGTGGGTGGCAAGCGGGTCTCCTTGGCGGCCTACGTGGATTCTGGCGCCGCTGGGAATTTTATTAGACTTGATGTAGTCTCCAAATTTTCGGTTCCTGTAAAGGCTCTCGAGAACCCCCAAGTCCTTGCATCCGTAGACGGTAATCCCTTGCAAGAGACCGTCAAGTTAGTTACTCACGAGGTCGAGCTTCAAATTGGCGCCTTGCACAAGGAGAGAATCTCGTTTTTTGTTTTAGCCGGTATCTCTCATCCTATTCTCCTTGGTCTTCCCTGGTTGCGACTCCATGAACCCACTTTGGATTGGCATAATGGTAATGTTTTGTGCTGGGGGACTCTTGTCAGTCTCGGTGTCTGCAGCCGGTGCATCCCGTAGGTGTTCCCCGTCTTCTCCCTGGTCCCTCTAGTTTGCTGCCCGCATATCGGGCCTATGCGGATGTCTTCGACAAGAAAGAAGCTGAAGTTCTTCCACCTCACCGACCGTATGACTGCCCTATCGAGCTCATTCCTGGTGCCACTCCTCCCCGCGGCAGAAATTTTCCTCTTTCTTTAGCCGAGACGCAGGCTATGTCGGAGTACATCCAAGAGAACTTAGCTAAAGGCTTCATTCGAAAATCGTCCTCGCCTGCTGGTGCCGGCTTCTTTTTTGTGAAGAAGAAGGATGGGACTCTTCGTCCGTGTATTGATTATCGAGGCCTTAACCGCATCACGGTAAAAAACAAGTACCCACTTCCATTGATTCCTGAGCTCTTCGATCGCTTGAGAGGAGCACGAGTCTTCACCAAGCTGGATCTGCGAGGAGCCTACAATCTGGTTCGTATACGGTCCAGGGATGAATGGAAGACCGCATTCAACACGCGGGACGGACATTACGAATACTTAGTGATGCCATTTGGACTCTGCAACGCTCCGGCAGTTTTCCAAGAACTCGTCAACGACATCTTTCGAGATCTCCTCTACGTCTGTGTAGTAGTCTATTTGGACGACATCTTGATCTTCTCTCCCGACTTGTCTACCCATCGCCGAGATGTCCGTCAGGTCCTACATCTTCTAAGGGAGAATTACTTGTTCGCTAAGTTGGAGAAGTGCCTTTTTGAGCAGTCCTCGCTACCGTTCCTTGGCTACATCGTTTCGAGCACTGGCTTGGAGATGGATCCTGAAAAGGTCTCGGCCGTTCTCAAGTGGCCACGTCCCCAAGGAGTGAAGGCAATCCAGCGTTTTTTGGGCTTCGCCAATTTTTACAGGCAATTCGTTCCACACTTTTCCTCCCTAGTCAAGCCTATCTCTGCTCTCACTCGCAAAGGGGTAAATCCCCACTCCTGGCCGCGGGAGGCTGAAGCCGCTTTTAAAGAGTTAAAGCGAGATTTCACTAAAGCCCCAGTACTCCACCGTCCAGACGCCAGTCGGCCATTTCTTCTGGAGGTTGATGCCTCGTCTGTGGGTGCAGGAGCCGTAATTCTACAAAAAACCTCCTCTGGACGGATGGTCACTTGTGGGTTCTTCTCCAAGGTTTTCTCCCCTCCAGAACGTAATTACGCTATCGGAGACAGAGAACTACTGGCCATTAAACTCGCCCTTGAGGAGTGGCGCTACCTTCTGGAAGGAGCTGTCCATCCGTTTACCATATTCATAGATCATAAGAACTTGGCTTATGTTCAGACCGCCCAAAGGCTCAACCCGCGTCAAGCTAGATGGTCCTTGTTCTTCGAGCGCTTTGATTTCCAGCTCCACTTCCAGCCAGGAAATAGGAACGTCAAGGCTGACGCCCTGTCTCGATCCTTTTCGCCTGTGGACAGTGAAGATGACCCAGCACACATCATCAATCCAGCTAAGATTATCGCTGTGGCTCCCCTAAGCGTACTTTCTCCACCACCCGGTAAGACCTTCGTTCCGGGTAGGGACAAGGCTAGGGTCTTACGCTGGGGGCACTCATCTAAATTTTCCGGACACGCTGGAATAAAGAAGACTCTCTATCTCGTCTCTCGACATTATTGGTTGCCATCGCTTCGCCAAGACGTCCTGGACTTCATCGCCTCCTGTCCTTCGTGTGCCAGAAACAAGGTTCCTCGATCCCGACCTTATGGGCTCCTACACCCATTACCCATACCCACGACTCCTTGGACCCACATAGCTATGGACTTCATCACTGATCTGCCAGAGTCCTCGAGGTGTTCGGCTATCTTAGTGGTCGTGGATCGGTTTTCAAAAATGGCTCACTTTGTTCCCTTGTCTGGTCTGCCTTCTGCCCCCGAGTTGGCGAAGATTTTCTTGCTCCACGTCTTCCGTCTCCATGGCTTTCCCCAGCACATTGTCTCGGACAGAGGTGTCCAATTCACCTCTCGATTCTGGCAAGCTCTCTGCGGATTGATGGGGATTACTCTGGATTTTTCTTCGGCCTATCATCCCCAGTCCAACGGACAAGTGGAACGGGTCAATCAAGTCCTAACTTCGTACCTCCGGCATTTTTCTAACGCGCACCAAGATGACTGGGTTTCTCTTCTTCCTTGGGCCGAATTCTCGTACAATAACCACCCCAGTGAAGCCTCTACCAAGTCCCCTTTTTTTGTGGTTTTTGGTCAACATCCTGGCATTCTCCTTCCCGTTTCCCCCACCTCGGGTGTACCGGCAGCGGATGCTGTGTCGCTAGATTTCTCCCAGATTTGGAGGGACACCAGGGAGGCCCTTGAGAAGGCCGGTCGCAAAATGAAGGATTACGCCGATAAGAGACGTTTAGATGCTCCCCCGTACTCCCCTGGGGAGAGGGTCTGGCTTTCCTCACGGCATATCAGATTAAAGGTTCCTTCTTATAAGTTGGGTCCACGTTTCATCGGTCCTTTTGAGATTTTGGGGCGCGTCAATGACGTGGCCTACAAACTAAAGTTGCCTGCCTCACTAAGAATTCCCAATGTTTTTCATGTATCCCTCCTCAAGCCTGCGGTATTTAATCACTACCACTCAACCGCTCCGCAAAATTTCCAACCCAGCAGTTCTGATAATATCTTTGAGGTTAAGGATATACTCGCCACTAAGACGGTTAGAGGTCGAACTTTGTTTTTGGTCGATTGGAAGGGATTCGGTCCTGAGGAGAGATCCTGGGAACCTCTGGAAAACATTAATGCTCCTCGGATCATGAAACTATTTCTCGACAACCTTAGGAGAGGAGGGAGTAGAGGGAGGGGTACTGTCACAGCCGCCGCTGAGACTTACCCGCAGGGTCCTGTGCGCACCTCCCGGCGCGCACCCGCTCCCCTGTGCGTCCCCGCTGCTGACCTCCGGCCTCCCCGACGTCGCTCACACACTCCCCTGGCCGGAGCTCTGACGGCGTCATGTGACGCGGTGGCCCCGCCCCCAACATGGCGGCGCCCATCGCCTATTTCTGCCAGGCGTCTCTCCAGGTAAGACGCCTGTGTATCGTTCCCGGGCTGCTGTCCTTCTGGCCAGCACTCTGTTCGTTCTCAGGCCCCTCTGCGCTGCATCTCCTAGCTCCGCTTACTTTAGGTTCCTCTGCTGCTCTCTTCCTGGGTGCGCTCCTCTGGCTGTCCTGTTTTCCCTGCCTTCTCTCCAGTCGTGCTACCTCCCTGTGTACTCCTCGTCTGTGCCTTCTCTTACCCTCTTTCTCTTTTACAGCCTCCAGCCACTACCTACTTCGCACCCCTCCAGGTCCCTGCGTCCTTCAGGCTCCTATCACTGTACTCACGTTCCGCTGCTCCGCTGACTCTCTCACATAGTTCCCTGGTGCTCACCCAGTCGTCCCTTTGGCTCCGGCTGTCGCGGTTCCATCCCTTGTGGGCCTGCCCCTAACACTCCCTGTATAGGGGTGGCTCCACCTGGTCCAGCTCGTCCGCAGGGGCTCTGGAGCCGCGACCCAGAGGGTCCACTCCGTGTTGCCATCCGTAACACACTCCGTAACAACATCCTATTTACTGCAGGCAAGCAGCGCACCTAGCTGCTGCTGCTGCTGCAGCTGCTGCTACAAGCCACTAGAATACCGTCTGTCAGACAGGTGGACGTAGGCCGAACATTCAAATAACTCGCCAGATAAATCGTTGCTTTTCCATTTAATTCATATATGAATTAATTCAAAATTGAACAGTAAATTTCAAAGTTGGAAGGCCACAAGAGGGGGACAATGTTTCAAAAATGAAATGACATATCATTGCATGAGGGATGTGGTAGGAATTGAATGCTTGAATTAAGACTGGGGAAGTACTGAGGGGAAGGGGCTGCAGGCCTTGTAGCAGGTGGGTGTGCAGAAATGTAGCTATCCAAAGCCAAACACATTACTGCAGCTTGTCACACCTGTACCTACCAAGCAGCAAAGGCCAATATAGATCGTTATTTTACTGACAGATTGAATACAGTGCAATGCCTCCCATATAGAGGTGAATAAGAGTAGTAGTAGTAGTAGTAGTAGAAGAGTTGGTCAAGTTAAATCAAGGCTAAGGAATTGGAAATGTGCAACTTGGACCAAGAAAAACTAATTACAGCGCAACGACATTTGAAAAAAGCATTCAAATCATGCTTTGAAAACACTACTTGTGTATCCCGATTTCAATTCAATCTGTCTTTGGAAACCGCTTAAGAGAGTGAGTGCACCATTCTCAGAGGAACTGCAGATACTGAAATGATGCGTGGAGTGAAGTGAGCAAGCTCTTTTTCCATCTCCCTGGCGAGCATCGAACACCTGTCTGCTGAGGCTCCCTCAGCAGACTGAAGCTGACTACTACTGCGCAGCTGCTACAGACTGTGGGCTGCACATTGTGACACGTGGTCCCATTGTGACACGTGGTCTCATTGTTCCAGGAATAGAACACATCCAAGCATTGTGTTCTATGAATGGCATGATTCCTATCACAGTGTTCCATGGATGGAACACATCCTATTTACTGCAGGCAAGCATCGCACCTAGCTGCTGCTGCTGCTGCTACAAGCCACTAGAATACCGTCTGTCAGACAGATGGACGTAGGCCGAACATTCAAATAACTCGCCAGATATATCGTTGCTTTTCCATTTAATTCATATATGAATTAATTCAAAATTGAACAGTAAATTTCAAAGTTGGAAGGCCACAAGACGGGGACAATGTTTCAAAAATGAAACGACACATCATTGCATGAGGGATGTGGTAGGAATTGAATGCTTGAATTAAGACTGGGGAAGTACTGAGGGGAAGGGGCTGCAGGCCTTGTAGCAGGTGGGTGTGCAGAAATGTAGCTATCCAAAGCCAAACACATTACTGCAGCTTGTCACACCTGTACCTACCAAGCAGCAAAGGCCAAGATAGATCGTTATTTTACTGACAGATTGAATACAGTGCAATGCCTCCCATATAGAGGTGAATAAGAGTAGTAGTAGTAGTAGTAGTAGTAGTAGTAGTAGAAGAGTTGGTCAAGTTAAATCAAGGCTAAGGAATTGGAAATGTGCAACTTGGACCAAGAAAAACTAATTACAGAGCAACGACATTTGAAAAAAGCATTCAATTTATGCTTTGAAAACACTACTTGTGTATCCCGATTTCAATTCAATCTGTCTTTGGAAACCGCTTAAGAGAGTGAGTGCACCATTCTCAGAGGAACTGCAGATACTGAAATGATGTGTGGAGTGAAGTGAGCAAGCTCTTTTACCATCTCCCTGGCGAGCATCGCCCACCTGTCTGCTGAGGCTCCCTCAGCAGACTGAAGCTGACTACTACTGCGCAGCTGCTACAGACTGTGGGCTGCCCATTGTGACACGTGGTCCCATTGTGACACGTGGTCTCATTGTTCCAGGAATAGAACACATCCAAGCATTGTGTTCTATGAATGGCATGATTCCTATCACAGTGTTCCATGGATGGAACACATCCTATTTACTGCAGGCAAGCATCTCACCTAGCTGCTGCTGCTGCTGCTGCTACAAGCCACTAGAATACCGTCTGTCAGACAGATGGACGTAGGCCGAACATTCAAATAACTCGCCAGATATATCGTTGCTTTTCCATTTAATTCATATATGAATTAATTCAAAATTGAACAGTAAATTTCAAAGTTGGAAGGCCACAAGAGGGGGACAATGTTTCAAAAATGAAACGACATATCATTGCATGAGGGATGTGGTAGGAATTGAATGCTTGAATTAAGACTGGGGAAGTACTGAGGGGAAGGGGCTGCAGGCCTTGTAGCAGGTGGGTGTGCAGAAATGTAGCTATCCAAAGCCAAACACATTACTGCAGCTTGTCACACCTGTACCTACCAAGCAGCAAAGGCCAAGATAGATCGTTATTTTACTGACAGATTGAATACAGTGCAATGCCTCCCATATAGAGGTGAATAAGAGTAGTAGTAGTAGTAGTAGTAGTAGTAGTAGTAGTAGTAGTAGTAGTAGTAGTAGAAGAGTTGGTCAAGTTAAATCAAGGCTAAGGAATTGGAAATGTGCAACTTGGACCAAGAAAAACTAATTACAGAGCAACGACATTTGAAAAAAGCATTCAATTTATGCTTTGAAAACACTACTTGTGTATCCCGATTTCAATTCAATCTGTCTTTGGAAACCGCTTAAGAGAGTGAGTGCACCATTCTCAGAGGAACTGCAGATACTGAAATGATGTGTGGAGTGAAGTGAGCAAGCTCTTTTACCATCTCCCTGGCGAGCATCGCCCACCTGTCTGCTGAGGCTCCCTCAGCAGACTGAAGCTGACTACTACTGTGCAGCTGCTACAGACTGTGGGCTGCCCATTGTGACACGTGGTCCCATTGTGACACGTGGTCCCATTGTTCCAGGAATAGAACACATCCAAGCACTGTGTTCTATGAATGACATGATTCCTATCACAGTGTTCCATGGATGGAACGCATCCTATTTACTGCAGGCAAGCAGCGCACCTAGCTGCTGCTGCTGCTACAAGCCAATAGAATACCGTCTGTCAGACAGGTGGACGTAGGCCGAACATTCAAATAACTCGCCAGATAAATCGTTGCTTTTCCATTTAATTCATATATGAATTAATTCAAAATTGAACAGTAAATTTCAAAGTTGGAAGGCCACAAGAGGGGGACAATGTTTCAAAAATGAGACGACTAGTGTTGAGCGATACCGCCCGATACTTAAAAGTATCGGATCGGATTGTATCGGCCGATCTAAAAAAAATATCGGGTATCGCCGATTCCGATACCGTAAGTCCCATTCAAGTCTATGGGACTTCCGGTATCGGAATAAGAAAAACCCTATTTTTGCCTTGTACAGCCTCTCTGGGGTCTGTATGGGCCTTTCGGGGGGCTGTGCCGGCCTGCCGGGGGGTCTGTGCAGGCTCCGGTGGTCTGTGCCGGCCTGCCGGGGGGTCTGTGCAGGCTCCGGTGGTCTGTGCCGGCCTGCCGGGGGGTCTGTGCAGGCTCCGGTGGTCTGTGCAGGCATCGTCCGATGGGACTACAAGTCCCATCGGGCGATGCCTGCTACCATGACAGTGATTGACACATTAGCCAATGATGGGACAGTAGTAGTCCCATCAACCGGCTAATGTGTTGAATGTAAAAAAAAAAAAAAAAATTACATGCTACATACATGCTACATACATACATACAACATGCATACTACATATATACTACATGTAACATACATACTACATACATGCTACATACTACATGCCTGCTACATACATGCTACATACTACATACATGCTACATACATATTACATATATACTACATGCATGCAACATACATACTACATATATACTACATGTAACATAATACTATATATACTGCATGTAACATACATACTACATACATGCTACATACTACATGCATGCTACATACTACATACATGCTACATACATACTACATATATAATACATATATACTACATGCATGCAACATACATACAACATATATACTACATACATGCAACATGCATACTACATATATACTATATATACTACATGTAACATACATACTACATATATACTACATGCAACATGCATACTACATACATGCTACATACATACTACATACATAATACATATATACTACATGCGTGCAACATACATACAACATATATACTACATGCATGCAACATGCATACTACATATATACTATATATACTACATGTAACATACATACTACATATATACTACATGCATGCAACATACATATATACTACATACAATACATACATATAGACATACAGTACATATAACATAGAGTACATACTCACCGTCACTTGTCACTTTGATCCCTGAAGCCATTGTCACCTGAGGGATAAATATCAAAATAAAAAAACACCAATATACTTACCCCGATCCGCAGAAGTCCACGAGGGTCCCACGTCCATCTTGCGTGGAGAACAGCAGCATCAGCTGATGCTACCGTTCTCTACCAGCTCCAGGAATACAATGACGGAAGGTAGGTATCCTTCTGCACTGTATTCCTCCACCACTTTAAAAACAAAAAGTCCCTAGTCTCCTAGTCTCACTTTATGGCATTGCTGCGTGGGAAATTCCCACGCAGCAATGGCATAAAGTGAGACTAGGGACTTTTTTTTACAGTGGTGGAGGAATACAGTGCGGAAGGATACCTACCTTCCGTCATTGTATTCCTGGAGCTGGTAGAGAACGGTAGCATCAGCTGATGCTGCTGTTCTCCACGCAAGATGGACGTGGGACCCTCGTGGACTTCTGCGGATCGGGGTAAGTATATTGGTGTATTTTTATTTTGATATTTATTCCTTAGACGACAATGGCTTCGGGGATCAAAGTGACAAGTGACGGTAAGTATGTACTCTATGTTATATGTACTGTATGTCTATATGTATGTATTGTATGTAGTATATACAGTGGGGAAAAAAAGTATTTAGTCAGTCAGCAATAGTGCATCATAGGTAGACCTCAACATCATAGGTAGACCTCAACTATAGGAGACAAACTGAGAAAAAAAAAATCCAGAAAATCACATTTTCTGTTTTTTTTTTCATTTTATTTGCATATTATGGTGGAAAATAAGTATTTGGTCAGAAACAAGCAATCAAGATTTCTGGCTCTCACAGACCTGTAACTTCTTCTTTAAGAGTCTCCTCTTTCCTCCACTCATTACCTGTAGTAATGGCACCTGTTTAAACTTGTTATCAGTATAAAAAGACACCTGTGCACACCCTCAAACAGTCTGACTCCAAACTCCACTATGGTGAAGACCAAAGAGCTGTCAAAGGACACCAGAAACAAAATTGTAGCCCTGCACCAGGCTGGGAAGACTGAATCTGCAATAGACAACCAGCTTGGAGTGAAGAAATCAACTGTGGGAGCAATAATTAGAAAATGGAAGACATACAAGACCACTGATAATCTCCCTCGATCTGGTGCTCCACGCAAAATCCCACCCCGTGGGGTCAGAATGATCACAAGAACGGTGAGCAAAAATCCCAGAACCACGCGGGGGGACCTAGTGAATGAACTGCAGAGAGCTGGGACCAATGTAACAAGGCCTACCATAAGTAACACACTACGCCACCATGGACTCAGATCCTGCAGTGCCAGACGTGTCCCACTGCTTAAGCCTGTACATGTCCGGGCCCGTCTGAAGTTTGCTAGAGAGCATTTGGATGATCCAGAGGAGTTTTGGGAGAATGTCCTATGGTCTGATGAAACCAAACTGGAACTGTTTGGTAGAAACACAACTTGTCGTGTTTGGAGGAAAAAGAATACTGAGTTGCATCCATCAAACACCATACCTACTGTAAAGCATGGTGGTGGAAACATCATGCTTTGGGGCTGTTTCTCTACAAAGGGGCCAGGACGACTGATCCGGGTACATGAAAGAATGAATGGGGCCATGTATCGTGAGATTTTGCGTGCAAACCTCCTTCCATCAGCAAGGGCATTGAAGATGAAACGTGGCTGGGTCTTTCAACATGACAATGATCCAAAGCACACCACCAGGGCAACGAAGGAGTGGCTTCGTAAGAAGCATTTCAAGGTCCTGGAGTGGCCTAGCCAGTCTCCAGATCTCAACCCTATAGAAAACCTTTGGAGGGAGTTGAAAGTCCGTGTTGCCAAGCGAAAAGCCAAAAACATCACTGCTCTAGAGGAGATCTGCATGGAGGAATGAGCCAACATACCAACAACAGTGTGTGGCAACCTTGTGAAGACTTACAGAAAACGTTTGACCTCTGTCATTGCCAACAAAGGATATATCACAAAGTATTGAGATGAAATTTTGTTTCTGACCAAATACTTATTTTCCACCATAATATGCAAATAAAATGAAAAAAAAACAGACAATGTGATTTTCTGGATTTTTTTTTCTCAGTTTGTCTCCCATAGTTGAGGTCTACCTATGATGTAAATTACAGACGCCTCTCATCTTTTTAAGTGGTGGAACTTGCACTATTGCTGACTGACTAAATACTTTTTTTCCCCACTGTATGTATGTTGCATGCATGTAGTATATATGCAGTATATATGTAGTATGCATGTTGCATGCATGTGGTATGTAGTATGTATGTTGCATGCATGTAGTGCATGTATGTAGTATGTATGTTACATGTAGTATATATAGTATATACCGTATATACTCGAGTATAAGCCGACCCGAGTATAAGCCGACCCCCCTAATTTTGCCACAAAAAACTGGGAAAACTTATTGACTCGAGTATAAGCCTAGGGTGGGAAATGCTCCATAGATTATTCCCCCATAAGAAGCTCCATAGATTATTCCCCCATATACTGCCCCCATAAGAAGCTCCATAGATTGTTCCCCCATATGCTGCCCCCATTAGAAGCTCCATATTGTTCCCCTATATACTGCCCCCATTAGAAGCTCCATATTGTTCCCCCATATACTGCCCCCATTAGAAGCTACATATTGTTCCCCCATATACTGCCCCCATTAGAAGCTCCATATTGTTCCCCCATATGCTGCCCCCATTAGAAGCTCCATATTGTTCCCCCATATGCTGCCCCCATTAGAAGCTCCATATTGTTCCCCCATATACTGCCCCCATTAGAAGCTCCATATTGTTCCCCCATATGCTGCCCCCATTAGAAGCTCCATATTGTACCCCCATATACTGCCCCCATTAGAAGCTCCATACTGTTCCCCCATATACTGCCCCCATTAGAAGCTCCTTAAGATTATTCCCCCATATGCTGCCACTGCTGCAGCATGTAAAAATAAAAAAAATGACATACTCACCTCTCCGTCGCTGGGTGTCAGATTCTCACCTGTCCTGCGTCCATGGCTGCTCACCGCTATCTGCCACGTCATCAGTCAGTGACGTCCAGACTGCAGGGGGCGCGGTGCGCACTAATCACGTCACCGCGCCCTCTGCTGTCTCAAGTCACTGACCGATGACAGACAGCAGCAAGCAGCGATGGACACAGGACAGGTGAGTATCGCTATACTTACCCGTCCTGACGCTGTGTCTTGAGCCCCCAGCTTCTCCGCGCTCTCTCTTCCTGCCTTCAGCGGTCAAGTGGTGCCGCTCATTAATATGCGCATATTCATGAGTTTTAATGAGCGGCACCACGTGACCGCTGAAGGCAGGAAGAGAGAGCACGGGGAGAAGCTGGGGGCTCAAGACACAGCGTCAGGACGGGTAAGTATGACCTGACACCCCCGCCCCCCTCCCCCTCTGACCCCCCGGTGTATATGACTCGAATATAAGCCGAGAGGGGGACTTTGAGCCCAAAAAAACGGGCTGAAAATCTCGGTTTATATTCGAGTATATACGGTATGTAGTATGCATGTTGCATGCATGTAGTATATATGTTGTATGTATGTAGCATGAATGTAGCATGTATGTAGTATGTATGTTACATGTAGTGTATATAGTATATATGTAGTATGCATGTTGCATGCATGTAACATAGTAACATAGTAACATAGTTATTAAGGTTGAAGGGAGACTTTAAGTCCATCTAGTTCAACCCATATCCTATCCTAACTTGCCCTAACATGTTGATCCAGAGGAAGGCAAAAAAAAACCCATGTGGCAACAAGTAAGCTTCACATTGGGGAAAAAAATTCCTTCCTGACTCCACATACGGCAATCAGACTTGCTCCCTGGATCAACGCAATATTAAGGAAACTAGTGTATATACCCTGTAATATTATACTTTTCAAGAAAGGCATCCAGTCCATTCTTAAATTTTAGTAGGGAATCACTCATTACATCATATGGCAGAGAGTTCCATAGTCTCACTGCTCTTACAGTAAAGAATCCGTGTCTGTGAGTATGCTTAAACCTTCTTTCCTCCAGACGTAGAGGATGCCCCCTTGTCCCCGTCACAGGTCTAAGAGTAAAAAGATCATTAGAAAGCTCTTGGTTTGTCCCCGCATATATTTATACATTGTAATAAGATCACCCCTAAGCCTTCGATTCTCCAAACTAAATAACCCCAAATGTAATAACCTGTCTTGGTATTGCAGACCCCCTAGTTCCCTAATAACCTTGGTCGCTCTTCTCTGCACCCGCTCCAGTTCAGCTATGTCTTTCTTATATACCGGAGACCAGAACTGTACACAGTATTCTAAGTGTGGTCGCACTAGTGACTTATATAGAGGTAAAATTATGTTCTCCTCATGAGCATCTATGCCTCTTTTAATGCATCCCATTATTTTATTTGCCTTTGCAGCAGCTGCCTGACACTGGCCGCTAAATGTGAGTTTGTCGTCCACCCATACACCCAGGTCTTTTTCAGTGATTGTTTTGCCCAGAGTTTTACAATTAAGCACATAATTATACATCTTGCTCGTTCTACCCAAGTGCATGACCTTACATTTATCACCATTAAAGCTCATTTGCCATTTATCAGCCCAAGCTTCTAGTTTACATAAATCCTCCTGTAATATAAAATTGTCCTCCTCTGTATTGATTACCCTGCAGAGTTTAGTGTCATCTGCAAATATTGAAATTCTACTCTCTATGCCCCCTACAAGGTCATTAATAAATATGTTAAAAAGAAGCGGGCCCAAAACTGACCCCTGTGGTACCCCACTGCTAACCCAGTCTGAGTGTGCTCCATTAATAACCACCCTTTGTTTCCTATCCCTGAGCCAGCTCTTAAACCACCTACACATATTTTCCCCTATCCCCATTGTTCTCATTTTATGTATCAACCTTTTGTGTGGCACCGTATCAAAAGCTTTTGAAAAGTCCATGTACACCACATCCACTGCATTCCCTTGGTCCAGTCCGGAACTTACCTCTTCATAAAAGCTTATCAGATTAGTCTGACAGGAACTGTCACTTGTAAACCCAAGTTGATATTGGGTCATGAGGTTATTCTTCTCCAGATACTCCAGTATAGTATCTTTTAGAAAACCCTCCATGATTTTACCCACAGTTGAGGTTAAACTTACTGGCCTATAATTTCCAAGTTCAGTTTTTGTCCCCTTTTTGAATATTGGCACCACATTTGCTATACGCCAGTCCTGTGGTACAGACCCTGTTATTATGGAATCTTTAAAGATTAAAAATAATGGTCTATGACTGTGCTTAATTCCTGCAGTACTCGGAGGTGTATCCCATCCGGGCCCGGGGATTTGTCAATTTTAGTGATTTTTAGACGCCGCCGTACTTCCTGCTGGGTTAAGCAGGTGACATTTAACAGAGAATTTTTATCCCTGATCATGTTATCCGTCATGGGATTTTCTTGTGTAAACACTGTTGAAAAAAAGTCATTTAGCATATTGGCTTTTTCCTCATCCTCATCCACCATTTCACCCAGACTATTTTTAAGGGGGCCAACACTATCATTTTTAAGTTTCTTACTATTTATGTAGTTAAAGAATATTTTGGGATTATTTT
The DNA here is from genome assembly GCF_039654945.1 of Dendrobates tinctorius. Lineage (NCBI taxonomy): Eukaryota > Metazoa > Chordata > Amphibia > Anura > Dendrobatidae > Dendrobates > Dendrobates tinctorius. The sequence continues at coordinate 9,054,218 of NW_027361744.1, read as the reverse complement.
TACTTTCTCTGGCAATGAGTCTCTCTGTCTCAATCTTTGCTGTCTTGATTTGCTTTTTACAGAATTTATTTAATCTTCTGTATTTAGTTAATACTTCATCACTACCTATTTGCTTTAATTCGCTAAATGCTTTATTTTTGTCCCTTATTGCGCCCCTTACAGCTCTATTTAGCCATAGTGGTTTCTTCCTATTTCTCGCATGTTTATTCCCATACGGTATATATTGTGCACAGGTCCTATTCAGGATGCTAATAAACGTCTCCCATTTTCTTTGTGTATTTTTATGTCTCAGGATATCGTCCCAGTTAATTCCACCAAGATCATCTCTCATCCGTTGGAAATTTGCTATCCTGAAGTTTAGTGACCTTGTAACTAGAGTTGAGCGAAACGGGTCGAAAAAATTCAAAAGTCGCCGACTTTTGGCAAAGTCGGGTTTCATGAAACGAAACCCGACCCTAGGATGAGGTCGGCCACGAGGTCGGCGACTTACGCGCCAAAGTCGCGTTTCAAAAGTTTGTTTTGCGCTCTTTTTCAGCCAATCAGGATCCACGGACACTGTGGGCAACGTGATGACCTAGGCACGGGTCACCACCATCTTTCAGAAGGGCATGCAAGTGATTGGCTTGCTTTGGTGGGCGTCACAGGGGGTATAAAAGGGCGTGCACGCCGACCGCCATCTTACTTCTGCCGATCTTAGTATAGGGAGAGGTTGCTGCTGATTCTGTAGGGAGAGCGTTAGGCAGGGAAGAAGACAAAAAAAATGCTTCTGCTGCTAGCGATTTGGCCTGCACAACACACAAGTCACTGTGTGTGCAGTGCAAGGGGAGGCTATATTGTGGTGTATCAGTGGTATTGGTTGTTGGGCTGCCTTTTAAGGCTTCCTGACACGCTGGCATTGCTGTTTACCCACTGCTCTGCAAACTGCTTTTTTAAAAGCAATCCAATCTCCCTTATCCTCTAGTCACTTTTGTCACAGCTGTGCCATCGAGCGTGTCACATAGCGCTCAGATATCAGTGGGCCTCACACAATCCACAAGTGTCCAGTGTCCAAAAGTGTACGCAGAGATTCAAAATCTCTATTATCCTCTCGTCACTTTGGTCACAGGCAGCTGTGCCATCGAGCGTGTCACATAGCGCTCAGATATCAGTGGGCCTCACACAATCCACAAGTGTCCAGTGTCCAAAAGTGTACGCAGAGATTCAAAATCTCCATTATCCTCTCGTCACCTTGGTCACAGGCAGCTGTGCCATCGAGCGTGTCACATAGCGCTCAGATATCAGTGGGCCTCACACAATCTACAAGTGTCCAGTGTCCAAAAGTGTACGCAGAGATTCAAAATCTCCATTATCCTCTCGTCACTTTGGTCACAGGCAGCTGTGCCATCGAGCGTGTCACATAGCGCTCAGATATCAGTGGGCCTCACACAATCCACAAGTGTCCAGTGTCCAAAAGTGTACGCAGAGATTCAAAATCTCCATTATCCTCTCGTCACTTTGGTCACAGGCAGCTGTGCCATCGAGCGTGTCACATAGCGCTCAGATATCAGTGGGCCTCACACAATCCAAAAGTGTCCACTGTCCACAAGTGTGTGCAGAAATTCTAAATCTCCCCTGTCCTAGAGACACCTTGTACCTTGTTTTACATTACTATATAGTTTGTTGGATTTTGTCTACATTTCTACCAAAAATGAGGAAGGCTGGTGGAAGAGGCCGTGGAATTGGGTGGGGGTTGGCAGCTGGTAATGATGGTGTTGGTGGTGGATCTGATGGTAGTGGCAAGAGCAAAATAGGACCGAATGCAGGAGGTGCTGACCCTGCGTCATCGTCTGGCTACATAAGGCCTCGAACGCTTAGTTTTCTAGGAGTTGGCAAACCGCTTTTAAAGGCAGAGCATCAGGAAAAAGTTTTGTCTTACATTGCTGACTCAGCCTCCAGCTCTATCGCCTCCTCTTCTTCAGTTGTAAAAAGTAAAAGCACTGAGTCGTCATTGGAGGCTCATGTTCATGAACCACACCTTTCCTTGTGTCCTTCACCCCAACCAAGATTGAAGGATGACGCAGGCCATACTACTGATTACTCCATGGAGCTGTTTTCACATACCATGCCTGGATTATCAGGTCAAATGGTGAATTACCCAGGCCAAGATGAATCTGACATGGAGTGCACTGATGCACAGCCGCTGATGGATGATTCTGCTGGTACATTCACTCAGAGCACTACATTGTCCTCGCAGTGTACAGAGCCAGATTTTGACCCTGATGAGACTCAGGTGCCCCTTCCCGCACACTATACCACCATACACGGTGACACAGAGAAAGGTGCACATGACATAGAAGAGGAGGTGATGGATGACCCAGTTGTTGACCCAGATTGGCATCCATTGGGGGAAGAGCGTGCTGCTTCCAATAGCTCAGATGAGGACCATCCACAGCAGACATCGACATCGCAACAGCTGTTATCTGGCAGGCCCGGAGCACTCCAAAGACAGGTTCCAAACATCAAAAGAGTTGCTGGACAGCTTGTCCAGAGGGTCAAAAGATCACAGCGTGCTAGGCCGCAAAATGTCTGCCAAAGTAGGAAGAGTGCAGTGTGGCACTTTTTTGAACAAAATCCTCATGATCAGGCCAAGGTTATCTGTAAGAAGTGCGCAAAGACCTTTAGCCGAGGGAAAAATCTGAAAAATTTGAATACCAGTTGCATGCTTAGACATTTAACCAGCATGCACTTGCAAGCGTGGACACAACACCAAACCTCAAGTGCCACATGTGCAACTGATCACAACGAAGGTAGTCAGCAACGCTACATTGTTTCCCCCACTGTAAGCCCACCGGTTAGCACAGCAGCAAATGTTGAGGTGTCGTTGAAAGGCCACAGCAGTCAGGGAATCCCACTGTTATTATTACGTGCCCCGATGCTCACCTGGGGTCCCCCTCCTCCCGGTGCATCCCTCCTTCATCCTCGCGCCGTGCCCTGTCTGGCTTTTCAGGGTCACGGCGCGTCAGAGGCACGCACATGCGCACTCGCTCGTTTCTGACCGCGGGGCATCCTGGGAGCACGTGACCCGGTGGCTCCTCCCCAACATGGCGGCGCCCACCGGGTATTTCTGTCTGGCGTCTTGAATGGTAAGACGCCTGTTTGTCTTTCTCTGTGGCGCTTAGCGTTCCTGCGCAGCGTCGCCCCGACTCTCAGGTCCCCCCTCTCTCCTAGTCTGCGCTCTGCTCTCCGCTCCATAGCCCCATCTGGACCCCCGCTCAGCTCCCTCTGCTGCCTCTGTGCCTGACCCTCGCCGGGTCCTTCCCTGCTGCTGTCATCGGTAGCCCCTTAGCTAGGGTTCCGTCTGTACCCCTAGGTCAGTTCCCCCTAACCTTCCTTCCTTCTTTCTTCCAGCGTTCCTGCCCTGGCTCCATCCTGATCGGTCCTGGTTCCCTACGTTCTGTTTCCTCCTGCTCCGGGTCTACTCTAGTCAGTATCCTTTGGCCTTTCCCTCTGTACACTCCCTGGGTCGTCCCTTTGGTTCCGGATTTCGTGGTCTCACCCCCCTTGGGCCTGCCCCTAACACTCCCTGTATAGGGGGTGGTCATCACCTGGGCCGCTCGCCCTCGGCGGCTCTGGAGCCACGACCCAGAGGGTCCACTCTCTGGTTCCTACTTAGAACCGTAACAGAACAAACAGGCCATGGACCCCGCTGGAGCCGCTGCGGCTCAAAAGGAGTTGCTGTTTTTGCGGGAGAATCAAACTCGTATCATGGCTTTCATGAAATCCATGGATTCTCATCTTTCCGGGCTCCAGTCCTCTGACCCTGGGAATGCCTCCCAACTGGCTGGACTGCAGCAGGAACTGGCCCAGCAAAGAGATACCCAGACCCATATACTCAGTTATATGGCCTCCATAGATGACCGCCTACTCTCCTTACAGTCGGCTGCTGCAGCCCCGTTCCAGCCCAGGCGCCTCACCCGCCACCCCGTTTAGCTAAGCCGCCCCGCTATAACGGGGATCCCAAGCTGTGCCGAGGTTTCCTGAATCAATGCCGCCTCCATTTCGAGCTCCTGCCCCTGCAATATCCCACTGAGCGGGCTAAGGTGGCTTTTGTTGTCTCCCATCTTGAGGGAGACGCTTTAGCGTGGGTTAACCCCCTCTGGGAACGTGATGATCCGGTAGTCTCCCAGCTAAGTACTTTCTTCGAGACGTTTCGTCGAGTGTTCGACGAGCCGGGTCGCCTGGCCTCTACTACGGAATCTTTATTTAACCTCCACCAAGGGTCCCAAACCGTGGGTCAGTATGCCATCCGATTCCGAACCTTGTCTTCTGATTTGGGATGGAATAACGAGGCCTTGGTAGGGGCCTTTTGGCGAGGCCTCGCGGGTCGAATTAAGGATGAGTTAGCTGGGCGGGATACTCCCACTGCTTTAGAAGATCTCATTTCGCTAGCCACACGTATCGACCTTAGGTTCCAGGAACGTGCTCGCGAGAGGAGACTTCCCCGTGCTTCCCCAACCATCCGCGGTCTACCCTGTCTCCGGCCCGGAATATCCGCTTCTGCTTCCATGCCTGAACCCATGCAAGTAGACCGGCTTAAGGTATCTGGACAACGCTGGGAGGAAAGACGCACTCACGGTCTCTGCTTCTACTGTGGTAGTGACTCCCATCTGGTCCGTACCTGCCCGGAACGTCCGGAAAACTCCTCCGCCTAGGTCAGGTAAGAGAGGCCTCCCTAGGTGTGTATGATACCTCTCTACCCCTCACTCTGTCTGTCTTGTTGCACGTTGGTGGAAAACATTTTTCTCTGGCAGCCTATGTGGATTCCGGCGCAGCGGGAAATTTTATTAGGCTCAAAGAGGTTCTAAAATTTTCGGTCCCGGTCAAGACCTTAGAAACTCCACGGATCCTTGCTTCCGTGGACGGTAAACCTCTCCAAGAGACCATTACCTTGGTCACCCATGAGGTAGAACTCCAGGTAGGGGCCCTACACAAGGAGAGGATTGCTTTTTATGTCCTAGCGAGCATCTCTCACCCTATCCTTTTAGGCCTTCCCTGGCTACGAGCCCACGGCCCTACCTTAGACTGGCATAAGGGTAATATCCTGCGCTGGGGGGAGTCCTGTAGGTCTGGGTGTCTGCTGCCGGTGCGTCCCGTGGGTGGTTCTCCTTCCCCCTCCTTAACCTCCGGGTTGCCCGTTGCTTACAGCTCTTTTTCGGATGTTTTTGACAAGAGGGAGTCCGAGAACCTTCCGCCTCACCGACCCTATGATTGCCCCATCGAGCTCGTCCCTGGAGCCACCCCTCCGCGGGGTAGGATTTATCCGCTCTCGCCGGCAGAGACGCAAGCCATGTCGGAATACGTTCAAGAGAACTTAGCCAAGGGTTTCATACGGAAGTCTTCCTCCCCTGCGGGCGCAGGCTTCTTTTTTGTCAAGAAGAAGGACGGGTCGCTCCGCCCGTGCATTGATTACAGAGGTCTGAACAGCATCACGATTAAGAACAAGTACCCGTTACCCCTCATCCCCGAACTCTTTGATCGCCTGAGAGGGGCGCACATATTTACCAAACTTGATCTTCGAGGAGCCTATAACTTGGTCCGAATTTGCGCTGGGGATGAGTGGAAGACCGCATTCAACACCCGTGACGGTCACTATGAATACCTGGTGATGCCGTTTGGCCTCTGTAACGCACCAGCGGTATTCCAGGAGCTCGTTAACGATATTTTTCGGGATCTCCTTTACTCCTGTGTCGTGGTTTATCTTGACGACATTCTTGTCTTCTCTCCAGATCTCTCCACCCATCGACGAGATGTACGGCAAGTGTTGCAGCGTCTAAGAGAGAACCACCTATTTGCCAAGTTGGAGAAATGCGCCTTCGAACAACCGTCTCTGCCGTTCCTTGGGTATATCGTTTCGAAGTCTGGGTTGAGGATGGATCCCGAGAAAGTGTCCACGATCCTGGCCTGGCCCCAGTCCCCTTGGTCTCAAAGCCATTCAACGCTTTCTCGGCTTTGCTAACTATTATAGGCAATTCGTTCCTCATTTTTCCACCATAACCAAGCCCATCTCTGCTCTCGTGCGCAAAGGAGCCAATCCCCGCCTCTGGCCTCCCGAGGCAGAAGACGCCTTTCAAACTCTGAAGAGAGAATTCGCTACAGCGCCCGTTCTCCACCGTCCTGATGCCGAGAGACCCTTCATTCTCGAGGTCGACGCATCCTCCGTGGGAGCGGGGGCGGTTCTCCTGCAAAGAACCTCCTCTGGCCGGACTGTCACCTGTGGGTTCTTTTCTAAAGCCTTTTCTCCCCCCGAACGCAATTACTCCATTGGGGACAAGGAACTACTGGCAATCAAACTGGCTTTAGAGGAATGGCGTTACCTTCTCGAAGGAGCTGTCCATCCCTTTACGATATTTACCGACCACAAGAATTTGGCCTATGTTCAGTCTGCCCAAAGGCTCAATCCCCGGCAAGCCCGATGGTCCCTATTTTTTGGACGCTTTGATTTCGAGCTCCGCTTTCGTCCGGGTAATAAGAACATCATAGCTGATGCCCTATCAAGATCATTTCTCCCGACCGATAAAGAGGAGAGCCCCGCTCACATCATCGATCCAGCAAAAATCGTCACCCTAGCCCCTCTTAGTTTGGTCAACCCACCACCAGGCAAGACCTTGGTATTGGACCATGACAGAGTAAGGGTTCTGCACTGGGGACACTCTTCTAAGTTCGCCGGGCATGTCGGAGCCAAGAGGACTCTATCCCTCATCTCCCGCCATTATTGGTGGCCTTCACTCCGCCAGGACGTCCTGGAATTTACCGCTTCTTCTCATCCTGCGCCTGGAATAAGATTCCACGACAGCTACCCTCTGGTCTCTTACATCCTTTGCCGGTTCCATCAGTTCCCTGGAGCCACATCGCCATGGATTTCGTCACGGATCTACCTCCATCTTCCGGCTGCTCTGTCATTTTGGTGGTGGTAGACCGTTTTTCCAAAATGGCTCATTTCATCCCGCTACCTGGTCTGCCTTCTGCGCCCGAGTTGGCGAAGATCTTCGTGCATCATGATTTCCGACTTCATGGTTTTCCCCAGCACATCGTGTCTGACCGTGGTGTTCAATTCACCTCTCGTTTCTGGAGAGCTCTCTCTAGCTCAATGGGGGTAGTCCTGGATTTCTCCTCCGCCTATCATCCACAATCCAATGGCCAAGTGGAGCGGATCAATCAGGTGTTAACCACTTATCTTCGACATTTTTCTAATGCACACCAAAGTAACTGGGTCTCACTGCTTCCCTGGGCGGAATTTGCTCACAACAATCACCCCAACGAGTCCTCTTCCAAATCTCCCTTTTTCGTAGGTTTTGGGCAGCATCCGGGCATTCCCCTTCCCGTGTCCCCCACCTCGGGCGTGCCGGCGGCGGACTCCTTGTCCTCAGAATTCTCTAAAATTTGGGAGGAAACTAAAAGGTCCCTTGAGAGAGCTAGCGATCGGATGAAAAGATATGCCGACAAGAGGCGCCTGGACACCCCTCCTTATCATCCAGGCGATAAGGTCTGGCTGTCCTCGCGCTTCCTCCGACTTAAAATCCCCTCTTATAAGTTAGGTCCACGTTACGTTGGCCCCTTTGAGGTTTTGGCTCGCATCAATGATGTAACCTATAAACTAAAATTGCCTGCCTCTCTGCGGATCCCCAACACTTTCCATGTCTCGCTTCTCAAACCCACAGTGTTTAATCGCTTTCAGCCAGCCTCGTCCCACGCTCCGCAACCTAGCTCCGCTGGGGACGTCTTTGATGTCAGGGACATCCTGGCAAAGAGGACCGTCCGAGGTAGAACCTTCTTTCTGGTAGATTGGGAAGGATTCGGTCCTGAGGAAAGGTCATGGGAGCCCCGGGAGAACATCAATGCTCCTCATATCATGAGAAGGTTTCTATCCCGCCTGAAGAAGGAGGGGAGTAAGAGAGGGGGTACTATTACGTGCCCCGATGCTCACCTGGGGTCCCCCTCCTCCCGGTGCATCCCTCCTTCATCCTCGCGCCGTGCCCTGTCTGGCTTTGCAGGGTCACGGCGCGTCAGAGGCACGCACATGCGCACTCGCTCGTTTCTGACCGCGGGGCATCCTGGGAGCACGTGACCCGGTGGCTCCTCCCCAACATGGCGGCGCCCACCGGGTATTTCTGTCTCGCGTCTTGAATGGTAAGACGCCTGTTTGTCTTTCTCTGTGGCGCTTAGCGTTCCTGCGCAGCGTCGCCCCGACTCTCAGGTCCCCCCTCTCTCCTAGTCTGCGCTCTGCTCTCCGCTCCATAGCCCCATCTGGACCCCCTCTCAGCTCCCTCTGCTGTCTCTGTGCCTGACCCTCGCCGGGTCCTTCCCTGCTGCTGTCATCGGTAGCCCCTTAGCTAGGGTTCCGTCTGTACCCCTAGGTCAGTTGCCCCTAACCTTCCTTCCTTCTTTCTTCCAGCGTTCCTGCCCTGGCTCCATCCTGATCGGTCCTGGTTCCCTACGTTCTGTTTCCTCCTGCTCCGGGTCTACTCTAGTCAGTATCCTTTGGCCTTTCCCTCTGTACACTCCCTGGGTCGTCCCTTTGGTTCCGGCTGTCGTGGTCTCACCCCCCTTGGGCCTGCCCCTAACACTCCCTGTATAGGGGGTGGTCATCACCTGGGCCGCTCGCCCTCGGTGGTTCTGGAGCCACGACCCAGAGGGTCCACTCTCTGGTTCCTACTTAGAACCGTAACAGTTATATCAACGAAAGACTGATTCTAGGGCATCAGAAAGAACACCAACTCCATCACCATCATCAACCCTCCCTCAGTCCGCCCTGTCCACCGCTACTTCCACCATATGCAGCTCTCAAGTCCAGCTCACCCTCCCAGACACTATGAGTAGGTCAAGAAAGTACTCAGTCTCTCATCCGCGTACACTGGGTTTGAACGCCCACATTGCCAAACTAATCTCGTTTGAGATGATGCCCTTTCGGTTGGTGGAAAGCACAGCTTTCCGCGAACTCATGGCCTATGCAGTACCACGCTATGACCTACCCAGTCGCCACTTCTTCTCTCGCAAAGCCATCCCAGCCCTCCACCATCATGTGAAAGACCGCATTGTCCATGCACTCAAGCAGTCAGTGAGCGGAAAGGTGCACCTCACAACTGATGCATGGTCCAGTCGGCATGGCCAGGGCCGTTACGTGTCCATCACTGCGCACTGGGTTAATGTGGTGGATGCAGGGTCCACAGGGGACAGCGGTGGTGGGACAGTGCTGCCTAGCCCACGGTATAGGAAACAGTTGGCTGTAGGCGTTCGACCCTCCTCCTCCTCCTCCTCCTCCTCCAGAAGCGAAAGCTCGTCCACAGAGCGCAGTTGTACGAGCACTCCATCTGCAGCTGCCACTGTTGCAAACGATGTGTCCCCCTATCGAGCAGCTAGTGGAAAGCGTCAGCAGGCTGTGTTGCAGATGATGTGTTTGGGCGACAGACACACCGCCGAGGTGCTGGCCGAGTACTTGAAGCGACAAACTGAGTCATGGCTGGGCAGTGTACATCTTGAGGCAGGCAAGGTAGTTAGTGATAACGGCCGTAATTTTGTGGCAGCCATAGCCCTTTCAAAACTCAGCCACATACCTTGCTTGGCTCACACCTTGAACCTGGTGGTGCAGTGCTTCCTCAAAAATTATCCGGAGTTAACAGCCCTGCTCCAGAAGGTGCGAAGACTGTGCGCGCACATCCGCCGGTCGCCTGTACACTCGGTTCGTATGCAGAAGCTGCAGCGATTGCTCCACCTTCCCAACCACCACCTCATTATCGACATTGCAACAAGGTGGAACTCCACCCTGCACATGGTGGAGCGGCTGTGCGAGCAGAGGCAGGCCATAATGCATTTGTGGGAGGATACACGGCCAGGCACTTTGAGAGCAGACATGGAGTTGACAGGCGTGCAGTGGTTGAAACTGAAAGACCTTTGTAAAGTCCTTCAGTGTTTTGAGGAATGCACACGGCTGGTAAGCGCAGACGACGCCATCCTAAGCATGAGCATCCCACTTATGCGTCTGCTCATGCAAACTTTGACGCACCTTAAGGAGCAGGCGTCTGCAGCCAATGTTGATGAGGAGGAAGAGGAGGAGGGAATCCTTGATGACATTCAGCCATTGTCTGCTCAGGGACCTCTCCTGGACGAGGTGGAGGAAGAAGAGGAGGAGGAGGAGGAGGATGATGATGGGGATGATTACTTAGGGGAGGAGGATGCATCTCGTGGGGCAAGTGAAAATGTTGGCGTGGCAAGGTCTGGTACAGGGTTTGTGCGTGACTGGAGGGATGTGGATTTGCCAGAAAGTGCTCCTCCACCCAGCATTCGCAGTGCATCATTGACACCGGGAACATTGGCCCACATGTCAGATTATGCCTTGCGGATCCTAAAAAGGGACCCCTGCATTGCCAAAATGATGAACGATGACGACTACTGGTTGGCCAGCATCCTGGATCCACGCTATAAAGGCAAATTACAAAACATCATGCCACAGGAGAACCTTGACCTAATATTGGCTAATAAACAAGCAACTCTGGTAAATCGGTTGCTTGAGGCATTCCCAGCACACAGCAGCGGTGATGGTTCTCACACGAGCCGTACGGGCCGGGGGCAGCTTGGCAGAGGTGTTCGTGGTGTCCCCCTCTTGTGGCCTTCCAACTTTGAAATTTACTGTTCAATTTTGAATTAATTCATATATGAATTAAATGGAAAAGCAACGATTTATCTGGCGAGTTATTTGAATGTTCGGCCTACGTCCACCTGTCTGACAGACAGTATTCTAGTGGCTTGTAGTTGCAGCAGCAGCTAGGTGCGCTGCTTGCCTGCAGTAAATAGGATGTGTTCCATCTATGGAACACTGTGATAGGAATCATGCCATTCATAGAACACAATGCTTGGAAGTGTTCTATTCCTGGAACAATGGGACCACGTGTCACAATGGGACCACGTGTCACAATGGGCAGCCCACATTCTGTAGCAGCTGCGCAGTAGTAGTCAGCTTCAGTCTGCTGAGGGAGCCTCAGCAGACAGGTGGGCGATGCTCGCCAGGGAGATGGAAAAAGAGCTTGCTCACTTCACTCCACGCATCATTTCAGTATCTGCAGTTCCTCTGAGAATGGTGCACTCACTCTTTTAAGCGGTTTTCAAAGACAGATTGAATTGAAATCGGGATACACAAGTAGTGTTTTCAAAGCATGATTTGAATGCTTTTTTCAAATGTCGTTGCTCTGTAATTAGTTTTTCTTGGTCCAAGTTGCACATTTCCAATTCCTTAGCCTTGATTTAACTTGACCAACTCTTCTACTACTACTACTACTACTACTACTACTCTTATTCACCTCTATATGGGAGGCATTGCACTGTATTCAATCTGTCAGTAAAATAACAATCTATCTTGGCCTTTGCTGCTTGGTAGGTACAGGTGTGACAAGCTGCAGTAATGTGTTTGCCTTTGGATAGCTACATTTCTGCACACCCACCTGCTACAAGGCCTGCAGCCCCTTCCCCTCAGTACTTCCCCAGTCTTAATTCAAGCATTCAATTCCTACCACATCCCTCATGCCATGATATGTCGTTTCATTTTTGAAACATTGTCCCCCTCTTGTGGCCTTCCAACTTTGAAATTTACTGTTCAATTTTCAATTAATTCATATATGAATTAAATGGAAAAGCAAAGATTTATCTGGCGAGTTATTTGAATGTTTGGCCTACGTCCACCTGTCTGACAGACGGTATTCTAGTGGCTTGTAGCAGTAGCAGCAGCAGCAGCAGCTAGGTGCGCTGCTTGCCTGCAGTAAATAGGATGTGTTCCATCCATGGAACACTGTGATAGGAATCATGCCATTCATAGAACACAATGCTTGGAGGTGTTCTATTCCTGGAACAATGGGACCACGTGTCACAATGGGACCACATGTCACAATGGGCAGCCCACAGTCTGTAGCAGCTGCGCAGTAGTAGTCAGCTTCAGTCTGCTGAGGGAGCCTCAGCAGACAGGTGGGCGATTCTCGCCAGGGAGATGGAAAAAGAGCTTTCTCACTTCACTCCACGCATCATTTCAGTATCTGCAGTTCCTCTGAGAATGGTGCACTCAATCTCTTAAAGGGAAGGTGCCGCAATTTTATATAATTTGCAAAAAAATAGTAAGTTACAAAACATGTTGTTTCAGCAAATGTTGTACTAACCAGGATTTATGGTTTGGTTGTAATAATGTTTTCATGTAGCCACTGGGCGCTGACATCTTGATTTGCAGATCTGTGGAGGACTCATACAGTCTGCAAATATGGCCGTCCCTGCACATAGGAAACTGCGGTCGGCTTCCGACCGCACATTGCAGCCTCAGTAGCAGAGAACTGGGCACGCCCCTGTGGGCTGCACCATTCACTGCTGTACCTACAGCAGTACTGCTGTACAGTACAGTACAGTACAGCAGTACTGCTGTACCTACAGCAGTGGCTGGGCGCCATTTTACTGTAGCCCAGTGCTATCTGCTGAGCTCCACTTACCCTCTATCACAGGACCACTTGTGGCATAATGGGTCCTGTGTTGTGAGGAGAGGCTGAAGAAAAGGAGAAGGTGGTCAGCAGAGGAGAGAAGCGCTCACTGGAGCCGGAGGATGGAGAGTGGTGAGTGCGGGTGACTTTCATCTATGCTCCTCTGTACTGCTTACTCCAGGCTCAGCCCTGTGCTTCCTGCTCCAGCGTCCTCCTGCTCTGTCTCCGCCTCCTCACTCACAGCCCCAGTGATCTCCGGTAATCTGACACCTTTGCTTTTATGGCTGTCTGAGGAGGACAGTGACTTATACAGCCCATAGTCTTGTGTATAATTGGGGGGGGCTGGAAGTTTCACCAGTGTGGGCATATCTGTAATACTGTCTGCTGAGCCATGTATCTAATCCTCTCCTGTGTGATACTGCCTGCTGAGCCGTGCAGAAAATTTAAAACATTCATTATTCAATAGGGCCCAAAATATCAAAAACCAGCGGTTTGAATGAACACACATTTCTTGGTAGAATCATGCAGTACTGAAATTTTTGATGTTTTTCTACTCCTCTCATGAGCCCAAACAAGTCTATAAAGCATGAGCTTGCAACTACTTTACTTTTGGAGAAAATTCAAAACATTCATTATTCAATAGAACCCAATAGCAAAAATCAGCGTTTTGAATGAAGAATCACATTTCTTGGTAGAATCATGCAGGATTGAAATTTTTGATGGTTTTTTACTCCTGTCAACAGCCCAAACAAGTTTCTAAAAGGATGAGTTTGCAACTACTTTACTTTTGGAGAAAATTCAAAACATTCATTATTCAATAGGGCCCAAACTATCAAAAACCAGTGGTTTGAATGAACACTCACATTTCTTGGTAGAATCGTGCAGGACTGAAATTTTTGATGTTTTTCTACTCCTCTCATGAGCACAAACAAGTCTCTAAAAGGATGAGTTTGCAACTACTTTACTTTTGGAGAAAATTCAAAACATTCATTATTCAATAGAGCCCAATAGCAAAAACCAGCGTTTTGAATGAAGAATCACATTTCTTGGTAGAATCATGCAGGATTGAAATTTTTGATGTTTTTTTACTCCTCTCAACAGCCCAAACAAGTTTCTAAAAGGATGAGTTTGCAACTACTTTACTTTTGGAGAAAATTCAAAACATTCATTATTCAATAGGGCCCAAACTATCAAAAACCAGCGGTTTGAATGAACACTCACATTTCTTGGTAGAATCGTGCAGGACTGAAATTTTTGATGTTTTTCTACTCCTCTCATGAGCCCAAACCAAGACTCTAAAAGGATGAGTTTGCAACTACTTTACTTTTGGAGAAAATTCAAAACATTCATTATTCAATAGAGCCCAATAGCAAAAACCAGCGTTTTGAATGAAGAATCACATTTCTTGGTAGAATCATGCAGGATTGAAATTTTTGATGGTTTTTTACTCCTCTCAACAGCCCAAACAAGTTTCAAAAAGGATGAGTTTGCAACTACTTTACTTTTGGAGAAAATTCAAAACATTCATTATTCAATAGGGCCCAAAATATCAAAAACCAGCGGTTTGAATGAACACACATTTCTTGGTAGAATCATGCAGGACTGAAATTTTTGATGTTTTTCTACTCCTCTCATGAGCCCAAACAAGTCTCTAAAAGCATGAGTTTGCAACTACTTTACTTTTGGAGAAAATTCAAAACATTCATTATTCAATAGAGCCCAATAGCAAAAATCAGGTTTTGAATGAAGAATCACATTTCTTGGTAGAATCATGCAGGATTGAAATTTTTGATGGTTTTTTACTCCTCTCAACAGCCCAAACAAGTTTCTAAAAGGATGAGTTTGCAACTACTTTACTTTTCGAGAAAATTCAAAACATTCATTATTCAATAGAGCCCAAAATATCAAAAACCAGCGGTTTGAATGAACACTCACATTTCTTGGTAGAATCGTGCAGGACTGAAATTTTACATGTTTTTCTACTCCTCTCATGAGCCCAAACCAAGACTCTAAAAGGATGAGTTTGCAACTACTTTACTTTTGGAGAAAATTCAAAACATTCATTATTCAATAGAGCCCAATAGCAAAAACCAGCGTTTTGAATGAAGAATCACATTTCTTGGTAGAATCATGCAGGATTGAAATTTTTGATGGTTTTTTACTCCTCTCAACAGCCCAAACATGTTTCTAAAAGGATGAGTTTGCAACTACTTTACTTTTGGAGAAAATTCAAAACATTCATTATTCAATAGGGCCCAAAATATCAAAAACCAGCGGTTTGAATGAAGAATCACATTTCTTGGTAGAATCATGCAGGATTGAAATTTTTGATGGTTTTTTTACTCCTCTCAACAGCCCAAACAAGTTTCTAAAAGGATGAGTTTGCAACTACTTTACTTTTGGAGAAAATTCAAAACATTCATTATTCAATAGGGCCCAAAATATCAAAAACCAGCTGTTTGAATGAACACACATTTCTTGGTAGAATCATGCAGGACTGAAATTTTTGATGTTTTTCTACTCCTCTCATGAGCCCAAACAAGTCTCTAAAAGCATGAGTTTGCAACTACTTTACTTTTGGAGAAAATTCAAAACATTCATTTTTCAATAGAGCCCAATAGCAAAAATCAGGTTTTGATTGAAGAATCACATTTCTTGGTAGAATCATGCAGGCTTGAAATTTTTGATGGTTTTTTACTCCTCTCAACAGCCCAAACAAGTTTCCAAAAGGATGAGTTTGCAACTACTTTACTTTTGGAGAAAATTCAAAACATTCATTATTCAATAGGGCCCAAAATATCAAAAACCAGCGGTTTGAATGAACACTCACATTTCTTGGTAGAATCGTGCAGGACTGAAATTTTTCATGTTTTTCTACTCCTCTCATGAGCCCAAACCAAGACTCTAAAAGGATGAGTTTGCAACTACTTTACTTTTGGAGAAAATTCAAAACATTCATTATTCAATAGAGCCCAATAGCAAAAACCAGCGTTTTGAATGAAGAATCACATTTCTTGGTAGAATCATGCAGGATTGAAATTTTTGATGGTTTTTTACTCCTCTCAACAGCCCAAACAAGTGTCTAAAAGGATGAGTTTGCAACTACTTTACTTTTGGAGAAAATTCAAAACATTCATTATTCAATAGGGCCCAAACTATCAAAAACCAGCGGTTTGAATGAACACTCACATCTCTTGGTAGAATCGTGCAGGACTGAAATTTTTGATGTTTTTCTACTCCTCTCATGAGCACAAACAAGTCTCTAAAAGGATGAGTTTGCAACTACTTTACTTTTGGAGAAAATTCAAAACATTCATTATTCAATAGAGCCCAATAGCAAAAATCAGGTTTTGAATGAAGAATCACATTTCTTGGTAGAATCATGCAGGATTGAAATTTTTGATGGTTTTTTACTCCTCTCAACAGCCCAAACAAGTTTCTAAAAGGATGAGTTTGCAACTACTTTACTTTTCGAGAAAATTCAAAACATTCATTATTCAATAGGGCCCAAATATGAATTAATTCAAAATTGAACTGTAAATTTCAAAGTTGGAAGGCCACAAGAGGGGGACAATGTTTCAAAAATGAAACGACATATCATTGCATGAGGGATGTTGTAGGAATTGAATGCTTGAATTAAGACTGGGGAAGTACTTAGGGGAAGGGGCTGCTGGCCTTGTAGCAGGTGGGTGTGCAGAAATGTAGCTATCCAAAGCCAAACACATTACTGCAGCTTGTCACACCTGTACCTACCAAGCAGCAAAGGCCAAGATAAATCGTTATTTTACTGACAGATTGAATACAGTGCAATGCCTCCCATATAGAGGTGAATAAGAGTAGTAGTAGTAGTAGTAGTAGAAGAGTTGGTCAAGTTAAATCAAGGCTAAGGAATTGGAAATGTGCAACTTGGACCAAGAAAAACTAATTACAGAGCAACGACATTTGAAAAAAGCATTCAAATCATGCTTTGAAAACACTACTTGTGTATCCCGATTTCAATTCAATCTGTCTTTGGAAACCGCTTAAGAGAGTGAGTGCACCATTCTCAGAGGAACTGCAGATACTGAAATGATGTGTGGAGTTAAGTGAGCAAGCTCTTTTTCCATCTCCCTGGCGAGCATCGCCCACCTTTCTGCTGAGGCTCCCTCAGCAGACTGAAGCTGACTACTACTGCGCAGCTGCTACAGACTGTGGGCTGCCCATTGTGACACGTGGTCCCATTGTGACACGTGGTCCCATTGTTCCAGGAATAGAACACATCCATGCATTGTGTTCTATGAATGGCATGATTCCTATCACAGTGTTCCATGGATGGAACACATCCTATTTACTGTAGGCAAGCAGGGCACCTAGCTGCTGCTGCTGCTGCTACAAGACACTAGAATACCGTCTGTCAGACAGGTGGACGTAGGCCGAACATTCAAATAACTCGCCAGATAAATTGTTGCTTTTCCATTTAATTCATATATGAATTAATTCAAAATTGAACAGTAAATTTCAAAGTTGGAAGGCCACAAGAGGGGGACAATGTTTCAAAAATGAAACGACATATCATTGCATGAGGGATGTGGTAGGAATTGAATGCTTGAATTAAGACTGGGGAAGTACTGAGGGGAAGGGGCTGCAGGCCTTGTAGCAGTTGGGTGTGCAGAAATGTAGCTATCCAAAGCCAAACACATTACTGCAGCTTGTCACACCTGTACCTAACAAGCAGCAAAGGCCAAGATAGATTGTTATTTTACTGACAGATTGAATACAGTGCAATGCCTCCCATATAGAGGTCAATAAGAGTAGTAGTAGTAGTAGTAGTAGTAGTAGAAGAGTTGGTCAAGTTAAATCAAGGCTAAGGAATTGGAAATGTGCAACTTGGGCCAAGAAAAACTAATTACAGAGCAACGACATTTGAAAAAAGCATTCAAATCATGCTTTGAAAACACTACTTGTGTATCCCGATTTCAATTCAATCTGTCTTTGGAAACCGCTTAAGAGAGTGAGTGCAACATTCTCAGAGGAACTGCAGATACTGAAATGATGCGTGGAGTGAAGTGAGCAAGCTCTTTTTCCATCTCCCTAGCGAGCATCGCCCACCTGTCTGCTGAGGCTCCCTCAGCAGACTGAAACTGACTACTACTGTGCAGATGCTACAGACTGTGGGCTGCCCATTGTGACACGTGGTCCCATTGTGACACGTGGTCCCATTGTTCCAGGAATAGAACACATCCATGCATTGTGTTCTATGAATGGCATGATTCCTATCACAGTGTTCCATGGATGGAACACATCCTATTTACTGCAGGCAAGCAGCGCACCTAGCTGCTGCTGCTGCTGCTGCTACAAGCCACTAGAATACCGTCTGTCAGACAGGTGGACGTAGGCCGAACATTCAAATAACGCGCCAGATAAATCGTTGCTTTTCCATTTAATTCATATATGAATTAATTCAAAATTGAACAGTAAATTTCAAAGTTGGAAGGCCACAAGAGGGGGACAATGTTTCAAAAATGAAACGACATATCATTGCATGAGGGATGTGGTAGGAATTGAATGCTTGAATTAAGACTGGGGAAGTACTGAGGGGAAGGGGCTGCAGGCCTTGTAGCAGGTGGCTGTGCAGAAATGTAGCTATCCAAAGCCAAACACATTACTGCAGCTTGTCACACCTGTACCTACCAAGCAGCAAAGGCCAAGATAGATCGTTATTTTACTGGCAGATTGAATACAGTGCAATGCCTCCCATATAGAGGTGAATAAGAGTAGTAGTAGTAGTAGAAGAGTTGGTCAAGTTAAATCAAGGCTAAGGAATTGGAAATGTGCAACTTGGACCAAGAAAAACTAATTACAGAGCAACGACATTTGAAAAAAGCATTCAAATCATGCTTTGAAAACAGTACTTGTGTATCCCAATTTAAATGCAATCTGTCTTTGGAAACCGCTTAAGAGAGTGAGTGCACCATTCTCAGAGGAACTGCAGATACTGAAATGATGCGTGGAGTGAAGTGAGCAAGCTATTTTTCCATCTCCCTGGCGAGCATCGCCCACCTGTCTGCTCAGGCTCCCTCAGCAGACTGAAGCTGACTACTACTGAGCAGATGCGACAGACTGTGGGCTGCCCATTGTGACACGTGGTCCCATTGTGACACGTGGCCCCATTGTTCCAGGAATAGAACACATCCAAGCATTGTGTTCTATGAATGGCATGATTCCTATCACAGTGTTCCATGGATGGAACACATCCTATTTTCTGCAGGCAAGCAGCGCACCTAGCTGCTGCTGCTGCTGCTGTTTTTCTACTCCTCTCATGAGCCCAAACAAGACTCTAAAAGGATGAGTTTGCAACTACTTTACTTTTGGAGAAAATTCAAAACATTCATTATTCAATAGAGCCCACTAGCAAAAACCAGCGTTTTGAATGAAGAATCACATTTCTTGGTAGAATCATGCAGGATTTAAATTTTTGATGGTTTTTTACTCCTCTCAACAGCACAAACAAGTTTCTAAAAGGATGAGTTTGCAACTACTTTACTTTTGGAGAAAATTCAAAACATTCATTATTCAATAGGGCCCAAAATATCAAAAACCAGCGGTTTGAATGAACACACATTTCTTGGTAGAATCGTGCAGGACTGAAATTTTTGATGTTTTTCTACTCCTCTCATGAGCCCAAACAAGTCTCTAAAAGGATGAGTTTGCAACTACTTTACTTTTGGAGAAAATTCAAAACATTCATTATTCATTATAGCCCAATAGCAAAAACCAGCGTTTTCAATGAAGAATCACATTTCTTGGTAGAATCATGCAGGATTGAAATTTTTGATGGTTTTTTACTCCTCTCAAAAGCCCAAACAAGTTTCTAAAAGGATGAGTTTGCAACTACTTTACTTTTGGAGAAAATTCAAAACATTCATTATTCAATAGGGCCCAAAATATCAAAAAACAGCGGTTTAAATGAACACACATTTCTTGGTAGAATCGTGCAGGACTGAAATTTTTGATGTTTTTCTACTCCTCTCATGAACCCAAACAAGTCTCTAAAAGGATGAGTTTGCAACTACTTTACTTTTGGAGAAAATTCAATGAATGTCAATTGAATGTTTTGAATTTTCTCCAAAAGTAAAGTAGTTGCAAACTCATCCTTTTAGAGACTTGGTTTGGGCTCATGAGAGGAGTAGAAAAACATCAAAAATTTCAGTCCTGCACGATTCTACCAAGAAATGTGAGTGTTCATTCAAACCGCTGGTTTTTGATAGTTTGGGCCCTATTGAATAATGAATGTTTTGAATTTTCTCCAAAAGTAAAGTAGTTGCAAGCTCATGCTTTTAGAGACTTGTTTGGGCTCATGAGAGGAGTAGAAAAACATCAAAAATTTCAGTCCTGCATGATTCTACCAAGAAATGTGTGTTCATTCAAACCGCTGGTTTTTGATATTTTGGGCCCTATTGAATAATGAATGTTTTGAATTTTCTCCAAAAGTAAAGTAGTTGCAAACTCATCCTTTTAGAAACTTGTTTGGGCTGTTGAGAGGAGTAAAAAACCATCAAAAATTTCAGTCCTGCATGATTCTACCAAGAAATGTGTGTTCATTCAAACCGCTGGTTTTTGATATTTTGGGCCCTATTGAATAAAGAATGTTTTGAATTTTCTCCAAAAGTAAAGTAGTTGCAAACTCATCCTTTTAGAAACTTGTTTGGGCTGTTGAGAGGAGTAAAAAACCATCAAAAATTTCAATCCTGCATGATTCTACCAAGAAATGTGATTCTTCATTCAAAACGCTGATTTTTGCTATTGGGTTCTATTGAATAAAGAATGTTTTGAATTTTCTCCAAAAGTAAAGTAGTTGCAAACTCATCCTTTTAGAGACTTGTTTGAGCTCATGAGAGGAGTAGAAAAACATCAAAAATTTCAGTCCTGCACGATTCTACCAAGAAATGTGAGTGTTCATTCAAACCGCTGGTTTTTGATAGTTTGGGCCCTATTGAATAATGAATGTTTTGAATTTTCTCCGAAAGTAAAGTAGTTGCAAACTCATCCTTTTAGAATCTTGTTTGGGCTGTTGAGAGGAGTAAAAAACCATCAAAAATTTCAATCCTGCATGATTCTACCAAGAAATGTGATTCTTCATTCAAAACGCTGATTTTTGCTATTGGGTTCTATTGAATAATGAATGTTTTGAATTTTCTCCAAAAGTAAAGTAGTTGCAAACTCATCCTTTTAGAGACTTGTTTGGGCTCATGAGAGGAGTAGAAAAACATCAAAAATTTCAGTCCTGCACGATTCTACCAAGAAATGTGAGTGTTCATTCAAACCGCTGGTTTTTGATAGTTTGGGCCCTATTGAATAATGAATGTTTTGAATTTTCTCCAAAAGTAAAGTAGTTGCAAACTCATCCTTTTAGAATCTTGTTTGGGCTGTTGAGAGGAGTAAAAAACCATCAAAAATTTCAATCCTGCATGATTCTACCAAGAAATGTGATTCTTCATTCAAAACGCTGATTTTTGCTATTGGGTTCTATTGAATAATGAATGTTTTGAATTTTCTCCAAAAGTAAAGTAGTTGCAAACTCATCCTTTTAGAGACTTGTTTGGGCTCATGAGAGGAGTAGAAAAACATCAAAAATTTCAGTCCTGCACGATTCTACCAAGAAATGTGAGTGTTCATTCAAACCGCTGGTTTTTGATAGTTTGGGCCCTATTGAATAATGAATGTTTTGAATTTTCTCCAAAAGTAAAGTAGTTGCAAACTCATCCTTTTAGAAACTTGTTAGGGCTGTTGAGAGGAGTAAAAAACCATCAAAAATTTCAATCCTGCATGATTCTACCAAGAAATGTGATTCTTCATTCAAACCGCTGGTTTTTGATATTTTGGGCCCTATTGAATAATGAATGTTTTGAATTTTCTCCAAAAGTAAAGTAGTTGCAAACTCATCCTTTTAGAAACTTGTTTGTGCTGTTGAGAGGAGTAAAAAACCATCAAAAATTTCAATCCTGCATGATTCTACCAAGAAATGTGATTCTTCATTCAAAACGCTGGTTTTTGCTATTGGGCTCTATTGAATAATGAATGTTTTGAATTTTCTCCAAAAGTAAAGTAGATGCAAACTCATCCTTTTAGAGTCTTGGCTTGGGCTCATGAGAGGAGTAGAAAAACATCAAAAATTTCAGTCCTGCACGATTCTACCAAGAAATGTGAGTGTTCATTCAAACCGCTGGTTTTTGATTTTTTTTTACCCTATTGAATAATGAATGTTTTGAATTTTCTCCAAAAGTAAAGTAGTTGCAAACTCATCCTTTTAGAGACTTGTTTGTGCTCATGAGAGGAGTAGAAAAACATCAAAAATTTCAGTCCTGCACGATTCTACCAAGAAATGTGAGTGTTCATTCAAACCGCTGGTTTTTGATAGTTTGGGTTCTATTGAATAATGAATGTTTTGAATTTTCTCCAAAAGTAAAGTAGTTGCAAGCTCATGCTTTTAGAGACTTGTTTGGGCTCATGAGAGGAGTAGAAAAACATCAAAAATTTCAGTCCTGCATGATTCTACCAAGAAATGTGTGTTCATTCAAACCGCTGGTTTTTGATATTTTGGGCCCTATTGAATAATGAATGTTTTGAATTTTCTCCAAAAGTAAAGTAGTTGCAAACTCATCCTTTTGGAAACTTGTTTGGGCTGTTGAGAGGAGTAAAAAAACCATCAAAAATTTCAATCCTGCATTTTCTACCAAGAAATGTGATTCTTCATTCAAAACGCTGGTTTTTGCTATTGGGCTCTATTGAATAATGAATGTTTTGAATTTTCTCCAAAAGTTAAGTAGTTGCAAACTCATCCTTTTAGAGTCTTGTTTGGGCTCATGAGAGGAGTAGAAAAACATCAAAAATTTCAGTCCTGCATGATTCTACCAAGAAATGTGAGTGTTCATTCAAACCGCTGGTTTTTGATAGTTTGGGCCATATTGAATAATGAATGTTTTGAATTTTCTCCAAAAGTAAAGTAGTTGCAAACTCATCCTTTTAGAAACTTGTTTGGGCTGTTGAGAGGAGTAAAAAACCATCAAAAATTTCAATCCTGCATGATTCTACCAAGAAATGTGATTCTTCATTCAAAACGCTGATTTTTGCTATTGGGTTCTATTGAATAATGAATGTTTTGAATCTTCTCCAAAAGTAAAGTAGTTGCAAACTCATGCTTTTAGAGACTTGTTTAGGCTCATGAGAGGAGTAGAAAAACATCAAAAATTTCAGTCCTGCATGATTCTACCAAGAAATGTGTGTTCATTCAAACCGCTGGTTTTTGATATTTTGGGCCCTATTGAATAATGAATGTTTTGAATTTTCTCCAAAAGTAAAGTAGTTGCAAACTCATCCTTTTAGAAACTTGTTTGGGCTGTTGAGAGGAGTAAAAAACCATCAAAAATTTCAATCCTGCATGATTCTACCAAGAAATGTGATTCTTCATTCAAAACGCTGGTTTTTGCTATTGTGCTCTATTGAATAATGAATGTTTTGAATTTTCTCCAAAAGTAAAGTAGATGCAAACTCATCCTTTTAGAGTCTTGGTTTGGGCTCATGAGAGGAGTAGAAAAACATCAAAAATTTCAGTCCTGCACGATTCTACCAAGAAATCTGAGTGTTCATTCAAACCGCTGGTTTTTGATTTTTTTTTACCCTATTGAATAATGAATGTTTTGAATTTTCTCCAAAAGTAAAGTAGTTGCAAACTCATCCTTTTAGAAACTTATTTGGGCTGTTGAGAGGAGTAAAAAACCATCAAAAATTTCAATCCTGCATGATTCTACCAAGAAATGTGATTCTTCATTCAAAACGCTGATTTTTGCTATTGGGTTCTATTGAATAATGAATGTTTTGAATTTTCTCCAAAAGTAAAGTAGTTGCAAGCTATTGCTTTTAGAGACTTGTTTGGGCTCATGAGAGGAGTAGAAAAACATCAAAAATTTCAGTCCTGCATGATTCTACCAAGAAATGTGTGTTCATTCAAACCGCTGGTTTTTGATATTTTGGGCCCTATTGAATAATGAATGTTTTGAATTTTCTCCAAAAGTAAAGTAGTTGCAAACTCATCCTTTTTGAAACTTGTTTGGGCTGTTGACAGGAGTAAAAAACCATCAAAAATTTCAATCCTGCATGATTCTACCAAGAAATGTGATTCTTCATTCAAAACGCTGATTTTTGCTATTGGGTTCTATTGAATAATGTATGTTTTGAATTTTCTCCAAAAGTAAAGTAGTTGCAAACTCATGCTTTTTTGTTTAAATATTTTTATTAAAGTTTCAAGTATAGAGGGAAAGGGTAAATGGACAAAGTAAAAAGTAGAGAACTCTACTCTACGTGTTACATCACACATTAAATAAAATTATTTAATACAAGTAGTGTACATAAGAAACAAATATAATACATCGCTTGAATGCAATCCTCTCAAAAAAGGAACCAACATTGTCATATTGAGTTTACAGTAGAGTGTTAGATAACATAAATTAAGAAAATTTCAAATTCCAAACATCCCATTTAGTGTGATATTTATGGAGAGTACCATTAATAAAGGCAAATCTTTTCTCCATAGAATTATGAGTCCGTAATTTACCTAAAATATCAGCAAAAGAAGGTAAATCAGTTTTAAGCCACCAGAAAGCTATAGCGTTTTTGGTCACCAAAAAAGTATGTATCATTACAAATCGAATAACAGGATTTATTTCTTCACTGCCCAAAGAAAGTAATGCCATTTGTGGGGTGACCTTCACTGCGTTGTCAGAGAGAGTATTTATATGATTCGTAACTTCTTTCCACAATCTCTTCAATTTAGGACAGCTCCAGAAAATGTGGTACAGGTTACCTGGTAAACCACAATTCCTCCAGCATAGAGGGGAGTATTTATTATCTATATGAGCTAACCTAATCGGAGTGTAATGCCATCTAATTAAAGTTTTAAAGAAAGACTCCTGTAAAGTCGCAGAAATAGTAGATGCATTTGAAAACTTTATGGCCTTCCCCCATTGGTCTTCATCAAATTTTATGTTAATTTTGGGGCTTCTATACAGCCCCAATTGGACAGTCCATCAGCAGATTTGGCTTTCAGTACCATCTTTATGCTGATGACACAACTGTACACATCATCCCCTGACCTTACCTCCGCTGTACTACAGAACGCCACTGACTGTCTGTCTGCAGTCTCCAACATCATGTCTGCTCTCTATCTGAAACTCAACCTCTCCAAAACTGAACTTCTTCTGCTCCCACCATCTACTAACCTCCCTAAATCTGACATTTCCCTCTCTGTGGGTGGCACCATAATAACACCCCGACAGCAGGTGCGCTGTCTGGGTGTTATGTTCGACTCCGATCTCTCCTTCACCTCCCATATACAATCTCTTGCCCGCTCATGCCGCTTACACCTAAAGAACATCTCTAGAATCCGCCCTTTTCTCACCATGGAAACAACAAAAACTCTCACTGTCGCCCTGATCCACTCCCGCCTAGACTACTGTATTGCTCTATTAATTGGCCTCCCTCTCACTCGACTCTCCCCTCTCCAGTCTATCCTTAATGCAGCAGCCAGGGTTGTCCATCTGGCTAATCGTTTCTCAGACGTGTCCGCTCTTCGCCAGTCATTACACTGGCTGCCAATTCATTACAGGGTACAATTCAAAGTACTTGTTCTCACCCACAAAGCTCTCCACAGTGCGGCACCCCCTTACATCTCCTCCCTCATTTCTGTCTATCGGCCTAACCGACCGCTGCGCTCTGCAAATGACTTTCGACTAATCTCTGCCCTAATCCGTACCTCCCACTCCCGACTCCAAGACTTCTCCCGTGCTGCGCCAATCCTCTGGAATGCTCTACCCCAAAATATTAGGACCATCCACAATTTGCATAGTTTTAGGCGCTCGCTCAAAACACATTTGTTCAGAGCGGCCTATCACATTCAGTAATCAAAGTCATGTTTGTGTGTGTGTAGCCCATTCACTATCTCCATCTAACCCCCACCCCCTGAAGATGGCTGGACCGTCATTGTAAATACATCATTGTAAATACAAACCTGTGCTTTGTATCCCCCCCACCTCATTGTAGATTGTAAGCTCCACGAGCAGGGTCGTCTTATTTCGCTTTAATTATTGTATTGTTAACGTTGTTACTTATGACTGTTGTGTTTGAAACTGTTCAACTGTAAAGCGCTGCGGAATATGTTGGCGCTATATAAATAAAGATTATTATTATAAATAAAGATTATTATTATTATGTTAAAATCCCTTTCCCATCTTTGAATGTATACATTTTTAAAGAGTTCGGTGTTGTCATTAGGGTGGGAATATATGTTTTTAAGACTCCAAGTCGACTTAAGAGCAACATTTGCAAACATGGAGGCCACAATATCCGAATTCAAAGCTCTACTAGTCAAAAATTTCCGCAGAAGATCTTTCAGAAGTAGATAAGAGGTGAAATGTGTAGACGGGACATGAAATTTATTTTTAATTTCATTAAAGGGTAAAAAATTTTGTCCGTCCCATAAATCCCCTACCGTATTAATTTTAAAGCTGCACCACTCCTCTGGAACTGGACATTTATATATTTTTGATAATAATTTTAATGGGAATTTTTTCAAAATGCTTTTCCTGTCGTCGCCTTTCTTTAATTTTGTGAAACTCCTCCACATAGTCAGTATAGAATTTACAACAGGATGTTGATAAGTAATGATCGAAGGAGATAGCAGATCTTTAAAGAAAAAATCTGATATTGAACTAGTCCCATAATGTTCTAGCTCAAGGTCCAACCAAGCGGGAAGTGTTTTCGTAGAAAACCACTGTTGACTCTGAAGAATAAGAGAAGCTTGAAAATAGATTTGAATATTGGGGAGTGCAAGGCCTCCATTACTCTTTTTCTTATATAAAATTTCAGTAGCAACTCTAGGTTTCTTCCCTTTCCAGATAAAAAGGTTAATTGCTTTTTGGATTTTAAATAAAAGGGAAGTGGGAATCGTAAGAGGTAAATTCATAAATACAAAAAGAATTTTAGGTAAAATATATGTTTTTATTACCAAGGTTCTTCCCATCAGGGATAGATCGCAATTATTATAACCAGAAAGGTCTTTTAAGATTTTCTTACTGAGATGTTCCATATTCTTAGAAACAATGAGTTTCAAATCTTTAGGGAAAATTATCCCCAAGTATTCTAGTTCAAAATCTTCCCAGTAAAATTCAGATAATTCTTTAAAGGCTTCAATTTCAGAGGGACGTAAATTAAAATGTATTATTTTAGATTTTTGGGGATTTATTTTAAAATATGAGACCTTAGAGAACTCATCTAAAATGGTGATTAAAGCGTTAAGTGAATTAGCCGGATCAGTGACTGATAACCTTATTTGCTGACGACCTTATGTTAACTTGTGATGATAATTTTTTGTTTTAAAACCCGAAATATCAGTACATTTTCTGATCATTTCCGCCAAGGGCTCGACTGCCAAGGCAAATAAAAGGGGCGAAAGGGGGCAGCCCTGTCTTGTTCCATTAGTGATGTTGAAATTCCTAGAAAGGTGATTATTAGTATAGGTTTTAGCATTAGTATTAGAGTACAATGCAAATATAGATGTTATAAAGCGATTGTCAAAACCAAACTTTAGTAAAGTAGCTTTAAGATAATCCCAATTCACCCTATCAAAAGCTTTTTGGGCATCCAACGAGATAAATAGTGAAGGGAGATTATTAGAGCTAGCTATGTTAAACAAGTTCAAGATTCTTCTGGTACCGTCTGTTACTTGTCTTCCGGAGACAAACCCTACTTGATCATTTTTAACAAGATCAGGTAAAAGATTCTTTAATCGATCCGCTAAAATTTTTGAATATACTTTAATATCAGTGTTAATTAAAGAGATCGGACGATAATTTTTAACTTCTTCTGGGTTTCTAATGTCTTTGGGGATCAAAATGATAGTTGCCTCCGTCATTTCTTTGGGGAACGATCCAATACTAGAAGCGTGGTCAAAAAGAGATTTTAGGTGCGGGGATAAAATGTTGGAGAAAAACTTGAGATATTCGTTTGTGAACCCATCTGGGCCAGGGGATTTGTTAAGTTTAAGTTTGTCAATCGTTTTGGCAATTTCTTCTACAGTAAACGGTTGATTTAAAAGAGTTAGGTCCAAATTATCTAGTTGGGGAAGGGTCAATTTAGAAAGAAAAAGGTCAATCTCTTTTTGATTAGGAGTATGAACTAAGGGATCTTTTTTAAGATTATAGAGGGTTTCGAAATAATCCGCAAATATTTCGGTAATATCAGAGGGGTGTTGTTTCATTTCTCCTGAAGGGGATTTGATTTTAACAATCCTTCTACTTACGCAAGCTTGTTTAAGTTTACTTGTCATATATTTGGTGGGTTTGTTAATTGAAGCATACAGATTATATTTTGATGCTCTAACAATGGACTCGTACTCGGAAATAATTTCGGATCTTAACGCCTGTCTCAATTTCAGGATATCAAGATGGATAATATGGGATGGAGCAGACAGGGAATTTTGTTGTTTTTCTTTTGAAGCAATTTGGTTCTGGAGGTCAGCAATTTTTTGTCTTTTTTCTTTTTTGTATCTCGTGGAGAGTTGGATGAGACATCCTCTCAAGACCGCCTTGTGGGCGTTCCATAATGTAAATACGAAAACACTTCCCGCTTGGTTGGACCTTGAGCTAGAACATTATGGGACTAGTTCAATATCAGATTTTTTCTTTAAAGATCTGCTATCTCCTTCGATCATTACTTATCAACATCCTGTTGTAAATTCTATACTGACTATGTGGAGGAGTTTCACAAAATTAAAGAAAGGCGACGACAGGAAAAGCATTTTGAAAAAATTCCCATTAAAATTATTATCAAAAATATATAAATGTCCAGTTCCAGAGGAGTGGTGCAGCTTTAAAATTAATACGGTAGGGGATTTATGGGACGGACAAAATTTTTTACCCTTTAATGAAATTAAAAATAAATTTCATGTCCCGTCTACACATTTCACCTCTTATCTACTTCTGAAAGATCTTCTGCGGAAATTTTTGACTAGTAGAGCTTTGAATTCGGATATTGTGGCCTCCATGTTTGCAAATGTTGCTCTTAAGTCGACTTGGAGTCTTAAAAACATATATTCCCACCCTAATGACGACACCGAACTCTTTAAAAATGTATACATTCAAAGATGGGAAAGGGATTTTAACATAAAATTTGATGAAGACCAATGGGGGAAGGCCATAAAGTTTTCAAATGCATCTACTATTTCTGCGACTTTACAGGAGTCTTTCTTTAAAACTTTAATTAGATGGCATTACACTCCGATTAGGTTAGCTCATATAGATAATAAATACTCCCCTCTATGCTGGAGGAATTGTGGTTTACCAGGTAACCTGTACCACATTTTCTGGAGCTGTCCTAAATTGAAGAGATTGTGGAAAGAAGTTACGAATCATATAAATACTCTCTCTGACAACGCAGTGAAGGTCACCCCACAAATGGCATTACTTTCTTTGGGCAGTGAAGAAATAAATCCTGTTATTCGATTTGTAATGATACATACTTTTTTGGTGACCAAAAATGCTATAGCTTTCTGGTGGCTTAAAACTAATTTACCTTCTTTTGCTGATATTTTAGGAAAATTACGGACTCATAATTCTATGGAGAAAAGATTTGCCTTTATTAATGGTACTCTCCATAAATATCACACTAAATGGGATGTTTGGAATTTGAAATTTTCTTAGATAACATAAATTAACACTCTACTGTAAACTCAATATGACAATGTTGGTTCCTTTTTTGAGAGGATTGCATTCAAGCGATGTATTATATTTGTTTCTTATGTACACTACTTGTATTAAACAATTTTATTTAATGTGTGATGTAACACGTAGAGTAGAGTTCTCTACTATTTACTTTGTCCATTTACCCTTTCCCTCTATACTTGAAACTTTAATAAAAATATTTAAACAAAAAAGCATGAGTTTGCAACTACTTTACTTTTGGAGAAAAATCAAAACATTCATTATTCAATAGAACCCAATAGCAAAAATCAGCGTTTTGAATGAAGAATCACATTTCTTGGTAGAATCATGCAGGATTGAAATTTTTGATGGTTTTTTACTCCTGTCAACAGCCCAAACAAGTTTCAAAAAGGATGAGTTTGCAACTACTTTACTTTTGGAGAAAATTCAAAACATTCATTATTCAATAGGGCCCAAAATATCAACAACCAGCGGTTTGAATGAACACACATTTCTTGGTAGAATCATGCAGGACTGAAATTTTTGATGTTTTTCTACTCCTCGCATGAGCCCAAACAAGGCCAAGATAGATCGTTATTTTACTGACAGATTGAATACAGTTCAATTCCTCCCATATAGAGGTGAATAAGAGTAGTAGTAGTAGTAGTAGTAGTAGTAGTAGTAGAAGAGTTGTTCAAGTTAAATCAAGGCTAAGGAATTGGAAATGTGCAACTTGCACCAATAAAAACTAACTACAGAGCAACGACATTTGAAAAAAGCATTCAAATCATGCTTTGAAAACACTACTTGTGTATCCCAATTTCAATTCAATCTGTCTTTGGAAACCGCTTAAGAGAGTGAGTGCACCATTCTCAGAGGAACTGCAGATACTGAAATGATGCGTGGAGTGAAGTGAGCAAGCTATTTTTCCATCTCCCTGGCGAGCATCGCCCACCTGTCTGCTGAGGCTCCCTCAGCAGACTGAAGCTGACTACTACTGCGCAGCTGCTACAGACTGTGGGCTGCCCATTGTGACACGTGGTCCCATTGTGACACGTGGTCCCATTGTTCCAGGAATAGAACACATCCAAGCATTGTGTTCTATGAATGGCATGATTCCTATCACAGTGTTCCATGGATGGAACACATCCTATTTACTGCAGGCAAGCAGCGCACCTAGCTGCTGCTGCTGCTGCTACAAGCCACTAGAATACCATCTGTCAGACAGGTGGACGTAGGCCGAACATTCAAATAAATCGCCAGATAAATCGTTGCTTTTCCATTTAATTCATATATGAATTAATTCAAAATTGAACAGTAAATTTCAAAGTTGGAAGGCCACAAGAGGGGGACAAGGTTTTAAAAATGAAACGACATATCATTGCATGAGGGATGTGGTAGGAATTGAATGCTTGAATTAAGACTGGGGAAGTACTGAGGGGAAGGGGCTGCAGGCCTTGTAGCAGGTGGGTGTGCAGAAATGTAGCTATCCAAAGCCAAACACATTACCGCAGCTTGTCATACCTGTACCTACCAAGCAGCAAAGGCCAAGATAGATCGTTATTTTACTGACAGATTGAATACAGTGCAATGCCTCCCATATAGAGGTGAATAAGAGTAGTAGTAGTAGTAGTAGTAGAAGAGTTGGTCAAGTTAAATCAAGGCTAAGGAATTGGAAATGTGCAACTTGGACCAAGAAAAACTAATTACAAAGCAACGACATTTGAAAAAAGCATTCAAATCATGCTTTGAAAACACTACTTGTGTATCCCGGTTTCAATTCAATCTGTCTTTGGAAACCGCTTAAGAGAGTGAGTGCACCATTCTCAGAGGAACTGCAGATACTGAACTGATGCGTGGAGTGAAGTGAGCAAGCTATTTTTCCATCTCCCTGGCGAGCATTGGCCACCTGTCTGCTGAGGCTCCCTCAGCAGACTGAAGCTGACTACTACTGCGCAGCTGCTACAGACTGTGGGCTGCCCATTGTGACACGTGGTCCCATTGTGACACGTGGTCCCATTGTTCCAGGAATAGAACACATCCAAGCATTGTGTTCTATGAATGGCATGATTCCTATCACAGTGTTCCATGGATGGAACACATCCTATTTACTGCAGGCAAGCAGCGCACCTAGCTGCTGCTGCTGCTGCTGCTGCTACAAGCCACTAGAATCCCGTCTGTCAGACAGGTGGACGTAGGCCGAACATTCAAATAACTCGCCAGATAAATTGTTGCTTTTCCATTTAATTCATATATAAATTAATTCAAAATTGAACAGTAAATTTCAAAGTTGGAAGGCCACAAGAGGGGGACAATGTTTCAAAAATGAAACGACATATCATTGCATGAGGGATGTGGTAGGAATTGAATGCTTGAATTAAGACTGGGGAAGTACTGAGGGGAAGGGGCTGCAGGCCTTGTAGCAGGTGGGTGTGCAGAAATGTAGCTATCCAAAGCCAAACACATTACTGCAGCTTGTCACACCTGTACCTACCAAGCAGCAAAGGCCAAGATAGATCGTTATTTTACTGACAGATTGAATACAGTGCAATGCCTCCCATGTAGAGGTGAATAAGAGTAGTAGTAGTAGTAGTAGTAGTAGTAGTAGTAGTAGAAGAGTTGGTCAAGTTAAATCAAGGCTAAGGAATTGGAAATGTGCAACTTGGACCAAGAAAAACTAATTACAGAGCAACGACATTTGAAAAAAGCATTCAAATCATGCTTTGAAAACACTACTTGTGTATCCCAATTTCAATTCAATCTGTCTTTGGAAACCGATTTAGAGAGTGAGTGCACCATTCTCAGAGGAACTGCAGATACTGAAATGATGCGTGGAGTGAAGTGAGCAAGCTATTTTTCCGTCTCCCTGGCGAGCATCGCCCACCTGTCTGCTGAGGCTCCCTCAGCAGACTGAAGCTGACTACAACTGCGCAGCTGCTACAGACTGTGGGCTGCCCATTGTCACACGTGGTCCCATTGTGACACGTGGTCCCATTGTTCCAGGAATAGAACACATCCAAGCATTGTGTTCTATGAATGGCATGATTCCTATCACAGTGTTCCATTGATGGAACACATCCTATTTACTGCAGGCAAGCAGCGCACCTAGCTGCTGCTGCTGCTACAAGCCACTAGAATACCGTCTGTCAGACAGGTGGACGTAGGCCGAACATTCAAATAACTCGCCAGATAAATCGTTGCTTTTCCATTTAATTCATATATGAATTAATTCAAAATTGAACATTAAATTTCAAAGTTGGAAGGCCACAAGAGGGGGACAATGTTTCAAAAATGAAACGACATATCATTGCATGAGGGATGTGGTAGGAATTGAATGCTTGAATTAAGACTGGGGAAGTACTGAGGGGAAGGGGCTGCAGGCCTTGTAGCAGGTGGGTGTGCAGAAATGTAGCTATCCAAAGCCAAACACATTACTGCAGCTTGTCACACCTGTACCTACCAAGCAGCAAAGGCCAAGATAGATCGTTATTTTACTGACAGATTGAATACAGTGCAATGCCTCCCATATAGAGGTGAATAAGAGTAGTAGTAGTAGTAGTAGTAGTAGAAGAGTTGGTCAAGTTAAATCAAGGCTAAGGAATTGGAAATGTGCAACTTGGACCAAGAAAAACTAATTACAGAGCAACGACATTTGAAAAAAGCATTCAAATCATGCTTTGAAAACACTACTTGTGTATCCCAATTTCAATTCAATCTGTCTTTGGAAACCGCTTAAGAGAGTGAGTGCACCATTCTCAGAGGAACTGCAGATACTGAAATGATGCGTGGAGTGAAGTGAGCAAGCTTTTTTTCCATCTCCCTGGCGAGCATCGCCCACCTGTCTGCTGAGGCTCCATCAGCAGACTGAAGCTGACTACTACTGCGCAGCTGCTACAGACTGTGGGCTGCCCATTGTGACACATGGTCCCATTGTGACACGTGGTCCAATTGTTCCAGGAATAGAACACATCCAAGCATTGTGTTCTATGAATGGCATGATTCCTATCACAGTGTTCCATGGATGGAACACATCCTATTTACTGCAGGCAAGCAGCGCACCTAGCTGCTGCTGCTGCTGCTGCTACAAGCCACTAGATTACCGTCTGTTAGACAGGTGGACGTAGGCCGAACATTCAAATAACTCGCCAGATAAATCGTTGCTTTTCCATTTAATTCATATATGAATTAATTCAAAATTGAACAGTAAATTTCAAAGTTGGAAGGCCACAAGAGGGGGACAATGTTTCAAAAATGAAACGACATATCATTGCATGAGGGATGTGGTAGGAATTGAATGCTTGAATTAAGACTGGGGAAGTACTGAGGGGAAGGGGCTGCAGGCCTTGTAGCAGGTGGGTGTGCAGAAATGTAGCTATCCAAAGCCAAACACATTACTGCAGCTTGTCACACCTGTACCTACCAAGCAGCAAAGGCCAAGATAGATCGTTATTTTACTGACAGATTGAATACAGTGCAATGCCTCCCATATAGAGGTGAATAAGAGTAGTTGTAGTAGTAGTAGTAGTAGTAGTAGTAGAAGAGTTGGTCAAGTTAAATCAAGGCTAAGGAATTGGAAATGTGCAACTTGGACCAAGAAAAACTAATTACAGAGCAACGACATTTGAAAAAAGCATTCAAATCATGCTTTGAAAACACTACTTGTGTATCCCGATTTCAATTCAATCTGTCTTTGGAAACCGCTTAAGAGAGTGAGTGCACCATTCTCAGAGGAACTGCAGATACTGAAATGATGCGTGGAGTGAAGTGAGCAAGCTATTTTTCCATCTCCCTGGCGAGCATCGCCCACCTGTCTGCTGAGGCTCCCTCAGCAGACTGAAGCTGACTACTACTGCGCAGCTGCTACAGACTGTGGGCTGCCCATTGTGACACGTGGTCCCATTGTGACACGTGGTCCCATTGTTCCAGGAATAGAACACATCCAAGAATTGTGTTCTATGAATGGCATGATTCCTATCACAGTGTTCCATGGATGGAACACATCCTATTTACTGCAGGCAAGCAGCGCACCTAGCTGCTGCTGCTGTTACAAGCCACTAGAATTCCGTCTGTCAGACAGGTGGACGTAGGCCGAACATTCAAATAACTCGCCAGATAAATCGTTGCTTTTCCATTTAATTCATATATGAATTAATTCAAAATTGAACAGTAAATTTCAAAGTTGGAAGGCCACAAGAGGGGGACAATGTTTCAAAAATGAAACGACATATCATTGCATGAGGGATGTGGTAGGAATTGAATGCTTGAATTAAGACTGGGGAAGTACTGAGGGGAAGGGGCTGCAGGCCTTGTAGCAGGTGGGTGTGCAGAAATGTAGCTATCCAAAGCCAAACACATTACTGCAGCTTGTCACACCTGTACCTACCAAGCAGCAAAGGCCAAGATAGATCGTTATTTTACTGGCAGATTGAATACAGTGCAATGCCTCCCATATAGAGGTGAATAAGAGTAGTAGTAGTAGTAGTAGTAGTAGTAGAAGAGTTGGTCAAGTTAAATCAAGGCTAAGGAATTGGAAATGTGCAACTTGGACCAAGAAAAACTAATTACAGAGCAACGACATTTGAAAAAAGCATTCAAATCATGCTTTGAAAACAGTACTTGTGTATCCCAATTTAAATTCAATCTGTCTTTGGAAACCGCTTAAGAGAGTGAGTGCACCATTCTCAGAGGAACTGCAGATACTGAAATGATGCGTGGAGTGAAGTGAGCAAGCTATTTTTCCATCTCCCTGGCGAGCATCGCCCACCTGTCTGCTGAGGCTCCCTCAGCAGACTGAAGCTGACTACTACTGAGCAGCTGCTACAGACTGTGGGCTGCCCATTGTGACACGTGGTCCCATTGTGACACGTGGCCCCATTGTTCCAGGAATAGAACACATCCAAGCATTGTGTTCTATGAATGGCATGATTCCTATCACAGTGTTCCATGGATGGAACACATCCTATTTACTGCAGGCAAGCAGCGCACCCTGCTGCTGCTGCTGCTGCTGTTTTTCTACTCCTCTCATGAGCCCAAACAAGTCTCTAAAAGGATGAGTTTGCAACTACTTTACTTTTGGAGAAAATTCAAAACATTCATTATTCAATAGAGCCCACTAGCAAAAACCAGCGTTTTGAATGAAGAATCACATTTCTTGGTAGAATCATGCAGGATTGAAATTTTTGATGGTTTTTTACTCCTGTCAACAGCCCAAACAAGTTTCTAAAAGGATGAGTTTGCAACTACTTTACTTTTGGAGAAAATTCAAAACATTCATTATTCAATAGGGCCCAAAATATCAAAAACCAGCGGTTTGAATGAACACACATTTCTTGGTAGAATCGTGCAGGACTGAAATTTTTGATGTTTTTCTACTCCTCTCATGAGCCCAAACAAGTCTCTAAAAGGATGAGTTTGCAACTACTTTACTTTTGGAGAAAATTCAAAACATTCATTATTCAATAGAGCCTAATAGCAAAAACCAGCATTTTGAACGAAGAATCACATTTCTTGGTAGAATCATGCAGGATTGAAATTTTTGATGGTTTTTTACTCCTCTCAACAGCCCAAACAAGTTTCTAAAAGGATGAGTTTGCAACTACTTTACTTTTGGAGAAAATTCAAAACATTCATTATTCAATAGGGCCCAAACTATCAAAAACCAGCGGTTTGAATGAACACTCACATTTCTTGGTAGAATCGTGCAGGACTGAAATTTTTGATGTTTTTCTACTCCTCTCATGAGCCCAAACAAGACTCTAAAAGGATGAGTTTGCAACTACTTTACTTTTGGAGAAAATTCAAAACATTCATTATTCATTAGAGCCCAATAGCAAAAACCAGCGTTTTGAATGAAGAATCACATTTCTTGGTAGAATCATGCAGGATTGAAATTTTTGATGGTTTTTTACTCCTCTCAAAAGCCCAAACAAGTTTCTAAAAGGATGAGTTTGCAACTACTTTACTTTTGGAGAAAATTCAAAACATTCATTATTCAATAGGGCCCAAAATATCAAAAACCAGCGGTTTAAATGAACACACATTTCTTGGTAGAATCGTGCAGGACTGAAATTTTTGATGTTTTTCTACTCCTCTCATGAGCCCAAACAAGTCTCTAAAAGGATGAGTTTGCAACTACTTTACTTTTGGAGAAAATTCAATGAATGTCAATTGAATGTTTTGAATTTTCTCCAAAAGTAAAGTAGTTGCAAACTCATCCTTTTGGAAACTTGTTTGGGCTGTTGAGAGGAGTAAAAAACCATCAAAAATTTCAATCCTGCATGATTCTACCTAGAAATGTGATTCTTCATTCAAAACCTGATTTTTGCTATTGGGCTCTATTGAATAATGAATGTTTTGAATTTTCTCCAATAGTAAAGTAGTTGCAAACTCATCCTTTTAGAGACTTGTTTGGGCTCATGAGAGGAGTAGAAAAACATCAAAAATTTCAGTCCTGCATGATTCTACCAAGAAATGTGAGTGTTCATTCAAACCGCTGGTTTTTGATAGTTTGGGCCCTATTGAATAATGAATGTTTTGAATTTTCTCCAAAAGTAAAGTAGTTGCAAGCTCATGCTTTTAGAGACTTGTTTGGGCTCATGAGAGGAGTAGAAAAACATAAAAAATTTCAGTCCTGCATGATTCTACCAAGAAATGTGTGTTCATTCAAACCGCTGGTTTTTGATATTTTGGGCCCTATTGAATAATGAATGTTTAGAATTTTCTCCAAAAGTAAAGTAGTTGCAAGCTCATGCTTTTAGAGACTTGTTTGGGCTCATGAGAGGAGTAGAAAAACATCAAAAATTTCAGTCCTGCATGATTCTACCAAGAAATATGTGTTCATTCAAACCGCTGGTTTTTGATATTTTGGGCCCTATTGAATAATGAATGTTTTGAATTTTCTCCAAAAGTAAAGTAGTTGCAAGCTCATGCTTTTAGAGACTTGTTTGGGCTCATGAGAGGAGTAGAAAAACATCAAAAATTTCAGTCCTGCATGATTCTACCAAGAAATGTGTGTTCATTCAAACCGCTGGTTTTTGATATTTTGGGCCCTATTGAATAAAGAATGTTTTGAATTTTCTCCAAAAGTAAAGTAGTTGCAAACTCATCCTTTTAGAAACTTGTTTGGGCTGTTGAGAGGAGTAAAAAACCATCAAAAATTTCAATCCTGCATGATTCTACCAAGAAATGTGATTCTTCATTCAAAACGCTGATTTTTGCAATTGGGTTCTATTGAATAATGAATGTTTTGAATTTTCTCCAAAAGTAAAGTAGTTGCAAACTCATCCTTTTAGAGACTTGTTTGGGCTCATGAGAGGAGTAAAAAAACATCAAAAATTTCAGTCCTGCACGATTCTACCAAGAAATGTGAGTGTTCATTCAAACCGCTGGTTTTTGATAGTTTGGGCCCTATTGAATAATGAATGTTTTGAATTTTCTCCAAAAGTAAAGTAGTTGCAAACTCATCCTTTTAGAAACTTGTTTGGGCTGTTGAGAGGAGTAAAAAACCATCAAAAATTTCAATCCTGCATGATTCTACCAAGAAATGTGATTCTTCATTCAAAACCTGATTTTTGCTATTAGGCTCTATTGAATAATGAATGTTTTGAATTTTCTCCAAAAGTAAAGTAGTTGCAAACTCATGCTTTTAGAGACTTGTTTGGGCTCATGAGAGGAGTAGAAAAACATCAAAAATTTCAGTCCTGCATGATTCTACCAAGAAATGTGTGTTCATTCAAACCGCTGGATTTTGATATTTTGGGCCCTATTGAATAATGAATGTTTTGAATTTTCTCCAAAAGTAAAGTAGTTGCAAACTCATCCTTTTAGAAACTTGTTTGGGCTGTTGAGAGGAGTAAAAAACCATCAAAAATTTCAATCCTGCATGATTCTACCAAGAAATGTGATTCTTCATTCAAACCGCTGGTTTTTGATATTTTGGGCCCTATTGAATAATGAATGTTTTGAATTTTCTCCAAAAGTAAAGTAGTTGCAAACTCATCCTTTTAGAAACTTGTTTGGGCTGTTGAGAGGAGTAAAAAACCATCAAAAATTTCAATCCTGCATGATTCTACCAAGAAATGTGATTCTTCATTCAAAACGCTGGTTTTTGCTATTGGGCTCTATTGAATAATGAATGTTTTGAATTTTCTCCAAAAGTAAAGTAGATGCAAACTCATCCTTTTAGAGTCTTGGTTTGGGCTCATGAGAGGAGTAGAAAAACATCAAAAATTTCAGTCCTGCACGATTCTACCAAGAAATGTGAGTGTTCATTCAAACCGCTGGTTTTTGATTTTTTTTTTGCCCTATTGAATTATGAATGTTTTGAATTTTCTCCAAAAGTAAAGTAGTTGCAAACTCATCCTTTTAGAGACTTGTTTGTGCTCATGAGAGGAGTAGAAAAACATCAAAAATTTCAGTCCTGCACGATTCTACCAAGAAATGTGAGTGTTCATTCAAACCGCTGGTTTTTGATAGTTTGGGCCCTATTGAATAATGAATGTTTTGAATTTTCTCCAAAAGTAAAGTAGTTGCAAACTCATCCTTTTAGAAACTTGTTTGGGCTGTTGAGAGGAGTAAAAAACCATCAAAAATTTCAATCCTGCATGATTCTACCAAGAAATGTGATTCTTCATTCAAAACGCTGATTTTTGCTATTGGGT
Source organism: Dendrobates tinctorius (assembly GCF_039654945.1). Lineage (NCBI taxonomy): Eukaryota > Metazoa > Chordata > Amphibia > Anura > Dendrobatidae > Dendrobates > Dendrobates tinctorius. The sequence continues at coordinate 9,015,344 of NW_027361744.1, read as the reverse complement.
TCTATTGAATAATGAATGTTTTGAATTTTCTCCAAAAGTAAAGTAGTTGCAAACTCATCCTTTTATAGACTTGTTTGGGCTCATGAGAGGAGTAGAAAAACATCAAAAATTTCAGTCCTGCACGATTCTACCAAGAAATGTGTGTTCATTCAAACCGCTGGTTTTTGATATTTTGGGCCCTATTGAATAATGAATGTTTTGAATTTTCTCCAAAAGTAAAGTAGTTGCAAACTCATCCTTTTAGAAACTTGTTTGGGCTGTTGAGAGGAGTATAAAACCATCAAAAATTTCAATCCTGCATTTTCTACCAAGAAATGTGATTCTTCATTCAAAACGCTGGTTTTTGCTATTGGGCTCTATTGAATAATGAATGTTTTGAATTTTCTCCAAAAGTAAAATAGTTGCAAACTCATCCTTTTAGAGTCTTGTTTGGGCTCATGAGAGGAGTAGAAAAACATCAAAAATTTCAGTCCTGCATGATTCTACCAAGAAATGTGTGTTCATTCAAACCGCTGGTTTTTGATAGTTTGGGCCATATTGAATAATGAATGTTTTGAATTTTCTCCAAAAGTAAAGTAGATGCAAACTCATCCTTTTAGAGTCTTGGTTTGGGCTCATGAGAGGAGTAGAAAAACATCAAAAATTTCAGTCATGCACGATTCTACCAAGAAATGTGAGTGTTCATTCAAACCGCTGGTTTTTGATTTTTTTTTACCCTATTGAATAATGAATGTTTTGAATTTTCTCCAAAAGTAAAGTAGTTGCAAACTCATCCTTTTAGAGACTTGTTTGTGCTCATGAGAGGAGTAGAAAAACATCAAAAATTTCAGTCCTGCACGATTCTACCAAGAAATGTGAGTGTTCATTCAAACCGCTGGTTTTTGATAGTTTGGTCCCTATTGAATAATGAATGTTTTGAATTTTCTCCAAAAGTAAAGTAGTTGCAAACTCATCCTTTTGGAAACTTGTTTGGGCTGTTGAGAGGAGTAAAAAACCATCAAAAATTTCAATCCTGCATGATTCTACCAAGAAATGTGATTCTTCATTCAAAACGCTGATTTTTGCTATTGGGTTCTATTGAATAATGAATGTTTTGAATTTTCTCCAAAAGTAAAGTAGTTGCAAGCTCATGCTTTTAGAGACTTGTTTGGGCTCATGAGAGGAGTAGAAAAACATCAAAAATTTCAGTCCTGCATGATTCTACCAAGAAATGTGATTCTTCATTCAAAACACTGGTTTTTGCTATTGGGCCCTATTGAATAATGAATGTTTTGAATTTTCTCCAAAAGTAAAGTAGTTGCAAACTCATCCTTTTAGAAACTTGTTTGGGCTGTTGAGAGGAGTAAAAAACCATCAAAAATTTCAATCCTGCATGATTCTACCAAGAAATGTGATTCTTCATTCAAAACGCTGATTTTTGCAATTGGGTTCTATTGAATAATGAATGTTTTGAATTTTCTCCAAAAGTAAAGTAGTTGCAAACTCATCCTTTTAGAGACTTGTTTGGGCTCATGAGAGGAGTAGAAAAACATCAAAAATTTCAGTCCTGCACGATTCTACCAAGAAATGTGAGTGTTCATTCAAACCGCTGGTTTTTGATAGTTTGGGCCCTATTGAATAATGAATGTTTTGAATTTTCTCCAAAAGTAAAGTAGTTGCAAACTCATCCTTTTAGAAACTTGTTTGGGCTGTTGAGAGGAGTAAAAAACCATCAAAAATTTCAATCCTGCATGATTCTACCAAGAAATGTGATTCTTCATTCAAAACCTGATTTTTGCTATTAGGCTCTATTGAATAATGAATGTTTTGAATTTTCTCCAAAAGTAAAGTAGTTGCAAACTCATGCTTTTAGAGACTTGTTTGGGCTCATGAGAGGAGTAGAAAAACATCAAAAATTTCAGTCCTGCATGATTCTACCAAGAAATGTGTGTTCATTCAAACCGCTGGATTTTGATATTTTGGGCCCTATTGAATAATGAATGTTTTGAATTTTCTCCAAAAGTAAAGTAGTTGCAAACTCATCCTTTTAGAAACTTGTTTGGGCTGTTGAGAGGAGTAAAAAACCATCAAAAATTTCAATCCTGCATGATTCTACCAAGAAATGTGATTCTTCATTCAAACCGCTGGTTTTTGATATTTTGGGCCCTATTGAATAATGAATGTTTTGAATTTTCTCCAAAAGTAAAGTAGTTGCAAACTCATCCTTTTAGAAACTTGTTTGGGCTGTTGAGAGGAGTAAAAAACCATCAAAAATTTCAATCCTGCATGATTCTACCAAGAAATGTGATTCTTCATTCAAAACGCTGGTTTTTGCTATTGGGCTCTATTGAATAATGAATGTTTTGAATTTTCTCCAAAAGTAAAGTAGATGCAAACTCATCCTTTTAGAGTCTTGGTTTGGGCTCATGAGAGGAGTAGAAAAACATCAAAAATTTCAGTCCTGCACGATTCTACCAAGAAATGTGAGTGTTCATTCAAACCGCTGGTTTTTGATTTTTTTTTTGCCCTATTGAATTATGAATGTTTTGAATTTTCTCCAAAAGTAAAGTAGTTGCAAACTCATCCTTTTAGAGACTTGTTTGTGCTCATGAGAGGAGTAGAAAAACATCAAAAATTTCAGTCCTGCACGATTCTACCAAGAAATGTGAGTGTTCATTCAAACCGCTGGTTTTTTATAGTTTGGGCCCTATTGAATAATGAATGTTTTGAATTTTCTCCAAAAGTAAAGTAGTTGCAAACTCATCCTTTTAGAAACTTGTTTGGGCTGTTGAGAGGAGTAAAAAACCATCAAAAATTTCAATCCTGCATGATTCTACCAAGAAATGTGATTCTTCATTCAAAACGCTGATTTTTGCTATTGGGTTCTATTGAATAATGAATGTTTTGAATTTTCTCCAAAAGTAAAGTAGTTGCAAACTCATCCTTTTATAGACTTGTTTGGGCTCATGAGAGGAGTAGAAAAACATCAAAAATTTCAGTCCTGCACGATTCTACCAAGAAATGTGTGTTCATTCAAACCGCTGGTTTTTGATATTTTGGGCCCTATTGAATAATGAATGTTTTGAATTTTCTCCAAAAGTAAAGTAGTTGCAAACTCATCCTTTTAGAAACTTGTTTGGGCTGTTGAGAGGAGTATAAAACCATCAAAAATTTCAATCCTGCATTTTCTACCAAGAAATGTGATTCTTCATTCAAAACGCTGGTTTTTGCTATTGGGCTCTATTGAATAATGAATGTTTTGAATTTTCTCCAAAAGTAAAATAGTTGCAAACTCATCCTTTTAGAGTCTTGTTTGGGCTCATGAGAGGAGTAGAAAAACATCAAAAATTTCAGTCCTGCATGATTCTACCAAGAAATGTGTGTTCATTCAAACCGCTGGTTTTTGATAGTTTGGGCCATATTGAATAATGAATGTTTTGAATTTTCTCCAAAAGTAAAGTAGATGCAAACTCATCCTTTTAGAGTCTTGGTTTGGGCTCATGAGAGGAGTAGAAAAACATCAAAAATTTCAGTCATGCACGATTCTACCAAGAAATGTGAGTGTTCATTCAAACCGCTGGTTTTTGATTTTTTTTTACCCTATTGAATAATGAATGTTTTGAATTTTCTCCAAAAGTAAAGTAGTTGCAAACTCATCCTTTTAGAGACTTGTTTGTGCTCATGAGAGGAGTAGAAAAACATCAAAAATTTCAGTCCTGCACGATTCTACCAAGAAATGTGAGTGTTCATTCAAACCGCTGGTTTTTGATAGTTTGGTCCCTATTGAATAATGAATGTTTTGAATTTTCTCCAAAAGTAAAGTAGTTGCAAACTCATCCTTTTAGAAACTTGTTTGGGCTGTTGAGAGGAGTAAAAAACCATCAAAAATTTCAATCCTGCATGATTCTACCAAGAAATGTGATTCTTCATTCAAAACGCTGATTTTTGCTATTGGGTTCTATTGAATAATGAATGTTTTGAATTTTCTCCAAAAGTAAAGTAGTTGCAAACTCATCCTTTTATAGACTTGTTTGGGCTCATGAGAGGAGTAGAAAAACATCAAAAATTTCAGTCCTGCACGATTCTACCAAGAAATGTGTGTTCATTCAAACCGCTGGTTTTTGATATTTTGGGCCCTATTGAATAATGAATGTTTTGAATTTTCTCCAAAAGTAAAGTAGTTGCAAACTCATCCTTTTAGAAACTTGTTTGGGCTGTTGAGAGGAGTATAAAACCATCAAAAATTTCAATCCTGCATTTTCTACCAAGAAATGTGATTCTTCATTCAAAACGCTGGTTTTTGCTATTGGGCTCTATTGAATAATGAATGTTTTGAATTTTCTCCAAAAGTAAAATAGTTGCAAACTCATCCTTTTAGAGTCTTGTTTGGGCTCATGAGAGGAGTAGAAAAACATCAAAAATTTCAGTCCTGCATGATTCTACCAAGAAATGTGTGTTCATTCAAACCGCTGGTTTTTGATAGTTTGGGCCATATTGAATAATGAATGTTTTGAATTTTCTCCAAAAGTAAAGTAGATGCAAACTCATCCTTTTAGAGTCTTGGTTTGGGCTCATGAGAGGAGTAGAAAAACATCAAAAATTTCAGTCATGCACGATTCTACCAAGAAATGTGAGTGTTCATTCAAACCGCTGGTTTTTGATTTTTTTTTACCCTATTGAATAATGAATGTTTTGAATTTTCTCCAAAAGTAAAGTAGTTGCAAACTCATCCTTTTAGAGACTTGTTTGTGCTCATGAGAGGAGTAGAAAAACATCAAAAATTTCAGTCCTGCACGATTCTACCAAGAAATGTGAGTGTTCATTCAAACCGCTGGTTTTTGATAGTTTGGTCCCTATTGAATAATGAATGTTTTGAATTTTCTCCAAAAGTAAAGTAGTTGCAAACTCATCCTTTTAGAGACTTGTTTGTGCTCATGAGAGGAGTAGAAAAACATCAAAAATTTCAGTCCTGCACGATTCTACCAAGAAATGTGAGTGTTCATTCAAACCGCTGGTTTTTTATAGTTTGGTCCCTATTGAATAATGAATGTTTTGAATTTTCTCCAAAAGTAAAGTAGTTGCAAACTCATCCTTTTAGAAACTTGTTTGGGCTGTTGAGAGGAGTAAAAAACCATCAAAAATTTCAATCCTGCATGATTCTACCAAGAAATGTGATTCTTCATTCAAAACGCTGATTTTTGCTATTGGGTTCTATTGAATAATGAATGTTTTGAATTTTCTCCAAAAGTAAAGTAGTTGCAAACTCATCCTTTTATAGACTTGTTTGGGCTCATGAGAGGAGTAGAAAAACATCAAAAATTTCAGTCCTGCACGATTCTACCAAGAAATGTGTGTTCATTCAAACCGCTGGTTTTTGATATTTTGGGCCCTATTGAATAATGAATGTTTTGAATTTTCTCCAAAAGTAAAGTAGTTGCAAACTCATCCTTTTAGAAACTTGTTTGGGCTGTTGAGAGGAGTATAAAACCATCAAAAATTTCAATCCTGCATTTTCTACCAAGAAATGTGATTCTTCATTCAAAACGCTGGTTTTTGCTATTGGGCTCTATTGAATAATGAATGTTTTGAATTTTCTCCAAAAGTAAAATAGTTGCAAACTCATCCTTTTAGAGTCTTGTTTGGGCTCATGAGAGGAGTAGAAAAACATCAAAAATTTCAGTCCTGCATGATTCTACCAAGAAATGTGTGTTCATTCAAACCGCTGGTTTTTGATAGTTTGGGCCATATTGAATAATGAATGTTTTGAATTTTCTCCAAAAGTAAAGTAGATGCAAACTCATCCTTTTAGAGTCTTGGTTTGGGCTCATGAGAGGAGTAGAAAAACATCAAAAATTTCAGTCATGCACGATTCTACCAAGAAATGTGAGTGTTCATTCAAACCGCTGGTTTTTGATTTTTTTTTACCCTATTGAATAATGAATGTTTTGAATTTTCTCCAAAAGTAAAGTAGTTGCAAACTCATCCTTTTAGAGTCTTGGTTTGGGCTCATGAGAGGAGTAGAAAAACATCAAAAATTTCAGTCATGCACGATTCTACCAAGAAATGTGAGTGTTCATTCAAACCGCTGGTTTTTGATTTTTTTTTACCCTATTGAATAATGAATGTTTTGAATTTTCTCCAAAAGTAAAGTAGTTGCAAACTCATCCTTTTAGAGACTTGTTTGTGCTCATGAGAGGAGTAGAAAAACATCAAAAATTTCAGTCCTGCACGATTCTACCAAGAAATGTGAGTGTTCATTCAAACCGCTGGTTTTTGATAGTTTGGTCCCTATTGAATAATGAATGTTTTGAATTTTCTCCAAAAGTAAAGTAGTTGCAAACTCATCCTTTTAGAGACTTGTTTGTGCTCATGAGAGGAGTAGAAAAACATCAAAAATTTCAGTCCTGCACGATTCTACCAAGAAATGTGAGTGTTCATTCAAACCGCTGGTTTTTTATAGTTTGGGCCCTATTGAATAATGAATGTTTTGAATTTTCTCCAAAAGTAAAGTAGTTGCAAACTCATCCTTTTAGAAACTTGTTTGGGCTGTTGAGAGGAGTAAAAAACCATCAAAAATTTCAATCCTGCATGATTCTACCAAGAAATGTGATTCTTCATTCAAAACGCTGATTTTTGCTATTGGGTTCTATTGAATAATGAATGTTTTGAATTTTCTCCAAAAGTAAAGTAGTTGCAAACTCATCCTTTTATAGACTTGTTTGGGCTCATGAGAGGAGTAGAAAAACATCAAAAATTTCAGTCCTGCACGATTCTACCAAGAAATGTGTGTTCATTCAAACCGCTGGTTTTTGATATTTTGGGCCCTATTGAATAATGAATGTTTTGAATTTTCTCCAAAAGTAAAGTAGTTGCAAACTCATCCTTTTAGAAACTTGTTTGGGCTGTTGAGAGGAGTATAAAACCATCAAAAATTTCAATCCTGCATTTTCTACCAAGAAATGTGATTCTTCATTCAAAACGCTGGTTTTTGCTATTGGGCTCTATTGAATAATGAATGTTTTGAATTTTCTCCAAAAGTAAAATAGTTGCAAACTCATCCTTTTAGAGTCTTGTTTGGGCTCATGAGAGGAGTAGAAAAACATCAAAAATTTCAGTCCTGCATGATTCTACCAAGAAATGTGTGTTCATTCAAACCGCTGGTTTTTGATAGTTTGGGCCATATTGAATAATGAATGTTTTGAATTTTCTCCAAAAGTAAAGTAGATGCAAACTCATCCTTTTAGAGTCTTGGTTTGGGCTCATGAGAGGAGTAGAAAAACATCAAAAATTTCAGTCATGCACGATTCTACCAAGAAATGTGAGTGTTCATTCAAACCGCTGGTTTTTGATTTTTTTTTACCCTATTGAATAATGAATGTTTTGAATTTTCTCCAAAAGTAAAGTAGTTGCAAACTCATCCTTTTAGAGACTTGTTTGTGCTCATGAGAGGAGTAGAAAAACATCAAAAATTTCAGTCCTGCACGATTCTACCAAGAAATGTGAGTGTTCATTCAAACCGCTGGTTTTTGATAGTTTGGTCCCTATTGAATAATGAATGTTTTGAATTTTCTCCAAAAGTAAAGTAGTTGCAAACTCATCCTTTTAGAAACTTGTTTGGGCTGTTGAGAGGAGTAAAAAACCATCAAAAATTTCAATCCTGCATGATTCTACCAAGAAATGTGATTCTTCATTCAAAACGCTGATTTTTGCTATTGGGTTCTATTGAATAATGAATGTTTTGAATTTTCTCCAAAAGTAAAGTAGTTGCAAACTCATCCTTTTATAGACTTGTTTGGGCTCATGAGAGGAGTAGAAAAACATCAAAAATTTCAGTCCTGCACGATTCTACCAAGAAATGTGTGTTCATTCAAACCGCTGGTTTTTGATATTTTGGGCCCTATTGAATAATGAATGTTTTGAATTTTCTCCAAAAGTAAAGTAGTTGCAAACTCATCCTTTTAGAAACTTGTTTGGTCTGTTGAGAGGAGTAAAAAACCATCAAAAATTTCAATCCTGCATGATTCTACCAAGAAATGTGATTCTTCATTCAAAACGCTGATTTTTGCTATTGGGTTCTATTGAATAATGAATGTTTTGAATTTTCTCCAAAAGTAAAGTAGTTGCAAACTCATCCTTTTAGAGTCTTGTTTGGGCTCATGAGAGGAGTAGAAAAACATCAAAAATTTCAGTCCTGCATGATTCTACCAAGAAATGTGTGTTCATTCAAACCGCTGGTTTTTGATAGTTTGGGCCATATTGAATAATGAATGTTTTGAATTTTCTCCAAAAGTAAAGTAGATGCAAACTCATCCTTTTAGAGTCTTGGTTTGGGCTCATGAGAGGAGTAGAAAAACATCAAAAATTTCAGTCATGCACGATTCTACCAAGAAATGTGAGTGTTCATTCAAACCGCTGGTTTTTGATTTTTTTTTACCCTATTGAATAATGAATGTTTTGAATTTTCTCCAAAAGTAAAGTAGTTGCAAACTCATCCTTTTAGAGACTTGTTTGTGCTCATGAGAGGAGTAGAAAAACATCAAAAATTTCAGTCCTGCACGATTCTACCAAGAAATGTGAGTGTTCATTCAAACCGCTGGTTTTTGATAGTTTGGTCCCTATTGAATAATGAATGTTTTGAATTTTCTCCAAAAGTAAAGTAGTTGCAAACTCATCCTTTTAGAAACTTGTTTGGGCTGTTGAGAGGAGTAAAAAACCATCAAAAATTTCAATCCTGCATGATTCTACCAAGAAATGTGATTCTTCATTCAAAACGCTGATTTTTGCTATTGGGTTCTATTGAATAATGAATGTTTTGAATTTTCTCCAAAAGTAAAGTAGTTGCAAGCTCATGCTTTTAGAGACTTGTTTGGGCTCATGAGAGGAGTAGAAAAACATCAAAAATTTCAGTCCTGCATGATTCTACCAAGAAATGTGTGTTCATTCAAACCGCTGGTTTTTGATATTTTGGGCCCTATTGAATAATGAATGTTTTGAATTTTCTCCAAAAGTAAAGTAGTTGCAAACTCATCCTTTTTGAAACTTGTTTGGGCTGTTGAGAGGAGTAAAAAACCATCAAAAATTTCAATCCTGCATTTTCTACCAAGAAATGTGATTCTTCATTCAAAACGCTGGTTTTTGCTATTGGGCTCTATTGAATAATGAATGTTTTGAATTTTCTCCAAAAGTAAAATAGTTGCAAACTCATCCTTTTAGAGTCTTGTTTGGGCTCATGAGAGGAGTAGAAAAACATCAAAAATTTCAGTCCTGCATAATTCTACCAAGAAATGTGTGTTCATTCAAACCGCTGGTTTTTGATAGTTTGGGCCATTTTGAATAATGAATGTTTTGAATTTTCTCCAAAAGTAAAGTAGATGCAAACTCATCCTTTTAGAGTCTTGGTTTGGGCTCATGAGAGGAGTAGAAAAACATCAAAAATTTCAGTCCTGCACGATTCTACCAAGAAATGTGAGTGTTCATTCAAACCGCTGTTTTTTGATTTTTTTTTTACCCTATTGAATAATGAATGTTTTGAATTTTCTCCAAAAGTAAAGTAGTTGCAAACTCATCCTTTTAGAGACTTGTTTGTGCTCATGAGAGGAGTAGAAAAACATCAAAAATTTCAGTCCTGCACGATTCTACCAAGAAATGTGAGTGTTCATTCAAACCGCTGGTTTTTGATAGTTTGGGCCCTATTGAATAATGAATGTTTTGAATTTTCTCCAAAAGTAAAGTAGTTGCAAACTCATCCTTTTGGAAACTTGTTTGGGCTGTTGAGAGGAGTAAAAAACCATCAAAAATTTAAATCCTGCATGATTCTACCAAGAAATGTGATTCTAAATTCAAAACGCTGATTTTTGCTATTGGGTTCTATTGAATAATGAATGTTTTGAATTTTCTCCAAAAGTAAAGTAGTTGCAAACTCATCCTTTTATAGACTTGTTTGGGCTCATGAGAGAAGTAGAAAAACATCAAAAATTTCAGTCCTGCACGATTCTACCAAGAAATGTGTGTTCATTCAAACCGCTGGTTTTTGATATTTTGGGCCCTATTGAATAATGAATGTTTTGAATTTTCTCCAAAAGTAAAGTAGATGCAAACTCATCCTTCTAGAAACTTGTTTGGGCTGTTGAGAGGAGTAAAAAACCATCAAAAATTTCAATCCTGCATGATTCTACCAAGAAATGTGATTCTTCATTCAAAACGCTGATTTTTGCTATTGGGTTCTATTGAATAATGAATGTTTTGAATTTTCTCCAAAAGTAAAGTAGTTGCAAGCTCATGCTTTTAGAGACTTGTTTGGGCTCATGAGAGGAGTAGAAAAACATCAAAAATTTCAGTCCTGCATGATTCTACCAAGAAATGTGATTCTTCATTCAAAACACTGGTTTTTGCTATTGGGCCCTATTGAATAATGAATGTTTTGAATTTTCTCCAAAAGTAAAGTAGTTGCAAACTCATCCTTTTAGAAACTTGTTTGGGCTGTTGAGAGGAGTAAAAAACCATCAAAAATTTCAATCCTGCATGATTCTACCAAGAAATGTGATTCTTCATTCAAAACGCTGATTTTTCCAATTGGGTTCTATTGAATAATGAATGTTTTGAATTTTCTCCAAAAGTAAAGTAGTTGCAAACTCATCCTTTTAGAGACTTGTTTGGGCTCATGAGAGGAGTAGAAAAACATCAAAAATTTCAGTCCTGCACGATTCTACCAAGAAATGTGAGTGTTCATTCAAACCGCTGGTTTTTGATAGTTTGGGCCCTATTGAATAATGAATGTTTTGAATTTTCTCCAAAAGTAAAGTAGTTGCAAACTCATCCTTTTAGAAACTTGTTTGGGCTGTTGAGAGGAGTAAAAAACCATCAAAAATTTCAATCCTGCATGATTCTACCAAGAAATGTGATTCTTCATTCAAAACCTGATTTTTGCTATTAGGCTCTATTGAATAATGAATGTTTTGAATTTTCTCCAAAAGTAAAGTAGTTGCAAACTCATGCTTTTAGAGACTTGTTTGGGCTCATGAGAGGAGTAGAAAAACATCAAAAATTTCAGTCCTGCATGATTCTACCAAGAAATGTGTGTTCATTCAAACCGCTGGATTTTGATATTTTGGGCCCTATTGAATAATGAATGTTTTGAATTTCCTCCAAAAGTAAAGTAGTTGCAAACTCATCCTTTTAGAAACTTGTTTGGGCTGTTGAGAGGAGTAAAAAACCATCAAAAATTTCAATCCTGCATGATTCTACCAAGAAATGTGATTCTTCATTCAAACCGCTGGTTTTTGATATTTTGGGCCCTATTGAATAATGAATGTTTTGAATTTTCTCCAAAAGTAAAGTAGTTGCAAACTCATCCTTTTAGAAACTTGTTTGGGCTGTTGAGAGGAGTAAAAAACCATCAAAAATTTCAATCCTGCATGATTCTACCAAGAAATGTGATTCTTCATTCAAAACGCTGGTTTTTGCTATTGGGCTCTATTGAATAATGAATGTTTTGAATTTTCTCCAAAAGTAAAGTAGATGCAAACTCATCCTTTTAGAGTCTTGGTTTGGGCTCATGAGAGGAGTAGAAAAACATCAAAAATTTCAGTCCTGCACGATTCTACCAAGAAATGTGAGTGTTCATTCAAACCGCTGGTTTTTGATTTTTTTTTTGCCCTATTGAATTATGAATGTTTTGAATTTTCTCCAAAAGTAAAGTAGTTGCAAACTCATCCTTTTAGAGACTTGTTTGTGCTCATGAGAGGAGTAGAAAAACATCAAAAATTTCAGTCCTGCACGATTCTACCAAGAAATGTGAGTGTTCATTCAAACCGCTGGTTTTTGATAGTTTGGGCCCTATTGAATAATGAATGTTTTGAATTTTCTCCAAAAGTAAAGTAGTTGCAAACTCATCCTTTTAGAAACTTGTTTGGGCTGTTGAGAGGAGTAAAAAACCATCAAAAATTTCAATCCTGCATGATTCTACCAAGAAATGTGATTCTTCATTCAAAACCCTGATTTTTGCTATTGGGCTCTATTGAATAATGAATGTTTTGAATTTTCTCCAAAAGTAAAGTAGTTGCAAACTCATCCTTTTAGAGACTTGTTTGTGCTCATGAGAGGAGTAGAAAAACATCAAAAATTTCAGTCCTGCACGATTCTACCAAGAAATGTGAGTGTTCATTCAAACCGCTGGTTTTTGATAGTTTGGGCCCTATTGAATAATGAATGTTTTGAATTTTCTCCAAAAGTAAAGTAGTTGCAAACTCATCCTTTTAGAAACTTGTTTGGTCTGTTGAGAGGAGTAAAAAACCATCAAAAATTTCAATCCTGCATGATTCTACCAAGAAATGTGATTCTTCATTCAAAACGCTGATTTTTGCTATTGGGTTCTATTGAATAATGAATGTTTTGAATTTTCTCCAAAAGTAAAGTAGTTGCAAACTCATGCTTTTTTGTTTAAATATTTTTATTAAAGTTTCAAGTATAGAGGGAAAGGGTAAATGGACAAAGTAAAAAGTAGAGAACTCTACTCTACGTGTTACATCACACATTAAATAAAATTGTTTAATACAAGTAGTGTACATAAGAAACAAATATAATACATCGCTTGAATGCAATCCTCTCAAAAAAGGAACCAACATTGTCATATTGAGTTTACAGTAGAGTGTTAGATAACATAAATTAAGAAAATTTCAAATTCCAAACATCCCATTTAGTGTGATATTTATGGAGAGTACCATTAATAAAGGCAAATCTTTTCTCCATAGAATTATGAGTCCGTAATTTACCTAAAATATCAGCAAAAGAAGGTAAATCAGTTTTAAGCCACCAGAAAGCTATAGCGTTTTTGGTCACCAAAAAAGTATGTATCATTACAAATCGAATAACAGGATTTATTTCTTCAGTGCCCAAAGAAAGTAATGCCATTTGTGGGGTGACCTTCACTGCGTTGTCAGAGAGAGTATTTATATGATTCGTAACTTCTTTCCACAATCTCTTCAATTTAGGACAGCTCCAGAAAATGTGGTACAGGTTACCTGGTAAACCACAATTCCTCCAGCATAGAGGGGAGTATTTATTATCTATATGAGCTAACCTAATCGGAGTGTAATGCCATCTAATTAAAGTTTTAAAGAAAGACTCCTGTAAAGTCGCAGAAATAGTAGATGCATTTGAAAACTTTATGGCCTTCCCCCATTGGTCTTCATCAAATTTTATGTTAAAATCCCTTTCCCATCTTTGAATGTATACATTTTTAAAGAGTTCGGTGTTGTCATTAGGGTGGGAATATATGTTTTTAAGACTCCAAGTCGACTTAAGAGCAACATTTGCAAACATGGAGGCCACAATATCCGAATTCAAAGCTCTACTAGTCAAAAATTTCCGCAGAAGATCTTTCAGAAGTAGATAAGAGGTGAAATGTGTAGACGGGACATGAAATTTATTTTTAATTTCATTAAAGGGTAAAAAATTTTGTCCGTCCCATAAATCCCCTACCGTATTAATTTTAAAGCTGCACCACTCCTCTGGAACTGGACATTTATATATTTTTGATAATAATTTTAATGGGAATTTTTTCAAAATGCTTTTCCTGTCGTCGCCTTTCTTTAATTTTGTGAAACTCCTCCACATAGTCAGTATAGAATTTACAACAGGATGTTGATAAGTAATGATCGAAGGAGATAGCAGATCTTTAAAGAAAAAATCTGATATTGAACTAGTCCCATAATGTTCTAGCTCAAGGTCCAACCAAGCGGGAAGTGTTTTCGTAGAAAACCACTGTTGACTCTGAAGAATAAGAGAAGCTTGAAAATAGATTTGAATATTGGGGAGTGCAAGGCCTCCATTACTCTTTTTCTTATATAAAATTTCAGTAGCAACTCTAGGTTTCTTCCCTTTCCAGATAAAAAGGTTAATTGCTTTTTGGATTTTAAATAAAAGGGAAGTGGGAATCGTAAGTGGTAAATTCCTAAGTACAAAAAGAATTTTAGGTAAAATATATGTTTTTATTACCAAGGTTCTTCCCATCAGGGATAGATCGCAATTATTATAACCAGAAAGGTCTTTTAAGATTTTCTTACTGAGATGTTCCATATTCTTAGAAACAATGAGTTTCAAATCTTTAGGGAAAATTATCCCCAAGTATTCTAGTTCAAAATCTTCCCAGTAAAATTCAGATAATTCTTTAAAGGCTTCAATTTCAGAGGGACGTAAATTAAAATGTATTATTTTAGATTTTTGGGGATTTATTTTAAAATATGAGACCTTAGAGAACTCATCTAAAATGGTGATTAAAGCGTTAAGTGAATTAGCCGGATCAGTGACTGATAACATAAGGTCGTCAGCAAATAAGGTTAACTTGTGATGATAATTTTTTGTTTTAAAACCCGAAATATCAGTACATTTTCTGATCATTTCCGCCAAGGGCTCGACTGCCAAGGCAAATAAAAGGGGCGAAAGGGGGCAGCCCTGTCTTGTTCCATTAGTGATGTTGAAATTCCTAGAAAGGTGATTATTAGTATAGGTTTTAGCATTAGTATTAGAGTACAATGCAAATATAGATGTTATAAAGCGATTGTCAAAACCAAACTTTAGTAAAGTAGCTTTAAGATAATCCCAATTCACCCTATCAAAAGCTTTTTGGGCATCCAACGAGATAAATAGTGAAGGGAGATTATTAGAGCTAGCTATGTTAAACAAGTTCAAGATTCTTCTGGTACCGTCTGTTACTTGTCTTCCGGAGACAAACCCTACTTGATCATTTTTAACAAGATCAGGTAAAAGATTCTTTAATCGATCCGCTAAAATTTTTGAATATACTTTAATATCAGTGTTAATTAAAGAGATCGGACGATAATTTTTTACTTCTTCTGGGTTTCTAATGTCTTTGGGGATCAAAATGATAGTTGCCTCCGTCATTTCTTTGGGGAACGATCCAATACTAGAAGCGTGGTCAAAAAGAGATTTTAGGTGCGGGGATAAAATGTTGGAGAAAAACTTGAGATATTCGTTTGTGAACCCATCTGGGCCAGGGGATTTGTTAAGTTTAAGTTTGTCAATCGTTTTGGCAATTTCTTCTACAGTAAACGGTTGATTTAAAAGAGTTAGGTCCAAATTATCTAGTTGGAGAAGGGTCAATTTAGAAAGAAAAAGGTCAATCTCTTTTTGATTAGGAGTATGAACTAAGGGATCTTTTTTAAGATTATAGAGGGTTTCGAAATAATCCGCAAATATTTCGGTAATATCAGAGGGGTGTTGTTTCATTTCTCCTGAAGGGGATTTGATTTTAACAATCCTTCTACTTACGCGAGCTTGTTTAAGTTTACTTGTCATATATTTGGTGGGTTTGTTAATTGAAGCATACAGATTATATTTTGATGCTCTAACAATGGACTCGTACTCGGAAATAATTTCGGATCTTAACGCCTGTCTCAATTTCAGGATATCAAGATGGATAATATGGGATGGAGCAGACAGGGAATTTTGTTGTTTTTCTTTTGAAGCAATTTGGTTCTGGAGGTCAGAAATTTTTTGTCTTTTTTCTTTTTTGTATCTCGTGGAGAGTTGGATGAGACATCCTCTCAAGACCGCCTTGTGGGCGTTCCATAATGTAAATACGAAAACACTTCCCGCTTGGTTGGACCTTGAGCTAGAACATTATGGGACTAGTTCAATATCAGATTTTTTCTTTAAAGATCTGCTATCTCCTTCGATCATTACTTATCAACATCCTGTTGTAAATTCTATACTGACTATGTGGAGGAGTTTAACAAAATTAAAGAAAGGCGACGACAGGAAAAGTATTTTGAAAAAATTCCCATTAAAATTATTATCAAAAATATATAAATGTCCAGTTCCAGAGGAGTGGTGCAGCTTTAAAATTAATACGGTAGGGGATTTATGGGACGGACAAAATTTTTTACCCTTTAATGAAATTAAAAATAAATTTCATGTCCCGTCTACACATTTCACCTCTTATCTACTTCTGAAAGATCTTCTGCGGAAATTTTTGACTAGTAGAGCTTTGAATTCGGATATTGTGGCCTCCATGTTTGCAAATGTTGCTCTTAAGTCGACTTGGAGTCTTAAAAACATATATTCCCACCCTAATGACGACACCGAACTCTTTAAAAATGTATACATTCAAAGATGGGAAAGGGATTTTAACATAAAATTTGATGAAGACCAATGGGGGAAGGCCATAAAGTTTTCAAATGCATCTACTATTTCTGCGACTTTACAGGAGTCTTTCTTTAAAACTTTAATTAGATGGCATTACACTCCGATTAGGTTAGCTCATATAGATAATAAATACTCCCCTCTATGCTGGAGGAATTGTGGTTTACCAGGTAACCTGTACCACATTTTCTGGAGCTGTCCTAAATTGAAGAGATTGTGGAAAGAAGTTACGAATCATATAAATACTCTCTCTGACAACGCAGTGAAGGTCACCCCACAAATGGCATTACTTTCTTTGGGCACTGAAGAAATAAATCCTGTTATTCGATTTGTAATGATACATACTTTTTTGGTGACCAAAAACGCTATAGCTTTCTGGTGGCTTAAAACTGATTTACCTTCTTTTGCTGATATTTTAGGTAAATTACGGACTCATAATTCTATGGAGAAAAGATTTGCCTTTATTAATGGTACTCTCCATAAATATCACACTAAATGGGATGTTTGGAATTTGAAATTTTCTTAATTTATGTTATCTAACACTCTACTGTAAACTCAATATGACAATGTTGGTTCCTTTTTTGAGAGGATTGCATTCAAGCGATGTATTATATTTGTTTCTTATGTACACTACTTGTATTAAACAATTTTATTTAATGTGTGATGTAACACGTAGAGTAGAGTTCTCTACTTTTTACTTTGTCCATTTATCCTTTCCCGCTATACTTGAAACTTTAATAAAAATATTTAAACAAAAAAGCATGAGTTTGCAACTACTTTACTTTTGGAGAAAATTCAAAACATTCATTATTCAATAGAACCCAATAGCAAAAATCAGCGTTTTGAATGAAGAATCACATTTCTTGGTAGAATCATGCAGGATTGAAATTTTTGATGTTTTTTTACTCCTGTCAACAGCCCAAACAAGTTTCAAAAAGGATGAGTTTGCAACTACTTTACTTTTGGAGAAAATTCAAAACATTTATTATTCAATAGGGCCCAAAATATCAAAACCCAGCGGTTTGAATGAACACTCACATTTCTTGGTAGAATCGTGCAGGACTGAAATTTTTGATGTTTTTCTACTCCTCTCATGAGCACAAACAAGTCTCTAAAAGGATGAGTTTGCAACTACTTTACTTTTGGAGAAAATTCAAAACATTCATTATTCAATAGAGCCCAATAGCAAAAACCAGCGTTTTGAATGAAGAATCACATTTCTTGGTAGAATCATGCAGGATTGAAATTTTTGATGTTTTTTTACTCCTCTCAACAACCCAAACAAGTTTCTAAAAGGATGAGTTTGCAACTACTTTACTTTTGGAGAAAATTCAAAACATTCATTATTCAATAGGGCCCAAAATATCAAAAACCAGCGGTTTGAATGAACACACATTTCTTGGTAGAATCATGCAGGACTGAAATTTTTGATGTTTTTCTACTCCTCTCATGAGCCCAAACAAGTCTCTAAAAGCATGAGCTTGCAACTACTATACTTTTGGAGAAAATTCAAAACATTCATTATTCAATAGAACCCAATAGCAAAAATCAGCGTTTTGAATGAAGAATCACATTTCTTGGTAGAATCATGCAGGATTGAAATTTTTGATGTTTTTCTACTCCTCTCATGAGCCCAAACCAAGACTCTAAAAGGATGAGTTTGCATCTACTTTACTTTTGGAGAAAATTCAAAACATTCATTATTCAATAGAGCCCAATAGCAAAAACCAGCGGTTTGAATGAAGAATCACATTTCTTGGTAGAATCATGCAGGATTGAAATTTTTGATGGTTTTTTACTCCTCTCAACAGCCCAAACAAGTTTCTAAAAGTATGAGTTTGCAACTACTTTACTTTTGGAGAAAATTCAAAACATTCATTATTCAATATGGCCCAAACTATCAAAAACCAGCGGTTTGAATGAACACTCACATTTCTTGGTAGAATCGTGCAGGACTGAAATTTTTGATGTTTTTCTACTCCTCTCATGAGCCCAAACAAGACTCTAAAAGGATGAGTTTGCAACTACTTTACTTTTGGAGAAAATTCAAAACATTCATTATTCAATAGAGCCCAATAGCAAAAACCAGCGTTTTGAATGAAGAATCACATTTCTTGGTAGAAAATGCAGGATTGAAATTTTTGATGTTTTTTTACTCCTCTCAACAGCCCAAACAAGTTTCTAAAAGGATGAGTTTGCAACTACTTTACTTTTGGAGAAAATTCAAAACATTCATTATTCAATAGGGCCCAAAATATCAAAAACCAGCGGTTTGAATGAACACACATTTCTTGGTAGAATCGTGCAGGACTGAAATTTTTGATGTTTTTCTACTCCTCTCATGAGCCCAAACAAGTCTATAAAAGGATGAGTTTGCAACTACTTTACTTTTGGAGAAAATTCAAAACATTCATTATTCAATAGGGTAAAAAAAAATCAAAAACCAGCGGTTTGAATGAACACACATTTCTTGGTAGAATCGTGCAGGACTGAAATTTTTGATGTTTTTCTACTCCTCTCATGAGCCCAAACCAAGACTCTAAAAGGATGAGTTTGCATCTACTTTACTTTTGGAGAAAATTCAAAACATTCATTATTCAATAGAGCCCAATAGCAAAAACCAGCGGTTTGAATGAAGAATCACATTTCTTGGTAGAATCATGCAGGATTGAAATTATTGATGGTTTTTTACTCCTCTCAACAGCCCAATCAAGTTTCTAAAAGGATGAGTTTGCAACCACTTTACTTTTGGAGAAAATTCAAAACATTCATTATTCAATAGGGCCCAAAATATCAAAAACCAGCAGTTTGAATGAACACACATTTCTTGGTAGAATCATGCAGGACTGAAATTTTTGATGTTTTTCTACTCCTCTCATGAGCGTAAACAAGTCTCTAAAAGCATGAGTTTGCAACTACTTTACTTTTGGAGAAAATTCAAAACATTCATTATTCAATAGAACCCAATAGCAAAAATCAGCGTTTTGAATGAAGAATCACGTTTCTTGGTAGAATCATGCAGGATTGAAATTTTTGATGGTTTTTTACTCCTCTCAACAGCCCAAACAAGTTTCTAAAAGGATGAGTTTGCAACTACTTTACTTTTGTTTTAATGTTTTATTTATTGAAATCTGCAAGTTACATCCGAAAGAAAGCAATCAACAAAGTAGCTTACAAAATTATTATATAACCTACAAATTCCGCTTTTCGGGAGTTAAACAGATGGTTTGAAATATCAATTCATGGCAAAAACTATTGATATATAGAGGTTTAAGGACAACAACAGCCTTAAAGGAACTTCCAGTAGCAAGATTATCTGGGTTCAAATCTGGGTTCTTCCCATCCACACATCCCTGCTACATCACATATGCCATGATTTCAAACAAAGATGAAGAAGAACAAAAAAGAAGAAAAGAGAAAAAAAAAAAACAGTATAGGGAGTAAAGGGACAGGAGGTCAAGTAATTAGAGGGAGAAGTTGGGAGATAGGGGTGGAATATAGGGGAAGTAAGGGGAGGGGGGGGGAGAGGGGAACACTAGGCAACAAGGGTTTCGTCCACTCTGATAAAGCCGAGCAAGGAGGCCACTATAGCCTTATCAACTTCTACTAATGGATCTGAATCGGGTCCATGGGTGCCATACTCTTTCAAAAGCTGAAAGTGAGCCATTCACCAAGGCAGCCAGTTTGGCTACTTGATATAGCATATCTACCTTCTCTTGCAATTGGGATATAGATGGAGTGGTAGTTGTCTTCCAGTTCATAGGTATCAAAAGTTTCGCTGCTGAAAGAATGTGTTGAGTCAACAGAGCAGTATTCTTATGTCCAGTTGGTGACAGAAAATTTAAGAGCACTATCTCCGGTGTCAATGTAAGCTTTTTGCCCACAATTTCCCCGATATAGTCCTCTACTAGTCGCCAGAACCGCAGCAGGGGTGGACAGGACCACCACATATGTAAGTATGTTCCCTCCGAGTCACAGCATCTCCAGCATCTAGTAGAAGACCCCGTCTGCCAATAAGTGTTCTGCTGTGGTGTAATATACCATCTGGCGACTATTTTAAAGGAATTCTCTTGTGCTCTAACGCATTGTGATGGGCCATGAGAAGAATTATAAATGTGTGATATTTGATTTGGGGTAAACTTGTATCCCAAATCCTTTTCCCAATGTGTTATATAGGCTCTTTTGAGGCAACAGTCAGTTATATTTAAAACCTGGTAAATAGACGACATTATCTTTTTGGGTTTATCCTTTGTTGCACAGAGAGTCTCAAATGCAGTCAGTGGGCGGATAACGTCTGCTCCTAAAAGATACTGTGCCAAGGAGTCTCTTATAGAGCCGAATTGTATAAAGGACAAGTTGGAAAGCCCTGGTTGCTTCTTCAGTTCCTGAAAGGAGGGGAGTGCCCCGTCCGTTAAGAGTTCATCAACCGCTACATTTGCCAGGGAACCGGGTTTGATTAGATCATTGTCTCGGGAATAAGATGCGTGTGGCATTATATCTGCCAACTTGAGTAAGGGGGACAAAGGGGGAACTAGAGTTTTCACCAATCCCTTCCATAATTTTAAGGTAGCTTTGGTGTGTATATTAGGTAAATTTTTGTTTATGTTTTTACAAGGATATGCCAAAAGGATGGATCTCAGGGGATAAGGTGCTAGGGCTTCCTCCACCTCAATCCACTGCTTATTGTTAGGAGACCGCAACAGGTCTACCACTCTGGTAAGCATTGTCGCTTGGTAGTACCTTACTATGTCTGGTGCACCCATCCCACCCCTCGATTTGTTTAATGTTAATGTCCTGTATGCTAATCGGGGCTTTTGCTTTTTCCAAACATATCTGCGGAATAATGTATTAATTTTAAGAAGATACGATTTGGGGATGGTTATAGGGAGCATTTGGAAGATATATATGAACTTGGGTAAGATTAGGCTCTTCAGTAAATTTTTCCTTCCCATCCACGACACATACGAGTCCCTCCATGATTTCATGATGGTTTCTACTGAGGCAATTAGGGGGGGAATATTCTGTTGAAAAAGGTCTCTATCCGATCTTCCTATCTTTACACCTAAATATTTGATATATTGTTTTGGCCAGGTGAATGGGTATGTACTTTTTAGTTTAGCTAAGGTATTCGGGGATATATGTATGTCTAGCGCTTCCGACTTAGACATATTTACTTTAAAATTGGAAATTTTGCTATATTGATCTATGAGATCCATCAATGTTGGGAGTCCCAGCAAAGGATTAGTCATCAAGACTAAGAGATCGTCCGCAAATGCCGCTATTTTATAGTGTGTCTTATTGATACGAATACCCTCTATTCCCTCATGTATTTGTATGGCCTTTAAGAGAGGTTCCATTGCTAGCACAAATAACAATGGGGATAGGGGACAGCCCTGTCTTGTTCCGTTCTTTATAGTAAATGCATCTGTTGTAAAATCGTTAATCCTAATATGTGCCTTGGGCTTATCGTACATTGCCATTACGGCTGCTATAAACGCTTCGGGTATTTCAAACTTGATCAGCACTTCCCGTAGGTATACCCAGTCCACCCTGTCAAAGGCCTTCTCTGCATCTGTTCCAAGAAGCATCAATGGGAGTTTACGATTTTTTGCGTATTGAAGAAGGTGTAATACTTTGTGGACATTATCCCTTCCCTCCCTTCCACCCACAAACCCGGTCTGAGTTAAGGAAATCAAATTTGGCAATGACTTGGCCATTCTTTTTGCCATCAGCCCTGCTAGGATTTTTAGGTCCACATTAAGGAGAGAGATTGGCCTATAGCTACTACATTGCTCAGGATCCTTCCCCTCTTTGTGTATTAGGGATATTCTGGCTGTAAGCATTTGGTTTGGCAATGGGTGGCCTTGTAAAACTGCGTTGCAAACGTTCAATAAATGTGGGAGTAGGAGGCCAGAGAAGGATTTATAGTAAAGTGCTGAGAATCCATCTGGACCAGGCGCTTTCCCCTTCGGGCACTTTTACAGGGCGGACTGCAACTCCCCTAGTGAAAAAGGTCTAGTGAGATATTGTTTTTGGGAATCAGACAAGACAGGCAGATCTAAAGTGCTTAGGAAGGACCTAGTGTCCATGCTTCTTTTAAGCGCGGAATCGGCGTTATCTTCCGGACGGAGATTATATAATTTCTTATAGTAGTCAAGGAATGCCCGCTCCATGTGTTCAGGAGTTTGCGAGCTTAACCCTTGTTCATTCTTGATTGAGTTAATCAGCGTACGTGACTGCCGCTTCCTTAGTTGTGATAACATTAATTTGGATGCTTTGTCTCCATGGACGTACATTCTGTTTTTCCATGTTGCATAGAGCTTAGCAGATCTCGAGTTTAATATGTCTTTAAGTTGTTGTCTTTTTTGTTGCAGCTTCTCTAAGCTATGTTGATCTATTTTATGTTTATGTGTAAGCTCCAGCTGTGATATACTATCATAAAGATCCTGGATTTCTTTTTGTTGCAGTTTATTTAGAAAGGAAGTGATAGATATCAACTCCCCTCTGACAACTGACTTATGTGCTTCCCATAGTATCTGTGAGGAAATTTCTGGTGAAGCATTTTGCTCAAAATATTGGGAAAGCACTTTGTTTATACGTGTCTGTACCTCGGTACTTCCAAGTACTGACTCATTGAGCCGCCATACTCTATGTCGGGGAAAGGCTTTAGATAATGAGAATTTTAACAAAACCGAAGAGTGATCGGAATAAATATTCGGGATTATTTTCGCCTGTTGTATATTGGCAAGCATTTTACTGGATATAAAAATATAGTCTAAACGGTGGTAAGATTTATGAGGGTGGGAGTAGAAGGTGTAGTCTCGGTCAGAGGGGTTTAGATATCTCCATGTGTCAATCAATTGTAGAGATCCCAATTGTGACTTTATTCTGGAAAGATCTTTAGGTGAGAGCGAACTTTTCTGTTTGGTCGTGTCTAGCAAAGGCTCTAATGCAACATTCAAGTCCCCACCCACTATCAATGCACCCTCTCTAAAGCCATCAATTTTTTTCAGTGTTGAGAGTACCCATCTCAATAGTTTTTTATTTGGTGCGTATAAACTGCACAATGTTACAAGGGCACCGTTTAGTAGACCTTTGACAAAGATGTAACGACCCTGAGGGTCCGCCATAGTTTCTCTTAGCTGGAAGGGCACTCCCCTTGCCACTGCTATTGACACTCCTCTGGAACCGGACTGGGTGGTTGTCGCATGAAACCATTTATCATATATCGAGCTTTCAAAGGAGGGCAATTTATCCGGTTTGAAGTGCGTTTCCTGAATAAGCAATACTGCTGCCTGCTGTTTTTTGAATAGTTGTAATGTGTGGCGTCTAGTGTTTGGAGAATTCAGCCCATGTGCGTTAAAAGAGATGAATGTGTGTACCTTATCCGAATCCATCATGTTTCTGTACACAGCAGCATCCTTGCAGCTCACGACGGAGACGAATCCCTGTGCCCATGGGAGTGGGGAGGGGGTCTAGGACAAGTAGACCAGACGAAAGAAAGAAAAGGGTAGAGAAAACAAAAAGGTGAAGAGGGGGAGAACACAATATTAACATTATCCATGTTATTATGTTGCACAATATCATTGACCAATATGCCAACGTACCATAGTTACCTACTGACATTGTTTCATAGAGTGCCAGCTTGAGGAAAATTCCAATCAACCTTATAAACTAAATATGAAATATGAAATGCTCCATTCTAGGAGAATGCCCAGTTTGGGCTGTAACTAAATCTAGGTTAAAACCTTATAACGAATTATTGGATAGATGTGGCAGCAGTGCTTATCCATATTTGGAAAAGCACGCCAACCCCATCAGATTTGCTTCAACCATACTCAATACCCCAACTGGGGTAGACACCAAGAAAACTTAACTGCAAAATCTGGGTCTAACCCAAAGATCAAGTATTGTCTCTGGAGTCCTTAGGAAGCGAGGTCTTTGTCAGCTTCCTTTTCAGCCTTTGTGATTTTGGCGTCAGGGCTATCTGCCACGCCGGGTCATCTGGTAGCGGGTGCAATAGGGTCGCCGAATGGAAGGACTCCAGGTCCGGGTAGGCCTCCAGCTCAATCCCCAAGGATTCACATGCCTCTTTGATGTCTTGTGATGTTCTTGCTGAGATACCTTTGTCTCCATTTGTGATATGTACTCCAAACGGGAACAACCATCTAAAACGGATGCCTTTTTTTATCAATGCTTCAGTGAACGGTTTCAAGATCCTCCGCTTCCTGAGAGTGCTAGCCGATAAATCCTGGAAAAGTTTAATTTGTGAGCCTTCATACGAGATCTCCTGCGCCTCCCGCGCTCTGCGAAGAACTAAGTCTTTTGCTCGATAATCGAGGAAGCGACAGATCACATCTCGTGGAGTTTCCCCTTGAGAAGGCCTCGGACGCAATGCTCTGTGTACTCTCACCAGTTCGATTTCCTGTGGATCTGATTCATTAAGTAGATCTTTGAATATCTCTTGTGTTGCTTTCCATAACGCCTCAAAGGCCACCGTTTCAGAAAGGCCTTTAACTCTTACGTTGTTACGACGTTCTCTGTTTTCATGATCTTCTAGCACCGTGTGAATTGTATGTAGTTGGAGTTCATGGACTTTTAAAGAGTCTAGTACAGCGTTCGAACTTTGTGTCATGGCAACTTGCGAATTTTCCAATGTCTCAAGTCTGTGGCCTTGAAGTTTTAGGTCGTGTTTTATCTCTGCAAGTTCTTGTCCTATTGGCTCAAGAGCTTTAGACAATATACGTTTGATGAACGAACGAGTGACTAAGGCCTCTCTCGCTGTGCTGCCCGTGTCAGAGTCACTCTCCGGTTCAGAATCTGAATCTTCTAATGAGGTCAAATCACGAAGCTTGGGTGGTTTAAGAGAATCTGACGGAACCGTTTGTTTTTTAAGAAAGTCATCCATGTCTGTTTGCGTAGTGGACTTTGTAGGTTTGGGCATGCTCTTTTGCGTTTTTACGCTGGATCTCCCCATTTTTGCAGTTATCTAAAGCAGAGAAGAATAGAGCAGTTTGAAGATTAGAATTCCTCTCGCTGGCTATGAATTTAGCTAATGTTCCATTTTATGCCCAATCTTATAAGTGATAAACAATGGAAAGAGATGTCGTTCTGGCTCTGGTCACTAGATGGCAGTCTATAACCACTTTCTGCTGGTTTTCCAGAGAATCCTCTCTTATATCCGTTCAGCTAGGTATAACATGGGTTAATTAGAAAGCAGATAAGGGGGGGAGGAAAGATGTAGGGACAGCCTGGTGGGGGGGGAGCGCTTAATACAGATCTAAGGCTCCTTATATTACTCCCTTCTCTCCTCGCACCCCTCCGGTCAGACAGTCTCAGGCCCCCACTTGATTAATTGATTATCTCCTTTATTGCTATGGAGTTAGGGAGAATGACCATGCTCTCCTGATCCTCTGTCCCCTGAATCAGACCCCCCTGCTCAAGACACTCCGTCACCTTGCTTCTGTTATTAGAGCGTTACCTCAGCTCCCGGAGACGCTTGAATCCCTCAGATCTCTCTCACTGATTGCAGAGAGGGGAGGAGGCTGAAGCGTGCCGCTGCACGTCTATTCTAGGTCCCGGGCCGCGTGTCTTCTGCAAGCCCGACGGGACTATTTTCAATGCTGCGGCGTGATACACACTCTCTGTAGCCGTCCCCCAGCTATGAGAACAGTAGCGATTTTGTGTGTCCTGGTCTGGGGATTTCGCAATGGTACCTTATCTGCAGGGGAGGGTTAGCTCCGGGGTCTCTCTTATCTGACAGCCTTAGGTCAGGGGTGAAGTCTTCTGCCCGAGGCGATGGTGCTGTTAGCAGTATATCCTTCCGCCACTCCGGCAATCTCCCGCCTGCAGGGCCTCAGTTAGATGAATCCCTTCTTTATCCCGAACGTGACTCGCCACCCAGGGTCTATGCGATCCAGTGGGGTCCTGGTTTGGGTTGTAATGCGGGGATGGTATAAAAAGAAGGCTCTGGTGATATTAGAGCCCCTTTTGGTGCATTTGTCCGGGAGCTCAGGTTTCCTGCTTCTTGCTCCACCAACGTTCAGGCTCCGCCCCGCAACTACTTTACTTTTGGAGAAAATTCAAAACATTCATTATTCAATAGGGCCCAAACTATCAAAAACCAGCGGTTTGAATGAACACTCACATTTCTTGGTAGAATCGTGCAGGACTGAAATTTTTGATGTTTTTCTACTCCTCTCATGAGCCCAAACAAGTCTATAAAAGGATGAGTTTGCAACTACTTTACTTTTGGAGAAAATTCAAAACATTCATTATTCAATAGAACCCAATAGCAAAAATCAGCGTTTTGAATGAACACTCACATTTCTTGGTAGAATCGTGCAGGACTGAAATTTTTGATGTTTTTCTACTCCTCTCATGAGCACAAACAAGTCTCTAAAAGGATGAGTTTGCAACTACTTTACTTTTGGAGAAAATTCAAAACATTCATTATTCAATAGGGTAAAAAAAAATCAAAAACCAGCGGTTTGAATGAACACTCACATTTCTTGGTAGAATCGTGCAGGACTGAAATTTTTGATGTTTTTCTACTCCTCTCATGAGCCCAAACAAGTCTCTAAAAGGATGAGTATACAACTACTTTACTTTTGGAGAAAATTCAAAACATTCATTATTCAATAGAACCCAATAGCAAAAATCAGCGTTTTGAATGAAGAATCACATTTCTTGGTAGAATCATGCAGGATTGAAATTTTTGATGGTTTTTTACTCCTCTCAAAAGCCCAAACAAGTTTCTAAAAGGATGAGTTTGCATCTACTTTACTTTTGGAGAAAATTCTAAACATTCTTTATTCAATAGGGCCCAAAATATCAAAAACCAGCGGTTTGAATGAACACACATTTCTTGGTAGAATCATGCAGGACTGAAATTTTTGATGGTTTTTTACTCCTCTCAACAGCCCAAACAAGTTTCTAAAAGGATGAGTTTGCAACTACTTTACTTTTGGAGAAAATTCAAAACATTCATTATTCAATAGGGCCCAAACTATCAAAAACCAGTGGTTTGAATGAACACTCACATTTCTTGGTAGAATCGTGCATGATTGAAATTTTTGATGGTTTTTTACTCCTCTCAACAGCCCAAACAAGTCTCTAAAAGGATGAGTTTGCAACTACTTTACTTTTGGAGAAAATTCAAAACATTCAATTGACATTCATTGAATTTTCCCCAAAAGTAAAGTAGTTGCAAACTCATCCTTTTAGAGACTTGTTTGGGCTCATGAGAGGAGTAGAAAAACATCAAAAATTTCAGTCCTGCACGATTCTACCAAGAAATGTGTGTTCATTTAAACCGCTGGTTTTTGATATTTTGGGCCCTATTGAATAATGAATGTTTTGAATTTTCTCCAAAAGTAAAGTAGTTGCAAACTCATCCTTTTAGAAACTTGTTTGGGCTTTTGAGAGGAGTAAAAAACCATCAAAAATTTCAATCCTGCATGATTCTACCAAGAAATGTGATTCTTCATTCAAAACGCTAGTTTTTGCTATTGGGCTCTAATGAATAATGAATGTTTTGAATTTTCTCCAAAAGTAAAGTAGTTGCAAACTCATCCTTTTAGAGTCTTGTTTGGGCTCATGAGAGGAGTAGAAAAAAATCAAAAATTTCAGTCCTGCACGATTCTACCAAGAAATGTGAGTGTTCATTCAAACCGCTGGTTTTTGATAGTTTGGGCCCTATTGAATAATGAATGTTTTGAATTTTCTCCAAAAGTAAAGTAGTTGCAAACTCATCCTTTTAGAAACTTGTTTGGGCTGTTGAGAGGAGTAAAAAAACCATCAAAAATTTCAATCCTGCATGATTCTACCAAGAAATGTGATTCTTCATTCAAAACGCTGGTTTTTGCTAGTGGGCTCTATTGAATAATGAATGTTTTGAATTTTCTCCAAAAGTAAAGTAGTTGCAAACTCATCCTTTTAGAGTCTTGTTTGGGCTCATGAGAGGAGAAGAAAAACAGCAGCAGCAGCAGCAGCTAGGTGCGCTGCTTGCCTGCAGTAAATAGGATGTGTTCCATCCATGGAACACTGTGATAGGAATCATGCCATTCATAGAACACAATGCTTGGATGTGTTCTATTCCTGGAACAATGGGACCACGTGTCACAATGGGACCACGTGTCACAATGGGAAGCCCACAGTCTGTAGCAGCTGCGCAGTAGTAGTCAGCTTCAGTCTGCAGAGGGAGCCTCAGCAGACAGGTGGGCGATGCTCGCCAGGGAGATGGAAAAATAGCTTGCTCACTTCACTCCACGCATCATTTCAGTATCTGCAGTTCCTCTGAGAATGGTGCACTCACTCTCTTAAGCGGTTTCCAAAGACAGATTGAATTGAAATCGGGATACACAAGTAGTGTTTTCAAAGCATGATTTGAATGCTTTTTTCAAATGTCGTTGCTCTGTAATTAGTTTTTCTTGGTCCAAGTTGCACATTTCCAATTCCTTAGCCTTGATTTAACTTGACCAACTCTTCTACTACTACTACTTCTACTACTACTCTTATTCACCTCTATATGGGAGGCATTGCACTGTATTCAATCTGTCAGTAAAATAACGATCTATCTTGGCCTTTGCTGCTTGGTAGGTACAGGTGTGACAAGCTGCAGTAATGTGTTTGGCTTTGGATAGCTACATTTCTGCACACCCACCTGCTACAAGGCCTGCAGCCCCTTCCCCTCAGTACTTCCCCAGTCTTAATTCAAGCATTCAATTCCTACCACATCCCTCATGCAATGATATGTCGTTTCATTTTTGAAACATTGTCCCCCTCTTGTGGCCTTCCAACTTTGAAGTTTACTGTTCAATATTGAATTAATTCATATATGAATTAAATGGAAAAGCAACGATTTATTTGGCGAGTTATTTGAATGTTCGGCCTACGTCCACCTGTCTGACAGACGGTATTCTAGTGGCTTGTAGCAGCAGCAGCAGCAGCAGCTAGGTGCGCTGCTTGTCTGCAGTAAATAGGATGTGTTCCATCCATGGAACACTGTGATAGGAATCATGCCATTCATAGAACACAATGCTTGGATGTGTTCTATTCCTGGAACAATGGGACCACGTGTCACAATGGGACCACGTGTCAAAATGGGCCGCCCACAGTCTGTAGCAGCTGCTCAGTAGTAGTCAGCTTCAGTCTGCTGAGGGAGCCTCAGCAGACAGGTGGGCGATGCTCGCCAGGGAGATGGAAAAATAGCTTGCTCACTTCACTCCACACATCATTTCAGTATCTGCAGTTCCTTTGAGAATGGTGCACTCACTCTCTTAAGCGGTTTCCAAAGACAGATTGAATTGAAATCGGGATACACAAGTAGTGTTTTCAAAGCATGATTTGAATGCTTTTTTCAAATGTCGTTGCTCTGTAATTAGTTTTTCTTGGTGCAAGTTGCACATTTCCAATTCCTTAGCCTTGATTTAACTTGACCAACTCTTCTACTACTACTACTACTACTACTACTACTACTACTACTACTACTACTACTACTACTACTACTACTACTACTACTACTACTACTCTTATTCACCTCTATATGGGAGGCATTGCACTGTATTCAATCTGTCAGTAAAATAACGATCTATCTTGGCCTTTGCTGCTTGGTAGGTACAGGTGTGACAAGCTGCAGTAATGTGTTTGGCTTTGGATAGCTACATTTCTGCACACCCACCTGCTACAAGGCCTGCAGCCCCTTCCCCTCAGTACTTCCCCAGTCTTAATTCAAGCATTCAATTCCTACCACATCCCTCATGCAATGATATGTCGTTTCGTTTTTGAAACATTGTCCCCCTCTTGTGGCCTTCCAACTTTGAAATTTACTGTTCAATTTTGAATTAATTCATATATGAATTAAATGGAAAAGCAACGATTTATCTGGCGAGTTATTTGAATGTTCGGCCTACGTCCACCTGTCTGACAGACGGTATTCTAGTGGCTTGTAGCAGCAGCAGCAGCAGCAGCTAGGTGCGCTGCTTGCCTGCAGTAAATAGGATGTGTTCCATCCATGGAACACTGTGATAGGAATCATGCCATTCATAGAACACAATTCTTAGATGTGTTCTATTCCTGGAACAATGGGATCACGTGTCACAATGAGACCACGTGTCACAATGGGCAGCCCACAGTCTGTAGCAGCTGCGCAGTAGTAGTCAGCTTCAGTCTGCTGAGGGAGCCTCAGCAGACAGGTGGGCGATGCTCGCCAGGGAGATGGAAAAATAGCTTGCTCACTTCACTCCACGCATCATTTCAGTATCTGCAGTTCCTCTGAGAATGGTGCACTCACTCTCTTAAGCGGTTTCCAAAGACAGATTGAATTGAAATCGGGATACACAAGTAGTGTTTTCAAAGCATGATTTGAATGCTTTTTTCAAATGTCGTTGCTCTGTAATTAGTTTTTCTTGGTCCAAGTTGCACATTTCCAATTCCTTAGCCTTGATTTAACTTGACCAACTCTTCTACTACTACTACTACTACTACTACTCTTATTCACCTCTATATGGGAGGCATTGCACTGTATTCAATCTGTCAGTAAAATAACGATCTATCTTGGCCTTTGCTGCTTGGTAGGTACAGGTGTGACAAGCTGCAGTAATGTGTTTGGCTTTGGATAGCTACATTTCTGCACACCCACCTGCTACAAGGCCTGCAGCCCCTTCCCCTCAGTACTTCCCCAGTCTAAATTCAAGCATTCATTTCCTACCACATCCCTCATGCAATGATATGTCGTTTCATTTTTGAAACATTGTCCCCCTCTTGTGGCCTTCCAACTTTGAAATTTACTGTTCAATTTTGAATTAATTTACATATGAATTAAATGGAAAAGCAACGATTTATTTGGCGAGTTATTTGAATGTTCGGCCTACGTCCACCTGTCTGACAGACGGTATTCTAGTGGCTTGTAGCAGCAGCAGCAGCAGCTAGGTGCGCTGCTTGCCTGCAGTAAATAGGATGTGTTCCATCCATGGAACACTGTGATAGGAATCATGCCATTCATAGAACACAATGCTTGGATGTGTTCTATTCCTGGAACAATGGGACCACGTGTCACAATGGGACCACGTGTCACAATGGGCAGCCCACAGTCTGTAGCAGCTGCGCAGTAGTAGTCAGCTTCAGTCTGCTGAGGGAGCCTCAGCAGACAGGTGGGCGATGCTCACCAGGGAGATGGAAAAATAGCTTGCTCACTTCACTCCACGCATCAGTTCAGTATCTGCAGTTCCTCTGAGAATGGTGCACTCACTCTCTTAAGCGGTTTCCAAAGACAGATTGAATTGAAATTGGGATACACAAGTAGTGTTTTCAAAGCATGATTTGAATGCTTTTTTCAAATGTCGTTGCTCTGTAGTTAGTTTTTCTTGGTGCAAGTAGCACATTTCCAATTCCTTAGCCTTGATTTAACTTGACCAATTCTTCTACTACTACTACTACTACTACTACGACTACTACTCTTATTCACCTCTATATGGGAGGCATTGCACTGTATTCAATCTGTCAGTAAAATAATGATCTATCTTGGCCTTTGCTGCTTGGTAGGTACAGGTGTGACAAGCTGCAGTAATGTGTTTGGCTTTGGATAGCTACATTTCTGCACACCCACCTGCTACAAGGCCTGCAGCCCCTTCCCCTCAGTACTTCCCCAGTCTTAATTCAAGCATTCAATTCCTACCACATCCCTCATGCAATGATATGTCGTTTCATTTTTGAAACATTGTCCCCCTCTTGTGGCCTTCCAACTTTGAAATTTACTGTTCAATTTTGAATTAATTCATATATGAATTAAATGGAAAAGCAACGATTTATCTGGCGAGTTATTTGAATGTTCGGCCTACGTCCACCTGTCTGACAGACGGTATTCTAGTGGCTTGTAGCAGCAGTAGCAGCAGCAGCTAGGTCGCTGCTTGCCTGCAGTAAATAGGATGTGTTCCATCCATGGAACACTGTGATAGGAATCATGACATTCATAGAATACAATGCTTGGATGTGTTCTATTCCTGGAACAATGGGGCCACGTGTCACAATGGGGCCACGTGTCACAATGGGACCACATGTCACAATGGGCAGCCCACAGTCTGTAGCAGCTGCGCAGTAGTAGTCAGCTTCAGTCTGCTGAGGGAGCCTCAGCAGACAGGTGGGCGATGCTCACCAGGGAGATGGAAAAATAGCTTGCTCACTTCACTCCATGCATCATTTCAGTATCTGCAGTTCCTCTGAGAATGGTGCACTCACTCTCTTAAGCGGTTTCCAAAGACAGATTGAATTGAAATTGGGATACACAAGTAGTGTTTTCAAAGCAT
The DNA here is from genome assembly GCF_039654945.1 of Dendrobates tinctorius. Lineage (NCBI taxonomy): Eukaryota > Metazoa > Chordata > Amphibia > Anura > Dendrobatidae > Dendrobates > Dendrobates tinctorius. The sequence goes on along the minus strand of NW_027361744.1, from coordinate 8,982,900 downwards.
GATTTGAATGCTTTTTTCAAATGTCGTTGCTCTGTAATTAGTTTTTCTTGGTCCAAGTTGCACATTTCCAATTCCTTAGCCTTGATTTAACTTGACCAACTCTTCTACTACTACTACTACTCTTATTCACCTCTATATGGGAGGCATTGCACTGTATTCAATCTGTCAGTAAATTAACGATCTATCTTGGCCTTTGCTGCTTGGTAGGTACAGGTGTGACAAGCTGCAGTAATGTGTTTGGCTTTGGATAGCTACATTTCTGCACACCCACCTGCTACAAGGCCTGCAGCCCCTTCCCCTCAGTACTTCCCCAGTCTTAATTCAAGCATTCAATTCCTACCACATCCCTCATGCAATGATATGTCGTTTCATTTTTGAAACATTGTCCCCCTCTTGTGGCCTTCCAACTTTGAAATTTACTGTTCAATTTTGAATTAATTCATATATGAATTAAATAGAAAAGCAACGATTTATCTGGCGAGTTATTTGAATGTTCGTCCTATGTCCACCTGTCTGACAGACGGTATTCTAGTGGCTTGTAGCAGCAGCAGCAGCAGCAGCAGCTAGGTGCGCTGCTTGCCTGCAGTAAATAGGATGTGTTCCATCCATGGAACACTGTGATAGGAATCATGCCATTCATAGAACACAATGCTTGGATGTGTTCTATTCCTGGAACAATGGGACCACGTGTCACAATGGGACCACGTGTCACAATGGGCAGCCCACAGTCTGTAGCAGCTGCGCAGTAGTAGTCAGCTTCAGCCTGCTGAGGGAGCCTCAGCAGACAGGTGGGCGATGCTCGCCAGGGAGATGGAAAAATAGCTTCCTCACTTCACTCCACGCATCATTTCAGTATCTGCAGTTCTTCTGAGAATGGTGCACTCACTCTCTAAAGCGGTTTCCAAAGACAGATTGAATTGAAATTGGGATACACAAGTAGTGTTTTTAAAGCATGATTTGAATGCTTTTTTCAAATGTCGTTGCTCTGTAATTAGTTTTTCTTGGTGCAAGTTGCACATTTCCAATTCCTTAGCCTTGACTTAACTTGACCAACTCTTCTACTACTACTACTACTACTACTACTCTTATTCACCTCTATATGGGAGGCATTGCACTGTATTCAATCTGTCAGTAAAATAACGATCTATCTTGGCCTTTGCTGCTTGGTAGGTACAGGTATGACAAGCTGCAGTAATGTGTTTGGCTTTGGATAGCTACATTTCTGCACACCCACCTGCTACAAGGCCTGCAGCCCCTTCCCCTCAGTACTTCCCCAGTCTTAATTCAAGCATTCAATTCCTACCACATCCCTCATGCAATAATATGTCGTTTCATTTTTGAAACATTGTCCCCCTCTTGTGGCCTTCCAACTTTGAAATGTACTGTTCAATTTTGAATTAATTCATATATGAATTAAATGGAAAAGCAACGATTTATCTGGCGAGTTATTTGAATGTTCGGCCTACGTCCACCTGTCTGACAGACGGTATTCTAGTGGCTTGTAGCAGCAGCAGCAGCAGCTAGGTGCGCTGCTTGCCTGCAGTAAATAGGATGTGTTCCATCCATGGAACACTGTGATAGGAATCATGCCATTTATAGAACACAATGCTTGGATGTGTTCTATTCCTGGAACAATGGGACCACGTGTCACAATGGGACCACATGTCACAATGGGCAGCCCACAGTCTGTAGCAGCTGCGCAGTAGTAGTCAGCTTCAGTCTGCTGAGGGAGCCTCAGCAGACAGGTGGGCGATGCTCGCCAGGGAGATGGAAAAAGAGCTTGCTCACTTCACTCCACGCATCATTTCAGTATCTGCAGTTCCTCTGAGAATGGTGCACTCACTCTCTTAAGCGGTTTCCAAAGACAGATTGAATTGAAATCGGGATACACAAGTAGTGTTTTCAAAGCATGATTTGAATGCTTTTTTTCAAATGTCGTTGCTCTGTAATTAGTTTTTCTTGGTCCAAGTTGCACATTTCCAATTCCTTAGCCTTGATTTAACTTGACCAACTCTTCTACTACTACTACTCTTATTCACCTCTATATGGGAGGCATTGCACTGTATTCAATCTGTCAGTAAAATAACGATCTATCTTGGCCTTTGCTGCTTGGTAGTTACAGGTGTGACAAGCTGCAGTAATGTGTTTGGCTTTGGATAGCTACATTTCTGCACACCCATCTGCTACAAGGCCTGCAGCCCCTTCCCCTCAGTACTTCCCCAGTCTTAATTCAAGCATTCAATTCCTACCACATCCCTCATGCAATAATATGTCGTTTCATTTTTGAAACATTGTCCCCCTCTTGTGGCCTTCCAACTTTGAAATTTACTGTTCAATTTTGAATTAATTCATATATGAATTAAATGGAAAAGCAACGATTTATCTGGCGAGTTATTTCAATGTTCGGCCTACGTCCACCTGTCTGACAGACGGTATTCTAGTGGCTTGTAGCAGCAGCAGCAGCAGCAGCAGCTAGGTGCGCTGCTTGCCTGCAGTAAATAGGATGTGTTCCATCCATGGAACACTGATAGGAATCATGCCATTCATACAACACAATGCTTGGATGTGTTCTATTCCTGGAACAATGGGACCACGTGTCACAATGGGCAGCCCACAGTCTGTAGCAGCTGCGCAGTAGTAGTCAGCTTCAGTCTGCTGAGGGAGCCTCAGCAGACAGGTGGGCGATGCTCGCCAGGGAGATGGAAAAATAGCTTGCTCACTTAACTCCACGCATCATTTCAGTATCTGCAGTTCCTCTGAGAATGGTGCACTCACTCTCTTAAGCGGTTTCCAAAGACAGATTGAATTGAAATTGGGATACACAAGTAGTGTTTTCAAAGCATGATTTGAATGCTTTTTTCAAATGTCGTTGCTCTGTAATTAGTTTTTCTTGGTCCAAGTTGCACATTTCCAATTCCTTAGACTTGATTTAACTTGACCAACTCTTCTTCTACTACTACTACTACTACTACTACTCTTATTCACCTCTATATGGGAGGCATTGCACTGTATTCAATCTGTCAGTAAAATAACGATCTATCTTGGCCTTTGCTGCTTGGTAGGTACAGGTGTGACAAGCTGCGGTAAAGATAGATCGTTATTTTACTGACAAATTGAATACAGTGCAATGCCTCCCATATAGAGGTGAATAAGAGTAGTAGTAGTAGTAGTAGTAGTAGTAGTAGTAGTAGTAGAAGAGTTGGTCAAGTTAAATCAAGGCTAAGGAATTGGAAATGTGCAACTTGGACCAAGAAAAACTAATTACAGAGAAACGACATTTGAAAAAAGCTTTCAAGTCATGCTTTGAAAACACTACTTGTGTATCCCGATTTCAATTCAATCTGTCTTTGGAAACCGCTTAAGAGAGTGAGTGCACCATTCTCAGAGGAACTGCAGATACTGAAATGATGCGTGGAGTGAAGTGAGCAAGCTATTTTTCCATCTCCCTGGCGAGCATCGCCCACCTGTCTGCTGAGGCTCCCTCAGCAGACTGAAGCTGACTACTACTGCGCAGCTGCTACAGACTGTGGGCTGCCCATTGTGACTCGTGGTCCCATTGTGACACGTGGTCCCATTGTTCCAGGAATAGAACACATCCAAGCATTGTGTTCTATGAATGGCATGATTCCTATCACAGTGTTCCATGGATGGAACACATCCTATTTACTGCAGGCAAGCAGCGCACCTAGCTGCTGCTGCTGCTGCTGCTGCTACAAGCCACTAGAATACCGTCTGTCAGACAGGTGGACGTAGGCCGAACATTCAAATAACTCGCCAGATAAATCGTTGCTTTTCCATTTAATTCATATATGAATTAATTCAAAATTGAACAGTAAATTTCAAAGTTGGAAGGCCACAAGAGGGGGACAATGTTTCAAAAATGAAACGACATATAAGGGATGTGGTAGGAATTGAATGCTTGAATTAAGACTGGGGAAGTACTGAGGGGAAGGGGCTGCAGGCCTTGTAGCAGGTGGGTGTGCAGAAATGTAGCTATCCAAAGCCAAACACATTACTGCAGCTTGTCACACCTGTACCTACCAAGCAGCAAAGGCCAAGATAGATCGTTATTTTACTGACAGATTGAATACAGTGCAATGCCTCCCATATAGAGGTGAATAAGAGTAGTAGTAGTAGTAGTAGAAGAGTTGGTCAAGTTAAATCAAGGCTAAGGAATTGGAAATGTGCAACTTGGACCAAGAGAAACTAATTACAGAGCAACGACATTTGAAAAAAGCATTCAAATCATGCTTTGAAAACACTACTTGTCTATCCCAATTTCAATTCAATCTGTCTTTGGAAACCGCTTAAGAGAGTGAGTGCACCATTCTCAGAGGAACTGCAGATACTGAAATGATGCGTGGAGTGAAGTGAGCAAGCTATTTTTCCATCTCCCTGGCGAGCATCGCCCACCTGTCTGCTGAGGCTCCCTCAGCAGACTGAAGCTGACTACTACTGCGCAGCTGCTACAGACTGTGGGCTGCCCATTGTGACACGTGGTCCCATTGTGACACATGGTCCCATTGTTCCAGGAATAGAACACATCCAAGCATTGTGTTCTATGAATGGCATGGTTCCTATCACAGTGTTCCATGGATGGAACACATCCTATTTACTGCAGGCAAGCAGCGCACCTAGCTGCTGCTGCTGCTGCTGCTACAAGCCACTAGAATACCGTCTGTCAGACAGGTGGACGTAGGCCGAACATTCAAATAACTCGCCAGATAAATCGTTGCTTTTCCATTTAATTCATATATGAATTAATTCAAAATTGAACAGTAAATTTCAAAGTTGGAAGGCCACAAGAGGGGGACAATGTTTCAAAAATGAAACGACATATCATTGCATGAGGGATGTGGTAGGAATTGAATGCTTGAATTAAGACTGGGGAAGTACTGAGGGGAAGGGGCTGCAGGCCTTGTAGCAGGTGGGTGTGCAGAAATGTAGCTATCCAAAGCCAAACACATTACCGCAGCTTGTCATACCTGTACATACCAAGCAGCAAAGGCCAAGATAGATCGTTATTTTACTGACAGATTGAATACAGTGCAATGCCTCCCATATAGAGGTGAATAAGAGTAGTAGTAGTAGTAGTAGTAATAGAACAGTTGGTCAAGTTAAATCAAGGCTAAGGAATTGGAAATGTGCAACTTGGACCAAGAAAAACTAATTACAGAGCAACGACATTTGAAAAAAGCATTCAAATCATGCTTTGAAAACACTACTTGTGTATCCCAATTTCAATTCAATATGTCTTTGCAAACCGCTTAATAGAGTGAGTGCACCATTCTCAGAGGAACTTCAGATACTGAAATGATGCGTGGAGTGAAGTGAGCAAGTTATTTTTCCATCTCCCTGGCGAGCATCACCCACCTGTCTGCTGAGGCTCCCTCAGCAGACTGAAGCTGACTACTACTGCGCAGCTGCTACAGACTGTGGGCTGCCCATTGTGACACGTGGTCCCATTGTGACACGTGGTCTCATTGTTCCAGGAATAGAACACATCCAAGCATTGTGTTCTATGAATGGCATGATTCCTATCACAGTGTTCCATGGATGGAACACATCCTATTTACTGCAGGCAAGCAGCGCACCTAGCTGCTGCTGCTGCTGCTGCTACAAGCCACTAGAATACCGTCTTGTCAGACAGGTGGACGTAGGCCGAACATTCAAATAACTCGCCAGATAAATCGTTGCTTTTCCATTTAATTCATATATGAATTAATTCAAAATTGAACAGTACATTTCAAAGTTGGAAGGCCACAAGAGGGGGACAATGTTTCAAAAATGAAACGACATATCATTGCATGAGGGATGTGGTAGGAATTGAATGCTTGAATCAAGACTGGGGAAGTACTGAGGGGAAGGGGCTGCAGGCCTTGTAGCAGGTGGGTGTGCAGAAATGTAGCTATCCAAAGCCAAACACATTACTGCAGCTTGTCACACCTGTACCTACCAAGCAGCAAAGGCCAAGATAGATCGTTATTTTACTGACAGATTGAATACAGTGCAATGCCTCCCATATAGAGGTGAATAAGAGTAGTAGTAGTAGTAGTAGTAGTAGTAGTAGTAGAAGAGTTGGTCAAGTTAAATCAAGGCTAAGGAATTGGAAATGTGCAACTTGGACCAAGAAAAACTAATTACAGAGCAACGACATTTGAAAAAAGCATTCAAATCATGCTTTGAAAACACTACTTGTCTATCCCAATTTCAATTCAATCTGTCTTTGGAAACCGCTTAAGAGAGTGAGTGCACCATTCTCAGAGGAACTGCAGATACTGAAATGATGCGTGGAGTGAAGTGAGCAAGCTATTTTTCCATCTCCCTGGCGAGCATCGCCCACCTGTCTGCTGAGGCTCCCTCAGCAGACTGAAGCTGACTACTACTGCGCAGCTGCTACAGACTGTGGGCTGCCCATTGTGACACGTGGTCCCATTGTGACACGTGGTCCCATTGTTCCAGGAATAGAACACATCCAAGCATTGTGTTCTATGAATGGCATGATTCCTATCACAGTGTTCCATGGATGGAACACATCCTATTTACTGCAGGCAAGCAGCGCACCTAGCTGCTGCTGCTGCTGCTGCTACAAGCCACTAGAATACCGTCTGTCAGACAGGTGGACGTAGGCCGAACATTCAAATAACTCGCCAGATAAATCGTTGCTTTTCCATTTAATTCATATATGAATTAATTCAAAATTGAACAGTAAATTTCAAAGTTGGAAGGCCACAAGAGGGGGACAATGTTTCAAAAATGAAACGACATATCATTGCATGAGGGATGTGGTAGGAATTGAATGCTTGAATTAAGACTGGGGAAGTACTGAGGGGAAGGGGCTGCAGGCCTTGTAGCAGGTGGGTGTGCAGAAATGTAGCTATCCAAAGCCAAACACATTACCGCAGCTTGTCATACCTGTACATACCAAGCAGCAAAGGCCAAGATAGATCGTTATTTTACTGACAGATTGAATACAGTGCAATGCCTCCCATATAGAGGTGAATAAGAGTAGTAGTAGTAGTAGTAGTAGTAGTAGAAGAGTTGGTCAAGTTAAATCAAGGCTAAGGAATTGGAAATGTGCAACTTGGACCAAGAAAAACTAATTACAGAGCAACGACATTTGAAAAAAGCATTCAAATCATGCTTTGAAAACACTACTTGTGTATCCCAATTTCAATTCAATATGTCTTTGCAAACCGCTTAATAGAGTGAGTGCACCATTCTCAGAGGAACTTCAGATACTGAAATTATGCGTGGAGTGAAGTGAGCAAGCTATTTTTCCATCTCCCTGGCGAGCATCGCCCACCTGTCTGCTGAGGCTCCCTCAGCAGACTGAAGCTGACTACTACTGCGCAGCTGCTACAGACTGTGGGCTGCCCATTGTGACACGTGGTCCCATTGTGACACGTGGTCCCATTGTTCCAGGAATAGAACACATCCAAGCATTGTGTTCTTTGAATGGCATGATTCCTATCACAGTGTTCCATGGATGGAACACATCCTATTTACTGCAGGCAAGCAGCGCACCTAGCTGCTGCTGCTGCTGCTACAAGCCACTAGAATACCGTCTGTCAGACAGGTGGACGTAGGCCGAACATTCAAATAACTCGCCAGATAAATCGTTGCTTTTCCTTTTAATTCATATATAAATTAATTCAAAATTGAACAGTAAATTTCAAAGTTGGAAGGCCACAAGAGGGGGACAATGTTTCAAAAATGAAACGACATATCTTTGCATGAGGGATGTGGTAGGAATTGAATGCTTGAATTAAGACTGGGGAAGTACTGAGGGGAAGTGGCTGCAGGCCTTGTAGCAGGTGGGTGTGCAGAAATGTAGCTATCCAAAGCCAAACACATTACTGTAGCTTGTCACACCTGTACCTACCAAGCAGCAAAGGCCAAGATAGATCGTTATTTTACTGACAGATTGAATACAGTGCAATGCCTCCCATATAGAGGTGAATAAGAGTAGTAGTAGTAGTAGTAGTAGTAGTAGAAGAGTTGGTCAAGTTAAATCAAGGCTAAGGAATTGGAAATGTGCAACTTGGACTAAGAAAAACTAATTACAGAGCAACGACATTTGAAAAAAGCTTTCAAATCATGCTTTGAAAACACTACTTGTGTATCCCATTTTCAATTCAGTCTGTCTTTGGAAACCGCTTAAGAGAGTGAGTGCAACATTCTCAGAGGAACTGCAGATACTGAAATGATGCGTGGAGTGAAGTGAGCAAGCTATTTTTCCATCTCCCTGGTGAGCATCGCCCACCTGTCTGCTGAGGCTCCCTCAGCAGACTGAAGCTGACTACTACTGCGCAGCTGCTACAGACTGTGGGCTGCCCATTGTGACACGTGGTCCCATTGTGACACGTGGTCCCATTGTTCCAGGAATAGAACACATCCAAGCATTGTGTTCTATGAATGGCATGATTCCTCTCACAGTGTTCCATGGATGGAACACATCCTATTTACTGCAGGCAAGCAGCGCACCTAGCTGCTGCTGCTGCTACAAGCCACTAGAATACCGTCTGTCAGACAGGTGGACGTAGGCCGAACATTCAAATAACTCGCCAGATAAATCGTTGCTTTTCCATTTAATTCATATATGAATTAATTCAAAATTGAACAGTAAATTTCAAAGTTGGAAGGCCACAAGAGGGGGACAATGTTTCAAAAATGAAACGACATATCATTGCATGAGGGATGTGGTAGGAATTGAATGCTTGAATTAAGACTGGGGAAGTACTGAGGGGAAGGGGCTGCAGGCCTTGTAGCAGGTGGGTGTGCAGAAATGTAGCTATCCAAAGCCAAACACATTACTGCAGCTTGTCACACCTGTACCTACCAAGCAGCAAAGGCCAAGATAGATCGTTATTTTACTGACAGATTGAATACAGTGCAATGCCTCCCATACAGAGGTGAATAAGAGTAGTAGTAGTAGTAGTAGTAGTAGTAGTAGTAGTAGAAGAGTTGGCCAAGTTAAATCAAGGCTAAGGAATTGGAAATGTGCAACTTGGACCAAGAAAAACTAATTACAGAGCAACGACATTTGAAAAAAGCATTCAAATCATGCTTTGAAAACACTACATGTGTATCCCGATTTCAATTCAATCTGTCTTTGGAAACCGCTTAAGAGAGTGAGTGCACCATTCTCAGAGGAACTGCAGATACTGAAATGATGCGTGGAGTGAAGTGAGCAAGCTATGTTTCCATCTCCCTGGCGAGCATCGCCCACCTGTCTGCTGAGGCTCCCTCAGCAGACTGAAGCTGACTACTACTGCGCAGCTGCTACAGACTGTGGGCTGCCCATTGTGACACGTGGTCCCATTGTGACACGTGGTCCCATTGTTCCAGGAATAGAACACATCCAAGAATTGTGTTCTATGAATGGCATGATTCCTATCACAGTGTTCCATGGATGGAACACATCCTATTTACTGCAGGCAAGCAGCGCACCTAGCTGCTGCTGCTGCTGCTACAAGCCCCTAGAATACCGTCTGTCAGACAGGTGGACGTAGGCCGAACATTCAAATAACTCGCCAGATAAATCGTTGCTTTTCCATTTAATTCATATATGAATTAATTCAAAATTGAACAGTAAATTTCAAAGTTGGAAGGCCACAAGAGGGGGACAATGTTTCAAAAACGAAACGACATATCATTGCATGAGGGATGTGGTAGGAATTGAATGCTTGAATTAAGACTGGGGAAATACTGAGGGGAAGGGGCTGCAGGCCTTGTAGCAGGTGGGTGTGCAGAAATGTAGCTATCCAAAGCCAAACACATTACTGCAGCTTGTCACACCTGTACCTACCAAGCAGCAAAGGCCAAGATAGATCGTTATTTTACTGACAGATTGAATACAGTGCAATGCCTCCCATATAGAGGTGAATAAGAGTAGTAGTAGTAGTAGTAGTAGTAGTAGTAGTAGTAGTAGTAGTAGTAGTAGTAGAAGAGTTGGTCAAGTTAAATCAAGGCTAAGGAATTGGAAATGTGCAACTTGGACCAAGAAAAACTAATTACAGAGCAACGACATTTGAAAAAAGCATTCAAATCATGCTTTGAAAACACTACTTGTGTTTCCCGGTTTCAATTCAATCTGTCTTTGGAAACCGCTTAAGAGAGTGAGTGCACCATTCTCAGAGGAACTGCAGATACTGAAATGATGTGTGGAGTGAAGTGAGCAAGCTATTTTTCCATCTCCCTGGCGAGCATCGCCCACCTGTCTGCTGAGGCTCCCTCAGCAGACTGAAGCTGACTACTACTGCGCAGCTGCTACAGACTGTGGGCTGCCCATTGTGACACTTGGTCCCATTGTTCCAGGAATAGAACACATCCAAGCATTGTGTTCTATGAATGGCATGATTCCTATCACAGTGTTCCATTGATGGAACACATCCTATTTACTGCAGGCAAGCAACGCACCTAGCAGCTGCTGCTGCTGCTGCTGCTGCTGCTGCTGCTACAAGCCACTAGAATACCGTCTGTCAGACAGGTGGACGTAGGCCGAACATTCAAATAACTCGCCAGATAAATCGTTGCTTTTCCATTTAATTCATATATGAATTAATTCAAAATTGAACAGTAAATTTCAAAGTTGGAAGGCCACAAGAGGGGGACAATGTTTCAAAAATGAAACGACATATCATTGCATGAGGGATATGGTAGGAATTGAATGCTTGAATTAAGACTGGGGAAGTACTGAGGGGAAGGGGCTGCAGGCCTTGTAGCAGGTGGGTGTGCAGAAGTGTAGCTATCCAAAGCCAAACACATTACTGCAGCTTGTCACACCTGTACCTACCAAGCAGCAAAGGCCAAGATAGATCGTTATTTTACTGACAGATTGAATACAGTGCAATGCCTCCCATATAGAGGTGAATAAGAGTAGTAGTAGTAGTAGTAGTAGTAGTAGTAGTAGAAGAGTTGGTCAAGTTAAATCAAGGCTAAGGAATTTGAAATGTGCAACTTGGACCAAAAAAAACTAATTACAGAGCAACGACATTTGAAAAAAGCATTCAAATCATGCTTTGAAAACACTACTTGTGTATCCCGATTTCAATTCAATCTGTCTTTGGAAACCGCTTAAGAGAGTAAGTGCACCATTCTCAGAGGAACTGCAGATACTGAAATGATGCGTGGAGTGAAGTGAGCAAGCTATTTTTCCATCTCCCTGGCGAGCATTGCCCACCTGTCTGCTGAGGCTCCCTCAGCAGACTGAAGCTGACTACTACTGCGCAGCTGCTACAGACTGTGGGTTGCCCATTGTGACACGTGGTCCCATTGTGACACGTGGTCCCATTGTTCCAGGAATAGAACACATCCAAGCATTGTGTTCTATGAATGGCATGATTCCTATCACAGTGTTCCATGGATGGAACACATCCTATTTACTGCAGGCAAGCAGCGCACCTAGCTGCTGCTGCTGCTGCTGCTACAAGCCACTAGAATACCGTCTGTCAGACAGGTGGACGTAGGCCGAACATTCAAATAACTCGCCAAATAAATCGTTGCTTTTCCATTTAATTCATATATGAATTAATTCAAAATTGAACAGTAAATTTCAAAGTTGGAAGGCCACAAGAGGGGGACAATGTTTCAAAAATGAAACGACATATCATTGCATGAGGGATGTGGTAGGAATTGAGTGCTTGAATTAAGACTGGGGAAGTACTGAGGGGAAGGGGCTGCAGGCCTTGTATCAGGTGGGTGTGCAGAAATGTAGCTATCCAAAGCCAAACACATTACTGAAGCTTGTCACACCTGTACCTACCAAGCAGCAAAGGCCAAGATAGATCGTTATTTTACTGACAGATTGAATACAGTGCAATGCCTCCCATATAGAGGTGAATAAGAGTAGTAGTAGAAGTAGTAGTAGTAGTAGTAGTAGTAGTAGTAGAAGAGTTGGTCAAGTTAAATCAAGGCTAAGGAATTGGAAATGTGCATCTTGGACCAAGAAAAACTAATTACAGAGCAACGACATTTGAAAAAAGCATTCAAATCATGCTTTGAAAACACTACTTGTGTATCCCGACTTCAATTCAATCTGTCTTTGGAAACCGCTTAAGAGAGTGAGTGCACCATTCTCAGCGGAACTGCAGATACTGAAATGATGCGTGGAGTGAAGTGAGCAAGCTCTTTTTCCATCTCCCTGGCGAGCATCGCCCACCTGTCTGCTGAGGCTCCCTCAGCAGACTGAAGCTGACTACTACTGTGCAGCTGCTAAAGACTGTGGGCTGCCCATTGTGACACGTGGTCCCATTGTGACACGTGGTCCCATTGTTCCAGGAATAGAACACATCCAAGCATTGTGTTCTATGAATGGCATGATTCCTATCACAGTGTTCCCATGATGGAACACATCCTATTTACTGCAGGCAAGCAGCGCACCTAGCTGCTGCTGCTGCTGCTGCTGCTACAAGCCACTAGAATACCGTCTGTCAGACAGGTGGACGTAGGCCGAACATTCAAATAACTCGCCAGATAAATCGTTGCTTTTCCATTTAATTCATATATGAATTAATTCAAAATTGAACAGTAAATTTCAAAGTTGGAAGGCCACAAGAGGGGGACAATGTTTCAAAAATGAAATGACATATCATTGCATGAGGGATGTGGTAGGAATTGAATGCTTGAATTAAGACTGGGGAAGTACTGAGGGGAAGGGGCTGCAGGCCTTGTAGCAGGTGGGTGTGCAGAAATGTAGCTATCCAAAGCCAAACACATTACTGCAGCTTGTCACACCTGTACCTACCAAGCAGCAAAGGCCAAGATAGATCGTTATTTTACTGACAGATTGAATACAGTGCAATGCCTCCCATATAGAGGTGAATAAGAGTAGTAGTAGAAGTAGTAGTAGTAGTAGTAGTAGATGAGTTGGTCAAGTTAAATCAAGGCTAAGGAATTGGAAATGTGCAACTTGGACCAAGAAAAACTAATTACAGAGCAACGACATTTGAAAAAAGCATTCAAATCATGCTTTGAAAACACTACTTGTGTATCCCGATTTGAATTCAATCTGTCTTTGGAAACCGCTTAAGAGAGTGAGTGCACCATTCTCAGAGGAACTGCAGATACTGAAATGATGCGTGGAGTGAAGTGAGCAAGCTATTTTTCCATCTCCCTGGCGAGCATCGCCCACCTGTCTGCTGAGGCTCCCTCAGCAGACTGAAGCTGACTACTACTGAGCAGCTGCTACAGACTGTGGGCTGCCCATTGTGACACGTGGTCCCATTGTGACACGTGGCCCCATTGTTCCAGGAATAGAACACATCCAAGCATTGTGTTCTATGAATGGCATGATTCCTATCACAGTGTTCCATGGATGGAACACATCCTATTTACTGTAGGCAAGCAGCGCACCTAGCTGCTGCTGCTGCTGCTGCTTTTTTTCTACTCCTCTCATGAGCCCAAACAAGACTCTAAAAGGATGAGTTTGCAACTACTTTACTTTTGTAGAAAATTCAAAACATTCATTATTCAATAGAGCCCACTAGCAAAAACCAGCGTTTTGAATGAAGAATCACATTTCTTGGTAGAATCATGCAGGATTGAAATTTTTGATGGTTTTTTACTCCTCTCAACAGCCCAAACAAGTTTCTAAAAGGATGAGTTTGCAACTACTTTACTTTTGGAGAAAATTCAAAACATTCATTATTCAATAGAGCCCAAAATATCAAAAACCAGCGGTTTGAATGAACACACATTTCTTGGTAGAATCATGCAGGACTGAAATTTTTGATGTTTTTCTACTCCTCTCATGAGCCCAAACAAGTCTCTAAAAGGATGAGTTTGCAACTACTTTACTTTTGGAGAAAATTCAAAACATTCATTATTCAATAGAGCCCAATAGCAAAAACCAGCGTTTTGAATGAAGAATCACATTTCTTGGTAGAATCATGCAGGATTGAAATTTTTGATGGTTTTTTACTCCTCTCAAAAGCCCAAACAAGTTTCTAAAAGGATGAGTTTGCAACTACTTTACTTTTGGAGAAAATTCAAAACATTCATTATTCAATAGGGCCCAAAATATCAAAAACCAGCGGTTTGAATGAACACACATTTCTTGGTAGAATCGTGCAGGACTGAAATTTTTGATGTTTTTCTACTCCTCTCATGAGCCCAAACAAGTCTCTAAAAGGATGAGTTTGCAACTACTTTACTTTTGGAGAAAATTCAATGAATGTCAATTGAATGTTTTGAATTTTCTCCAAAAGTAAAGTAGTTGCAAACTCATCCTTTTAGAGACTTGGTTTGGGCTCATGAGAGGAGTAGAAAAACATCAAAAATTTCAGTCCTGCACGATTCTACCAAGAAATGTGTGTTCATTCAAACCGCTGGTTTTTGATATTTTGGGCCCTATTGAATAATGAATGTTTTGAATTTTCTCCAAAAGTAAAGTAGTTGCAAACTCATCCTTTTAGAAACTTGTTTGGGCTGTTGAGAGGAGTAAAAAACCATCAAAAATTTCAATCCTGCATGATTCTACCAAGAAATGTGATTCTTCATTCAAAACCTGATTTTTGCTATTGGGCTCTATTGAATAATGAATGTTTTGAATTTTCTCCAAAAGTAAAGTAGTTGCAAACTCATGCTTTTAGAGACTTGTTTGTGCTCATGAGAGGAGTAGAAAAACATTCAAAATTTCAGTCCTGCACGATTCTACCAAGAAATGTGAGTGTTCATTCAAACCGCTGGTTTTTGATATTTTGGGCCCTAATGAAAAATGAATGTTTTGAATTTTCTCCAAAAGTAAAGTAGTTGCAAACTCATCCTTTTAGAAACTTGTTTGGGCTGTTGAGAGGAGTAAAATAGAATCAAAAATTTAAATCCTGCATGATTCTACCAAGAAATGTGATTCTTCTTTCAAAACCTGATTTTTGCTATTGGGCTCTATTGAATAATGAATGTTTTGAATTTTCTCCAAAAGTAAAGTAGTTGCAAACTCATCCTTTTAGAGACTTGTTTGGGCTCATGAGAGGAGTAGAAAAACATCAAAAATTTCAGTCCTGCACGATTCTACCAAGAAATGTGAGTGTTCATTCAAACCGCTGGTTTTTGATAGTTTGGGCCCTATTGAATAATGAATGTTTTGGATTTTCTCCAAAAGTAAAGTAGTTGCAAGCTCATGCTTTTAGAGACTTGTTTGGGCTCATGAGAGGAGTAGAAAAACATCAAAAATTTCAGTCTTGCATTATTCTACCAAGAAATGTGTGTTCATTCAAACCGCTGGTTTTTGATATTTTGGGCCCTATTGAATAATGAATGTTTTGAATTTTCTCCAAAAGTAAAGTAGTTGCAAACTCATCCTTTTAGAAACTTGTTTGGGCTGTTGAGAGGAGTAAAAAACCATCAAAAATTTAAATCTTGCATGATTCTACCAAGAAATGTGATTCTTCATTCAAAACGCTGATTTTTGCTATTGGGTTCTATTGAATAATGAATGTTTTGAATTTTCTCCAAAAGTAAAGTAGTTGCAAGCTCATGCTTTTAGAGACTTGTTTGGGCTCATGAGAGGAGTAGAAAAACATCAAAAATTTCAGTCCTGCATGATTCTACCAAGAAATGTGTGTTAATTCAAACCACTGGTTTTTGATATTTTGGGCCCTATTGCATAATGAATGTTTTGAATTTTCTCCAAAAGTAAAGTTGTTGCAAACTCATCCTTTTAGAAACTTGTTTGGGCTGTTGAGAGGAGTAAAAAACCATCAAAAATTTCAATCCTGCATGATTCTACCAAGAAATGTGATTCTTCATTCAAAACGCTGATTTTTGCTATTGGGTTCTATTGAATAATGAATGTTTTGAATTTTCTCCAAAAGTAAAGTAGTTGCAAACTCATGCTTTTAGAGACTTGTTTGGGCTCATGAGAGGAGTAGAAAAACATCAAAAATTTCAGTCCTGCATGATTCTACCAAGAAATGTGTGTTCATTCAAATCGCTGGTTTTTGATATTTTGGGCCCTATTGAATAATGAATGTTTTGAATTTTCTCCAAAAGTAAAGTAGTTGCAAACTCATCCTTTTTGAAACTTGTTTGGGCTGTTGAGAGGAGTAAAAAACCATCAAAAATTTCAATCCTGCATGATTCTACCAAGAAATGTGATTCTTCATTCAAAACGCTGGTTTTTGCTATTGGGCTCTATTGAATAATGAATGTTTTGAATTTTCTCCAAAAGTAAAGTAGTTGCAAACTCATCCTTTTAGAGACTTGTTTGTGCTCATGAGAGGAGTAGAAAAACATCAAAAATTTCAGTCCTGCATGATTCTACCAAGAAATGTGAGTGTTCATTCAAACCGCTGGTTTTTGATAGTTTGGGCTCTATTGAATAATGAATGTTTTGAATTTTCTCCAAAAGTAAAGTAGTTGCAAACTCATCCTTTTAGAAACTTGTTTGGGCTGTTGAGAGGAGTAAAAAACCATCAAAAATTTCAATCCTGCATGATTCTACCAAGAAATGTGATTCTTCATTCAAAAGGCTGGTTTTTGCTATTGGGCTCTATTGAATAATGAATGTTTTGAATTTTCTCCAAAAGTAAAGTAGTTGCAAGCTCATGCTTTTAGAGACATGTTTGGGCTCATGAGAGGAGTAGAAAAACATCAAAAATTTCAGTCCTGCACGATTCTACCAAGAAATGTGTGTTCATTCAAACCGCTGGTTTTTGATATTTTTTGCCCTATTGAATAATGAATGTTTTGAGTTTTCTCCAAAAGTAAAGTAGTTGCAAACTCATCCTTTTAGAAACTTGTTTGGGCTGTTGAGAGGAGCAAAAAAACCATCAAAAATTTCAATCCTGCATGATTCTACCAAGAAATGTGATTCTTCATTCAAAACGCTGATTTTTGCTAAAAGGATGAGTTTGCAACTACTTTACTTTTGGAGAAAATTCAAAACATTCATTATTCAATAGGGCCCAAACTATCAAAAACCAGCGGTTTGAATGAACACTCACATTTCTAGGTAGAATCGTGCAGGACTGAAATTTTTGATGTTTTTCTACTCCTCCCATGAGCCCAAACAACACTCTAAAAGGATGAGTTTGCAAATACTTTACTTTTGGAGAAAATTCAAAACATTCATTATTCAATAGGGCCCAATAGCAAAAATCAGGTTTTGAATGAAGAATCACATTTCTTGGTAGAATCATGCAGGATTGAAATTTTTGATGGTTTTTTACTCCTCTCAACAGCCCAAACAAGTTTCTAAAAGGATGAGTTTGCAACTACTTTACTTTTGGAGAAAATTCAAAACATTCATTATTCAATAGAGCCCAATAGCAAAAATCAGGTTTTGAATGAAGAATCACATTTCTTGGTAGAATCATGCAGGATTGAAATTTTTGATGGTTTTTTACTCCTCTCAACAGCCCAAACAAGTTTCAAAAGGATGAGTTTGCAACTACTTTACTTTTGGAGAAAATTCAAAACATTCATTATTCAATAGGGCCCAAAATATCAAAAACCAGCGGTTTGAAAGAACACACATTTCTTGGTAGAATCATGCAGGACTGAAATTTTTGATGTTTTTCTACTCTCATGAGCCCAAACAAGTCTCTAAAAGCATGAGTTTGCAACTACTTTACTTTTGGAGAAAATTCAAAACATTCATTATTCAATAGGGCCCAAACTATCAAAAACCAGCGGTTTGAATGAACACTCACATTTCTTGGTAGAATCGTGCAGGACTGAAATTTTTGATGTTTTTCTACTCCTCTCATGAGCACAAACAAGACTCTAAAAGGATGATTTTGCAACTACTTTACTTTTGGAGAAAATTCAAAACATTCATTATTCAATAGAGCCGAATAGCAAAAATCAGGTTTTGAATGAAGAATCACATTTCTTGGTAGAATCATGCAGGATTGAAATTTTTGATGGTTTTTTACTCCTCTCAACATCCCAAACAAGTTTCAAAAGGATGAGTTTGCAACTACTTTACTTTTGGAGAAAATTCAAAACATTCATTATTCAATCGGGCCCAAAATATCAAAAAACGGTGGTTTGAATGAACACACATTTCATGGTAGAATCATGCAGGACTGAAATTTTTGATGTTTTTCTACTCTCATGAGCCCAAACAAGTCTCTAAAAGCATGAGTTTGCAACTACTTTACTTTTGGAGAAAATTCAAAACATTCATTATTCAATAGGGCCCAAATTCAATCTGTGTTTGGAAACCGCTTAAGAGAGTGAGTGCACCATTCTCATAGGAACTGCAGATACTGAAATGATGCGTGTAGTGAAGTGAGCAATCTCTTTTTCCATCTCCCTGGCGAGCATCGCCCACCTGTCTGCTGAGGCTCACTCAGCAGACTGAAGCTGACTACTACTGCGCAGCTGCTACAGACTGTGGGCTGCCCATTGTGACACGTTGTCCCATTGTGACACGTGGTCCCATTGTTCCAGGAATAGAACACATGCAAGCATTGTGTTCTATGAATGGCATGATTCCTATCACAGTGTTCCATGGATGGAACACATCCTATTTACTGCAGGCAAGCAGCGCACCTAGCTGCTGCTGCTGCTGCTACTACTGCTACAAGCCACTAGAATACCGTCTGTCAGACAGGTGGACATAGGCCGAACATTCAAATAACTCGCCAGATAAATCGTTGCTTTTCCATTTAATTCATATATGAATTAATTCAAAATTGAACAGTAAATTTCAAAGTTGGAAGGCCACAAGAGGGGGACAATGTTTCAAAAATGAAACGACATATCATTGCATGAGGGATGTGGTAGGAATTGAATGCTTGAATTAAGACTGGGGAAGTACTGAGGGGAAGGGGCTGCTGGCCTTGTAGAAGGTGGGTGTGCAGAAATGTAGCTATCCAAAGGCAAAGACATTACTGCAGCTTGTCACACCTGTACCTACCAAGCAGCAAAGGCCAAGATAGATCGTTATTTTACTGACAGATTGAATACAGTGCAATACCTCCCATATAGAGGTGAATAAGAGTAGTAGTTTCTAGTAGTAGTAGTAGTAGTAGTAGTAGAAGAGTTGGTCAAGTTAAATCAAGGCTAAGGAATTGGAAATGTGCAACTTGGACCAAGAAAAACTTATTACAGAGCAACGACATTTGAAAAAAGCATTCAAATCATGCTTTGAAAACACTACTTGTGTATCCCGACTTCAATTCAATCTGTCTTTGGAAACTGCTTAAAGGGAAGGTGCCATCCAAAAAATTTTTTTTCAGCAATTAAAAAAATGTAAAGAATTAATGTTTACATTTTCTTAAAAAATATTATCGTTTGTTTTTAATTTTGCAAAATATGAAAAATAATTTTAAAAAGTTTGGCATTTCCACTTGTTAACACTAGGGGGAGCAGCTACTGAAATCTGGCACAAAAACCTATGACATCTATAGACACAGTGAGCAGCCATTTTGATGGGGCTTGCAAAGTTACTGACTGTCTTTGCATGTAAAGTCTGGATCACAACAGGCCATCAATCAGCAGACATGTTTCCTGGATTTCTGTGGAGCAGACAAGCAGACGGTTCATCCATGTGAATAAAACACAGCGCTCTTTGTACAATCCCTGGCACCGAACAGGGCGCCCCCCACAGACCAGCACACTGCTCTCCTGAAATACTCTGTGCTGCTGTCGCCCTGCTCCTTCCACCATACATCAGGCCCCTGTCCCCTCGGTTTCACACATCGCCAGGACGGGATCTGAGGAGAGGAATGGGGTCTTCGGTCACCGAGGATGGCAGGCAGCAAGGATTCTGGGAGCAGAGTGACAGCAGCACAGAGTATTTCAGGAGAGCAGTATCACACGGGATAGGATTAGATACACGGCTCAGCAGGCAGCATCACACAGGAGAGGATTAGATACACGGCTCAGCAGGCAGTATCACACGGGATAGGATTAGATACACGGCTCAGCAGGCAGCATCACACAGGAGAGGATTAGATACACGGCTCAGAATACAGTATCACACAGGATAGGATTAGATACACGGCTCAGCAGTCAGTATCACACAGGATAGGATTACAAACACGGCTCAGCAGTCAGTATCACACAGGAGAGGATTAGATACACGGCTCAGCAGGCAGTATCACACAGGAGAGGATTAGATACACGGCTCAGCAGGCAGTAACACACAGAAGAGGATTAGATGCACGGCTCAGCAGGCAGTATCACACAGAAGAGGATTAGATGCACGGCTCAGCAGGCAGTATCACACAGGAGAGGATTAGATACACGGCTCAGCAGTCAGTATCACACAGGAGAGGATTAGATACACGGCTCAGCAGTCAGTATCACACAGGAGAGGATTAGATACCCGGCTCAGAATACAGTATCACACAGGATAGGATTAGATACACAGCTCAGCAGACAGTATCACACAGGAGAGGATTAGATACACGGCTCAGCAGACAGTATCACACAGGAGAGGATTAGATACACGGCTCAGCAGAAAGTATCACACAGGAGAGGATTAGATACCCGGCTCAGAATACAGTATCACACAGGATAGGATTAGATACACAGCTCAGCAGACAGTATCACACAGGAGAGGATTAGATACACGGCTCAGCAGACAGTATCACACAGGAGAGGATTAGATACACGGCTCAGCAGAAAGTATCACACAGGAGAGGATTAGATACCCGGCTCAGAATACAGTATCACACAGGATAGGATTACATACACGGCTCAGCAGTCAGTATCACACAGGAGAGGATTAGATACACGGCTCAGCAGTCAGTATCACACAGGAGAGGATTAGATACACGGCTCAGCAGGCAGTATCACACAGGATAGGGTTAGAAACACGGCTCAGCAGGCAGTATCACACAGGAGAGGATTAGATACACGGCTCAGCAGGCAGTATCACACAGAAGAGGATTAGATGCACGGCTCAGCAGGCAGTATCACACAGAAGAGGATTAGATGCACAGCTCAGCAGGCAGTATCACACAGGAGAGGATTAGATACACAGCTCAGCAGACAGTATTACAGATATGCCCACACTGGTGAAACTTCCAGCCCCCCCCAATTATACACAAGACTATGGGCTGTATAAGTCACTGTCCTCCTCAGACAGCCATAAAAGCAAAGGTGTCAGATTACCGGAGATCACTGGGGCTGTGAGTGAGGAGGCGGAGACAGAGCAGGAGGACGCTGGAGCAGGAAGCACAGGGCTGAGCCTGGAGTAAGCAGTACAGAGGAGCATAGATGAAAGTCACCCGCACTCACCACTCTCCATCCTCCGGCTCCAGTGAGCGCTTCTCTCCTCTGCTGACCACCTTCTCCTTTTCTTCAGCCTCTCCTCACAACACAGGACCCGTTATGCCACAAGTGGTCCTGTGATAGAGGGTAAGTGGAGCTCAGCAGATAGCACTGGGCTACAGTAAAATGGCGCCCAGCCACACCTACAGCAGTGAATGGTGCAGCCCACAGGGGCGTGCCCAGTTCTCTGCTACTGAGGCTGCAATGTGCCGACCGCAGTTTCCTATGTGCAGGGACGGCCATATTTGCAGACTGTATGAGTCCTCCACAGATCTGCAAATCAAGATGTCAGCGCCCAGTGGCTACATGAAAACATTATTACAAACAAACCATAAATCCTGGTTAGTACATTTGCTGAAACAACATGTTTTGTAACTTACTATTTTTTTGCAAATTATATAAAATTGCGGCACCTTCCCTTTAAGAGATTGAGTGCACCATTCTCAGAGGAACTGCAGATACTGAAATGATGCGTGGAGTGAAGTGAGCAAGCTCTTTTTCCATCTCCCTGGCGAGAATCGCCCACCTGTCTG
Source organism: Dendrobates tinctorius (assembly GCF_039654945.1). NCBI lineage: Eukaryota > Metazoa > Chordata > Amphibia > Anura > Dendrobatidae > Dendrobates > Dendrobates tinctorius. The sequence continues at coordinate 8,961,136 of NW_027361744.1, read as the reverse complement.
CTGAGGCTCCCTCAGCAGACTGAAGCTGACTACTACTGCGCAGCTGCTACAGACTGTGGGCTGCCCATTGTGACACGTGGTCCCATTGTTCCAGGAATAGAACACATCCAAGCATTGTGATCTATGAATGGCATGATTCCTATCACAGTGTTCCATGGATGTAACACATCCTATTTACTGCAGGCAAGCAGCGCACCTAGCTGCTGCTGCTGCTGCTACAAGCCACTAGAATACCGTCTGTCAGACAGGTGGACGTAGGCCGAACATTCAAATAACTCGCCAGATAAATCGTTGCTTTTCCATTTAATTCATATATGAACTAATTCAAAATTGAACAGTAAATTTCAAAGTTGGAAGGCCACAAGAGGGGGACAATGTTTCAAAAATGAAATGACATATCATTGCATGAGGGATGTGGTAGGAATTGAATGCTTGAATTAAGTCTGGGGAAGTACTGAGGGGAAGGGGCTGCAGGCCTTGTAGCAGGTGGGTGTGCAGAAATGTAGCTATCCAAAGCCAAACACATTACTGCAGCTTGTCACACCTGAACCTACCAAGCAGCAAAGGCCAAGATAGATCGTTATTTTACTGACAGATTGAATACAGTGCAATGCCTCCCATATAGAGGTGAATAAGAGTAGTAGTAGTAGTAGTAGTAGTAGTAGTAGAAGAGTTGGTCAAGTTAAATCAAGGCTAAGGAATTGGAAATGTGCAACTTGGACCAAGAAAAACTAATTACAGAGCAACGACATTTGAAAAAAGCATTCAAATCATGCTTTGAAAACACTACTTGTGTATCCCGATTTCAATTCAATCTGTCTTTGGAAACCGCTTAAGAGAGTGAGTGCACCATTCTCAGAGGTACTGCAGATACTGAAATGATGCGTGGAGTGAAGTGAGCAAGCTATTTTTCCATCTCCCTGGCGAGCATCACCCACCTGTCTGCTGAGGCTCCCTCAGCAGACTGAAGCTGACTACTACTGCGCAGCTGCTACAGACTGTGGGCTGCCCATTGTGACACGTGGTCCCATTGTGACACGTGGTCCCATTGTTCCAGGAATAGAACACATGCAAGCATTGTGTTCTATGAATGCTGCTGCTGCTACAAGCCACTAGAATACCATCTGTCAGACAGGTGGACGTAGGCCGAACATTCAAATAACTCGCCAGAGAAATCGTTGCTTTTCCATTTAATTCATATCTGTGTCTCTCCCTCTTTCTTGCACAGGATGAACAGGATAAAGCATTTCCCGCCCACCTGCCCTGTTTATAATCATTGTCCTAAAATGTTTTAATTATTGCTTGTATGATAAATGCTTTATTGTATTTTTGAACTTACCATTGTATATTTTGTTCCAGGTTCAATTTTATCATGGCTATAAAGTGTTAACAGCATTAACCTTCTAAGCCCAATTTAGTGCCGTCTACCAAATTGACAGACACCCATCTATGGTTCTCTCATCCCTCCAGTGTGGCAAAGGATGGGCCATGTATATATGGAGGATACTGGGTCGATACTCTGAAGCTTGCTCTCGTTTGCAATGTCAGTTTTGTATAGTGCTGCTTTCTTTAGAGGATACTTTTATTGATAGATCTATATTTCTATGAGTGCATAAATACTATTATATAAACCCACACAATGAAGGATTTCTTACTATCAGACATTAGGTAGCATTCACACAGGCAGGGCTGTCACCAGGAATTTTGAAGCCCCATATTGGCAAAGTTTTTTGGCCCCCTTGAGATTCTGCCCAGGCTCCACCTCAGGCCCTCCTCCACCCCTTGAACCTTCCACAGTCCTCTGCCCAGTCTTGGAAAAACTCCACTTCTGCATCACGTCCTCACCAATCACACATTAGTAGTTCCCATCGAACACCAGATCACATACAGCCATCAGCTTTTGTTTTTGCCAAAAGATTTTTTAAGCCCCCACCACAAGGAAGACTCTTTTGATCGGGCCCTACTCTATTAAACAGCAAATAGATGAAGCTGCGACTCAAGGAGAAGTCATTATTATGGGGGACTTCAACTACCCTGAAATACATTGGGGAACAGAAACCTGCAGCTCCAGCAAAGGTAATAGGTTTTTGACTACTATGAGAGACAATTACCTTTCACAACTGGTTCAGGACCCAACAAGAGGGGGGGGCACTGCTAGACCTAATATTAACCAACAGGCCAGACCGCATATCAAATGTAAGGGTTGGGGGTCACTTGGGTAACAGTGATCACAAATTAATAAGTTTTCATGTATCCTTTAATAAGAAGTGTAGTAGAGGGGTTACAAGTAGAGTTGAGCGACTTTTGTTTTTTTAGGGTCGCGTTTCGTTTCGTGAAACCCGACTTTTCCAAAAGTCGGGTCGAGCAAGATCGTCCGATTATAGGGAAAAGTCGGGGTCGTCCCGAAACACGAAACCCAATGTAAGTCAATGGGGAATAAAAGTCGGCAGTGAGAGGAGGACAGGAAACACACCAACAGTGCCCATTTGAATGCCAAAAGCATCAATTCTTCTTACTTAAGCTTGTCAACCTTAATTAACTTCATAATATAAGTTACGCACTGAAAAATGGGTGTTATTTGGCTAAAGTTGTGGGGGGGAGGGCTGGCTGCAGGTTTTCATGTGCCCTGGGCGAAAGAGCGCCCCTTTAACACATACCACAACTCATCATGCTCCGATACGGCAGATAAATAGCGGTATAGTACAATGAAAAATACCTCACTTTTTACATCTCATGACGAGGCCCATCTATTTCTCCATACAGAATCATTGGTCCCATATAATGTTTGAAACAGTATATGATGAGCTCCACATAATGCTACAGTATACGTTGGTCCCCATGGATGAAGCTCCACTGTCTTATGGGCCCAAATAATGCTCCAAACATAATGGGCCCCATTTCTAATGCTCTAGTGTATAATGGGCCCTGTAGATGCTGCTCCAGTGTCTGATGTCCACCTTTGGAATGTTCCAGTGTATGGTGGGCCCCATCTATCATTCTCCAGAGTATAGTGCTCCCCAAAAATTGCTGTCCCAACATTGAAAACAATCAAATAAGTCTCCTCGCTAGGGAATCCCTGTACTTGTCTGGACAGGTGCTGTAGCTTGCTTAACAGCTCGCCAGCCGTTCTCACGCCCAGTATGGATTGCACGTGATTGCACAAAGGTTAGAAAGGGTACCGTATCCCTGGATAACATGTATGGATAGCGTACACATTCAAAATACATGTCTATACAGCATGAGGCAGGCTCAGACGGTGTTAGGCCCAGTATGGATTGCACGTCATTGCACAAAGGTTAGAAAGGGTACCGTATCCCCGGATAACATGTATGGATAGCGTACACATTCAAAATATATGTCTATACAGCATGAGGCAGGCTCAGACGGTGTTAGGCCCAGTATGGATTGCACGTCATTGCACAAAGGTTAGAAAGGGTACCGTATCCCTGGATAACATGTATGGATAGCGTACACATTCAAAATATATGTCTATACAGCATGAGGCAGGCTCAGACGGTGTTAGGCCCAGTATGGATTGCACGTCATTACACAAAGGTTAGAAAGGGTACCGTATCCCCGGATAACATGTATGGATAGCGTACACATTCAAAATATATGTCTATACAGCATGAGGCAGGCTCAGACGGTGTTAGGCCCAGTATGGATTGCACGTCATTGCACAAAGGTTAGAAAGGGTACCGTATCCCTGGATAACATGTATGGATAGCGTACACATTCAAAATATATGTCTATACAGCATGAGGCAGGCTCAGACGGTGTTAGGCCCAGTATGGATTGCACGTCATTGCACAAAGGTTAGAAAGGGTACCGTATCCCCGGATAACATGTATGGATAGCGTACACATTCAAAATATATGTCTATACAGCATGAGGCAGGCTCAGACGGTGTTAGGCCCAGTATGGATTGCACATCATTGCACAAAGGTTAGAAAGGGTACTGTATCCCCGTATAACATGTATGGATAGCGTACACATTCAAAATATATGTCTATACAGCATGAGGCAGGCTCAGACGGTGTTAGGCCCAGTATGGATTGCACGTCATTGCACAAAGGTTAGAAAGGGTACCGTATCCCTGGATAACATGTATGGATAGCGTACACATTCAAAATATATGTCTCAGGAGGCAGGCTCAGACGGTGTCAGGCACAGTATGGATTTGACGGCCCAGATTACACAGCGGAGGAGCAGGGAGAGGTAAAGATTGCAAATGCTGGGGCCCTGCCCAAGCAAGGGGGGCCCACTCTTGGGCGTCGGTACTGGCACTGGGCCCCTCATAGTACAGCGGTGTGTCTGACGGCGTGTGTGCACCACCACCGTCAGAGACACTTGATTGCACTATGAGGGACCCTGTGCCAGTGCCCGCACCAAAGAGTCGGCCTACCCACCTGTCCAGGGCAACGGCACTCGCACGGTGTCGTGCGCTAGGTAGTTACCCCGGCCATGGGGGGGGAGGCAGCACAGTTAGGGAGTTTTAGAAAGTGGCATATGTTGATGTTGGACATTCAGCTGATGCAAAAGGCGAAATAGGTGAAGTACCAGGAAGAGGTGGACCAAAGCAAGCCATTTTTCTGTCACCCTATGTGTCATCCGGGGAAGGTGGGACAAAATCCTTGGAAACCCATGCGTGGTTCATTTTAATGAAGGTTAGATCATCCACATTTTGGGTTGACAGACGGGTCCTTTTTTCTGTCAGGATTGATCCAGCTGCACTGAAGACTCTTTCCGATAGCACACTTGCAGCTGGGCAAGCAAGCTCCTGTAAGGCATATTGGGCCAATTCAGGCCAGGTGTCCAGTTTAGCGGCCCAATAGTCAAAGGGGAATGACCTGTGTGGGAGAACATCGATATGGGAGGAAAAGTAGTTTGTAACCATAGTTGACAACTGCTGTCTCCTGTCACTTTCCATCGATGCAGTATTACCAGTTGTGTGAGCGGTATTTGAAAAATCAGTCCACAACATTGTCATGAAACCCCTGTCTCCAACGCCACTTCTGCTGTGTGCACCACGAACACCTCTGCCAAGCTGCCCCCGGCCCGTACGGCTCGTGTGAGAACCATCACCGCTGCTGTGTGCTGGGAATGCCTCAAGCAACCGATTTACCAGAGTTGCTTGTTTATTAGCCAATATTAGGTCAAGGTTCTCCTGTGGCATGATGTTTTGTAATTTGCCTTTATAGCATGGATCCAGGATGCTGGCCAACCAGTAGTCGTCATCGTTCATCATTTTGGCAATGCGGGGGTCCCTTTTTAGGATCCGCAAGGCATAATCTGACATGTGGGCCAATGTTCCCGGTGTCAATGATGCACTGCGAGTGCTGGGTGGAGGAGCACTTTCTGGCAAATCCACATCCCTCCAGTCACGCACAAACCCTGTACCAGACCTTGCCACGCCAACATTTTCACTTGACCCACGAGATGCATCCTCCTCCCCTAAGTAATCATCCCCATCATCCTCCTCCTCCTCCTCCTCCTCTTCTTCCTCCACCTCGTCCAGGAGAGGTCCCTGAGCAGACAATGGCTGAATGTCATCAAGGATTCCCTCCTCCTCTTCCTCCTCATCAACATTGGCTGCAGACGCCTGCTCCTTAAGGTGCGTCAAAGTTTGCATGAGCAGACGCATAAGTGGGATGCTCATGCTTAGGATGGCGTCGTCTGCGCTTACCAGCCGTGTGCATTCCTCAAAACACTGAAGGACTTTACAAAGGTCTTTCAGTTTCGACCACTGCACGCCTGTCAACTCCATGTCTGCTCTCAAAGTGCCTGGCCGTGTATCCTCCCACAAATGCATTATGGCCTGCCTCTGCTCGCACAGCCGCTCCACCATGTGCAGGGTGGAGTTCCACCTTGTTGCAATGTCGATAATGAGGCGGTGGTTGGGAAGGTGGAGCAATCGCTGCAGCTTCTGCATACGAACGGAGTGTACAGGCGACCGGCGGATGTGCGCGCACAGTCTTCGCACCTTCTGGAGCAGGGCTGTTAACTCCGGATAATTTTTGAGGAAGCACTGCACCACCAGGTTCAAGGTGTGAGCCAAGCAAGGTATGTGGCTGAGTTTTGAAAGGGCTATGGCTGCCACAAAATTACGCCCGTTATCACTAACTACCTTGCCTGCCTCAAGATGTACACTGCCCAGCCGTGACTCAGTTTGTCGCTTCAAGTACTCGGCCAGCACCTCGGCGGTGTGTCTGTCGCCCAAACACATCATCTGCAACACAGCCTGCTGACGCTTTCCACTAGCTGCTCGATAGGGGGACACATCGTTTGCAACAGTGGCAGCTGCAGATGGAGTGCTCGTACAACTGCGCTCTGTGGACGAGCTTTCGCTTCTGGAGGAGGAGGAGGAGGAGGAGGAGGAGGAGGAGGGTCGAACGCCTACAGCCAACTGTTTCCTATACCGTGGGCTAGGCAGCACTGTCCCACCACCGCTGTCCCCTGTGGACCCTGCATCCACCACATTAACCCAGTGCGCAGTGATGGACACGTAACGGCCCTGGCCATGCCGACTGGACCATGCATCAGTTGTGAGGTGCACCTTTCCGCTCACTGACTGCTTGAGTGCATGGACAATGCGGTCTTTCACATGATGGTGGAGGGCTGGGATGGCTTTGCGAGAGAAGAAGTGGCGACTGGGTAGGTCATAGCGTGGTACTGCATAGGCCATGAGTTCGCGGAAAGCTGTGCTTTCCACCAACCGAAAGGGCATCATCTCAAACGAGATTAGTTTGGCAATGTGGGCGTTCAAACCCAGTGTACGCGGATGAGAGACTGAGTACTTTCTTGACCTACTCATAGTGTCTGGGAGGGTGAGCTGGACTTGAGAGCTGCATATGGTGGAAGTAGCGGTGGACAGGGCGGACTGAGAGAGGGTTGATGATGGTGATGGAGTTGGTGTTCTTTCTGATGGCCTAGAATCAGTCTTTCGTTGATATAACTGTTACGGTTCTAAGTAGGAACCAGAGAGTGGACCCTCTGGGTCGTGGCTCCAGAGCCCCCGAGGGCGAGCGGCCCAGGTGATGACCACCCCCTATACAGGGAGTGTTAGGGGCAGGCCCAAGGGGGGTGAGACCACGACAGCCGGAACCAAAGGGACGACCCAGGGAGTGTACAGAGGGAAAGGCCAAAGGATACTGACTAGAGTAGACCCGGAGCAGGAGGAAACAGAATGTAGGGAACCAGGACCGATCAGGATGGAGCCAGGGCAGGAACGCTGGAAGAAAGAAGGAAGGAAGGTTAGGGGCAACTGACCTAGGGGTACAGACGGAACCCTAGCTAAGGGGCTACCGATGACAGCAGCAGGGAAGGACCCGGCGAGGGTCAGGCACAGAGACAGCAGAGGGAGCTGAGAGGGGGTACAGATGGGGCTATGGAGCGGAGAGCAGAGCGCAGACTAGGAGAGAGGGGGGACCTGAGAGTCGGGGCGACGCTGCGCAGGAACGCTAAGCGCCACAGAGAAAGACAAACAGGCGTCTTACCATTCAAGACGCGAGACAGAAATACCCGGTGGGCGCCGCCATGTTGGGGAGGAGCCACCGGGTCACGTGCTCCCAGGATGCCCCGCGGTCAGAAACGAGCGAGTGCGCATGTGCGTGCCTCTGACGCGCCGTGACCCTGCAAAGCCAGACAGGGCACGGCGCGAGGATGAAGGAGGGATGCACCGGGAGGAGGGGGACCCCAGGTGAGCATCGGGGCACGTAATAGTACCCCCTCTCTTACTCCCCTCCTTCTTCAGGCGGGATAGAAACCTTCTCATGATATGAGGAGCATTGATGTTCTCCCGGGGCTCCCATGACCTTTCCTCAGGACCGAATCCTTCCCAATCTACCAGAAAGAAGGTTCTACCTCGGACGGTCCTCTTTGCCAGGATGTCCCTGACATCAAAGACATCCCCAGCGGAGCTAGGTTGCGGAGCGTGGGACGAGGCTGGCTGAAAGCGATTAAACACTGTGGGTTTGAGAAGCGAGACATGGAAAGTGTTGGGGATCCGCAGAGAGGTAGGCAATTTTAGTTTATAGGTTACATCATTGATGCGAGCCAAAACCTCAAAGGGGCCAACGTAACGTGGACCTAACTTATAAGAGGGGATTTTAAGTCGGAGGAAGCGCGAGGACAGCCAGACCTTATCGCCTGGATGATAAGGAGGGGTGTCCAGGCGCCTCTTGTCGGCATATCTTTTCATCCGATCGCTAGCTCTCTCAAGGGACCTTTTAGTCTCCTCCCAAATTTTAGAGAATTCTGAGGACAAGGAGTCCGCCGCCGGCACGCCCGAGGTGGGGGACACGGGAAGGGGAATGCCCGGATGCTGCCCAAAAACTATGAAAAAGGGAGATTTGGAAGAGGACTCGTTGGGGTGATTGTTGTGAGCAAATTCCGCCCAGGGAAGCAGTGAGACCCAGTTACTTTGGTGTGCATTAGAAAAATGTCGAAGATAAGTGGTTAACACCTGATTGATCCGCTCCACTTGGCCGTTGGATTGTGGATGATAGGCGGAGGAGAAATCCAGGACTACCCCCATTGAGCTAGAGAGAGCTCTCCAGAAACGAGAGGTGAATTGAACACCACGGTCAGACACGATGTGCTGGGGAAAACCATGAAGTCGGAAAACATGATGCACGAAGATCTTCGCCAACTCGGGCGCAGAAGGCAGACCAGGTAGCGGGATGAAATGAGCCATTTTGGAAAAACGGTCTACCACCACCAAAATGACAGAGCAGCCGGAAGATGGAGGTAAATCCGTGACGAAATCCATGGCGATGTGGCTCCAGGGAACTGATGGAACCGGCAAAGGATGTAAGAGACCAGAGGGTAGCTGTCGTGGAATCTTATTCCGGGCGCAGGATGAGCAAGAAGCGGTAAATTCCAGGACGTCCTGGCGGAGTGAAGGCCACCAATAATGGCAGGAGATGAGGGATAGAGTCCTCTTGGCTCCGACATGCCCGGCGAACTTAGAAGAGTGTCCCCAGTGCAGAACCCTTACTCTGTCATGGTCCAATACCAAATTCTTGCCTGGTGGTGGGTTGACCAAACTTAGAGGGGCTAGGGTGACGATTTTTGCTGGATCGATGATGTGAGCGGGGCTCTCTTCATCGGTCGGGAGAAATGATCTTGATAGGGCATCAGCTATGATGTTCTTATTACCCGGACGAAAGCGGAGCTCGAAATCAAAGCGTCCAAAAAATAGGGACCATCGGGCTTGCCGGGGATTGAGCCTTTGGGCAGACTGAACATAGGCCAAATTCTTGTGGTCGGTAAATATCGTAAAGGGATGGACAGCTCCTTCGAGAAGGTAACGACATTCCTCTAAAGCCAGTTTGATTGCCAGTAGTTCCTTGTCCCCAATGGAGTAATTGCGTTCGGGGGGAGAAAAGGCTTTAGAAAAGAACCCACAGGTGACAGTCCGGCCAGAGGAGGTTCTTTGCAGGAGAACCGCCCCCGCTCCCACGGAGGATGCGTCGACCTCGAGAATGAAGGGTCTCTCGGCATCAGGACGGTGGAGAACGGGCGCTGTAGCGAATTCTCTCTTCAGAGTTTGAAAGGCGTCTTCTGCCTCGGGAGGCCAGAGGCGGGGATTGGCTCCTTTGCGCACGAGAGCAGAGATGGGATTGGTTATGGTGGAAAAATGAGGAACGAATTGCCTATAATAGTTAGCAAAGCCGAGAAAGCGTTGAATGGCTTTGAGACCAAGGGGACGGGGCCAGGCCAGGATCGTGGACACTTTCTCGGGATCCATCCTCAACCCAGACTTCGAAACGATATACCCAAGGAACGGCAGAGACGGTTGTTCGAAGGCGCATTTCTCCAACTTGGCAAATAGGTGGTTCTCTCTTAGACGCTGCAACACTTGCCGTACATCTCGTCGATGGGTGGAGAGATCTGGAGAGAAGACAAGAATGTCGTCAAGATAAACCACGACACAGGAGTAAAGGAGATCCCGAAAAATATTGTTAACGAGCTCCTGGAATACCGCTGGTGCGTTACAGAGGCCAAACGGCATCACCAGGTATTCATAGTGACCGTCACGGGTGTTGAATGCGGTCTTCCACTCATCCCCAGCGCAAATTCGGACCAAGTTATAGGCTCCTCGAAGATCAAGTTTGGTAAATATGTGCGCCCCTCTCAGGCGATCAAAGAGTTCGGGGATGAGGGGTAACGGGTACTTGTTCTTAATCGTGATGCTGTTCAGACCTCTGTAATCAATGCACGGGCGGAGCGACCCGTCCTTCTTCTTGACAAAAAAGAAGCCTGCGCCCGCAGGGGAGGAAGACTTCCGTATGAAACCCTTGGCTAAGTTCTCTTGAACGTATTCCGACATGGCTTGCGTCTCTGCCGGCGAGAGCGGATAAATCCTACCCCGCGGAGGGGTGGCTCCAGGGACGAGCTCGATGGGGCAATCATAGGGTCGGTGAGGCGGAAGGTTCTCGGACTCCCTCTTGTCAAAAACATCCGAAAAAGAGCTGTAAGCAACGGGCAACCCGGAGGTTAAGGAGGGGGAAGGAGAACCACCCACGGGACGCACCGGCAGCAGACACCCAGACCTACAGGACTCCCCCAGCGCAGGATATTACCCTTATGCCAGTCTAAGGTAGGGCCGTGGGCTCGTAGCCAGGGAAGGCCTAAAAGGATAGGGTGAGAGATGCTCGCTAGGACATAAAAAGCAATCCTCTCCTTGTGTAGGGCCCCTACCTGGAGTTCTACCTCATGGGTGACCAAGGTAATGGTCTCTTGGAGAGGTTTACCGTCCACGGAAGCAAGGATCCGTGGAGTTTCTAAGGTCTTGACCGGGACCGAAAATTTAAGAACCTCTTTGAGCCTAATAAAATTTCCCGCTGCGCCGGAATCCACATAGGCTGCCAGAGAAAAACGTTTTCCACCAACGTGCAACAAGACAGACAGAGTGAGGGGTAGAGAGGTATCATACACACCTAGGGAGGCCTCTCTTACCTGACCTAGGCGGAGGAGTTTTCCGGACGTTCCGGGCAGGTACGGACCAGATGGGAGTCACTACCACAGTAGAAGCAGAGACCGTGAGTGCGTCTTTCCTCCCGGCGTTGTCCAGATACCTTAAGCCGGTCTACTTGCATGGGTTCAGGCATGGAAGCAGAAGCAGATATTCCGGGCCGGAGACAGGGTAGACCGCGAATGGTTGGGGAAGCACGGGGAAGTCTCCTCTCGCGAGCACGTTCCTGGAACCTAAGGTCGATACGTGTGGCTAGCGAAATGAGATCTTCTAAAGCAGTAGGAGTATCCCGCCCAGCTAACTCATCCTTAATTCGACCCGCGAGGCCTCGCCAAAAGGCCCCTACCAAGGCCTCGCTATTCCATCCCAAATCAGAAGACAAGGTTCGGAATCGGATGGCATACTGACCCACGGTTTGGGACCCTTGGTGGAGGTTAAATAAAGATTCCGTAGTAGAGGCCAGGCGACCCGGCTCGTCGAACACTCGACGAAACGTCTCGAAGAAAGTACTTAGCTGGGAGACTACCGGATCATCACGTTCCCAGAGGGGGTTAACCCACGCTAAAGCGTCTCCCTCAAGATGGGAGACAACAAAAGCCACCTTAGCCCGCTCAGTGGGATATTGCATGGGCAGGAGCTCGAAATGGAGGCGGCATTGATTCAGGAAACCTCGGCACAGCTTGGGATCCCCGTTATAGCGGGGCGGCTTAGCTAAACGGGGTGGCGGGTGAGGCGCCTGGGCTGGAACGGGGGCTGCAGCAGCCGACTGTAAGGAGAGTAGGCGGTCATCTATGGAGGCCATATAACTGAGTATATGGGTCTGGGTATCTCTTTGCTGGGCCAGTTCCTGCTGCAGTCCAGCCAGTTGGGAGGCATTCCCAGGGTCAGAGGACTGGAGCCCGGAAAGACGATAATCCATGGATTTCATGAAAGCCATGATACGAGTTTGATTCTCCCGCAAAAACAGCAACTCCTTTTGAGCCGCAGCGGCTCCAGCGGGGTCCATGGCCTGTTTGTTCTGTTACGGTTCTAAGTAGGAACCAGAGAGTGGACCCTCTGGGTCGTGGCTCCAGAGCCCCCGAGGGCGAGCGGCCCAGGTGATGACCACCCCCTATACAGGGAGTGTTAGGGGCAGGCCCAAGGGGGGTGAGACCACGACAGCCAGAACCAAAGGGACGACCCAGGGAGTGTACAGAGGGAAAGGCCAAAGGATACCGACTAGAGTAGACCCGGAGCAGGAGGAAACAGAACGTAGGGAACCAGGACCGATCAGGATGGAGCCAGGGCAGGAACGCTGGAAGAAAGAAGGAAGGAAGGTTAGGGGGAACTGACCTAGGGGTACAGACGGAACCCTAGCTAAGGGGCTACCGATGACAGCAGCAGGGAAGGACCCGGCGAGGGTCAGGCACAGAGACAGCAGAGGGAGCTGAGCGGGGGTCCAGATGGGGCTATGGAGCGGAGAGCAGAGCGCAGACTAGGAGACAGGGGGGACCTGAGAGTCGGGGCGACGCTGCGCAGGAAGGCTAAGCGCCACAGAGAAAGACAAACACGCGTCTTACCATTCAAGACGCCAGACAGAAATACCCGGTGGGCGCCGCCATGTTGGGGAGGAGCCACCGGGTCACGTGCTCCCAGGATGCCCCGCGGTCAGAAACGAGCGAGTGCGCATGTGCGTGCCTCTGACACGCCGTGACCCTGCAAAGCCAGACAGGGCATGGCGCGAGGATGAAGGAGGGATGCACCGGGAGGAGGGGGACCCCAGGTGAGCATCGGGGCACGTAATAATAACAGTGGGATTCCCTGACTGCTGTGGCCTTGCAACGACACCTCAACATTTGCTGCTGTGCTAACCGGTGGGCTTACAGTGGGGGAAACAATGTAGCGTTGCTGACTACCTTCGTTGTGATCAGTTGCACATGTGGCACTTGAGGTTTGGTGTTGTGTCCACGCTTGCAAGTGCATGCTGGTTAAATGTCTAAGCATGCAACTGGTATTCAAATTTTTCAGATTTTTCCCTCGGCTAAAGGTCTTTGCGCACTTCTTACAGATAACCTTGGCCTGATCATGAGGATTTTGTTCAAAAAAGTGCCACACTGCACTCTTCCTACTTTGGCAGACATTTTGCGGCCTAGCACGCTGTGATCTTTTGACCCTCTGGACAAGCTGTCCAGCAACTCTTTTGATGTTTGGAACCTGTCTTTGGAGTGCTCCGGGCCTGCCAGATAACAGCTGTTGCGATGTCTGCTGTGGATGCTCCTCATCTGAGCTATTGGAAGCAGCACCCTCTTCCCCCAATGGATGCCAATCTGGGTCAACAACTGGGTCATCCATCACCTCCTCTTCTATGTCATGTGCACCTTTCTCTGTGTCACCATGTATGGTGGTATAGTGTGCGGGAAGGGGCACCTGAGTCTCATCAGGGTCAAAATCTGGCTCTGTACACTGCGAGGACAATGTAGTGCTCTGAGTGAATGTACCAGCAGAATCATCCATCAGCGGCTGTGCATCAGTGCACTCCATGTCACATTCATCTTGGCCTGGGTAATTCACCATTTGACTTGATAATCCAGGCATGGTATGTGAAAACAGCTCCATGGAGTAATCAGTAGTATGGCCTGCGTCATCCTTCAATCTTGGTTGGGGTGAAGGACACAAGGAAAGGTTCATGAACATGAGCCTCCAATGACGACTCAGTGCTTTTACTTTTTACAACTGAAGAAGAGGAGGCGATAGAGCTGGAGGCTGAGTCAGCAATGTAAGACAAAACTTTTTCCTGATGCTCTGCCTTTAAAAGCGGTTTGCCAACTCCTAGAAAACTAAGCGTTCGAGGCCTTATGTAGCCAGACGATGACGCAGGGTCAGCACCTCCTGCATTCGGTCCTATTTTGCTCTTGCCACTACCATCAGATCCACCACCAACACCATCATTACCAGCTGCCAACCCCCGCCCAATTCCACGGCCTCTTCCACCAGCCTTCCTCATTTTTGGTAGAAATGTAGACAAAATCCAACAAACTATATAGTAATGTAAAACAAGGTACAAGGTGTCTCTAGGACAGGGGAGATTTAGAATTTCTGCACACACTTGTGGACAGTGGACACTTTTGGATTGTGTGAGGCCCACTGATATCTGAGCGCTATGTGACACGCTCGATGGCACAGCTGCCTGTGACCAAAGTGACGAGAGGATAATGGAGATTTTGAATCTCTGCGTACACTTTTGGACACTGGACACTTGTGGATTGTGTGAGGCCCACTGATATCTGAGCGCTATGTGACACGCTCGATGGCACAGCTGCCTGTGACCAAAGTGACGAGAGGATAATGGAGATTTTGAATCTCTGCGTACACTTTTGGACACTTTTGGCCTCCCTGGTGTCCCTCCAAAACTGGGAGAAATCTAGCGACACAGCATCCGCTGCCGGTACACCCGAGGTGGGGGAAACGGGAAGGAGAATGCCAGGATGTTGACCAAAAACCACAAAAAAAGGGGACTTGGTAGAGGCTTCACTGGGGTGGTTATTGTACGAGAATTCGGCCCAAGGAAGAAGAGAAACCCAGTCATCTTGGTGCGCGTTAGAAAAATGCCGGAGGTACGAAGTTAGGACTTGATTGACCCGTTCCACTTGTCCGTTGGACTGGGGATGATAGGCCGAAGAAAAATCCAGAGTAATCCCCATCAATCCGCAGAGAGCTTGCCAGAATCGAGAGGTGAATTGAACACCTCTGTCCGAGACAATGTGCTGGGGAAAGCCATGGAGACGGAAGACGTGGAGCAAGAAAATCTTCGCCAACTCGGGGGCAGAAGGCAGACCAGACAATGGAACAAAGTGAGCCATTTTTGAAAACCGATCCACGACCACTAAGATAGCCGAACACCTCGAGGACTCTGGCAGATCAGTGATGAAGTCCATAGCTATGTGGGTCCAAGGAGTCGTGGGTATGGGTAATGGGTGTAGGAGCCCATAAGGTCGGGATCGAGGAACCTTGTTTCTGGCACACGAAGGACAGGAGGCGATGAAGTCCAGGACGTCTTGGCGAAGCTATGGCAACCAATAATGTCGAGAGACGAGATAGAGAGTCTTCTTTATTCCAGCGTGTCCGGAAAATTTAGATGAGTGCCCCCAGCGTAAGACCCTAGCCTTGTCCCTACCCGGAAATTTCAAAAATGAAACGACATATCATTGCATGAGGGATGTGGTAGGAATTGAATGCTTGAATTAAGACTGGGGAAGTACTGAGGGGAAGGGGCTGCAGGCCTTGTAGCAGGTGGGTGTGCAGAAATGTAGCTATCCAAAGCCAAACACATTACTGCATCTTGTCACACCTGTACCTACCAAGCAGCAAAGGCCAAGATAGATCGTTATTTTACTGACAGATCGAATACAGTGCAATGCCTCCCATATAGAGGTGAATAAGAGTATTAGTAGTAGTAGTAGAAGAGTTGGTCAAGTTAAATCAAGGCTAAGGAATTGGAAATGTGCAACTTGGACCAAGAAAAACTAATTACAGAGCAACGACATTTGAAAAAAGCATTCAAATCATGCTTTGAAAACACTACTTATGTATCCCGATTTCAATTCAATCTGTCTTTGGAAACCGCTTAAGAGAGTGAGTGCACCATTCTCAGAGGAACTGCAGATACTGAAATGATGTGTGGAGTGAAGTGAGCAAGCTATTTTTCCATCTCCCTGGCGAGCATCGCCCACCTGTCTGCTGAGGCTTCCTCAGCAGACTGAAGCTGACTACTACTGCGCAGCTGCTACAGACTGTGGGCTGCCCATTGTGACACGTGGTCCCATTGTGACACGTGGTCCCATTGTTCCAGGAATAGAACACATCCAAGCATTGTGTTCTATGAATGGCATGATTCCTATCACAGTGTTCCATGGATGGAACACATCCTATTTACTGCAGGCAAGCAGCGCACCTAGCTGCTGCTGCTGCTACAAGCCACTAGAATACCGTCTGTGAGACAGGTGGATGTAGGCCGAACATTCAAATAACTCGCCAGATAAATCGTTGCTTTTCCATTTAATTCATATATAAATTAATTCAAAATTGAACAGTAAATTTCAAAGTTGGAAGGCCACAAGAGGGGGACAATGTTTCAAAAATGAAACGACATATCATTTCATGAGGGATGTGGTAGGAATTGAATGCTTGAATTAAGACTGGGGAAGTACTGAGGGGAAGGGGCTGCAGGCCTTGTAGCAGGTGGGTGTGCAGAAATGTAGCTATCCAAAGCCAAACACATTACTGCAGCTTGTCACACCTGTACCTACCAAGCAGCAAAGGCAAAGATAGATCGTTATTTTACTGACAGATTGAATACAGTGCAATGCCTCCCATATAGAGGTGAATAAGAGTAGTAGTAGTAGTAGTAGTAGTAGTAGTAGTAGAAGAGTTGGTCAAGTTAAATCAAGGCTAAGGAATTGGAAATGTGCAACTTGGACCAAGAAAAACTAATTACAGAGCAACGACATTTGAAAAAAGCATTCAAATCATGCTTTGAAAACACTACTTGTGTATCCCAATTTCAATTCAATCTGTCTTTGGAAACCGCTTTAGAGAGTGAGTGCACCATTCTCAGAGGAACTGCAGATACTGAAATGATGCGTGGAGTGAAGTGAGCAAGCTATTTCTCCATCTCCCTGGCGAGCATCGCCCACCTGTCTGCTGAGGCTCCCTCAGCAGACTGAAGCTGACTACTACTGCGCAGCTGCTACAGACTGTGGGCTGCCCATTGTGACACGTGGTCCCATTGTGACACGTGGTCCCATTGTTCCAGGAATAGAACACATCCAAGCATTGTGTTCTATGACTGGCATGATTCCTATCACAGTGTTCCATTGATGGAACACATCCTATTTACTGCAGGCAAGCAGCGCACCTAGCTGCTGCTGCTGCTACAAGCCACTAGAATACCGTCTGTGAGACAGGTGGACGTAGGCCGAACATTCAAATAACTTGCCAGATAAATTGTTGCTTTTCCATTTAATTCATATATGAATTAATTCAAAATTGAACAGTAAATTTCAAAGTTGGAAGGCCACAAGAGGGGGACAATGTTTCAAAAATGAAACGACATATCATTGCATGAGGGATGTGGTAGGAATTGAATGCTTGAATTAAGACTGGGGAAGTACTGAGGGGAAGGGGCTGCAGGCCTTGTAGCAGGTGGATGTGCGGAAATATAGCTATCCAAAGCCAAACACATTACTGCAGCTTGTCACACCTGTACCTACCAAGCAGCAAAGGCCAAGATAGATCGTTATTTTACTGACAGAGTGAATACAGTGCAATGCCTCCCATATAGAGGTGAATAAGAGTAGTAGTAGTAGTAGTAGTAGTAGTAGAAGAGTTGGTCAAGTTAAATCAAGGCTAAGGAATTGGAAATGTGCAACTTGGACCAAGAAAAACTAATTACAGAGCAACGACATTTGAAAAAAGCATTCAAATCATGCTTTGAAAACACTACTTGTGTATCCCAATTTCAATTCAATCTGTCTTTGGAAACCGCTTAAGAGAGTGAGTGCACCATTCTCAGAGGAACTGCAGATATTGAAATGATGCGTGGATTGAAGTGAGCAAGCTATTTTTCCATCTCCCTGGCGAGCATCGCCCACCTGTCTGCTGAGGCTCCCTCAGCAGACTGAAGCTGACTACTACTGAGCAGCTGCTACAGACTGTGGGCTGCCCATTGTGACACGTGGTCCCATTGTGACACGTGGTCCCATTGTTCCAGGAATAGAACACATCCAAGCATTGTGTTCTATGAATGGCATGATTCCTATCACAGTGTTCCATGGATGGAACACATCCTATTTACTGCAGGCAAGCAGCGCACCTAGCTGCTGCTGCTGCTACAAGCCACTAGAATACCGTCTGTCAGACAGGTGGACGTAGGCCGAACATTCAAATAACTCGCCAGATAAATCGTTGCTTTTCCATTTAATTCATATATGAATTAATTCAAAATTGAACAGTAAATTTCAAAGTTGGAAGGCCACAAGAGGGGGACAATGTTTCAAAAATGAAACGACATATCATTGAATGAGGGATGTGGTAGGAATTGAATGCTTGAATTAAGACTGGGGAAGTACTGAGGGGAAGGGGCTGCAGGCCTTGTAGCAGGTGGGTGTGCAGAAATGTAGCTATCCAAAGCCAAACACATTACTGCAGCTTGTCACACCTGTACCTACCAAGCAGCAAAGGCCAAGATAGATCGTTATTTTACTGACAGATTGAATACAGTGCAATGCCTCCCATATAGAGGTGAATAAGAGTAGTAGTAGTAGTAGTAGTAGTAGTAGTAGTAGTAGTAGTAGAGTTGGTCAAGTTAAATCAAGGCTAAGGAATTGGAAATGTGCAACTTGGACCAAGAAAAACTAATTACAGAGCAACGACATTTGAAAAAAGCATTCAAATCATGCTTTGAAAACACTACTTGTGTATCCCGATTTCAATTCAATCTGTCTTTGGAAACCGCTTAAGAGAGTGAGTGCACCATTCTCAGAGGAACTGCAGATACTGAACTGATGCGTGGAGTGAAGTGAGCAAGCTACTTTTCCATCTCCCTGGCGAGCATCGCCCACCTGTCTGCTGAGGCTTCCTCAGCAGACTGAAGCTGACTACTACTGCGCAGCTGCTACAGACTGTGGGCTGCCCATTGTGACACGTGGTCCCATTGTGACACGTGGTCCCATTGTTCCAGGAATAGAACACATCCAAGCATTGTGTTCTATGAATGGCATGATTCCTATCACAGTGTTCCATGGATGGAACACATCCTATTTACTGCAGGCAAGCAGCGCACCTAGCTGCTGCTGCTGCTGCTGCTACAAGCCACTAGAATACCGTCTGTCAGACAGGTGGACGTAGGCCGAACATTCAAATAACTCGCCAGATAAATCGTTGCTTTTCCATTTAATTCATATATGAATTAATTCAAAATTGAACAGTAAATTTCAAAGTTGGAAGGCCACAAGAGGGGGACAATGTTTCAAAAATGAAACGACATATCATTGCATGAGGGATGTGGTAGGAATTGAATGCTTGAATTAAGACTGGGGAAGTACTGAGGGGAAGGGGCTGCAGGCCTTGTAGCAGGTGGGTGTGCAGAAATGTAGCTATCCAAAGCCAAACATATTACTGCAGCTTGTCACACCTGTACCTACCAAGCAGCAAAGGCCAAGATAGATCGTTATTTTACTGACAGATTGAATACAGTGCAATGCCTCCCATATAGAGGTGAATAAGAGTAGTAGTAGTAGTAGTAGTAGTAGAAGAGTTGGTCAAGTTAAATCAAGGCTAAGGAATTGGAAATGTGCAACTTGGACCAAGAAAAACTAATTAAAGAGCAACGACATTTGAAAAAAGCATTCATATCATGCTTTGAAAACACTACTTGTGTATCCCAATTTCAATTCAATCTGTCTTTGGAAACCGCTTAAGAGAGTGAGTGCACCATTCTCAGAGAAACTGCAGATACTGAAATGATGCGTGGAGTGAAGTGAGCAAGCTATTTTTCCATCTCCCTGGCGAGCATCGCCCACCTGTCTGCTGAGGCTCCCTCAGCAGACTGAAGCTGACTACTACTGCGCAGCTGCTACAAACTGTGGGCTGCCCATTGTGACACGTGGTCCCATTGTGACACGTGGTCCCATTGTTCCAGGAATAGAACACATCCAAGCATTGTGTTCTATGACTGGCATGATTCCTATCACAGTGTTCCATTGATGGAACACATCCTATTTACTGCAGGCAAGCAGCGCACCTAGCTGCTGCTGCTGCTACAAGCCACTAGAATACCGTCTGTGAGACAGGTGGACGTAGGCCGATCATTCAAATAACTCGCCAGATAAATCGTTGCTTTTCCATTTAATTCATATATGAATTAATTCAAAATTGAACAGTAAATTTCAAAGTTGGAAGGCCACAAGAGGGGGACAATGTTTCAAAAATGAAACGACATATCATTGCATGAGGGATGTGGTAGGAATTGAATGCTTGAATTAAGACTGGGGAAGTACTGAGGGGAAGGGGCTGCAGGCCTTGTAGCAGGTGGGTGTGCAGAAATGTAGCTATCCAAAGCCAAACACATTACTGCAGCTTGTCACACCTGTACCTACCAAGCAGCAAAGGCCAAGATAGATCGTTATTTTACTGACAGATTGAATACAGTGCAATGCCTCCCATATAGAGGTGAATAAGAGTAGTAGTAGGAGTAGTAGTAGTAGTAGTAGTAGTAGTAGTAGTAGTAGTAGTAGTAGTAGAAGAGTTGGTCAAGTTAAATCAAGGCTAAGGAATTGGAAATGTGCAACTTGGACCAAGAAAAACTAATTACAGAGCAACGACATTTGAAAAAAGCATTCAAATCATGCTTTGAAAACACTACTTGTGTATCCCGATTTCAATTCAATCTGTCTTTGGAAACCGCTTAAGAGAGTGAGTGCACCATTCTCAGAGGAACTGCAGATACTGAAATGATGCGTGGAGTGAAGTGAGCAAGCTATTTTTCCATCTCCCTGGCGAGCATCGCCCACCTGTCTGCTGAGGCTCCCTCAGCAGACTGAAGCTGACTACTACTGCGCAGCTGCTACAGACTGTGGGCTGCCCATTGTGACACGTGGTCCCATTGTTCCAGGAATAGAACACATCCAAGAATTGTGTTCTATGAATGGCATGATTCCTATCACAGTGTTCCATGGATGGAACACATCCTATTTACTGCAGGCAAGCAGCGCACCTAGCTGCTGCTGCTGCTACAAGCCACTAGAATACCGTCTGTCAGACAGGTGGACGTAGGCCGAACATTCAAATAACTCGCCAGATAAATCGTTGCTTTTCCATTTAATTCATAAATGAATTAATTCAAAATTGAACAGTAAATTTCAAAGTTGGAAGGCCACAAGAGGGGGACAATGTTTCAAAAATGAAACGACATATCATTGCATGAGGGATGTGGTAGGAATTGAATGCTTGAATTAAGACTGGGGAAGTACTGAGGGGAAGGGGCTGCAGGACTTGTAGCAGGTGGGTGTGCAGAAATGTAGCTATCCAAAGCCAAACACATTACTGCAGCTTGTCACACCTGTACCTACCAAGCAGCAAAGGCCAAGATAGATCGTTATTTTACTGACAGATTGAATACAGTGCAATGCCTCCCATATAGAGGTGAATAAGAGTAGTAGTAGTAATAGTAATAGTAGTAGTAGTAGAAGAGTTGGTCAAGTTAAATCAAGGCTAAGGAATTGGAAATGTGCAACTTGGACCAAGAAAAACTAATTACAGAGCAACGACATTTGAAAAAAGCATTCAAATCATGCTTTGAAAACACTACTTGTGTATCCCGATTTCAATTCAATCTGTCTTTGGAAACCGCTTAAGAGAGTGAGTGCACCATTCTCAGAGGAACTGCAGATACTGAAATGATGCGTGGAGTGAAGTGAGCAAGCTATTTTTCCATCTCCCTGGCAAGCATCGCCCACCTGTCTGCTGAGGCTCCCTCAGCAGACTGAAGCTGACTACTACTGCGCAGCTGCTACAGACTGTGGGCTGCCCATTGTGACACGTGGTCCCATTGTGACACGTGGCCCCATTGTTCCAGGAATAGAACACATCCAAGCATTGTGTTCTATGAATGGCATGATTCCTATCACAGTGTTCCATGGATGGAACACATCCTATTTACTGCAGGCAAGCAGCGCACCTAGCTGCTGCTGCTGCTGCTACAAGCCACTAGAATACCGTCTGTCAGAAAGGTGGACCTAGGTCGAACATTCAAATAACTCGCCAGATAAATCGTTGCTTTTCCATTTAATTCATATATGAATTAATTCAAAATTGAACAGTAAATTTCAAAGTTGGAAGGCCACAAGAGGGGGACAATGTTTCAAAAATGAAACGACATATCATTGCAAGAGGGATGTGGTAGGAATTGAATGCTTGAATTAAGACTGGGGAAGTACTGAGGGGAAGGGGCTGCAGGCCTTGTAGCAGGTGGGTGTGCAGAAATGTAGCTATCCAAAGCCAAACACATTACTGCAGCTTGTCACACCTGTACCTACCAAGCAGCAAAGGCCAAGATAGATCGTTATTTTACTGGCAGATTGAATACAGTGCAATGCCTCCCATATAGAGGTGAATAAGAGTAGTAGTAGTAGTAGTAGAAGAGTTGGTCAAGTTAAATCAAGGCTAAGGAATTGGAAATGTGCAGCTTGGACGAAGAAAAACTAATTACAGAGCAACGACATTTGAAAAAAGCATTCAAATCATGCTTTGAAAACAGTACATGTGTATCCCAATTTAAATTCAATCTGTCTTTGGAAACCGCTTAAGAGAGTGAGTGCACCATTCTCAGAGGAACTGCAGACACTGAAATGATGCGTGGAGTGAAGTGAGCAAGCCATTTTTCCATCTCCCTGGCGAGCATCGCCCACCTGTCTGCTGAGGCTCCCTCAGCAGACTGAAGCTGACTACTACTGAGCAGCTGCTACAGACTGTGGGCTGCCCATTGTGACACGTGGTCCCATTGTGACACGTGGCCCCATTGTTCCAGGAATAGAACACATCCAAGCATTGTGTTCTATGAATGGCATGATTCCTATCACAGTGTTCCATGGATGGAACACATCCTATTTACTGCAGGCAAGCAGCGCACCTTGCAGCTGCTGCTGCTGCTGCTGCTGCTGTTTTTCTACTCCTCTCATGAGCCCAAACAAGACTCTAAAAGGATGAGTTTGCAACTACTTTACTTTTGGAGAAAATTCAAAACATTCATTATTCAATAGAGTCCAATAGCAAAAACTAGCGTTTTGAATGAAGAATCACATTTCTTGGTAGAATCATGCAGGATTGAAATTTTTGATGGTTTTTTACTCCTCTCAAAAGCCCAAACAAGTTTCTAAAAGGATGAGTTTGCAACTACTTTACTTTTGGAGAAAATTCAAAACATTCATTATTCAATAGGGCCCAAAATATCAAAAGCCAGCGGTTTAAATGAACACACATTTCTTGGTAGAATCGTGCAGGACTGAAATTTTTTTTGTTTTTCTACTCCTCATGAGCCCAAACAAGTCTCTAAAAGGATGAGTTTGCAACTACTTTACTTTTGGAGAAAATTCAATGAATGTCAATTGAATGTTTTGAATTTTCTCCTAAAGTAAAGTAGTTGCAAACTCATCCTTTTAGAGACTTGTTTGGGCTCATGAGAGGAGTAGAAAAACATCAAAAATTTCAGTCCTGCATGATTCTACCAAGAAATGTGAGTGTTCATTCAAACCGCTGGTTTTTGATAGTTTGGGCCCTATTGAATAATGAATGTTTTGAATTTTCTCCAAAAGTAAAGTAGTTGCAAGCTCATGCTTTTAGAGACTTGTTTGGGCTCATGAGAGGAGTAGAAAAACATCAAAAATTTCAGTCCTGCATGATTCTACCAAGAAATGTGTGTTCATTCAAACCGCTGGTTTTTGATATTTTGGGCCCTATTGAATAATGAATGTTTTGAATTTTCTCCAAAAGTAAAGTAGTTGCAAACTCATCCTTTTAGAAACTTGTTTGGGCTGTTGAGAGGAGTAAAAAAACATCAAAAATTTCAATCCTGCATGATTCTACCAAGAAATGTGATTTTTCATTCAAAACGCTGTTTTTTGCTATTGGGCTCTATTGAATAATGAATGTTTTGAATTTTCTCCAAAAGTAAAGTAGATGCAAACTCATCCTTTTAGAGTCTTGGTTTGGGCTCATGAGAGGAGTAGAAAAACATCAAAAATTTCAGTCCTGCACGATTCTACCAAGAAATGTGAGTGTTCATTCAAACCGCTGGTTTTTGATTTTTTTTTACCCTATTGAATAATGAATGTTTTGAATTTTCTCCAAAAGTAAAGTAGATGCAAACTCATCCTTTTAGAGTCTTGGTTTGGGCTCATGAGAGGAGTAGAAAAACATCAAAAATTTCAGTCCTGCACGATTCT
The DNA here is from genome assembly GCF_039654945.1 of Dendrobates tinctorius. Taxonomy (NCBI): domain Eukaryota; kingdom Metazoa; phylum Chordata; class Amphibia; order Anura; family Dendrobatidae; genus Dendrobates; species Dendrobates tinctorius. Next base: position 8,937,181 of record NW_027361744.1, on the reverse strand, counting down.
ACCAAGAAATGTGTGTTCATTCAAACCGCTGGTTTTTTATATTTTGGGCCCTATTGAATAATGAATGTTTTGAATTTTCTCCAAAAGTAAAGTAGTTGCAAACTCATCCTTTTAGAAACTTGTTTGGGCTGTTGAGAGGAGTAAAAAAACCATCAAAAATTTCAATCCTGCATGATTCTACCAAGAAATGTGATTCTTCATTCAAAACGCTGATTTTTGCTATTGGGTTCTATTGAATAATGAATGTTTTGAATTTTCTCCAAAAGTAAAGTAGCTGCAAACTCATGCTTTTTTGTTTAAATATTTTTATTAAAGTTTCAAGTATAGAGGGAAAGGGTAAATGGACAAAGTAAAAAGTAGAGAACTCTACTCTACGTGTTACATCACACATTAAATAAAATTGTTTAATACAAGTAGTGTACATAAGAAACAAATATAATACATCGCTTGAATGCAATCCTCTCAAAAAAGGAACCAACATTGTCATATTGAGTTTACAGTAGAGTGTTAGATAACATAAATTAAGAAAATTTCAAGTTCCAAACATCCCATTTAGTGTGATATTTATGGAGAGTACCATTAATAAAGGCAAATCTTTTCTCCATAGAATTATGAGTCCGTAATTTACCTAAAATATCAGCAAAAGAAGGTAAATCAGTTTTAAGCCACCAGAAAGCTATAGCGTTTTTGGTCACCAAAAAAGTATGTATCATTACAAATCGAATAACAGGATTTATTTCTTCAGTGCCCAAAGAAAGTAATGCCATTTGTGGGGTGACCTTCACTGCGTTGTCAGAGAGAGTATTTATATGATTCGTAACTTCTTTCCACAATCTCTTCAATTTAGGACAGCTCCAGAAAATGTGGTACAGGTTACCTGGTAAACCACAATTCCTCCAGCATAGAGGGGAGTATTTATTATCTATATGAGCTAACCTAATCGGAGTGTAATGCCATCTAATTAAAGTTTTAAAGAAAGACTCCTGTAAAGTCGCAGAAATAGTAGATGCATTTGAAAACTTTATGGCCTTCCCCCATTGGTCTTCATCAAATTTTATGTTAAAATCCCTTTCCCATCTTTGAATGTATACATTTTTAAAGAGTTCGGTGTCGTCATTAGGGTGGGAATATATGTTTTTAAGACTCCAAGTCGACTTAAGAGCAACATTTGCAAACATGGAGGCCACAATATCCGAATTCAAAGCTCTACTAGTCAAAAATTTCCGCAGAAGATCTTTCAGAAGTTGATAAGAGGTGAAATGTGTAGACGGGACATGAAATTTATTTTTAATTTCATTAAAGGGTAAAAAATTTTGTCCGTCCCATAAATCCCCTACCGTATTAATTTTAAAGCTGCACCACTCCTCTGGAACTGGACATTTATATATTTTTGATAATAATTTTAATGGGAATTTTTTCAAAATGCTTTTCCTGTCGTCGCCTTTCTTTAATTTTGTGAAACTCCTCCACATAGTCAGTATAGAATTTACAACAGGATGTTGATAAGTAATGATCGAAGGAGATAGCAGATCTTTAAAGAAAAAATCTGATATTGAACTAGTCCCATAATGTTCTAGCTCAAGGTCCAACCAAGCGGGAAGTGTTTTCGTAGAAAACCACTGTTGACTCTGAAGAATAAGAGAAGCTTGAAAATAGATTTGAATATTGGGGAGTGCAAGGCCTCCATTACTCTTTTTCTTATATAAAATTTCAGTAGCAACTCTAGGTTTCTTCCCTTTCCAGATAAAAAGGTTAATTGCTTTTTGGATTTTAAATAAAAGGGAAGTGGGAATCGTAAGAGGTAAATTCCTAAGTACAAAAAGAATTTTAGGTAAAATATATGTTTTTATTACCAAGGTTCTTCCCATCAGGGATAGATCGCAATTATTATAACCAGAAAGGTCTTTTAAGATTTTCTTACTGAGATGTTCCATATTTCTTAGAAACAATGAGTTTCAAATCTTTAGGGAAAATTATCCCCAAGTATTCTAGTTCAAAATCTTCCCAGTAAAATTCAGATAATTCTTTAAAGGCTTCAATTTCAGAGGGACGTAAATTAAAATGTATTATTTTAGATTTTTGGGGATTTATTTTAAAATATGAGACCTTAGAGAACTCATCTAAAATGGTGATTAAAGCGTTAAGTGAATTAGCCGGATCAGTGACTGATAACATAAGGTCGTCAGCAAATAAGGTTAACTTGTGATGATAATTTTTTGTTTTAAAACCCGAAATATCAGTACATTTTCTGATCATTTCCGCCAAGGGCTCGACTGCCAAGGCAAATAAAAGGGGCGAAAGGGGGCAGCCCTGTCTTGTTCCATTAGTGATGTTGAAATTCCTAGAAAGGTGATTATTAGTATAGGTTTTAGCATTAGTATTAGAGTACAATGCAAATATAGATGTTATAAAGCGATTGTCAAAACCAAACTTTAGTAAAGTAGCTTTAAGATAATCCCAATTCACCCTATCAAAAGCTTTTTGGGCATCCAACGAGATAAATAGTGAAGGGAGATTATTAGAGCTAGCTATGTTAAACAAGTTCAAGATTCTTCTGGTACCGTCTGTTACTTGTCTTCCGGAGACAAACCCTACTTGATCATTTTTAACAAGATCAGGTAAAAGATTCTTTAATCGATCCGCTAAAATTTTTGAATATACTTTAATATCAGTGTTAATTAAAGAGATCGGACGATAATTTTTAACTTCTTCTGGGTTTCTAATGTCTTTGGGGATCAAAATGATAGTTGCCTCCGTCATTTCTTTGGGGAACGATCCAATACTAGAAGCGTGGTCAAAAAGAGATTTTAGGTGCGGGGATAAAATGTTGGAGAAAAACTTGAGATATTCGTTTGTGAACCCATCTGGGCCAGGGGATTTGTTAAGTTTAAGTTTGTCAATCGTTTTGGCAATTTCTTCTACAGTAAACGGTTGATTTAAAAGAGTTAGGTCCAAATTATCTAGTTGGGGAAGGGTCAATTTAGAAAGAAAAAGGTCAATCTCTTTTTGATTAGGAGTATGAACTAAGGGATCTTTTTTAAGATTATAGAGGGTTTCGAAATAATCCGCAAATATTTCGGTAATATCAGAGGGGTGTTGTTTCATTTCTCCTGAAGGGGATTTGATTTTAACAATCCTTCTACTTACGCGAGCTTGTTTAAGTTTACTTGTCATATATTTGGTGGGTTTGTTAATTGAAGCATACAGATTATATTTTGATGCTCTAACAATGGACTCGTACTTGGAAATAATTTTGGATCTTAACGCCTGTCTCAATTTCAGGATATCAAGATGGATAATATGGGATGGAGCAGACAGGGAATTTTGTTGTTTTTCTTTTGAAGCAATTTGGTTCTGGAGGTCAGCAATTTTTTGTCTTTTTTCTTTTTTGTATCTCGTGGAGAGTTGGATGAGACATCCTCTCAAGACCGCCTTGTGGGCGTTCCATAATGTAAATACGAAAACACTTCCCGCTTGGTTGGACCTTGAGCTAGAACATTATGGGACTAGTTCAATATCAGATTTTTTCTTTAAAGATCTGCTATCTCCTTCGATCATTACTTATCAACATCCTGTTGTAAATTCTATACTGACTATGTGGAGGAGTTTCACAAAATTAAAGAAAGGCGACGACAGGAAAAGCATTTTGAAAAAATTCCCATTAAAATTATTATCAAAAATATATAAATGTCCAGTTCCAGAGGAGTGGTGCAGCTCTAAAATTAATACGGTAGGGGATTTATGGGACGGACAAAATTTTTTACCCTTTAATGAAATTAAAAATAAATTTCATGTCCCGTCTACACATTTCACCTCTTATCTACTTCTGAAAGATCTTCTGCGGAAATTTTTGACTAGTAGAGCTTTGAATTCGGATATTGTGGCCTCCATGTTTGCAAATGTTGCTCTTAAGTCGACTTGGAGTCTTAAAAACATATATTCCCACCCTAATGACAACACCGAACTCTTTAAAAATGTATACATTCAAAGATGGGAAAGGGATTTTAACATAAAATTTGATTTAGACCAATGGGGGAAGGCCATAAAGTTTTCAAATGCATCTACTATTTCTGCGACTTTACAGGAGTCTTTCTTTAAAACTTTAATTAGATGGCATTACACTCCGATTAGGTTAGCTCATACAGATAATAAATACTCCCCTCTATGCTGGAGGAATTGTGGTTTACCAGGTAACCTGTACCACATTTTCTGGAGCTGTCCTAAATTGAAGAGATTGTGGAAAGAAGTTACGAATCATATAAATACTCTCTCTGACAACGCAGTGAAGGTCACCCCACAAATGGCATTACTTTCTTTGGGCACTGAAGAAATAAATCCTGTTATTCGATTTGTAATGATACATACTTTTTTGGTGACCAAAAACGCTATAGCTTTCTGGTGGCTTAAAACTGATTTACCTTCTTTTGCTGATATTTTAGGTAAATTACGGACTCATAATTCTATGGAGAAAAGATTTGCCTTTATTAATGGTACTCTCCATAAATATCACACTAAATGGGATGTTTGGAATTTGAAATTTTCTTAATTTATGTTATCTAACACTCTACTGTAAACTCAATATGACAATGTTGGTTCCTTTTTTGAGAGGATTGCATTCAAGCGATGTATTATATTTGTTTCTTATGTACACTACTTGTATTAAACAATTTTATTTAATGTGTGATGTAACACGTAGAGTAGAGTTCTCTACTTTTTACTTTGTCCATTTACCCTTTCCCTCTATACTTGAAACTTTAATAAAAATATTTAAACAAAAAAGCATGAGTTTGCAACTACTTTACTTTTGGAGAAAATTCAAAACATTCATTATTCAATAGGGCCCAAAATATCAAAAACCAGCGGTTTGAATGAACACACATTTCTTGGTAGAATCATGCAGGACTGAAATTTTTGATGTTTTTCTACTCCTCTCATGAGCCCAAACAAGTCTCTAAAAGCAATAGCTTGCAACTACTTTACTTTTGGAGAAAATTCAAAACATTCATTATTCAATAGGGCCCAAAATATCAAAAACCAGCAGTTTGAATGAACACACATTTCTTGGTAGAATCGTGCAGGACTGAAATTTTTGATGTTTTTCTACTCCTCTCATGAGCCCAAACAAGTCTATAAAAGGATGAGTTTGCAACTACTTTACTTTTGGAGAAAATTCAAAACATTCATTATTCAATAGAACCCAATAGCAAAAATCAGCGTTTTGAATGAAGAATCACATTTCTTGGTAGAATCATGCAGGATTGAAATTTTTGATGGTTTTTTACTCCTCTCAACAGCCCAAACAAGTTTCCAAAAGGATGAGTTTGCAACTACTTTACTTTTGGAGAAAATTCAAAACATTCATTATACAATAGGGCCCAAACTATCAAAAACCAGCGGTTTGAATGAACACTCACATTTCTTGGTAGAATCGTGCAGGACTGAAATTTTTGATGTTTTTCTACTCCTCTCATGAGCACAAACAAGTCTCTAAAAGGATGAATTTGCAACTACTTTATTTTTGGAGAAAATTCAAAACATTCATTATTCAATAGAGCCCAATAGCAAAAACCAGCGTTTTGAATGAAGAATCACATTTCTTGGTAGAATCATGCAGGATTGAAATTTTTGATGTTTTTTTACTCCTCTCAACAGCCCAAACAAGTTTCAAAAAGGATGAGTTTGCAACTACTTTACTTTTGGAGAATATTAAAAACATTCATTATTCAATAGGGCCCAAACTATCAAAAACCAGCGGTTTGAATGAACACTCACATTTCTTGGTAGAATCGTGCAGGACTGAAATTTTTGATGTTTTTCTACTCCTCTCATGAGCACAAACAAGTCTCTAAAAGGATGAGTTTGCAACTACTTTACTTTTGGAGAAAATTCAAAACATTCAATTGACATTCATTGAATTTTCTCCAAAAGTAAAGTTGTTGCAAACTCATCCTTTTAGAGTCTTGTTTGGGCTCATGAGAGGAGTAGAAAAACAGCAGCAGCAGCAGCAGCTAGGTGCGCTGCTTGCCTGCAGTAAATAGGATGTGTTCCATCCATGGAACACTGTGATAGGAATCATGCCATTCATAGAACACAATGCTTGGATGTGTTCTATTCCTGGAACAATGGGGCCACGTGTCACAATGGGACCACGTGTCACAATGGGCAGCCCACAGTCTGTAGCAGATGCTCAGTAGTAGTCAGCTTCAGTCTGCTGAAGGAGCCTAAGCAGACAGGTGGGCGATGCTCGCCAGGGAGATGGAAAAATAGCTTGCTCACTTCACTCCACGCATCATTTCAGTATCTGCAGTTCCTCTGAGAATGGTGCACTCACTCTCTTAAGCGGTTTCCAAAGACAGATTGAATTTAAATTGGGATACACAAGTACTGTTTTCAAAGCATGATTTGAATGCTTTTTTCAAATGTCGTTGCTCTGTAATTAGTTTTTCTTGGTCCAAGTTGCACATTTCCAATTCCTTAGCCTTGATTTAACTTGACCAACTCTTCTACTACTACTACTACTACTACTACTACTACTCTTATTCACCTCTATATGGGAGGCATTGCACTGTATTCAATCTGCCAGTAAAATAACGATCTATCTTGGCCTTTGCTGCTTGGTAGGTACAGGTGTGACAAGCTGCAGTAATGTGTTTGGCTTTGGATAGCTACATTTCTGCACACCCACCTGCTACAAGGCCTGCAGCCCCTTCCCCTCAGTACTTCCCCAGTCTTAATTCAAGCATTCAATTCCTACCACATCCCTCATGCAATATGTCGTTTCATTTTTGAAACATTGTCCCCCTCTTGTGGCCTTCCAACTTTGAAATTTACTGTTCAATTGTGAATTAATTCATATATGAATTAAATGGAAAAGCAACGATTTATCTGGCGAGTTATTTGAATGTTCGGCCTACGTCCACCTGTCTGACAGACGGTATTCTAGTGGCTTGTAGCAGCAGCAGCAGCAGCAGCAGCTAGGTGCGCTGCTTGCCTGCAGTAAATAGGATGTGTTCCATCAATGGAACACTGTGATAGGAATCATGCCATTCATAGAACACAATGCTTGGATGTGTTCTATTCCTGGAACAATGGGATCACGTGTCACAATGGGACCACGTGTCACAATGGGCAGCCCACAGTCTGTAGCAGCTGCGCAGTAGTAGCCAGCTTCAGTCTGCTGAGGGAGCCTCAGCAGACAGGTGGGCGATGCTCGCCAGGGAGATGGAAAAATAGCTTGCTCACTTCACTCCACGCATCATTTCAGTATCTGCAGTTCCTCTGAGAATGGTGCACTCACTCTCTTAAGCGGTTTCCAAAGACAGATTGAATTGAAATCGGGATACACAAGTAGTGTTTTCAAAGCATGATTTGAATGCTTTTTTCAAATGTCGTTGCTCTGTAATTAGTTTTTCTTGGTCCAAGTTGCACATTTCCAATTCCTTAGCCTTGATTTAACTTGACCAACTCTTCTACTACTTCTACTACTACTCTTATTCACCTCTATATGGGAGGCATTGCACTGTATTCAATCTGTCAGTAAAATAACGATCTATCTTGGCCTTTGCTGCTTGGTAGGTACAGGTGTGACAAGCTGCAGTAATGTGTTTGGCTTTGGATAGCTACATTTCTGCACACCCACCTGCTACAAGGCCTGCAGCCCCTTCCCCTCAGTACTTCCCCAGTCTTAATTCAAGCATTCAATTCCTACCACATCCCTCATGCAATGATATGTCGTTTCATTTTTGAAACATTGTCCCCCTCTTGTGGCCTTCCAACTTTGAAATTTACTGTTCAATTTTGAATTAATTCATATATGAATTAAATGGAAAAGCAACGATTTATCTGGCGAGTTATTTGAATGTTCGGCCTACGTCCACCTGTCTGACAGACGGTATTCTAGTGGCTTGTAGCAGCAGCAGCAGCAGCAGCAGCTAGGTGCGCTGCTTGCCTGCAGTAAATAGGATGTGTTCCATCAATGGAACACTGTGATAGGAATCATGCCATTCATAGAACACAATGCTTGGATGTGTTCTATTCCTGGAACAATGGGACCACGTGTCACAATGGGACCACGTGTCACAATGGGCAGCCCACAGTCTGTAGCAGCTGCGCAGTAGTAGTCAGCTTCAGTCTGCTGAGGGAGCCTCAGCAGACAGGTGGGCGATGCTCGCCAGGGAGATGGAAAAATAGCTTGCTCACTTCACTCCACGCATCATTTCAGTATCTGCAGTTCCTCTGAGAATGGTGCACTCACTCTCTAAAGCGGTTTCCGAAGACAGATTGAATTGAAATCGGGATACACAAGTAGTGTTTTCAAAGCATGATTTGAATGCTTTTTTCAAATGTCGTTGCTCTGTAATTAGTTTTTCTTGGTCCAAGTTGCACATTTCCAATTCCTTAGCCTAGATTTAACTTGACCAACTCTTCTACTACTACTACTACTACTACTCTTATTCACCTCTATATGGGAGGCATTGCACTGTATTCAATCTGTCAGTAAAATAACGATCTATCTTGGCCTTTGCTGCTTGGTAGGTACAGGTATGACAAGCTGCAGTAATGTGTTTGGCTTTGGATAGCTACATTTCTGCACACCCACCTGCTACAAGGCCTGCAGCCCCTTCCCCTCAGTACTTCCCCAGTCTTAATTCAATCATTCAATTTCTACCACATCCCTCATGCAATGATATGTCGTTTCATTTTTGAAACATTGTCCCCCTCTTGTGGCCTTCCAACTTTGAAATTTACTGTTCAATTGTGAATTAATTCATATATGAATTAAATGGAAAAGCAACGATTTATCTGGCGAGTTATTTGAATGTTCGGCCTACGTCCAACTGTCTGACAGATGGTATTCTAGTGGCTTGTAGCAGCAGGAGCAGCAGCAGCTAGGTGCGCTGCTTGCCTGCAGTAAATAGGATGTGTTCCATCCATGGAACACTGTGATAGGAATCATGCCATTCATAGAACACAATGCTTGGATGTGTTCTATTCCTGGAACAATGGGACCACTTGTCACAATGGGACCACGTGTCACAATGGGCAGCCCACAGTCTGTAGCAGCTGCGCAGTAGTAGTCAGCTTCAGTCTGCTGAGGGAGCCTCAGCAGACAGGTGGGTGATGCTCGCCAGGGAGATGGAAAAATAGCTTGCTCACTTCACTCCACGCATCATTTCAGTATCTGCAGTTCCTCTGAGAATGGTGCACTCACTCTCTTAAGCGGTTTCCAAAGACAGATTGAATTGAAATCGGGATACACAAGTAGTGTTTTCAAAGCATGATTTGAATGCTTTTTTCAAATGTCGTTGCTCTGTAATTAGTTTTTCTTGGTCCAAGTTGCGCATTTCCAATTCCTTAGCCTTGATTTAACTTGACCAACTCTTCTACTACTACTACTACTCTTATTCACCTCTATATGGGAGGCATTGCACTGTATTCAATCTGTCAGTAAAATAACGATCTATCTTGGCCTTTGCTTTTTGGTAGTTACAGGTGTGACAAGCTGCAGTAATGTGTTTGGCTTTGGATAGCTACATTTTTGCACTCCCACCTGCTACAAGGCCTGCAGCCCCTTCCCCTCAGTACTTCCCCAGTCTTAATTCAAGCATTCAATTCCTACCAAATCCCTCATGCAATGATATGTCGTTTCATTTTTGAAACATTGTCCCCCTCTTGTGGCCTTCCAACTTTGAAATTTACTGTTCAATTTTGAAATAATTCATATATGAATTAAATGGAAAAGCAACGATTTATCTGGCGAGTTATTTGAATGTTCGGCCTACGTCCACCTGTCTGACAGATGGTATTCTAGTGGCTTGTAGCAGCAGCAGCATCAGCTAGGTGCGCTGCTTGCCTGCAGTAAATAGGATGTGTTCCATCCATGGAACACTGTGATAGGAATCATGCCATTCATAGAACACAATGCTTGGATGTGTTCTATTCCTGGAACAATGGGGCCACGTGTCACAATGGGACCACGTGTCACAATGGGCAGCCCACAGTCTGTAGCAGCTGCGCAGTAGTAGTCAGCTTCAGTCTGCTGAGGGAGCCTCAGCAGACAGGTGGGCGATGCTCGCCAGGGAGATGGAAAAATAGCTTGCTCACTTCACTCCACGCATCATTTCAGTATCTGCAGTTCCTCTGAGAATGGTGCACTCACTCTCTTAAGCGGTTTCCAAAGACAGATTGAATTGAAATTGGGATACACAAGTAGTGTTTTCAAAGCATGATTTGAATGCTTTTTTCCAATGTCGTTGCTCTGTAATTAGTTTTTCTTGGTCCAAGTTGCACATTTCCAATTCCTTAGCCTTGATTTAACTTGACCAACTCTTCTACTACTACTACTAATCTTATTCACCTCTATATGGGAGGCATTGCACTGTATTCAATCTGTCAGTAAAATAACGATCTATCTTGGCCTTTGCTGCTTGGTAGGTACAGGTGTGACAAGCTACAGTAATGTGTTTGGCTTTGGATAGCTACATTTCTGCACACCCACCTGCTACAAGGCCTGTAGCCCCTTCCCCTCAGTACTTCCCCAGTCTTAATTCAAGCATTCAATTCCTACCACATCCCTCATGCAATGATATGTCGTTTCATTTTTGAAACATTGTCCCCCTCTTGTGGCGTTCCAACTTTGAAATTTACTGTTCAATTTTGAATTAATTCATATATGAATTAAATGGAAAAGCAACGATTTATCTGGCGAGTTATTTGAATGTTCGGCCTACGTCCACCTGTCTGACAGACGGTATTCTAGTGGCTTGTAGCAGCAGCAGCAGCAGCAGCAGCTAGGCGCGCTGCTTGCCTGCAGTAAATAGGATGTGTTCCATCAATGGAACACTGTGATAGGAATCATGCCATTCATAGAACACAATGCTTGGATGTGTTCTATTCCTGGAACAATGGGACCACGTGTCACAATGGGACCACGTGTCACAATGGGCAGCCCACAGTCTGTAGCAGCTGCGCAGTAGTAGTCAGCTTCAGTCTGCTGAGGGAGCCTCAGCAGACAGGTGGGCGATGCTCGCCAGGGAGATGGAAAAATAGCTTGCTCACTTCACTCCACGCATCATTTCAGTATCTGCAGTTCTTCTGAGAATGGTGCACTCACTCTCTTAAGCGGTTTCCAAAGACAGACTGAATTGAAATCGGGATACACAAGTAGTGTTTTCAAAGCATGATTTGAATGCTTTTTTCAAATGTCGTTGCTCTGTAATTAGTTTTTCTTGGTCCAAGTTGCACATTTCCAATTCCTTAGCCTTGATTTAACTTGACCAACTCTTCTACTACTACTACTACTACTACTACTACTACTACTACTACTACTACTACTCTTATTCACCTCTATATGGGAGGCATTGCACTGTATTCAATCTGTCAGTAAAATAACGATCTATCTTGGCCTTTGCTGCTTGGTAGGTACAGGTGTGACAAGCTGCAGTAATGTGTTTGGCTTTGGATAGCTACATTTCTGCACACCCACCTGCTACAAGGCCTGCAGCCCCTTCCCCTCAGTACTTCCCCAGTCTTAATTCAAGCATTCAATTCCTACCACATCCCTCATGCAATGATATGTCGTTTCATTTTTGAAACATTGTCCCCCTCTTGTGGCCTTCCAACTTTGAAATTTACTGTTCAATTTTGAATTAATTCATATATGAATTAAATGGAAAAGCAACGATTTATCTGGCGAGTTATTTGAATGTTCGGCCTACGTCCACCTGTCTAACAGACGGTATTCTAGTGGCTTGTAGCAGCAGCAGCAGCAGCAGCTAGGTGCGCTGCTTGCCTGCAGTAAATAGGATGTGTTCCATCCATGGAACACTGTGATAGGAATCATGCCATTCATAGAACACAATGCTTGTATGTGTTCTATTCCTGGAACAATGGGACCACGTGTCACAATGGGCAGCCCACAGTCTGTAGCAGCTGCGCAGTAGTAGTCAGCTTCAGTCTGCTGAGGGAGCCTCAGCAGACAGGTGGGCGATGCTCGCAAGGGAGATGGAAAAATAGCTTGCTCACTTCACTCCACGCATCATTTCAGTATCTGCAGTTCCTCTGAGAATGGTGCACTCACTCTCTTAAGCGGTTTCCAAAGACAGATTGAATTGAAATCGGGATACACAAGTAGTGTTTTCAAAGCATGATTTGAATGCTTTTTTCAAATGTCGTTGCTCTGTAATTAGTTTTTCTTGGTCCAAGTTGCACATTTCAAATTCCTTAGCCTTGATTTAACTTGACCAACTCTTCTACTACTACTACTACTACTACTCTTATTCACCTCTATATGGGAGGCATTGCACTGTATTCAATCTGTCAGTAAAATAACGATCTATCTTGGCCTTTGCTGCTTGGTAGGTACAGGTATGACAAGCTGCAGTAATGTGTTTGGCTTTGGATAGCTACATTTCTGCACACCCACCTGCTACAAGGCCTGCAGCCCCTTCCCCTCAGTACTTCCCCAGTCTTAATTCAAGCATTCAATTCCTACCACATCCCTCATGCAATGATATGTCGTTTCATTTTTGAAACATTGTCCCCCTCTTGTGGCCTTCCAACTTTGAAATTTACTGTTCAATTTTGAATTAATTCATATATGAATTAAATGGAAAAGCAAAGATTTATCTGGCGAGTTATTTGAATGTTCGGCCTACGTCCACCTGTCTGACAGACGGTATTCTAGTGGCTTTGGAGCAGCAGCAGCAGCAGCAGCAGCAGCAGCTAGGTGCGCTGCTTGCCTGCAGTAAATAGGATGTGTTCCATCCATGGAACACTGTGATAGGAATCATGCCATTCATAGAACACAATGCTTGGATGTGTTCTATTCCTGGAACAATGGGACCACGTGTCACAATGGGACCACGTGTCACAATGGGCAGCCCACAGTCTGTAGCAGCTGCGCAGTAGTAGTCAGCTTCAGTCTGCTGAGGGAGCCTCAGCAGACAGGTGGGTGATGCTCGCCAGGGAGATGGAAAAATAGCTTGCTCACTTCACTCCACGCATCATTTCAGTATCTGCAGTTCCTATGAGAATGGTGCACTCACTCTCTTAAGCGGTTTCCAAAGACAGATTGAATTGAAATCGGGATACACAAGTAGTGTTTTCAAAGCATGATTTGAATGCTTTTTTCAAATGTCGTTGCTCTGTAATTAGTTTTTCTTGGTCCAAGTTGCACATTTCCAATTCCTTAGCCTTGATTTAACTTGACCAACTCCTACTACTACTACTACTACTCTTATTCACCTCTATATGGGAGGCATTGCACTGTATTCAATCTGTCAGTAAAATAACGATCTATCTTGGCCTTTGCTTCTTGGTAGGTACAGGTGTGACAAGCTGCAGTAATGTGTTTGGCTTTGGAAAGCTACATTTCTGCACTCCCACCTGCTACAAGGCTTGCAGCCCCTTCCCCTCAGTACTTCCCCAGTCTTAATTCAAGCATTCAATTCCTACCACATCCCTCATGCAATGATATGTCGTTTCATTTTTGAAACATTGTCCCCCTCTTGTGGCCTTCCAACTTTGAAATTTACTGTTCAATTTTGAATTAATTCATATATGAATTAAATGGAAAAGCAACGATTTATCTGGCGAGTTATTTGAATGTTCGGCCTACGTCCACCTGTCTGACAGACTGTATTCTAGTGGCTTGTAGCAGCAGCAGCAGCAGCCAGGTGCGCTGCTTGCCTGCAGTAAATAGGATGTGTTCCATCCATGGAACACTGTGATAGGAATCATGCCATTCATAGAACACAATGCTTGGATGTGTTCTATTCCTGGAACAATGGGGCCACGTGTCACAATGGGACCACGTGTCACAATGGGCAGCCCACAGTCTGTAGCAGCTGCGCAGTAGTAGTCAGCTTCAGTCTGCTGACGGAGCCTCAGCAGACAGGTGGGCGATGCTCGCCAGGGAGATGGAAAAATAGCTTGCTCACTTCACTCCACGCATCATTTCAGTATCTGCAGTTCCTCTGAGAATGGTGCACTCACTCTCTTAAGCGGTTTCCAAAGACAGATTGAATTGAAATTGGGATACACAAGTAGTGTTTTCAAAGCATGATTTGAATGCTTTTTTCAAATGTCGTTGCTCTGTAATTAGTTTTTCTTGGTCCAAGTTGCACATTTCCAATTCCTTAGCCTTGATTTAACTTGACCAACTCTTCTACTACTACTACTACTACTACTACTCTTATTCACCTCTATATGGGAGGCATTGCACTGTATTCAATCTGTCAGTAAAATAACGATCTATCTTGGCCTTTGCTGCTTGGTAGGTACAGGTGTGACAAGCTGCAGTAATGTGTTTGGCTTTGGATAGCTACATTTCTGCACACCCACCTGCTACAAGGCCTGCAGCCCCTTCCCCTCAGTACTTCCCCAGTCTTAATTCAAGCATTCAATTCCTACCACATCCCTCATGCAATGATATGTCGTTTCATTTTTGAAACATTGTCCCCCTCTTGTGGCCTTCCAACTTTGAAATTTACTGTTCAATTTTGAATTAATTCATATATGAATTAAATGGAAAAGCAACGATTTATCTGGCGAGTTATTTGAATGTTCGGCCTACGTCCACCTGTCTGACAGACGGTATTCTAGTGGCTTGTAGCAGCTGCAGCAGCAGCAGCTAGGTGCGCTGCTTGCCTGCAGTAAATAGGATGTGTTCCATCCATGGAACACTGTGATAGGAATCATGCCATTCATAGAACACAATGCTTGGATGTATTCTATTCCTGGAACAATGGGACCACGTGTCACAATGGGACCACGTGTCACAATGGGCAGCCCACAGTCTGTAGCAGCTGCGCAGTAGTAGTCAGCTTCAGTCTGCTGAGGGAGCCTCAGCAGACAGGTGGGCGATGCTCGCCAGGGAGATGGAAAAATAGCTTGCTCACTTCACTCCACGCATCATTTCAGTATCTGCAGTTCCTCTGAGAATGGTGCACTCACTCTCTTAAGCGGTTTCCAAAGACAGATTGAATTGAAATTGGGATAAACAAGTAGTGTTTTCAAAGCATGATTAGAATGCTTTTTTCAAATGTCGTTGCTCTGTAATTAGTTTTTCTTGGTCCAAGTTGCACATTTCCAATTCCTTAGCCTTGATTTAACTTGACCAACTCTTCGGCCGGTTTCACATTAGCGCATTTTCAGCGCGCGCACGGCCGGGGGTAGCTCCGCCCCCGAGCCGGCTCTCTGCCCGGCGTGCCCGCCCCTTCCTTGTAGCGCCGCCTCCTAGCGCACAGCGGCGCCTGCGATCGGCGCACCCTATCTTTAGCATAGGGTGCGCAGATCGTGCGCAGGCCGTGCGCTAGTTGCGCTTTGACCTGCGCTGCGCACTTTTGACGGTGCGCCGTGCGCGCCAAAATCCGAAAAGTTTGATTTTGGCGCGCACGGCGCACCGTCAAAAGTGCGCAGCGCAGGTCAAAGCGCAACTAGCGCACGGCCTGCGCACGATCTTCGCACCCTATGCTAAAGATAGGGTGCGCCGATCGCAGGCGCCGCTGTCCGCTAGTAGGCGGCGCTACAAGCAAGGGGCGGGCACGCCGGGCAGAGAGCCGGCTCGGGGGCGGAGCTACCCCCGGCCGTGCACGCGCTGAAAAAGCGCTAATGTGAAACCAGCCTTCTACTACTACTACTACTACTACTACTACTACTACTACTACTACTACTACTACTACTACTCTTATTCACCTCTATATGGGAGGCATTGCACTGTATTCAATCTGTCAGTAAAATAACGATCTATCTTGGCCTTTGCTGCTTGGTAGGTACAGGTGTGACAAGCTGCAGTAATGTGTTTGGCTTTGGAAAGCTACATTTCTGCACACCCACCTGCTACAAGGCCTGCAGCCCCTTCCCCTCAGTACTTCCCCAGTCTTAATTCAAGCATTCAATTCCTACCACATCCCTCATGCAATGATATGTCGCTTCATTTTTGAAACATTGTCCCCCTCTTGTGGCCTTCCAACTTTGAAATTTACTGTTCAATTTTGAATTAATTCATATATGAATTAAATGGAAAAGCAACGATTTATCTGGCGAGTTATTTGAATGTTCGGCCTACATCCACCTGTCTGACAGACGGTATTCTAGTGGCTTTGGAGCAGCAGCAGCAGCTAGGTGCACTGCTTGCCTGCAGTAAATAGGATGTGTTCCATCCATGGAACACTGTGATAGGAATCATGCCATTCATAGAACACAATTCTTGGATGTGTTCTATTCCTGGAACAATGGGACCACGTGCCACAATGGGACCACGTGTCACAATGGGCAGCCCACAGTCTGTAGCAGCTGCGCAGTAGTAGTCAGCTTCAGTCTGCTGAGGGAGCCTCAGCAGACAGGTGGGCGATGCTCGCCAGGGAGATGGAAAAAGAGCTTGCTCACTTCACTCCACGCATCATTTCAGTATCTGCAGTTCCTCTGAGAATGGTGCACTCACTCTCTTAAGCGGTTTCAAAAAGACAGATTGAATTGAAATCGGGATACACAAGTAGTGTTTTCAAAGCATGATTTGAATGCTTTTTTCAAATGTCGTTGCTCTGTAATTAGTTTTTCTTGGTCCAAGTTGCACATTTCCAATTCCTTAGCCTTGATTTCACTTGATCAAATCTTCTACTACTACTACTCTTATTCACCTCTATATGGGAGGCATTGCACTGTATTCAATCTGTCAGTAAAATAACGATCTATCTTGGCCTTTGCTGCTTGGTAGGTACAGGTGTGACAAGCTGCAGTAAAGTGTTTGGCTTTGGATAGCTACATTTCTTCACACCCACCTGCTACAAGGCCTGCAGCCCCTTCCCCTCAGTACTTCCCCAGTCTTAATTCAAGCATTCAATTCCTACCACATACCTCATGCAATTATATGTCGTTTCACTTTTGAAACATTGTCTCCCTCTTGTGGCCTTCCAACTTTGAAATTTACTGTTCAATTTTGAATTAATTCATATATGAATTAAATGGAAAAGCAACAATTTATCTGGCGAGTTATTTGAATGTTCGGCCTACGTCCACCTGTCTGACAGACGGTATTCTAGTGTCTTGTAGCAGCAGCAGCAGCAGCTAGGTGCCCTGCTTGCCTGCAGTAAATAGGATGTGTTCCATCCATGGAACACTGTGATAGGAATCATGCCATTCATAGAACACAATGCATGGATGTGTTCTATTACTGGAACAATGGGACCACGTGTCACAATGGGACCACGTGTCACAATGGGCAGCCCACAGTCTGTAGCAGCTGCGCAGTAGTAGTCAGCTTCAGTCTGCTGAGGGAGCCTCAGCATACAGGTGGGCGATGCTCGCCAGGGAGATGGAAAAAGAGCTTGCTCACTTCACTCCACGCATCATTTCAGTATCTGCAGTTCCTCTGAGAATGGTGCACTCACTCTCTTAAGCGGTTTCCAAAGACAGATTGAATTGAAATCGGGATACACAAGTAGTGTTTTCAAAGCATGATTTGAATGCTTTTTTCAAATGTCGTTGCTCTGTAATTAGTTTTTCTTGGTCCAAGTTGCACATTTCCAATTCCTTAGCCTTGATTTAACTTGACCAACTCTTCTACTACTACTACTACTACTACTACTACTACTATTCACCTCTATATAGGAGGTATTGCACTGTATTCAATCTGTCAGTAAAATAACGATCCATCTTGGCCTTTGCTGCTTGGTAGGTACAGGTGTGACAAGCTGCATTAATGTGTTTGGCTTTGGATAGCTACATTTCTGCACACCCACCTGATACAAGGCCTGCAGCCCCTTCCCCTCAGTACTTCCCCAGTCTTAACCCCTTTCTGCCATCCGACGTACTATCCCGTCCACGGTACCCGGGCCCGTATGACCGGGGACGGGATAGTACGTCGGCGCGATCAGCGGCGCCCACATGGTGAGCGCCGCTGATCGCGGCCGAGTGTCAGCTAATTATCATAGCTGACACCCGGCACAATGTGTCATGGGCGGTCACGGACCGCCCCCGACATGTTAACCCCTTGCACACCACGATCAAACACGATCGCGGTGTACCGGGGGTTAAAGGGAAGCATCGACATGGAGGGGGCTCCCTCCGTGCTTCCCTGAGCCCCCCACGGCAGCGCAATGTGCAGCGTTGCTGCGGGGGACTCCCTCCCTCCAGGCCCCCGAATCCAAGATGGCGACGGGGGCCTTCGGGGGCCTGCGGAAGCTGGCTTCCTCAGTGCCTGCAAAGCGCAGGCATGAGGAAGCCTTCTGCAGTGCCTGTGTCAGATCGCTGATCTGTCACAGTGATCTGTGATGTGACAGATCAGCAATCTGTCACAGGACAGTGATGTCCCACCTGGGGCTATTTAATAAAGTAAAAAAAAAAAAAAAAAAAAAGTGTAAAAATAATAAAAAAAAAAAAAAAAACAATAAAAGTACACATATTAGGTATTGCCGTGTCCGTAACGACCCGCCCTATAAAACTGTCCCATTAGTTAACCCCTTTAGCGAACCCCTTAAAAAATAAAAATAAAAAACGAAGAAAAAAATAAAGATTTATTATCATACTGCCAAACAAAAAGTGTAATAACGCGCGATCAAAAAGACGCATATAAATATCCATGGTACCGCTGAAAACGTCATCTTGTCCCGCAAAAAACGAGCCACCACACAGCATCATCAGCAAAAAAATTAAAAAGTTATAGCTCGCTGAATAAAGCAATGCAAAAATAATTATTTTTTATATAAAATAGTTTTCATTGCATAAAACCGACAAAAACATAAAAAACGACCTAAATGAGGTATCGCTGTAACCGTACTGACCCGAAGAATAAAACCGCTTTATCAATTTTACCGCACGCTGAACGGTGTAAACGCACCCCTCCAAAAGAAATTCATGAAACGCTGGTTCTTGTTCATTCTGCGTCCCAAAAATCGGAATAAAAAGCGATCAAAAAATATCACGTGCCCGAAAATGGTACCAATAAAAACGTCAACTCGTCCCGCAAAAAATAAGACCTCACATGACTCGGTGGGTCAAAATACGGAAAAATTATAGCTCTCAATATGTGGTGATGCAAAAACTATTTTTACAATAAAAAGCGTCTTTTAGCGTGCAACAGCCGCCAAACATAAAAACCGCCATAAATAGTAAATCAAACCCCCCCGTTTTCACCCCCTTAGTTAGGGAAAAATAATAAAATAAAAAAAATGTATTTATTTCCATTTTTCCATTAGGGTTAGGGCTAGGGCTAGGGCTAGGGCTAGGGCTAGGGTTAGGGTTAGGGTTAGGGTAGGGTTAGGGCTAGGGGTGTGTTGGAGTAGGGTTAGGGCTAGGGTTAGGGTAGGGTTAGGGTTAGGGCTAGGGTTAGGGCTAGGGTTAGGGGCGTGTTGGGGTTCGGGTTGGAGTTAGAATTGGGGGTTTCCACTGTTTGGGCACATCAGGGGCTCTCCAAATGCAACATGGCGTCTGATCTCAATTCCAGCCAATTCTGAGTTGAAAAAGTCAAATGGTGCTCCTTCCCTTCCAAGCTCTGCTATGCGCCCAAACAGTGTTTTACCCCCACATGTAGGGTATCAGCCTACTCAGGACAAATTGCAAAACAATTTTTGGGGTCCAATTTCTCCTGTTACCCTTAGGAAAATAAAAAATTGGGGGCAAAAATATCATTTTTGTGGAAAAAAATGATTTTTTTATTTTCACGTCCGAGTGTTATAAACTTCTGTGAAGCACTTGGGGGTTCAAAGTGCTCACCACACATCTAGATAAGTCCCGTGGGGGGTCTAGTGTCCAAAATGGGGTCACTTGTGGGGAGTTTCAATAGTTTAGGTACATCAGGGGCTCTCCAAACGCACATGACACCCGCAGACCATTCCATCAAAGTCTGCATTCCAAAACGTCACTGCTTCCCTTCCGAGCCCCGACGTGTGTCCATACAGTAGTTTTCTCCCACATATGGTGTGTCAGCGTACTCAGGACAAATTGGACAACAACTTTTGGGGTCCAATTTCTCCTGTTACCCTTGGGAAAATGAAAAAATTGGGGACTAATTGATCATGTTTCTGGAAAAAATACGATTTTTTTATTTTCATGCCCGGGCATTATAAACTTCTGTGAAGCCCTTGGGGGTTCAAAGCGCTCACCACACATCTAGATAAGTCCCTTAGGGGGTCTCGTTTCCAAAATGGGGTCACTTGTGGGGGTTTCCACTGTTTAGGTACATTAGGGGCTCTCCAAAGGCAACATGACACCCGCAGACCATTCCATCAAAGTCTGCATTCCAAAACGTCACTACTTCCCTTCCGAGCCCTGACATGTGTCCATACAGTAGTTTTATCCCACATATGGGGTGTCAGCATACTCAGGACAAATTGGACAACAACTTTTGGGGTTCAATTTCTCCTGTTACCCTTGGGAAAATGAAAAAATTGGGGACTAATTGATCATGTTTGTGGAAAAAATACGATTTTTTTATTTTCATGCCCTGGCATTATAAACTTCTGTGAAGCCCTTGGGGGTTCAAAGTGCTCACCACACATCTAGATAAGTTCCTTGGGGGGTCTAGTATACAAAATGGTGTCATTTGTGGGGGGTTTCCACTGTTTAGGTACATTAGGGGCTCTCCAAAGGCAACATGACACCCGCAGACCATTCCATCAAAGTCTGCATTCCAAAACGTCACTACTTCCCTTCCGAGCCCCGACGTGTGCCCATACAGTAGTTTTCTCCCACATATGGGGTATCAGCATACTCAGGACAAATTGGACAACAACTTTTGGGGTCCAATTTCTCCTGGTACCCTTGGGAAAATAAAAAAAATGGTGACTAAAAGATCATGTTTGTGGAAAAAATACGAATTTTTTATTTTCACGCCCGGGTGTTATAAACTTCTGTGAAGCACTGGGGGGGTCAAAGTGCTCACAACACATCTAGATAAGTTCCTTATGGGGTCTAGTTTCCAAAATGGTGTCATTTGTGGGGGGGTTCCACTGTTTTGGTACATCAGGGGTTTTCCAAACGCGACATCGTGTCCGATCTCAATTCCAGCCAAAAACGTCAAATGGCGCTGCTTCCCTTCCGAGCTCTGCCATGCGCCCAAATAGTGGTTTACCCCCACATGTGGGGTATCAGCGTACTCAGGACAAATTGCACAATAACTTTTAGGGTCCTGTTACCCTTGGAAAAATAAGAATTGAGGGTGAAAAGATCATTTTTGTGGAAAAAATATGATTTTTTAATTGTATGGCTTTATGTTATAAACTTCTGTGAAGCCCATGGGGGTTCAAAGTTCTCACCACACATCTAGATAAGTTCCTTAGGGGGTCTAGTTTCCAAAATGGTGTCATTTGTGGGGGGGTTACACTGTTTTGGTACATCAGGAGTTTTCCAAACGCGACATGGTGTCCGATCTCAATTCCAGCCAAAAACGTCAAATGGCGCTGCTTCCCTTCCGAGCTCTGCCATGCGCCCAAATAGTGGTTTACCCCCACATGTGGGGTATCAGCGTACTCAGGACAAATTGCACAATAACTTTTAGGGTCCTGTTACCCTTGGGAAAATAAAAATTGGGGTGAAAAGATCATTTTTGTGGAAAAAATATGATTTTTTAATTGTACCGCTGTACGTTATAAACTTCTGTAAAGCCCTTGTGGGTTCAAAGTTCTCACCACATATCTAGATAAGTTCCTTGGGGGGTCTAGTTTCCAAAATGGGGTCACTTGTAGGGGGTTTCCACTGTTTAGGTACATCAGGGACTCTCCAAACGTGACATGGCGTCCAATCTGAATTCCAGCCAATTTTGCATTGAAAAAGTCAAACGGCGCTCCTTCCATTCTGAGCTCTGCCATGCGCCGAAACAGTCGTCCCCCCCCACATATCAGGTATCTGCGTACTCAGGACAAATTGCACAATAACTTTTGCAGTTCAATTTCTCCTGTTACCCTTGGTAAAATAAAAAAAATTGAACCTGAATTATTTTTTTTATGAAAAAAAGTTAGATGTTCATTTTTTTTTAAATATTCAAAAAAATTCCTGTGACGCACCTAAAGGGTTAATAAACTTCTTGAATGTGGTTTTGAGCACCTTAAGGGGTGCAGTTTTTAGAATGGTGTCACTTTTGGGTATTTTCTATCATATAGACCCCTCAAAGTGGCTTCAAATGTGATGTGGTCCGTAAAAATAAAATGGTGTTGTAAAAATGAGAAATCGCTGGTCAACTTTTAACCCTTATAACTTCCTAACAAAAAAAAATTTTGGTTCCAAAATTGTGCTGATGTAAAGTAAACATGTGGGAAATGTTAGTTATCAAGTTTTTTGTGTGCCGTATCTCTGTGATTTAAGGGCATAAAAATTCAAAGTTGGAAAATTGCGAAATTTTCAAAATTTTCGCCAAATTTCCGTTTTTCTCACAAATAAACGCAAGTTATTTGAATGAAATTTTACCACTAACATGAAGTACAATGTGTCACGAGAAAACAATGTCAGAATCACCGGGATCCATTGAAGCGTTCCAGAGTTATGACCTCATAAAGGTACAGTGGTCAGAATTGTAAAAATTGGCCCAGTCATGAACGTGCAAACCACCCTTGGGGGTGAAGGGGTTAATTCAAGCATTCAATTCCTACCACATCCCTCATGCAATGATATGTCGTTTCATTTTTGAAACATTGCCCCCTCTTGTGGCCTTCCAACTTTGAAATTTACTGTTCAATTTTGAAATAATTCATATATGAATTAAATGGAAAAGCAACGATTTATCTGGCGAGTTATTTGAATGTTCGGCCTACGTCCACCTGTCTGACAGACGGTATTCTAGTGGCTTGTAGCAGCAGCAGCAGCTAGGTGCGCTGCTTGCCTGCAGTAAATAGGATGTGTTCCATCCATGGAACACTGTGATAGGAATCATGCCTTTCATAGAACACAATGCTTGGATGTGTTCTATTCCTGGAACAATGGGACCACATGTCACAATGGGACCACGTGTCACAATGGGCAGCCCACAGTCTGTAGCAGCTGCGCAGTAGTAGTCAGCTTCAGTCTGCTGAGGGAGCCTCAGCATACAGGTGGGCGATGCTCGCCAGGGAGATGGAAAAAGAGCTTGCTCACTTCACTCCACGCATCATTTCAGTATCTGCAGTTCCTCTGAGAATGGTGCACTCACTCTGTTAAGCGGTTTCCAAAGACAGATTGAATTGAAATCGGGATACACAAGTAGTGTTTTCAAAGCATGATTTGAATGCTTTTTTCAAATGTCGTTGCTCTGTAATTAGTTTTTCTTGGTCCAAGTTGCACATTTCCAATTCCTTAGCCTTAATCAAAACTTCTACTACTACTACTACTACTCTTATTCACCTCTGTATGGGAGGCATTGCACTGTATTCAATCTGTCAGTAAAATAACGATCTATCTTGGCCTTTGCTGCTTGGTAGGTACAGGTGTGACAAGCTGCAGTAATGTGTTTGGCTTTGGATAGCTACAGTTCTGCACAGCCACCTGCTACAAGGCCTGCAGCCCCTTCCCCTCAGTACTTCCCCAGTCTTAATTCAAGCATTCAATTCCTACCACATCCCTCATGCAATGATATGTCGCTTCATTTTTGAAACATTGTCCCCCTCTTGTGGCCTTCCAACTTTGAAATTTACTGTTCAATTTTGAATTAATTCATATATGAATTAAATGGAAAAGCAACGATTTATCTGGTGAGTTATTTGAATGTTCGGCCTACGTCCACCTGTCTGACAGACGGTATTCTAGTGACTTGTAGCAGCAGCAGCAGCAGCAGCTAGGTGTGCTGCTTGCCTGCAATAAATAGGATGTGTTCCATCCATGGAACACTGTTATAGGAATCATGCCATTCATAGAACACAATGCTTGGATGTGTTCTATTCCTGGAACAATGGGACCACGTGTCACAATGGGACCACGTGTCACAATGGGCAGCCCACAGTCTGTAGCATCTGCGCAGTAGTAGTCAGCTTCAGTCTGCTGAGGGAGCCTCAGCAGACAGGTGGGCGATGCTCGCCAGGGAGATGGAAAAAGAGCTTGCTCACTTCACTCCACGCATCATTTCAGTATCTGCAGTTCCTCTGAGAATGGTGCACTCACTCTCTTAAGCGGTTTCCAAAGACAGATTGAATTGAAATCGGGATACACAAGTAGTGTTTTCAAAGCATGATTTGAATGCTTTTTTCAAATGTCGTTGCTCTGTAATTAGTGTCATGATCCAGGACGGGATTTCGCTTTGACCCGTCCTGATTAGACTAGGGGTTAATTGTGCTGCCTCTCTCTGGCAGCAGGAGGCTATTTAGTGCTCACTGGACCTGGGTCCGGTGTCAGTTATACTCCTGCCCTCGGCTGAGTTAAGTGACCTCTTGTATACGTGTGCCTTGTGCCTGATATCTTGCTTGTTTGTTCGGTTGTGATCTGGTTCTGTCCCTGTTACGAGTTCTGCCTGACCCTCTTGTACTGCGCTACCTCTCGTGTATGACTCTCTGCTTGTGACCCGACTCCTCTCTGCTCGTCCCCTTGGTACCACGTCGCCCTCTTGTGTATGACCTTTGGCTCTGTCTGACTACCCGTCTCTTCGTCCCTCCTGTACCTCGTTCGCCCGTACTGTGTGTGACCTCTGTTTTGCCTGACTGAGTTGTTGTATGGTGCCCTGTCCTAAATGAATACAGGACGCTAAGCCCCGCCCCCTTGCAGTCACATGACCATAGGTCCCGTGCAGACTATTCAGTTTCAGTGTCCGCAGGTCCTATGCATCTTTACTTTCCAGCACTGACTGGACCCTGACACTATTAGCCTGAAGCACGCATGGTCACCTCTGCTGCCCTGCTCCACAGGTATCTTTTAGCACTGCTTCTGTACTCAGGACACACGCACTGGCTCTATGAGCAAGTGCAGTGCGGTGTCTCTGACATTATAACTGACCCATACCATTTTTTTTTTCTCTGCTCCCATTCACCTGTGTGTGTGATGGATCCTGTGCACGCTCTTTCTGAGCAGGTTAAGCATCTGACGCAGATGTCTCAGAAACTCTTTGGAGAACAAAGAGTCCTGGCTCAGTCTCAGCAGCTGATCGCTGACACTGTGCAGGGGGTTCTTTCATGGGGGGCTCGGGATGTTACATTAATTTCCCCTGAGTCTCCAGTGAAGTTACCAGATACCTTTTCTGGAGATAAAAATGACTTCAGAGTTTTCAAGGAGGGCTGTAAGCTTTTTTTTTCCTTAAGACCACACTCTTCTGGGGATGAAAGTCAGAGAGTGGGGGTCATTATGTCTCTGTTAAGGGGAGCCCCCCAAGCTTGGGCTTTCTCCCTTCCTACCACGGCCCCTGAGCGTATGACTGTGGATGCATTTTTTGAGGCCCTGGGGCATATTTATGATGAGCCTGATCGGGTGCGTATGGCTGAGGACAGGCTGATGAATGTTTGCCAGGGGAAACACTCAGCCGAGTGGTTTTGCTCAGAGTTCAGACGCTGGGCTGCTGAGGTCTGCTGGAACGACGCCGCTCTCCGGGGGTTGTTTTGCAGAGGCCTGTCTGAGCATCTGAAAGACGTCTTGGCTCTCCACCCCCCACCTGATGCCCTGGAGGAAGCTATGACACAGGCCGTCCGAATGGATAGCAGGTTACGGGCAAGGGGAGTGATACAAACCGAGACATCATTGTTCTCCCAAGGAAGGGGAGCCAGTTCTTCACTGAAAATCACGGCGATGGGAACCATCAACCGTAAGGAGGAAGAAAGGAGGCAACGGCACGTGAGAAAATGCTGTGTTCACAGTGGCGAGTCTGGACATGGGAAAAAGGATTGCCCCTCCCGGCCACTAACCAACAAACGACTGAGCCCGGGTGATTATCGTGGAGGTCGCCCAGGCTCTCAGGTACCCTTTTCTGCATTTTCTAAAATGTCATTCCAAGTGGAACTTTGTTGTGGGGGTGTCTCCACATCCACAACTGCCTTCGTGGATTGCGGTTCATGATTGAACTTTATTGACTCTGACTTGGTGGCCAGGTGTAAGTTAGGGACAGTTAGGTTGGAGACTCCGATTCACCTTGTTGCTATTGACAAAACACCACTGGGTAAGAATGACATTGTGTTTTGTACTGAAGAGTTTCTCCTTAAAGTGAGTTCCTTACATCAGGAACGTATTTCATGTTTTGTAATGAACAACCTGCCTGCGGGACTGGTGTTGGGGTTCCCCTGGTTACAGCTGCATAATCCTGTGATTAATTGGGAATCTCGGGATATTGTTAAATGGGGTCCCTATTGCTCTGAGAAATGTCTTGTTTCTGTGTCTGTGTCGTCCGTGGGTCTAGAAGGCATTCCGGAGTGCCTGATAAATTATACTGACGTTTTCTCCGAAAAAGAGGCTGAGGTTTTACCACCACACCGCCCATTTGATTGTGCCATTGACCTGGTTCCAGGTGCTAAATTGCCCAAAGCCCGCCTGTATAACCTCTCGGGTCCGGAATGGGCTGCGATGAAGGAATATATTTCTGAGAGCCTCCGTAAGGGACATATTCGTCCTTCTGTTTCTCCTGTGGCGGCAGGGTTCTTTTTTGTAAAAAAAAAAAAAAGACGGTGGTTTGCGCCCATGCCTCGATTGTCGTGAGTTAAATAAAATAACTGTGAGGAATACTTATCCCCTTCCACTTATTCCTGATTTATACAATCAGTTGTCCGGACCTAAGTGGTTTTCGAAATTAGACCTACGGGGAGCGTATAACCTTATCCGAGTCCGGGATGGAGATGAATGGAAGACCGCCTTTCTCACTACTGAAGGGTTGTTTGAAAATTTGGTCATGCCCTTCGGCCTGACCAACGCTCCAGCGGTCTTCCAAAATTTCATAAATCATGTGTTCTCCGATTTGATTGGACGTTTTATGGTGGTGTATTTGGATGACATTTTAATCTACTCGCCTGATAAACAGACTCACATTGGTCATGTTCGGGCAGTTCTCCAAAGGCTCAGGGAGAACTGTCTGTTTGCTAAACTTGAAAAATGTTTATTTTTTGTTCAGGAACTGTCCTTTCTGGGGTTCATCGTGTCTGCTGAAGGGTATCGCATGGATCCTAATAAGGTGCAGGCCATTCTCGAGTGGGTTCAACCGTGTGATTTGAAGGGTCTGCAACGTTTCCTAGGGTTCGCTAATTATTATCGGAAATTTATAAGGGGGTTCTCACAGGTGGTTAAACCCCTCACAGACATGACTCAAAAGGGGGCCGATATCAAGAATTGGTCAACCGCAGCGGTAGCGGCATTTCAGTTTTTGAAAAAATGTTTCATGTCGGCCCCGGTTCTTATCCAACCGGACCCCTCTGAACCATTTATTGTTGAGGTAGACGCCTCAGAGGTGGGGGTGGGGGCGGTATTGTCCCAGGGACCCGCCACTTTGACCAATTTAAGACCTTGCGCCTTTTTCTCAAAGAAGTTCTCTCCGGCAGAGAGAAACTATGATGTGGGGAATCGGGAACTTCTGGCCGTAAAATTGGCTTTTGCAGAATGGAGGCATTTTTTGGAGGGGGCTGTCCATCCTATAACGGTAATCACGGACCAAAAAAACCTAGCTTACATCGAGTCTGCTAAAAGGTTAACTCCCAGACAGGCTAGATGGTCACTTTTTTTTTTCTCGATTCAACTTCTCGATCACTTTCCGACCAGGATCCAAGAATATCAGAGCGGATGCGTTGTCACGCAGTCTAGATCCGGTGTCCCCCCCGGAACCTCCATCCTCCATTCTTCAGCCTGGGGTGGTGGTGGCAGAGATTTCTAATGTGTTGGAACGAGAGATTCGAGAAGCCCAGGCTCTTGCACCTCCAGCTAAGCCGGTGGATAAACTTTATGTGCCAGCTTAGTTTCGTCTCAAGGTCCTCCAGGAGTTCCATGACTCAGTTCTGAGTGGACATCCAGGGATCTCAGCGACCCGGAAGGCCATTGCTAGAATGTTCTGGTGGTCTTCTTTAGCCTCTGATGTTGGGGATTATGTGTCTGCGTGTGAGGTTTGTGCCCGTGCGAAAACTCCCCATAACCAGCCGGCCGGGGAATTGGTACCACTGCCAATTCCTGAGAGACCATGGACTCATCTGTCCATGGATTTCATCACCAACCTTCCCCCTTCCAAGGGTAATACCGTGGTCTGGGTCGTAGTGGACAGGTTTAGTAAGCAGGCACATTTTGTACCTTTGGCAGCTCTACCTAATGCGGAAACATTGTCCAGATTGTTTGTGGAGCATGTGGTGTCTGATAGGGGAGTGCAATTTGTGTCCAGAATTTGGAGAGATTTTTGTAGGAGGTTGGGTATTAGTCTGTCCTTTTCATCCGCCTACCATCCAGAGACTAATGGGCAGACTGAGCGGACCAATCAGTCTCTGGAGCAAATTCTGCGTTGTTTGACCTCAGCCCGACAGGATGATTGGTGTTCTGTGTTACCATTGGCTGAGTTTGCTTTTAACAACCGCACTAACCAGTCTACGGGTACATCTCCTTTTTTTTGCAATTATGGGTTTCATCCTCATTTTGGAGAATTTTCCCGCTTGAATTCTGGGTGTCCTGGGGTGGACGAGTCGATCCAGCGGTTGGGGGAGGTATGGCGGGAGGTCCAGAATAACATTACGAAGGCCCAGGACAAATTTAAATTTTTTGCGGACAAAAAACGATCCGTGGGTCCAGTGTTTCAGGTCGGGGATAAGGTATGGTTATCCACCAAAAATATAAGGCTCAAGGTCCCCTCTGCGAAGCTTAGACCCAAGTTTATAGGTCCCTATGTAATTACCGAAGCAGTTAACCCGGTGGCTTTTTGGTTGCAGCTCCCGCCATCTCTGCGGATCCCAAATGTTTTCCATAAGGCCCTTTTGAAACCTGTGAGGTCCAGTGAGGAGGGATCATCATCTTCCCCGACACCGGTTCTGGTAGATGGGCAGGCTGAGTACGAGGTGGAACGAATTGTCGACTCCAGGTTGGTCCGTCGCGCCCTTCAGTATTTGATACATTGGAAGGGCTACGGTCCTGAGGAACGCTCGTGGGTTCCTGCTCGATCAGTTCATGCGGATCGATTGATCCGAGCCTTTCACGCCAAGTACCCTGAGAGACCTGGGGGTCCGGTGGCCCCCCATTGAGAGGAGGGTACTGTCATGATCCAGGACGGGATTTCGCTTTGACCCGTCCTGGTTAGACTAGGGGTTAATTGTGCTGCCTCTCTCTGGCAGCAGGAGGCTATTTAGTGCTCACTGGACCTGGGTCCGGTGTCAGTTATACTCCTGCCCTCGGCTGAGTTAAGTGACCTCTTGTATACGTGTGCCTTGTGCCTGATATCTTGCTTGTTTGTTCGGTTGTGATCTGGTTCTGTCCCTGTTACGAGTTCTGCATGACCCTCTTGTAATGCGCTACCTCTCGTGTATGACTCTCTGCTTGTGACCTGACTCCTCTCTGCTCGTCCCCTTGGTACCACGTCGCCCTCTTGTGTATGACCTTTGGCTCTGTCTGACTACCTGTCTGTTCGTCCCTCCTGTACCTCGTTCGCCCGTACTGTGTGTGACCTCTGCTTTGCCTGACTGAGTTGTTGTATGGTGTCCTGTCCTATCTGAATACAGGACGCTAAGCCCCGCCCCCTTGCAGTCACATGACCATAGGTCCCGTGCAGACTATTCAGTTTCAGTGTCCGCAGGTCCTATGCATCTTTACTTTCCAGCACTGACTGGACCCTGACACTATTAGCCTGAAGCACGCATGGTCACCTCTGCTGCCCTGCTCCACAGGTATCTTTTAGCACTGCTTCTGTACTCAGGACACACGCACTGGCTCTATGAGCAAGTGCAGTGCGGTGTCTCTGACATTTAGTTTTTCTTGGCCCAAGTTGCACATTTCCAATTCCTTAGCCTTGATTTAACTTGACTAACTCTTCTACTACTACTACTACTACTACTACTACTACTACTACTACTACTCTTATTCACCTCTGTATGGGAGGCATTGCACTGTATTCAATCTGTCAGTAAAATAACGATCTATCTTGGCCTTTGCTGCTTGGTAGGTACAGGTGTGACAATCTGCAGTAATGTGTTTGGCTTTGGATAGATACATTTCTGCACACCCACCTGCTACAAGGCCTGCAGCCCCTTCCCCTCAGTACTTCCCCAGTCTTAATTCAAGCATTCAATTCCTACCACATCCCTCATGCAATGATATGTCGTTTCATTTTTGAAACATTGTCTCCCTCTTGTGGCCTTCCAACTTTGAAATTTACTGTTCAATTTTGAATTAATTCATATATGAATTAAATGGAAAAGCAACGATTTATCTGGCGAGTTATTTGAATGTTTGGCCTACGTCCACCTGTCTGACAGACGGTATTCTAGTGTCTTGTAGCAGCAGCAGCAGCAGCAGCAGCAGCTAGGTGCCCTGCTTGCCTGCAGTAAATAGGATGTGTTCCATCCATGGAACACTGTGATAGGAATCATGCCATTCATAGAAAACAATGCTTGGATGTGTTCTATTCCTGGAACAATGGGGCCACATGTCACAATGGGACCACGTGTCACAATGGGCAGCCCACAGTCTGTAGCAGCTGCGCAGTAGTAGTCAGCTTCAGTCTGCTGAGGGAGCCTCAGCAGATAGGTGGGCGATGCTCGCCAGGGAGATGGAAAAAGAGCTTGCTCACTTCACTCCACGCATCATTTCAGTATCTGCAGTTCCTCTGAGAATGGTGCACTCACTCTCTTAAGCGGTTTCCAAAGACAGATTGAATTGAAATCGGGATACACAAATAGTGTTTTCAAAGCATGATTTGAATGCTTTTTTCAAATGTCGTTGCTCTGTAATTAGTTTTTCTTGGTCCAAGTTGCACATTTCCAATTCCTTAGCCTTGATTTAACTTGACCAACTCTTCTACTACTACTACTACTACTACTACTAGTACTACTACTACTCTTATTCACCTCTATATGGGAGGCATTGCACTGTATTCAATCTGTCAGTAAAATAACGATCCATCTTGGCCTTTGCTGCTTGGTAGGTACAGGTGTGACAAGCTGCATTAATGTGTTTGGCTTTGGATAGCTACATTTCTGCACACCCACCTGCTACAAGGCCTGCAGCCCCTTCCCCTCAGTACTTCCCCAGTCTTAATTCAAGCATTCAATTCCTACCACATCCCTCATGCAATGATATGTCGTTTCATTTTTGAAACATTGTCCCCCTCTTGTGGCCTTCCAACTTTGAAATTTACTGTTCAATTTTGAATTAATTCATATATGAATTAAATGGAAAAGCAACGATTTATCTGGCGAGTTATTTGAATGTTCGGCCTACGTCCACCTGTCTGACAGACGGTATTCTAGTGGCTTGTAGCAGCAGCAGCAGCAGCTAGGTGCGCTGCTTGCCTGCAGTAAATAGGATGTGTTCCATCCATGGAACACTGTGATAGGAATCATGCCTTTCATAGAACACAATGCTTGGATGTGTTCTATTCCTGGAAAAATGGGACCATGTGTCACAATGGGACCACGTGTCACAATGGGCAGCCCACAGTCTGTAGCAGCTGCGCAGTAGTAGTCAGCTTCAGTCTGCTGAGGGAGCCTCGGCATACAGGTGGGCGATGCTCGCCAGGGAGATGGAAAAAGAGCTTGCTCACTTCACTCCACGCATCATTACAGTATCTGCAGTTCCTCTGAGAATGGTGCACTCAATCTCTTAAAGGGAAGGTGCCGCAATTTTATATAATTTGCAAAAAAATAGTAAGTTACAAAACATGTTGTTTCAGCAAATGTACTAACCAGGATTTATGGTTTGTTTGTAATAATGTTTTCATGTAGCCACTGGGCGCTGACATCTTGATTTGCAGATCTGTGGAGGACTCATACAGTCTGCAAATATGGCCGTCCCTGCACATAGGAAACTGCGATCGGCTTCCGACCGCACATTGCAGCCTCAGTAGCAGAGAACTGGGCACGCCCCTGTGGGCTGCACCATTCACTGCTGTAGGTGTGGCTGGGCGCCATTTTACTGTAGCCCAGTGCTATCTGCTGAGCTCCACTTACCCTCTATCACAGGACCACTTGTGGCATAACGGGTCCTGTGTTGTGAGGAGAGGCTGAAGAAAAGGAGAAGGTGGTCAGCAGAGAAGAGAAGCGCTCACTGGAGCCGGAGGATGGAGAGTGGTGAGTGCGGGTGACTTTCATCTATGCTCCTCTGTACTGCTTACACCAGGCTCAGCCCTGTGCTTCCTGCTCCAGCGTCCTCCTGCTCTGTCTCCGCCTCCTCACTCACAGCCCCAGTGATCTCCGGTAATCTGACACCTTTGCTTTTATGGCTGTCTGAGGAGGACAGTGACTTATACAGCCCATAGTCTTGTGTATAATTGGGGGGGGCTGGAAGTTTCACCAGTGTGGGCATATCTGTAATACTGTCTGCTGAGCCGTGTATCTAATCCTCTCCTGTGTGATACTGCCTGCTGAGCCGTGCATCTAATCCTCTTCTGTGTGATACTGCCTGCTGAGCCGTGCATCTAATCCTCTTCTGTGTGATACTGCCTGCTGAGCCGTGTATCTAATCCTCTCCTGTGTGATACTGCCTGCTGAGCCGTGTATCTAACCCTATCCTGTGTGATATTGCCTGCTGAGCCGTGTATCTAATCCTCTCCTGTGTGATACTGACTGCTGAGCCGTGTATCTAATCCTCTCCTGTGTGATACTGACTGCTGAGCCGTGTATGTAATCCTATCCTGTGTGATACTGTATTCTGAGCCGGGTATCTAATCCTCTCCTGTGTGATACTGTCTGCTGAGCTGTGTATCTAATCCTATCCTGTGTGATACTGTATTCTGAGCCGGGTATCTAATCCTCTCCTGTGTGATACTTTCTACTGAGCTGTGTATCTAATCCTCTCCTGTGTGATACTGTCTGCTGAGCCGTGTATCTAATCCTATCCTGTGTGATACTGTATTCTGAGCCGGGTATCTAATCCTCTCCTGTGTGATACTTTCTGCTGAGCCGTGTATCTAATCCTCTCCTGTGTGATACTGACTGCTGAGCCGTGTATCTAATCCTCTCCTGTGTGATACTGCCTGCTGAGCCGTGCATCTAATCCTCTTCTGTGTGATACTGCCTGCTGAGCCGTGCATCTAATCCTCTTCTGTGTGATACTGCCTGCTGAGCCGTGTATCTAATCCTCTCCTGTGTGATACTGCCTGCTGAGCCGTGTATCTAATCCTCTCCTGTGTGATACTGACTGCTGAGCCATGTATGTAATCCTATCCTGCGTGATACTGCTCTCCTGAAATACTCTGTGCTGCTGTCACTCTGCTCCCAGAATCCTTGCTGCCTGCCATCCTCGGTGACCGAAGACCCCATTCCTCTCCTCAGATCCCGTCCTGGCAATGTGTGAAACCGAGGGGACAGGGGCCTGATGTATGGTGGAAGGAGCAGGGCGACAGCAGCACAGAGTATTTCAGGAGAGCAGTGTGCTGGTCTGTGGGGGGCGCCCCGTTCGGTGCCAGGGATTGTACAAAGAGCGCTGTGTTTTATTCACATGGATGAACCGTCTGCTTGTCTGCTCCACAGAAATCCAGGAAACATGTCTGCTGATTGATGGCCTGTTGTGATCCAGACTTTACATGCAAAGACAGTCAGTAACTTTGCAAGCCCCATCAAAATGGCTGCTCACTGTGTCTATAGATGTCATAGGTTTTTGTGCCAGATTTCAGTAGCTGCTCCCCCTAGTGTTAACAAGTGGAAATGCCAAACTTTTTAAAATTATTTTTCATATTTTGCAAAATTAAAAACAAACGATAATATTTTTTAAGAAAATGTAAACATTAATTCTTTACATTTTTTCAATTGCTGAAAAAAATTTTTTTGGATGGCACCTTCCCTTTAAGCGGTTTCCAAAGACAGATTGAATTGAAGTCGGGATACACAAGTAGTGTTTTCAAAGCATGATTTGAATGCTTTTTTCAAATGTCGTTGCTCTGTAATAAGTTTTTCTTGGTCCAAGTTGCACATTTCCAATTCCTTAGCCTTGATTTAACTTGACCAACTCTTCTACTACTACTACTACTACTACTACTACTACTACTACTCTTATTCACCTCTATATGGGAGGTATTGCACTGTATTCAATCTGTCAGTAAAATAACGATCTATCTTGGCCTTTGCTGCTTGGTAGGTACAGGTGTGACAAGCTGCAGTAATGTCTTTGCCTTTGGATAGCTACATTTCTGCACACCCACCTTCTACAAGGCCTGCAGCCCCTTCCCCTCAGTACTTCCCCAGTCTTAATTCAAGCATTCAATTCCTACCACATCCCTCATGCAATGATATGTCGTTTCATTTTTGAAACATTGTCCCCCTCTTGTGGCCTTCCAACTTTGAAATTTACTGTTCAATTTT
The DNA here is from genome assembly GCF_039654945.1 of Dendrobates tinctorius. NCBI lineage: Eukaryota > Metazoa > Chordata > Amphibia > Anura > Dendrobatidae > Dendrobates > Dendrobates tinctorius. The sequence continues at coordinate 8,902,838 of NW_027361744.1, read as the reverse complement.
GAATTAATTCATATATGAATTAAATGGAAAAGCAATGATTTATCTGGCGAGTTATTTGAATGTTCGGCCTACGTCCACCTGTCTGACAGACGGTATTCTAGTGGCTTGTAGCAGTAGCAGCAGCAGCAGCAGCTAGGTGCGCTGCTTGCCTGCAGTAAATAGGATGTGTCCCATCCATGGAACACTGTGATAGGAATCATGCCATTCATAGAACACAATGCTTGGATGTGTTCTATTCCTGGAACAATGGGACCACGTGTCACAATGGGACAACGTGTCACAATGGGCAGCCCACAGTCTGTAGCAGCTGCGCAGTAGTAGTCAGCTTCAGTCTGCTGAGGGAGCCTCAGCAGACAGGTGGGCGATGCTCGCCAGGGAGATGGAAAACATGGATTTTTGTGAGTACTCACCGTAAAATCCTTTTCTCCGAGACGCTCATTGGGGGACACAGAGACTGTGGGTGTGTGCTTCTGCCGTCTGGAGGCCGACACTAAGTGTACAAAAAAAGAGTTAGCTCCTCCTCCGCCGCATACACCCTCGCCCCTAGGCCGGGCGTAACTCAGTTTAGTGCATAAGCAGTAGGAGAACGCGCCTTAAACTCAGGCAAGAAACTATATGTCTGAAAAAGGGGGCCACCCTAAACCTTGTACAAGGATTTGTAAAACTCAAAATAAGTAAATGCCAACTGGCTGATAGGGTGGGTGCTGTGTCCCCCAATGAGCGTCTCGGAGAAAAGGATTTTACGGTGAGTACTCACAAAAATCCATGTTTCTCCTTCGTCTCATTGGGGGACACAGAGACTGTGGGACGTCCTAAAGCAGTCCTCTGGGCGGGATCTTAACTCACCCAATCCATGCTAATTTGCGCCCCTGATTAGAGGTGCGCAACTGCTGCCTGGAGGATCTTTCTTCCCAGGCTTGCATCCGAGGATGCCTGGGTATGTACGTTATAATGCTTGACAAACGTATGTAAACTGGACCAGGTAGCTGCTTTGCATACCTGCTCCGCTGAAGCCTGGTGTCGTAGTGCCCATGAGGCACCCACTGCCCGTGCCGAGTGAGCCTTGATCCCTGCCGGAACTGGCGTGCCACTGATTTGATAAGCTTCTTGGACCGTCAGGCGAACCCATCTGGCCAAAGTCGCTCTGGACGCAGCGAGCCCCTTCCGCCGTCCCTCTGGAACCACGAATAGAGAGTCTGTCTGGCGGAATGGCGCCGTCCTCGCCACATACCTCCTAAGAGCTCTTACCAGATCCAGAGTGTGCAAAGCCTTCTCTACCCTGTGCACCGGTGCCGGGCAAAACGAGGGTAAGACGATGTCTTCGTTGATATGAAATGCAGACACAACCTTCGGCAAGAAGGGGGGAGCTGGCCTTAAAACTACCTTATCCTTATAAAAGGTTAGGAACGGTGGTTTACAAGATAAGGCCGCCAATTCCGAAACCCGCCTAATAGACGTTATGGCTACTAGAAAAACGACCTTTCTGGACAGGTAAGGTAAGGAGACCTCTTGCAATGGTTCGAAAGGGGCCTCCTGAAGGGCTCTGAGCACCAAATTCAGGTCCCATGATTCCGTCGGCGCCTTATAGGGGGGTACTAAATGTGCGACCCCCTGCATAAACGTCCTAACCTGCCAGACGGAAGCGACTTTTCGTTGGAAAAGTACCGACAGGGCCGAGATTTGCGTTCTGAGGGAACTCGGGGCCAACCCTGCGTCCAGCCCTGCCTGTAGAAAAGCCAGTACGTTGGGGATCGAAAAAACCAGAGGAGCCACTTCACGATCCCTACACCAACGGAAGAATACTTCCCAAGTCCGATGATACACCCTCGCCGAGGAAGGCTTTCGGGCACTCACCATCGTGGCCGCCACATCGCGTCTGAATCCTGCCTGTGTTAACAGCCAAGATTCAATGGCCACGCCGTCAAACACAGGGCCCCTAAGTTCGGATGGCAGATCGGCCCTTGGGACAGTAAGTCCGGCCGATCTGGAAGACGCCAGGGTACGTCCACCACTAGTTGGACCAGATCTGCGTACCAGGCCCGCCGGGGCCAGTCTGGGGCCAGCAGAATTGCTGGAACCTTCTCTCTCCTTATTTTCCTGATAACTCTTGGAAGCAGCGGCAGCGGGGGGAACAAGTACGGGAGACGAAACTGGCTCCACGGGAGCACCAGTGCGTCTGCTGCGATTGCCTGCGGATCGAGGGATCGAGCGACAAACCTTAGTACCTTGGCATTCTCTCTGGATGCCATAAGGTCCACGTCTGGTGTCCCCCACCGTTGGCAGATCTGCTGAAAGATCTCGGGGTGCAGGGACCATTCCCCTGCCGCAACCCCCTGTCGGCTGAGAAAATCTGCCGCCCAGTTTTCGACTCCTGGAATGTGCACCGCTGAAATTACCACGCGGTTCTTCTCCGCCCAACGTAGTACCAGTCCGACCTCGCGCATGGCTGCCTGGCTGCGCGTGCCCCCTTGATGGTTGACATATGCTACTGCTGTAGCATTGTCCGTCTGGATGCGCACCGGCCGGTGTCTCAGGAAACACTGGAAATGTCGTAGGGCCAATCGTATTGCCCGTATCTCCAGAATGTTGATCGGGAGAATTACCTCCTGAACCGACCATCGCCCCTGGGCTATGTGACTCTGGAAAACTGCTCCCCAACCCTGCAGGCTTGCATCGGTCGTCACCACCAACCATTGTTCCGGGGGAAAGGGCTTCCCCTGGACCAGAGACGAGTCGCGAGTCCACCACCGGAGTGAACCCCGTACTAGCGGAGACAATTTGCACCGATGACTGAGAGACAGCAGCCTCCGGTCCCATGCTGTCAAGAGCGCATGCTGAAGCGGACGGAGATGGAACTGGGCAAACGGGATTGCTTCTATCGCCGCCACCATTCTGCCCAACACACTCATGCCATACCGGATGGATCTGGAGCCCGGCTGTAGAAGGTTCCGTATCCCTTGCTTGATTTTTTGCGCCTTGTCCTGAGGGAGGATCACCAGCCCCCGGGAGGTGTCGAAAATCATGCCCAGGAACACGATTTTTTGGGCTGGAATCAAGGACGACTTGCTCCAATTGATCAGCCAGCCCAGACGGGCCAGGGTATCCAGAGTAATATTGACATTGTCCTGGCACTCCTGAAACGACGGCCCCTTTACCAAAAGGTCGTCCAGGTAAGGTAACACCGTTATGCCCCGTGCATGCAGGATGGCCATAACCACCGCCATTATCTTTGTAAAGACTCTGGGGGCAGTGGCCAGACCAAAGGGCAGAGCCACGAATTGGAAGTGACGTCCTCCGATCGCAAATCGCAGGAACCTCTGGTGTGGGGGGAATATCGGAATATGCAGATATGCATCCTGCACATCGATTGAGGCCAGGAATTCCCCTGGATCCATGGCTGCAATGACCGAGCGGAGGGATTCCATCCGGAATCGCCTGACCCTGATGAATCTGTTTAGGATCTTTAGATCCAGAACCGGCCTCACAGTCCCGTCCTTTTTGGGGACCGAAAAAAGATTGGAGTAAAACCCCTGCGACTCTTCGCCCTGCGGCACTGGGGCGATAACCCCTTTGTGCTCTAGCGTCGTTACAGCCTGTAACAAACTCTCCGCCTGCGAATCTGTCTTGGAAAGTCGCGAACGGAAGAATCGCTGTGGTGGCCGTCCGACAAACTCTATCTTGTACCCGGACGATACAAGTTCTGCCACCCAAGTGTCGCGTGTCACTGCGACCCAAACGTGGCTGAACCTTAGTAGGCGTCCGCCCACCCTGTCGTCCGTAGGTACGGAGCGCCTCCAGTCATTTAGCTGGAGGCTTTTGGGGCTTGGCCCCCTTCGCTCTGGGTAAATGGCCTCGGCCTCTACCCAGCGGATTGGCCCTGTAAGAGACTTGTTTTTCCCTACTCTGGCCATCGTTTGCGGAGGAGTATGTCCTGGCCGGAGTCCCCCCCCAGGGGCTACAAAAGGGTCGAAAACGCCTTTGCGTTTGCCTGAATGCCGGGCAACTTCTCTGCTGCGGAAGGAAACTACTCTTCCCCCCTGTGGCTTCTGAGATAAGCCTATCCAGCTTCTCACCGAACAATCGATTGCCCTGAAAAGGCAATGAGGTCAAGGATTTTTTAGAGATAGAATCCGCTTTCCACAGCCTCAGCCATAATGCACGCCTAATGGCGATCGCATTCGCCGCTGCCACCGCCGAACACTCGGCCGCGTCCAGTGAGGCGCTGACAAGATAATCACTTGCCCCTGACATCTGATTTGCCACCTCTAAGACCTCCGCGGGCAGATCCCTGTCCTGGAGGGCCTTATACAGAGCTTCCCCCCACGAAACCATGGCTTTAGCCACCCAAGTCGCCGCAAAGGAGGGGGCCAGAGCCGACCCTGCTGCCTCATATACCGAGCGGGCAAGCCCGTCCATGAGGCGATCAGTTGGGTCCTTAATAGAGGAAACACTGGGTATTGACAATAGCGACCTAGATGCTAAACGTGACACGGGAGGGTCCACTACTGGCGACTCTACCCAAGCCTTATGGAGCTCAGGAGGAAACGGATACTTTGCCTGTAGCGCTTTTTGCATTGCAAAGCGCTTATCCGGGTGATCTCTATGTTTCTGGACTAGCTCCTCAAACTCCGGATGCGTGGCAAATCTTCTATGTGGTCGCCTGGATTTCTTAAAAGAGACCTTGTGACCTGAGGCTGTGGGCACATCGTCCTCGATCTCTAATGTCTGGTTGACTGCCTCAATGAGACTGTCCACCGAATCCTGGAACCCCAGACTTTCTAGATTCCAGGCTCCTTCCTCCTCTCCTTCATCCTGATCGCTCCCAGAGCTCAGTGACGGGGAACGGGATGCCCTAATACCCGCCGCCGAAGCCCCGGAGGGTCCGGCCGACGGGGAACGAACCCTCTTGATATGAGCTTGCCTGGTACTGGAGCGACCTCTAATGGTTGGAGGGTCCTGAGACGAGGACGAGCTCTCTTCCGCTGGCAGACCCCCCTCCCTGCTCCCGCCCGGGCCCTGAAGGGATTCAATTGCCCTTGTAAGGGACAGCATAGACTGCGATAAGGACACCGCCCATTCCGGGGGGTCCTGACCCCTTGGTTCAGAAACAGTGGGGGGCTCCTGGGCGCGCTCCGACTCACAGGCTTCACAATATTTACCCGCCTGTGCCTTTGGCAGCCTGACCCCACAGGACACGCAAACCGCGTAAAGGAAAGAGTGAGCTTTTCCTTTTGCAGACATACTTGCACAGGCTGAAGGCAGAGTAGAAGGAGGAGGAGGGTAACCTCTTCCCTGACAAGCAGCGTGGTTCTCCAAACGGAGTTACACTCACCCACCGGCTCCTTGCATGGATGCGATGTGTTAGGGCGGAAGTCTCTCCGGGATCTGCGCCTCTGACCTCCTGCCCTATATCGCGCGTCTCCACCATCGCCGCTGTCACCGCCGCGTCAGCGGGCGGGACTTCCGGCTACCACCGGAAGTCAGCGGGCGGGACTTCCGGCTACCACCGGAAGTCGGCGCGCGGCCTCGCGCGATACTCGCGCCCTCCTGCAGTGGGGCCGCGGCCGCCGGCGGGCTTCCGGCCGCGATACACGCGGCGTGCGGAGCCCGGGTGCAACGCCCTGGCTACCGCTACCCACCAGCGCCAACTTGCGGTGCGCTCCAGGAGCGGATCCCCCATATACTAAACAGGTGAGCAGGGCCATCCGGCGTGCAGGCGCGCGGGGGGGGGGGGGGGGCTCTGTCGGTCTTACTCGCGGCCTCTTCCCCCTGTACGCTCTCACCTGCGCCTCCGATTCAACCCCCTGGACTCACTACCAAGGGGTGGACGGGTCCTCCATACACTGCTGTTGTAGGAGAGTAGCAACGCGGAGGCTGACCCCTGGTTCTGCTCACACGTGCTCCTGATGAAGTTGTGGGGAAACCGAGTCCTCTAATCAGGACGCGTTGCCCCTCTTTCGTTAAAAAATAGATGTCTGGAAAAAAGTCCCAGATGTGTCCCTCGGTGCGGGAGAGGACACGTGGAGGGTTACTCACACGTGGTCGCCCGTTGGTGATTTGGGGAGATCGGATCCTCTCTATAGGATCCGTCGCCCCTATCTTATCTTCATAGAAAAAAGGGAGGAAAAAAAAAAAAAAAAATCTAGTCTGGAACTCCAGACTGCGTGTGCCTCCATCAGACACTAAGCAAAAACTGAGTTACGCCCGGCCTAGGGGCGAGGGTGTATGCGGCGGAGGAGGAGCTAACTCTTTTTTTGTACACTTAGTGTCGGCCTCCAGACGGCAGAAGCACACACCCACAGTCTCTGTGTCCCCCAATGAGACGAAGGAGAAAAGAGCTTGCTCACTTCACTACACGCATCATTTCAGTATCTGCAGTTCCTATGAGAATGGTGCACTCACTCTCTTAAGCGGTTTCCAAACACAGATTGAATTTGGGCCCTATTGAATAATGAATGTTTTGAATTTTCTCCAAAAGTAAAGTAGTTGCAAACTCATGCTTTTAGAGACTTGTTTGGGCTCATGAGAGTAGAAAAACATCAAAAATTTCAGTCCTGCATGATTCTACCAAGAAATGTGAGTGTTCAATCAAACCGCTGGTTTTTGATATTTTGGGCCCTATTGAATAATGAATGTTTTGAATTTTCTCCAAAAGTAAAGTAGTTGCAAACTCATCCTTTTAGAAACTTGTTTGGGCTGTTGAGAGGAGTAGAAAAACATCAAAAATTTCAGTCCTGCACGATTCTACCTAGAAATATGAGTGTTCATTCAAACCGCTGGTTTTTAATAGTTTGGGCCCTATTGAATAATGAATGTTTTGAATTTTCTCCAAAAGTAAGGCCGGTTTCACATTAGCGCTTTTTCAGCGCGCGCACGGCCGGGGGTAGCTCCGCCCCCGAGCCGGCTCTCTGCCCGGCGTGCCCGCCCCTTGCTTGTAGCGCCGCCTACTAGCGGACAGCGGCGCCTGCGATCGGCGCACCCTATCTTTAGCATAGGGTGCGCAGATCGTGCGCAGGCCGTGCGCTAGTTGCGCTTTGACCTGCGCTGCGCATTTTTGACGGTGCGCCGTGCGCGCCAAAATCAAACTTTTCGGATTTTGGCGCGCACGGCGCACCGTCAAAAGTGCGCAGCACAGGTCAAAGCGCAACTAGCACACGGCCTGCGCACGATATGCGCACCCTATGCTAAAGATAGGGTGCGCCGATCGCAGGCGCCGCTGTCCGCTAGTAGGCGGCGCTACAAGCAAGGGGCGGGCACGCCGAGCAGAGAGCCGGATCGGGGGCGGAGCTACCCCCGGCCGTGCGCGCGCTGAAAAAGCGCTAATGTGAAACCGGCCTTAAGTAGTTGCAAACTCATCCTTTTAGCAAAAATCAGCGTTTTGAATGAAGAATTACATTTCTTGGTAGAATCATGCAGGATTGAAATTTTTGATGGTTTTTTACTCCTCTCAACAGCCCAAACAAGTTTCTAAAAGGATGAGTTTGCAACTACTTTACTTTTGGAGAAAATTCAAAACATTCATTATTCAATAGGGCCCAAAATATCAAAAACCAGCGGTTTGAATGAACACACATTTCTTGGTAGAATCGTGCAGGACTGAAATTTTTGATGTTTTTCTACTCCTCTCATGAGCCCAAACATGTCTCTAAAAGCATGAGCTTGCAACTACTTTACTTTTGGAGAAAATTCAAAACATTCATTATTCAATAGAACCCAATAGCAAAAATCAGCATTTTGAATGAAGAATCACATTTCTTGGTAGAATCATGCAGGATTGAAATTTTTGATGGTTTTTTACTCCTCTCAACAGCCCAAACAAGTTTCTAAAAGGATGAGTTTGCATCTTCTTTACTTTTGGAGAAAATTTAAAACATTCATTATTCAATAGGGCCCAAAATATCAAAAACCAGCGGTTTGAATGAACACACATTTCTTGGTAGAATCATGCAGTACTGAAATTTTTGATGTTTTTCTACTCCTCTCATGAGCCCAAACAAGTCTCTAAAAGGATGAGTTTGCAACTACTTTACTTTTGGAGAAAATTCAAAACATTCATTATTCAATAGAGCCCAATAGCAAAAATCAGGTTTTGAATGAAGAATCACATTTCTTGGTAGAATCATGCAGGATTGAAATTTTTGATGGTTTTTTACTCCTGTCAACAGCCCAAACAAGTTTCTAAAAGGATGAGTTTGCAACTACTTTACTTTTGGAGAAAATTCAAAACATTCATTATTCAATAGGGCCCAAACTATCAAAAACCAGCGGTTTGAATGAACAATCACATTTCTTGGTAGAATCGTGCAGGACTGAAATTTTTGATGTTTTTCTACTCCTCTCATGAGCACAAACAAGTCTCTAAAAGCATGAGTTTGCAACTACTTTACTTTTGGAGAAAATTCAAAACATTCATTATTCAATAGAGCCCAATAACAAAAATCAGGTTTTGAATGAAGAATCACATTTCTTGGTAGAATCATGCAGGATTGAAATTTTTGATGGTTTTTTACTCCTCTCAACAGCCCAAACAAGTTTCTAAAAGGATGAGTTTGCAACTACTTTACTTTTGTAGAAAATTCAAAACATTCATTATTCAATAGGGCCCAAACTATCAAAAACCAGCGGTTTGAATAAACACACATTTCTTGGTAGAATCGTGCAGGACTGAAATTTTTGATGTTTTTCTACTCCTCTCATGAGCCCAAACAAGTCTCTAAAAGCATGAGTTTGCAACTACTTTACTTTTGGAGAAAATTCAAAACATTCATTATTCAATAGAGCCCTATAGCAAAAATCAGGTTTTGAATGAAGAATCACATTTCTTGGTAGAATCATGCAGGATTGAAATTTTTGATGGTTTTTTACTCCTCTCAACAGCCCAAACAAGATTCTAAAAGGATGAGTTTGCAACTACTTTACTTTTGGAGAAAATTCAAAACATTCATTATTCAATAGGGCCCAAAATATCAAAAACCAGCGGTTTGAATGAACACACATTTCTTGGTAGAATCGTGCAGGACTGAAATTTTGATGTTTTTCTACTCCTCTCATGAGCCCAAACAAGTCTCTAAAAGGATGAGTTTGCAACTACTTTACTTTTGGAGAAAATTCAAAACATTCATTATTCAATAGAGCCCAATAGCAAAAACCAGCGTTTTAAATGAAGAATCACATTTCTTGGTAGAATCATGCAGGATTGAAATTTTTGATGGTTTTTTACTCATCTCAACAGCCCAAACAAGTTTCTAAAAGGATGAGTTTGCAACTACTTTACTTTTGGAGAAAATTCAAAACATTCATTATTCAATAGGGCCCAAACTATCAAAAACCAGCGGTTTCAATGAACACACATTTCTTGGTAGAATCATGCAGGACTGAAATTTTTGATGTTTTTCTACTCCTCTCATGAGCCCAAACAAGTCTCTAAAAGCATGAGTTTGCAACTACTTTACTTTTGGAGAAAATTCAAAACATTCATTATTCAATAGAGCCCAATAGCAAAAATCAGGTTTTGAATGAAGAATCACATTTCTTGGTAGAATCATGCAGGATTGAAATTTTTGATGGTTTTTTACTCCTCTCAACAGCCCAAACAAGTTTCTAAAAGGATGAGTTTGCAACTACTTTACTTTTGGAGAAAATTCAAAACATTCAACCAAGCTGGTTGTCTATTGCAGATTCAGTCTTCCCAGCCTGGTGCAGGGCTACAATTTTGTTTCTGGTGTCCTTTGACAGCTCTTTGGTCTTCACCATAGTGGAGTTTGGAGTCAGACTGTTTGAGGGTGTGCACAGGTGTCTTTTTATACTGATAACAAGTTTAAACAGGTGCCATTACTACAGGTAATGAGTGGAGGAAAGAGGAGACTCTTAAAGAAGAAGTTACAGGTCTGTGAGAGCCAGAAATCTTGATTGCTTGTTTCTGACCAAATACTTATTTTCCACCATAATATGCAAATAAAATGAAAAAAAAACAGACAATGTGATTTTCTGGATTTTTTTTTCTCAGTTTGTCTCCCATAGTTGAGGTCTACCTATGATGTAAATTACAGACGCCTCTCATCTTTTTAAGTGGTGGAACTTGCACTATTGCTGACTGACTAAATACTTTTTTTCCCCACTGTATGTATGTTGCATGCATGTAGTATATATGCAGTATATATGTAGTATGCATGTTGCATGCATGTGGTATGTAGTATGTATGTTGCATGCATGTAGTGCATGTATGTAGTATGTATGTTACATGTAGTATATATAGTATATACCGTATATACTCGAGTATAAGCCGACCCGAGTATAAGCCGACCCCCCTAATTTTGCCACAAAAAACTGGGAAAACTTATTGACTCGAGTATAAGCCTAGGGTGGGAAATGCTCCATAGATTATTCCCCCATAAGAAGCTCCATAGATTATTCCCCCATATACTGCCCCCATAAGAAGCTCCATAGATTGTTCCCCCATATGCTGCCCCCATTAGAAGCTCCATATTGTTCCCCTATATACTGCCCCCATTAGAAGCTCCATATTGTTCCCCCATATACTGCCCCCATTAGAAGCTACATATTGTTCCCCCATATACTGCCCCCATTAGAAGCTCCATATTGTTCCCCCATATGCTGCCCCCATTAGAAGCTCCATATTGTTCCCCCATATGCTGCCCCCATTAGAAGCTCCATATTGTTCCCCCATATACTGCCCCCATTAGAAGCTCCATATTGTTCCCCCATATGCTGCCCCCATTAGAAGCTCCATATTGTACCCCCATATACTGCCCCCATTAGAAGCTCCATACTGTTCCCCCATATACTGCCCCCATTAGAAGCTCCTTAAGATTATTCCCCCATATGCTGCCACTGCTGCAGCATGTAAAAATAAAAAAAATGACATACTCACCTCTCCGTCGCTGGGTGTCAGATTCTCACCTGTCCTGCGTCCATGGCTGCTCACCGCTATCTGCCACGTCATCAGTCAGTGACGTCCAGACTGCAGGGGGCGCGGTGCGCACTAATCACGTCACCGCGCCCTCTGCTGTCTCAAGTCACTGACCGATGACAGACAGCAGCAAGCAGCGATGGACACAGGACAGGTGAGTATCGCTATACTTACCCGTCCTGACGCTGTGTCTTGAGCCCCCAGCTTCTCCGCGCTCTCTCTTCCTGCCTTCAGCGGTCAAGTGGTGCCGCTCATTAATATGCGCATATTCATGAGTTTTAATGAGCGGCACCACGTGACCGCTGAAGGCAGGAAGAGAGAGCACGGGGAGAAGCTGGGGGCTCAAGACACAGCGTCAGGACGGGTAAGTATGACCTGACACCCCCGCCCCCCTCCCCCTCTGACCCCCCGGTGTATATGACTCGAATATAAGCCGAGAGGGGGACTTTGAGCCCAAAAAAACGGGCTGAAAATCTCGGTTTATATTCGAGTATATACGGTATGTAGTATGCATGTTGCATGCATGTAGTATATATGTTGTATGTATGTAGCATGAATGTAGCATGTATGTAGTATGTATGTTACATGTAGTGTATATAGTATATATGTAGTATGCATGTTGCATGCATGTAACATAGTAACATAGTAACATAGTTATTAAGGTTGAAGGGAGACTTTAAGTCCATCTAGTTCAACCCATATCCTATCCTAACTTGCCCTAACATGTTGATCCAGAGGAAGGCAAAAAAAAACCCATGTGGCAACAAGTAAGCTTCACATTGGGGAAAAAAATTCCTTCCTGACTCCACATACGGCAATCAGACTTGCTCCCTGGATCAACGCAATATTAAGGAAACTAGTGTATATACCCTGTAATATTATACTTTTCAAGAAAGGCATCCAGTCCATTCTTAAATTTTAGTAGGGAATCACTCATTACATCATATGGCAGAGAGTTCCATAGTCTCACTGCTCTTACAGTAAAGAATCCGTGTCTGTGAGTATGCTTAAACCTTCTTTCCTCCAGACGTAGAGGATGCCCCCTTGTCCCCGTCACAGGTCTAAGAGTAAAAAGATCATTAGAAAGCTCTTGGTTTGTCCCCGCATATATTTATACATTGTAATAAGATCACCCCTAAGCCTTCGATTCTCCAAACTAAATAACCCCAAATGTAATAACCTGTCTTGGTATTGCAGACCCCCTAGTTCCCTAATAACCTTGGTCGCTCTTCTCTGCACCCGCTCCAGTTCAGCTATGTCTTTCTTATATACCGGAGACCAGAACTGTACACAGTATTCTAAGTGTGGTCGCACTAGTGACTTATATAGAGGTAAAATTATGTTCTCCTCATGAGCATCTATGCCTCTTTTAATGCATCCCATTATTTTATTTGCCTTTGCAGCAGCTGCCTGACACTGGCCGCTAAATGTGAGTTTGTCGTCCACCCATACACCCAGGTCTTTTTCAGTGATTGTTTTGCCCAGAGTTTTACAATTAAGCACATAATTATACATCTTGCTCGTTCTACCCAAGTGCATGACCTTACATTTATCCCCATTAAAGCTCATTTGCCATTTATCAGCCCAAGCTTCTAGTTTACATAAATCCTCCTGTAATATAAAATTGTCCTCCTCTGTATTGATTACCCTGCAGAGTTTAGTGTCATCTGCAAATATTGAAATTCTACTCTCTATGCCCCCTACAAGGTCATTAATAAATATGTTAAAAAGAAGCGGGCCCAAAACTGACCCCTGTGGTACCCCACTGCTAACCCAGTCTGAGTGTGCTCCATTAATAACCACCCTTTGTTTCCTATCCCTGAGCCAGCTCTTAAACCACCTACACATATTTTCCCCTATCCCCATTGTTCTCATTTTATGTATCAACCTTTTGTGTGGCACCGTATCAAAAGCTTTTGAAAAGTCCATGTACACCACATCCACTGCATTCCCTTGGTCCAGTCAGGAACTTACCTCTTCATAAAAGCTTATCAGATTAGTCTGACAGGAACTGTCCCTTGTAAACCCATGTTGATATTGGGTCATGAGGTTATTCTTCTCCAGATACTCCAGTATAGTATCTTTTAGAAAACCCTCCATGATTTTACCCACAGTTGAGGTTAAACTTACTGGCCTATAATTTCCAAGTTCAGTTTTTGTCCCCTTTTTGAATATTGGCACCACATTTGCTATACGCCAGTCCTGTGGTACAGACCCTGTTATTATGGAATCTTTAAAGATTAAAAATAATGGTCTATGACTGTGCTTAATTCCTGCAGTACTCGGAGGTGTATCCCATCCGGGCCCGGGGATTTGTCAATTTTAGTGATTTTTAGACGCCGCCGTACTTCCTGCTGGGTTAAGCAGGTGACATTTAACAGAGAATTTTTATCCCTGATCATGTTATCCGTCATGGGATTTTCTTGTGTAAACACTGTTGAAAAAAAGTCATTTAGCATATTGGCTTTTTCCTCATCCTCATCCACCATTTCACCCAGACTATTTTTAAGGGGGCCAACACTATCATTTTTAAGTTTCTTACTATTTATGTAGTTAAAGAATATTTTGGGATTATTTTTACTTTCTCTGGCAATGAGTCTCTCTGTCTCAATCTTTGCTGTCTTGATTTGCTTTTTACAGAATTTATTTAATCTTCTGTATTTAGTTAATACTTCATCACTACCTATTTGCTTTAATTCGCTAAATGCTTTATTTTTGTCCCTTATTGCGCCCCTTACAGCTCTATTTAGCCATAGTGGTTTCTTCCTATTTCTCGCATGTTTATTCCCATACGGTATATATTGTGCACAGGTCCTATTCAGGATGCTAATAAACGTCTCCCATTTTCTTTGTGTATTTTTATGTCTCAGGATATCGTCCCAGTTAATTCCACCAAGATCATCTCTCATCCGTTGGAAATTTGCTATCCTGAAGTTTAGTGACCTTGTAACTAGAGTTGAGCGAAACGGGTCGAAAAAATTCAAAAGTCGCCGACTTTTGGCAAAGTCGGGTTTCATGAAACGAAACCCGACCCTAGGATGAGGTCGGCCACGAGGTCGGCGACTTACGCGCCAAAGTCGCGTTTCAAAAGTTTGTTTTGCGCTCTTTTTCAGCCAATCAGGATCCACGGACACTGTGGGCAACGTGATGACCTAGGCACGGGTCACCACCATCTTTCAGAAGGGCATGCAAGTGATTGGCTTGCTTTGGTGGGCGTCACAGGGGGTATAAAAGGGCGTGCACGCCGACCGCCATCTTACTTCTGCCGATCTTAGTATAGGGAGAGGTTGCTGCTGATTCTGTAGGGAGAGCGTTAGGCAGGGAAGAAGACAAAAAAAATGCTTCTGCTGCTAGCGATTTGGCCTGCACAACACACAAGTCACTGTGTGTGCAGTGCAAGGGGAGGCTATATTGTGGTGTATCAGTGGTATTGGTTGTTGGGCTGCCTTTTAAGGCTTCCTGACACGCTGGCATTGCTGTTTACCCACTGCTCTGCAAACTGCTTTTTTAAAAGCAATCCAATCTCCCTTATCCTCTAGTCACTTTTGTCACAGCTGTGCCATCGAGCGTGTCACATAGCGCTCAGATATCAGTGGGCCTCACACAATCCACAAGTGTCCAGTGTCCAAAAGTGTACGCAGAGATTCAAAATCTCCATTATCCTCTCGTCACTTTGGTCACAGGCAGCTGTGCCATCGAGCGTGTCACATAGCGCTCAGATATCAGTGGGCCTCACACAATCCACAAGTGTCCAGTGTCCAAAAGTGTACGCAGAGATTCAAAATCTCCATTATCCTCTCGTCACTTTGGTCACAGGCAGCTGTGCCATCGAGCGTGTCACATAGCGCTCAGATATCAGTGGGCCTCACACAATCTACAAGTGTCCAGTGTCCAAAAGTGTACGCAGAGATTCAAAATCTCCATTATCCTCTCGTCACTTTGGTCACAGGCAGCTGTGCCATCGAGCGTGTCACATAGCGCTCAGATATCAGTGGGCCTCACACAATCCACAAGTGTCCAGTGTCCAAAAGTGTACGCAGAGATTCAAAATCTCCATTATCCTCTCGTCACTTTGGTCACAGGCAGCTGTGCCATCGAGCGTGTCACATAGCGCTCAGATATCAGTGGGCCTCACACAATCTACAAGTGTCCAGTGTCCAAAAGTGTACGCAGAGATTCAAAATCTCCATTATCCTCTCGTCACTTTAGTCACAGGCAGCTGTGCCATCGAGCGTGTCACATAACGCTCAGATATCAGTGGGCCTCACACAATCCACAAGTGTCCAGTGTCCAAAAGTGTACGCAGAGATTCAAAATCTCCATTATCCTCTCGTCACTTTGGTCACAGGCAGCTGTGCCATCGAGCGTGTCACATAGCGCTCAGATATCAGTGGGCCTCACACAATCCACAAGTGTCCAGTGTCCAAAAGTGTACGCAGAGATTCAAAATCTCCATTATCCTCTCGTCACCTTGGTCACAGGCAGCTGTGCCATCGAGCGTGTCACATAGCGCTCAGATATCAGTGGGCCTCACACAATCTACAAGTGTCCAGTGTCCAAAAGTGTACGCAGAGATTCAAAATCTCCATTATCCTCTCGTCCCTTTGGTCACAGGCAGCTGTGCCATCGAGCGTGTCACATAGCGCTCAGATATCAGTGGGCCTCACACAATCCACAAGTGTCCAGTGTCCAAAAGTGTACGCAGAGATTCAAAATCTCCATTATCCTCTCGTCACTTTGGTCACAGGCAGCTGTGCCATCGAGCATGTCACATAGCGCTCAGATATCAGTGGGCCTCACACAATCCACAAGTGTCCAGTGTCCAAAAGTGTACGCAGAGATTCAAAATCTCCATTATCCTCTCGTCACTTTGGTCACAGGCAGCTGTGCCATCGAGCGTGTCACATAGCGCTCAGATATCAGTGGGCCTCACACAATCCACAAGTGTCCAGTGTCCAAAAGTGTACGCAGAGATTCAAAATCTCCATTATCCTCTCGTCACTTTGGTCACAGGCAGCTGTGCCATCGAGCATGTCACATAGCGCTCAGATATCAGTGGGCCTCACACAATCCACAAGTGTCCAGTGTCCAAAAGTGTACGCAGAGATTCAAAATCTCCATTATCCTCTCGTCACTTTGGTCACAGGCAGCTGTGCCATCGAGCGTGTCACATAGCGCTCAGATATCAGTGGGCCTCACACAATCCAAAAGTGTCCACTGTCCACAAGTGTGTGCAGAAATTCTAAATCTCCCCTGTCCTAGAGACACCTTGTACCTTGTTTTACATTACTATATAGTTTGTTGGATTTTGTCTACATTTCTACCAAAAATGAGGAAGGCTGGTGGAAGAGGCCGTGGAATTGGGTGGGGGTTGGCAGCTGGTAATGATGGTGTTGGTGGTGGATCTGATGGTAGTGGCAAGAGCAAAATAGGACCGAATGCAGGAGGTGCTGACCCTGCGTCATCGTCTGGCTACATAAGGCCTCGAACGCTTAGTTTTCTAGGAGTTGGCAAACCGCTTTTAAAGGCAGAGCATCAGGAAAAAGTTTTGTCTTACATTGCTGACTCAGCCTCCAGCTCTATCACCTCCTCTTCTTCAGTTGTAAAAAGTAAAAGCACTGAGTCGTCATTGGAGGCTCATGTTCATGAACCACACCTTTCCTTGTGTCCTTCACCCCAACCAAGATTGAAGGATGACGCAGGCCATACTACTGATTACTCCATGGAGCTGTTTTCACATACCATGCCTGGATTATCAGGTCAAATGGTGAATTACCCAGGCCAAGATGAATCTGACATGGAGTGCACTGATGCACAGCCGCTGATGGATGATTCTGCTGGTACATTCACTCAGAGCACTACATTGTCCTCGCAGTGTACAGAGCCAGA
Organism: Dendrobates tinctorius; assembly: GCF_039654945.1. NCBI lineage: Eukaryota > Metazoa > Chordata > Amphibia > Anura > Dendrobatidae > Dendrobates > Dendrobates tinctorius. The sequence goes on along the minus strand of NW_027361744.1, from coordinate 8,886,019 downwards.
TTTTGACCCTGATGAGACTCAGGTGCCCCTTCCCGCACACTATACCACCATACACGGTGACACAGAGAAAGGTGCACATGACATAGAAGAGGAGGTGATGGATGACCCAGTTGTTGACCCAGATTGGCATCCATTGGGGGAAGAGCGTGCTGCTTCCAATAGCTCAGATGAGGACCATCCACAGCAGACATCGACATCGCAACAGCTGTTATCTGGCAGGCCCGGAGCACTCCAAAGACAGGTTCCAAACATCAAAAGAGTTGCTGGACAGCTTGTCCAGAGGGTCAAAAGATCACAGCGTGCTAGGCCGCAAAATGTCTGCCAAAGTAGGAAGAGTGCAGTGTGGCACTTTTTTGAACAAAATCCTCATGATCAGGCCAAGGTTATCTGTAAGAAGTGCGCAAAGACCTTTAGCCGAGGGAAAAATCTGAAAAATTTGAATACCAGTTGCATGCTTAGACATTTAACCAGCATGCACTTGCAAGCGTGGACACAACACCAAACCTCAAGTGCCACATGTGCAACTGATCACAACGAAGGTAGTCAGCAACGCTACATTGTTTCCCCCACTGTAAGCCCACCGGTTAGCACAGCAGCAAATGTTGAGGTGTCGTTGAAAGGCCACAGCAGTCAGGGAATCCCACTGTTATTATTACGTGCCCCGATGCTCACCTGGGGTCCCCCTCCTCCCGGTGCATCCCTCCTTCATCCTCGCGCCGTGCCCTGTCTGGCTTTTCAGGGTCACGGCGCGTCAGAGGCACGCACATGCGCACTCGCTCGTTTCTGACCGCGGGGCATCCTGGGAGCACGTGACCCGGTGGCTCCTCCCCAACATGGCGGCGCCCACCGGGTATTTCTGTCTGGCGTCTTGAATGGTAAGACGCCTGTTTGTCTTTCTCTGTGGCGCTTAGCGTTCCTGCGCAGCGTCGCCCCGACTCTCAGGTCCCCCCTCTCTCCTAGTCTGCGCTCTGCTCTCCGCTCCATAGCCCCATCTGGACCCCCGCTCAGCTCCCTCTGCTGCCTCTGTGCCTGACCCTCGCCGGGTCCTTCCCTGCTGCTGTCATCGGTAGCCCCTTAGCTAGGGTTCCGTCTGTACCCCTAGGTCAGTTCCCCCTAACCTTCCTTCCTTCTTTCTTCCAGCGTTCCTGCCCTGGCTCCATCCTGATCGGTCCTGGTTCCCTACGTTCTGTTTCCTCCTGCTCCGGGTCTACTCTAGTCAGTATCCTTTGGCCTTTCCCTCTGTACACTCCCTGGGTCGTCCCTTTGGTTCCGGATTTCGTGGTCTCACCCCCCTTGGGCCTGCCCCTAACACTCCCTGTATAGGGGGTGGTCATCACCTGGGCCGCTCACCCTCGGCGGCTCTGGAGCCACGACCCAGAGGGTCCACTCTCTGGTTCCTAATTAGAACCGTAACAGAACAAACAGGCCATGGACCCCGCTGGAGCCGCTGCGGCTCAAAAGGAGTTGCTGTTTTTGCGGGAGAATCAAACTCGTATCATGGCTTTCATGAAATCCATGGATTCTCGTCTTTCCGGGCTCCAGTCCTCTGACCCTGGGAATGCCTCCCAACTGGCTGGACTGCAGCAGGAACTGGCCCAGCAAAGAGATACCCAGACCCATATACTCAGTTATATGGCCTCCATAGATGACCGCCTACTCTCCTTACAATTGGCTGCTGCATCCCCGTTCCAGCCCAGGCGCCTCACCCGCCACCCCGTTTAGCTAAGCCGCCCCGCTATAACGGGGATCCCAAGCTGTGCCGAGGTTTCCTGAATCAATGCCGCCTCCATTTCGAGTTCCTGCCCCTGCAATATCCCACTGAGCGGGCTAAGGTGGCTTTTGTTGTCTCCCATCTTGAGGGAGACGCTTTAGCGTGGGTTAACCCCCTCTGGGAACGTGATGATCCGGTAGTCTCCCAGCTAAGTACTTTCTTCGAGACGTTTCGTCGAGTGTTCGACGAGCCGGGTCGCCTGGCCTCTACTACGGAATCTTTATTTAACCTCCACCAAGGGTCCCAAACCGTGGGTCAGTATGCCATCCGATTCCGAACCTTGTCTTCTGATTTGGGATGGAATAACGAGGCCTTGGTAGGGGCCTTTTGGCGAGGCCTCGCGGGTCGAATTAAGGATGAGTTAGCTGGGCGGGATACTCCCACTGCTTTAGAAGATCTCATTTCGCTAGCCACACGTATCGACCTTAGGTTCCAGGAACGTGCTCGCGAGAGGAGACTTCCCCGTGCTTCCCCAACCATCCGCGGTCTACCCTGTCTCCGGCCCGGAATATCCGCTTCTGCTTCCATGCCTGAACCCATGCAAGTAGACCGGCTTAAGGTATCTGGACAACGCCGGGAGGAAAGACGCACTCACGGTCTCTGCTTCTACTGTGGTAGTGACTCCCATCTGGTCCGTACCTGCCCGGAACGTCCGGAAAACTCCTCCGCCTAGGTCAGGTAAGAGAGGCCTCCCTAGGTGTGTATGATACCTCTCTACCCCTCACTCTGTCTGTCTTGTTGCACGTTGGTGGAAAACATTTTTCTCTGGCAGCCTATGTGGATTCCGGCGCAGCGGGAAATTTTATTAGGCTCAAAGAGGTTCTTAAATTTTCGGTCCCGGTCAAGACCTTAGAAACTCCACGGATCCTTGCTTCCGTGGACGGTAAACCTCTCCAAGAGACCATTACCTTGGTCACCCATGAGGTAGAACTCCAGGTAGGGGCCCTACACAAGGAGAGGATTGCTTTTTATGTCCTAGCGAGCATCTCTCACCCTATCCTTTTAGGCCTTCCCTGGCTACGAGCCCACGGCCCTACCTTAGACTGGCATAAGGGTAATATCCTGCGCTGGGGGGAGTCCTGTAGGTCTGGGTGTCTGCTGCCGGTGCGTCCCGTGGGTGGTTCTCCTTCCCCCTCCTTAACCTCCGGGTTGCCCGTTGCTTACAGCTCTTTTTCGGATGTTTTTGACAAGAGGGAGTCCGAGAACCTTCCGCCTCACCGACCCTATGATTGCCCCATCGAGCTCGTCCCTGGAGCCACCCCTCCGCGGGGTAGGATTTATCCGCTCTCGCCGGCAGAGACGCAAGCCATGTCGGAATACGTTCAAGAGAACTTAGCCAAGGGTTTCATACGGAAGTCTTCCTCCCCTGCGGGCGCAGGCTTCTTTTTTGTCAAGAAGAAGGACGGGTCGCTCCGCCCGTGCATTGATTTCAGAGGTCTGAACAGCATCACGATTAAGAACAAGTACCCGTTACCCCTCATCCCCGAACTCTTTGATCGCCTGAGAGGGGCGCACATATTTACCAAACTTGATCTTCGAGGAGCCTATAACTTGGTCCGAATTTGCGCTGGGGATGAGTGGAAGACCGCATTCAACACCCGTGACGGTCACTATGAATACCTGGTGATGCCGTTTGGCCTCTGTAACGCACCAGCGGTATTCCAGGAGCTCGTTAACAATATTTTTCGGGATCTCCTTTACTCCTGTGTCGTGGTTTATCTTGACGACATTCTTGTCTTCTCTCCAGATCTCTCCACCCATCGACGAGATGTACGGCAAGTGTTGCAGCGTCTAAGAGAGAACCACCTATTTGCCAAGTTGGAGAAATGCGCCTTCGAACAACCGTCTCTGCCGTTCCTTGGGTATATCGTTTCGAAGTCTGGGTTGAGGATGGATCCCGAGAAAGTGTCCACGATCCTGGCCTGGCCCCAGTCCCCTTGGTCTCAAAGCCATTCAACGCTTTCTCGGCTTTGCTAACTATTATAGGCAATTCGTTCCTCATTTTTCCACCATAACCAAGCCCATCTCTGCTCTCGTGCGCAAAGGAGCCAATCCCCGCCTCTGGCCTCCCGAGGCAGAAGACGCCTTTCAAACTCTGAAGAGAGAATTCGCTACAGCGCCCGTTCTCCACCGTCCTGATGCCGAGAGACCCTTCATTCTCGAGGTCGACGCATCCTCCGTGGGAGCGGGGGCGGTTCTCCTGCAAAGAACCTCCTCTGGCCGGACTGTCACCTGTGGGTTCTTTTCTAAAGCCTTTTCTCCCCCCGAACGCAATTACTCCATTGGGGACAAGGAACTACTGGCAATCAAACTGGCTTTAGAGGAATGGCGTTACCTTCTCGAAGGAGCTGTCCATCCCTTTACGATATTTACCGACCACAAGAATTTGGCCTATGTTCAGTCTGCCCAAAGGCTCAATCCCCGGCAAGCCCGATGGTCCCTATTTTTTGGACGCTTTGATTTCGAGCTCCGCTTTCGTCCGGGTAATAAGAACATCATAGCTGATGCCCTATCAAGATCATTTCTCCCGACCGATAAAGAGGAGAGCCCCGCTCACATCATCGATCCAGCAAAAATCGTCACCCTAGCCCCTCTAAGTTTGGTCAACCCACCACCAGGCAAGACCTTGGTATTGGACCATGACAGAGTAAGGGTTCTGCACTGGGGACACTCTTCTAAGTTCGACGAGCATGTCGGAGCCAAGAGGACTCTATCCCTAATCTCCCGCCATTATTGGTGGCCTTCACTCCGCCAGGACGTCCTGGAATTTACCGCTTCTTGCTCATCCTGCGCCTGGAATAAGATTCCACGACAGCTACCCTCTGGTCTCTTACATCCTTTGCCGGTTCCATCAGTTCCCTGGAGCCACATCGCCATGGATTTCGTCACGGATCTACCTCCATCTTCCGGCTGCTCTGTCATTTTGGTGGTGGTAGACCGTTTTTCCAAAATGGCTCATTTCATCCCGCTACCTGGTCTGCCTTCTGCGCCCGAGTTGGCGAAGATCTTCGTGCATCATGATTTCCGACTTCATGGTTTTCCCCAGCACATCGTGTCTGACCGTGGTGTTCAATTCACCTCTCGTTTCTGGAGAGCTCTCTCTAGCTCAATGGGGGTAGTCCTGGATTTCTCCTCCGCCTATCATCCACAATCCAATGGCCAAGTGGAGCGGATCAATCAGGTGTTAACCACTTATCTTCGACATTTTTCTAATGCACACCAAAGTAACTGGGTCTCACTGCTTCCCTGGGCGGAATTTGCTCACAACAATCACCCCAACGAGTCCTCTTCCAAATCTCCCTTTTTTGTAGGTTTTGGGCAGCATCCGGGCATTCCCCTTCCCGTGTCCCCCACCTCGGGCGTGCCGGCGGCGGACTCCTTGTCCTCAGAATTCTCTAAAATTTGGGAGGAAACTAAAAGGTCCCTTGAGAGAGCTAGCGATCGGATGAAAAGATACGCCGACAAGAGGCGCCTGGACACCCCTCCTTATCATCCAGGCGATAAGGTCTGGCTGTCCTCGCGCTTCCTCCGACTTAAAATCCCCTCTTATAAGTTAGGTCCACGTTACGTTGGCCCCTTTGAGGTTTTGGCTCGCATCAATGATGTAACCTATAAACTAAAATTGCCTGCCTCTCTGCGGATCCCCAACACTTTCCATGCCTCGCTTCTCAAACCCACAGTGTTTAATCGCTTTCAGCCAGCCTCGTCCCACGCTCCGCAACCTAGCTCCGCTGGGGACGTCTTTGATGTCAGGGACATCCTGGCAAAGAGGACCGTCCGAGGTAGAACCTTCTTTCTGGTAGATTGGGAAGGATTCGGTCCTGAGGAAAGGTCATGGGAGCCCCGGGAGAACATCAATGCTCCTCATATCATGAGAAGGTTTCTATCCCGCCTGAAGAAGGAGGGGAGTAAGAGAGGGGGTACTATTACGTGCCCCGATGCTCACCTGGGGTCCCCCTCCTCCCGGTGCATCCCTCCTTCATCCTCGCGCCGTGCCCTGTCTGGCTTTGCAGGGTCACGGCGCGTCAGAGGCACGCACATGCGCACTCGCTCGTTTCTGACCGCGGGGCATCCTGGGAGCACGTGACCCGGTGGCTCCTCCCCAACATGGCGGCGCCCACCGGGTATTTCTGTCTCGCGTCTTGAATGGTAAGACGCCTGTTTGTCTTTCTCTGTGGCGCTTAGCGTTCCTGCGCAGCGTCGCCCCGACTCTCAGGTCCCCCCTCTCTCCTAGTCTGCGCTCTGCTCTCCGCTCCATAGCCCCATCTGGACCCCCTCTCAGCTCCCTCTGCTGTCTCTGTGCCTGACCCTCGCCGGGTCCTTCCCTGCTGCTGTCATCGGTAGCCCCTTAGCTAGGGTTCCGTCTGTACCCCTAGGTCAGTTGCCCCTAACCTTCCTTCCTTCTTTCTTCCAGCGTTCCTGCCCTGGCTCCATCCTGATCGGTCCTGGTTCCCTACGTTCTGTTTCCTCCTGCTCCGGGTCTACTCTAGTCAGTATCCTTTGGCCTTTCCCTCTGTACACTCCCTGGGTCGTCCCTTTGGTTCCGGCTGTCGTGGTCTCACCCCCCTTGGGCCTGCCCCTAACACTCCCTGTATAGGGGGTGGTCATCACCTGGGCCGCTCGCCCTCGGGGGCTCTGGAGCCACGACCCAGAGGGTCCACTCTCTGGTTCCTACTTAGAACCGTAACAGTTATATCAACGAAAGACTGATTCTAGGGCATCAGAAAGAACACCAACTCCATCACCATCATCAACCCTCCCTCAGTCCGCCCTGTCCACCGCTACTTCCACCATATGCAGCTCTCAAGTCCAGCTCACCCTCCCAGACACTATGAGTAGGTCAAGAAAGTACTCAGTCTCTCATCCGCGTACACTGGGTTTGAACGCCCACATTGCCAAACTAATCTCGTTTGAGATGATGCCCTTTCGGTTGGTGGAAAGCACAGCTTTCCGCGAACTCATGGCCTATGCAGTACCACGCTATGACCTACCCAGTCGCCACTTCTTCTCTCGCAAAGCCATCCCAGCCCTCCACCATCATGTGAAAGACCGCATTGTCCATGCACTCAAGCAGTCAGTGAGCGGAAAGGTGCACCTCACAACTGATGCATGGTCCAGTCGGCATGGCCAGGGCCGTTACGTGTCCATCACTGCGCACTGGGTTAATGTGGTGGATGCAGGGTCCACAGGGGACAGCGGTGGTGGGACAGTGCTGCCTAGCCCACGGTATAGGAAACAGTTGGCTGTAGGCGTTCGACCCTCCTCCTCCTCCTCCTCCTCCTCCAGAAGCGAAAGCTCGTCCACAGAGCGCAGTTGTACGAGCACTCCATCTGCAGCTGCCACTGTTGCAAACGATGTGTCCCCCTATCGAGCAGCTAGTGGAAAGCGTCAGCAGGCTGTGTTGCAGATGATGTGTTTGGGCGACAGACACACCGCCGAGGTGCTGGCCGAGTACTTGAAGCGACAAACTGAGTCATGGCTGGGCAGTGTACATCTTGAGGCAGGCAAGGTAGTTAGTGATAACGGCCGTAATTTTGTGGCAGCCATAGCCCTTTCAAAACTCAGCCACATACCTTGCTTGGCTCACACCTTGAACCTGGTGGTGCAGTGCTTCCTCAAAAATTATCCGGAGTTAACAGCCCTGCTCCAGAAGGTGCGAAGACTGTGCGCGCACATCCGCCGGTCGCCTGTACACTCGGTTCGTATGCAGAAGCTGCAGCGATTGCTCCACCTTCCCAACCACCACCTCATTATCGACATTGCAACAAGGTGGAACTCCACCCTGCACATGGTGGAGCGGCTGTGCGAGCAGAGGCAGGCCATAATGCATTTGTGGGAGGATACACGGCCAGGCACTTTGAGAGCAGACATGGAGTTGACAGGCGTGCAGTGGTTGAAACTGAAAGACCTTTGTAAAGTCCTTCAGTGTTTTGAGGAATGCACACGGCTGGTAAGCGCAGACGACGCCATCCTAAGCATGAGCATCCCACTTATGCGTCTGCTCATGCAAACTTTGACGCACCTTAAGGAGCAGGCGTCTGCAGCCAATGTTGATGAGGAGGAAGAGGAGGAGGGAATCCTTGATGACATTCAGCCATTGTCTGCTCAGGGACCTCTCCTGGACGAGGTGGAGGAAGAAGAGGAGGAGGAGGAGGAGGATGATGGGGATGATTACTTAGGGGAGGAGGATGCATCTCGTGGGGCAAGTGAAAATGTTGGCGTGGCAAGGTCTGGTACAGGGTTTGTGCGTGACTGGAGGGATGTGGATTTGCCAGAAAGTGCTCCTCCACCCAGCATTCGCAGTGCATCATTGACACCGGGAACATTGGCCCACATGTCAGATTATGCCTTGCGGATCCTAAAAAGGGACCCCTGCATTGCCAAAATGATGAACGATGACGACTACTGGTTGGCCAGCATCCTGGATCCACGCTATAAAGGCAAATTACAAAACATCATGCCACAGGAGAACCTTGACCTAATATTGGCTAATAAACAAGCAACTCTGGTAAATCGGTTGCTTGAGGCATTCCCAGCACACAGCAGCGGTGATGGTTCTCACACGAGCCGTACGGGCCGGGGGCAGCTTGGCAGAGGTGTTCGTGGTGTCCCCCTCTTGTGGCCTTCCAACTTTGAAATTTACTGTTCAATTTTGAATTAATTCATATATGAATTAAATGGAAAAGCAACGATTTATCTGGCGAGTTATTTGAATGTTCGGCCTACATCCACCTGTCTGACAGACGGTATTCTAGTGGCTTGTAGCAGCAGCAGCAGCAGCAGCAGCTAGGTGCGATGCTTGCCTGCAGTAAATAGGATGTGTTCCATCCATGGAACACTGATAGGAATCATGCCATTCATAGAACACAATGCTTGGATGTGTTCTATTCCTGGAACAATGGGACCACGTGTCACAATGGGACCGCGTGTCACAATGGGCAGCCCACAGTCTGTAGCAGCTGCGCAGTAGTAGTCAGCTTCAGTCTGCTGAGGGAGCCTCAGCAGACAGGTGGGCGATGCTCGCCAGGGAGATGGAAAAAGAGCTTGCTCACTTCACTCCACGCATCATTTCAGTATCTGCAGTACCTCTGAGAATGGTGCATACTCTCTTAAGCGGTTTCCAAAGACAGATTGAATTGAAATCGGGATACACAAGTAGTGTTTTCAAAGCATGATTTGAATGCTTTTCAAATGCCGTTGCTCTGTAATTAGTTTTTCTTGGTCCAAGTTGCACATTTCCAATTCCTTAGCCTTGATTTAACTTGACCAACTCTTCTACTACTACTACTACTACTACTACTACTACTCTTATTCACCTCTATATGGGAGGCATTGCACTGTATTCAATCTGTCAGTAAAATAATGATCTATCTTGGCCTTTGCTGCTTGGTAGGTACAGGTGTGACAAGCTGCAGTAATGTGTTTGGTTTGGATAGCTACATTTCTGCACACCCACCTGCTACAAGGCCTGCAGCCCCTTCCCCTCAGTACTTCCCCAGTCTTAATTCAAGCATTCAATTCCTACCACATCCATCATGCAATGATATGTCGTTTCATTTTTGAAACATTGTCCCCCTCTTATGGCCTTCCAACTTTGAAATTTACTGTTCAATTTTGAATTAATTCATATATGAATTAAATGGAAAAGCAACGATTTATCTGGCGAGTTATTTGAATGTTCGGCCTACGTCCACCTGTCTGACAGACAGTATTCTAGTGGCTTGTAGTTGCAGCAGCAGCAGCAGCTAGGTGCGCTGCTTGCCTGCAGTAAATAGGATGTGTTCCATCTATGGAACACTGATAGGAATCATGCCATTCATAGAACACAATGCTTGGAAGTGTTCTATTCCTGGAACAATGGGACCACGTGTCACAATGGGACCACGTGTCACAATGGGCAGCCCACATTCTGTAGCAGCTGCGCAGTAGTAGTCAGCTTCAGTCTGCTGAGGGAGCCTCAGCAGACAGGTGGGCGATGCTCGCCAGGGAGATGGAAAAAGAGCTTGCTCACTTCACTCCACGCATCATTTCAGTATCTGCAGTTCCTCTGAGAATGGTGCACTCACTCTTTTAAGCGGTTTTCAAAGACAGATTGAATTGAAATCGGGATACACAAGTAGTGTTTTCAAAGCATGATTTGAATGCTTTTTTCAAATGTCGTTGCTCTGTAATTAGTTTTTCTTGGTCCAAGTTGCACATTTCCAATTCCTTAGCCTTGATTTAACTTGACCAACTCTTCTACTACTACTACTACTCTTATTCACCTCTATATGGGAGGCATTGCACTGTATTCAATCTGTCAGTAAAATAACAATCTATCTTGGCCTTTGCTGCTTGGTAGGTACAGGTGTGACAAGCTGCAGTAATGTGTTTGGCTTTGGATAGCTACATTTCTGCACACCCACCTGCTACAAGGCCTGCAGCCCCTTCCCCTCAGTACTTCCCCAGTCTTAATTCAAGCATTCAATTCCTACCACATCCCTCATGCCATGATATGTCGTTTCATTTTTGAAACATTGTCCCCCTCTTGTGGCCTTCCAACATTGAAATTTACTGTTCAATTTTCAATTAATTCATATATGAATTAAATGGAAAAGCAAAGATTTATCTGGCGAGTTATTTGAATGTTTGGCCTACGTCCACCTGTCTGACAGACGGTATTCTAGTGGCTTGTAGCAGTAGCAGCAGCAGCAGCAGCTAGGTGCGCTGCTTGCCTGCAGTAAATAGGATGTGTTACATCCATGGAACACTGTGATAGGAATCATGCCATTCATAGAACACAATGCTTGGAGGTGTTCTATTCCTGGAACAATGGGACCACGTGTCACAATGGGACCACGTGTCACAATGGGCAGCCCACAGTATGTAGCAGCTGCGCAGTAGTAGTCAGCTTCAGTCTGCTGAGGGAGCCTCAGCAGACAGGTGGGCGATTCTCGCCAGGGAGATGGAAAAAGAGCTTTCTCACTTCACTCCACGCATCATTTCAGTATCTGCAGTTCCTCTGAGAATGGTGCACTCAATCTCTTAAAGGGAAGGTGCCGCAATTTTATATAATTTGCAAAAAAATAGTAAGCTACAAAACATGTTGTTTCAGCAAATGTTGTACTAACCAGGATTTATGGTTTGTTTGTAATAATGTTTTCATGTAGCCACTGGGCGCTGACATCTTGATTTGCAGATCTGTGGAGGACTCATACAGTCTGCAAATATGGCCGTCCCTGCACATAGGAAACTGCGGTCGGCTTCCGACCGCACATTGCAGCCTCAGTAGCAGACAACTGGGCACGCCCCTGTGGGCTGCACCATTCACTGCTGTAGGTGTGGCTGGGCGCCATTTTACTGTAGCCCAGTGCTATCTGCTGAGCTCCACTTACCCTCTATCACAGGACCACTTGTGGCATAACGGGTCCTGTGTTGTGAGGAGAGGCTGAAGAAAAGGAGAAGGTGGTCAGCAGAGGAGAGAAGCGCTCACTGGAGCCGGAGGATGGAGAGTGGTGAGTGCGGGTGACTTTCATCTATGCTCCTCTGTACTGCTTACTCCAGGCTCAGCCCTGTGCTTCCTGCTCCAGCGTCTTCCTGCTCTGTCTCCGCCTCCTCACTCACAGCCCCAGTGATCTCCGGTAATCTGACACCTTTGCTTTTATGGCTGTCTGAGGAGGACAGTGACTTATACAGCCCATAGTCTTGTGTATAATTGGGGGGGGCTGGAAGTTTCACCAGTGTGGGCATATCTGTAATACTGTCTGCTGAGCCGTGTATCTAATCCTCTCCTGTGTGATACTGCCTGCTGAGCCGTGCAGAAAATTTAAAACATTCATTATTCAATAGGGCCCAAAATATCAAAAACCAGCGGTTTGAATGAACACTCACATTTCTTGGTAGAATCGTGCAGGACTGAAATTTTTCATGTTTTTCTACTCCTCTCATGAGCCCAAACCAAGACTCTAAAAGGATGAGTTTGCAACTACTTTACTTTTGGAGAAAATTCAAAACATTCATTATTCAATAGAGCCCAATAGCAAAAACCAGCGTTTTGAATGAAGAATCACATTTCTTGGTAGAATCATGCAGGATTGACATTTTTGATGGTTTTTTACTCCTCTCAACAGCCCAAACAAGTGTCTAAAAGGATGAGTTTGCAACTACTTTACTTTTGGAGAAAATTCAAAACATTCATTATTCAATAGGGCCCAAACTATCAAAAACCAGCGGTTTGAATGAACACTCACATTTCTTGGTAGAATCGTGCAGGACTGAAATTTTTGATGTTTTTCTACTCCTCTCATGAGCACAAACAAGTCTCTAAAAGGATGAGTTTGCATCTACTTTACTTTTGGAGAAAATTCAAAACATTCATTATTCAATAGAGCCCAAAAGCAAAAATCAGGTTTTGAATGAAGAATCACATTTCTTGGTAGAATCATGCAGGATTGAAATTTTTGATGGTTTTTTACTCCTCTCAACAGCCCAAACAAGTTTCTAAAAGGATGAGTTTGCAACTACTTTACTTTTCGAGAAAATTCAAAACATTCATTATTCAATAGGGCCCAAATATGAATTAATTCAAAATTGAACTGTAAATTTCAAAGTTGGAAGGCCACAAGAGGGGGACAATGTTTCAAAAATGAAACGACATATCATTGCATGAGGGACGTGGTAGGAATTGAATGCTTGAATTAAGACTGGGGAAGTACTGAGGGGAAGGGGCTGCAGGCCTTGTAGCAGGTGGCTGTGCAGAAATGTAGCTATCCAAAGCCAAACACATTACTGCAGCTTGTCACACCTGTACCTACCAAGCAGCAAAGGCCAAGATAGATCGTTATTTTACTGGCAGATTGAATACAGTGCAATGCCTCCCATATAGAGGTGAATAAGAGTAGTAGTAGTAGTAGTAGAAGAGTTGGTCAAGTTAAATCAAGGCTAAGGAATTGGAAATGTGCAACTTGGACCAAGAAAAACTAATTACAGAGCAACGACATTTGAAAAAAGCATTCAAATCATGCTTTGAAAACAGTACTTGTGTATCCCAATTTAAATGCAATCTGTCTTTGGAAACCGCTTAAGAGAGTGAGTGCACCATTCTCAGAGGAACTGCAGATACTGAAATGATGCGTGGAGTGAAGTGAGCAAGCTATTTTTCCATCTCCCTGGCGAGCATCGCCCACCTGTCTGCTCAGGCTCCCTCAGCAGACTGAAGCTGACTACTACTGAGCAGCTGCTACAGACTGTGGGCTGCCCATTGTGACACGTGGTCCCATTGTGACACGTGGTCCCATTGTTCCAGGAATAGAACACATCCAAGCATTGTGTTCTATGAATGGCATGATTCCTATCACAGTGTTCCATGGATGGAACACATCCTATTTACTGCAGGCAAGCAGCGCACCTAGCTGCTGCTGCTGCTGTTTTTCTACTCCTCTCATGAGCCCAAACAAGACTCTAAAAGGATGAGTTTGCAACTACTTTACTTTTGGAGAAAATTCAAAACATTCATTATTCAATAGAGCCCACTTGCAAAAACCAGCGTTTTGAATGAAGAATCACATTTCTTGGTAGAATCATGCAGGATTTAAATTTTTGATGGTTTTTTACTCCTCTCAACAGCACAAACAAGTTTCTAAAAGGATGAGTTTGCAACTACTTTACTTTTGGAGAAAATTCAAAACATTCATTATTCAATAGGGCCCAAAATATCAAAAACCAGCGGTTTGAATGAACACACATTTCTTGGTAGAATCGTGCAGGACTGAAATTTTTGATGTTTTTCTACTCCTCTCATGAGCCCAAACAAGTCTCTAAAAGGATGAGTTTGCAACTACTTTACTTTTGGAGAAAATTCAAAACATTCATTATTCATTCGAGCCCAATAGCAAAAACCAGCGTTTTGAATGAAGAATCACATTTCTTGGTAGAATCATGCAGGATTGAAATTTTTGATGGTTTTTTACTCCTCTCAACAGCCCAAACAAGTTTCTAAAAGGATGAGTTTGCAACTACTTTACTTTTGGAGAAAATTCAAAACATTCATTATTCAATAGGGCCCAAACTATCAAAAACCAGCGGTTTCAATGAACACACATTTCTTGGTAGAATCATGCAGGACTGAAATTTTTGATGTTTTTCTACTCCTCTCATGAGCCCAAACAAGTCTCTAAAAGCATGAGTTTGCAACTACTTTACTTTTGGAGAAAATTCAAAACATTCATTATTCAATAGAGCCCAATAGCAAAAACCAGCGTTTTGAATGAAGAATCACATTTCTTGGTAGAATCATGCAGGATTGAAATTTTTGATGGTTTTTTACTCCTCTCAACAGCCCAAACAAGTTTCTAAAAGGATGAGTTTGCAACTACTTTACTTTTGGAGAAAATTCAAAACATTCATTATTCAATAGGGCCCAAACTATCAAAAACCAGCGGTTTCAATGAACACACATTTCTTGGTAGAATCATGCAGGACTGAAATTTTTGATGTTTTTCTACTCCTCTCATGAGCCCAAACAAGTCTCTAAAAGCATGAGTTTGCAACTACTTTACTTTTGGAGAAAATTCAAAACATTCATTATTCAATAGAGCCCAATAGCAAAAACCAGCGTTTTGAATGAAGAATCACATTTCTTGGTAGAATCATGCAGGATTGAAATTTTTGATGGTTTTTTACTCCTCTCAACAGCCCAAACAAGTTTCTAAAAGGATGAGTTTGCAACTACTTTACTTTTGGAGAAAATTCAAAACATTCATTATTCAATAGGGCCCAAACTATCAAAAACCAGCGGTTTCAATGAACACACATTTCTTGGTAGAATCATGCAGGACTGAAATTTTTGATGTTTTTCTACTCCTCTCATGAGCCCAAACAAGTCTCTAAAAGCATGAGTTTGCAACTACTTTACTTTTGGAGAAAATTCAAAACATTCATTATTCAATAGGGCCCAAACTATCAAAAACCAGCGGTTTGAAAGAACACACATTTCTTGGTAGAATCATGCAGGACTGAAATTTTTGATGTTTTTCTACTCCTCTCATGAGCCCAAACAAGTCTCTAAAAGCATGAGTTTGCAACTACTTTACTTTTGGAGAAAATTCAAAACATTCACTATTCAATAGAGCCCAATAGCAAAAATCAGGTTTTGAATGAAGAATCATATTTCTTGGTAAAATCATGCAGAATTGAAATTTTTGATGGTTTTTTACTCCTCTCAACAGCCCAAACAAGTTTCTAAAAGGATGAGTTTGCAACTACTTTACTTTTGGAGAAAATTCAAAACATTCATTATTCAATAGGGCCGAAACTATCAAAAACCAGCGGTTTCAATGAACACACATTTCTTGGTAGAATCATGCAGGACTGAAATTTTTGATGTTTTTCTACTCCTCTCATGAGCCCAAACAAGTCTCTAAAAGCATGAGTTTGCAACTACTTTACTTTTGGAGAAAATTCAAAACATTCATTATTCAATAGAGCCCAATAGCAAAAACCAGCGTTTTGAATGAAGAATCACATTTCTTGGTAGAATCATGCAGGATTGAAATTTTTGATGGTTTTTTACTCCTCTCAACAGCCCAAACAAGTTTCTAAAAGGATGAGTTTGCAACTACTTTACTTTTGGAGAAAATTCAAAACATTCATTATTCAATAGGGCCCAAACTATCAAAAACCAGCGGTTTCAATGAACACACATTTCTTGGTAGAATCATGCAGGACTGAAATTTTTGATGTTTTTCTACTCCTCTCATGAGCCCAAACAAGTCTCTAAAAGCATGAGTTTGCAACTACTTTACTTTTGGAGAAAATTCAAAACATTCATTATTCAATAGGGCCCAAACTATCAAAAACCAGCGGTTTGAATGAACACACATTTCTTGGTAGAATCATGCAGGACTGAAATTTTTGATGTTTTCCTACTCCTCTCAACAGCCCAAACAAGTTTCTAAAAGGATGAGTTTGCAACTACTTTACTTTTGGAGAAAATTCAAAACATTCATTATTCAATAGGGCCCAAACTATCAAAAACCAGCGGTTTTTGATAGTTTGGGCCCTATTGAATAATGAATGTTTTGAATTTTCTCCAAAAGTAAAGTAGTTGCAAACTCATCCTTTTAGAAACTTGTTTGGGCTGTTGAGAGGAGTAAAAAACCATCAAAAATTTCAATCCTGCATGATTCTACCAAGAAATGTGATTCTTCATTCAAAACGCTGGTTTTTGCTATTGGGCTCTATTGAATAATGAATGTTTTGAATTTTCTCCAAAAGTAAAGTAGTTGCAAACTCATGCTTTTAGAGACTTGTTTGGGCTCATGAGAGGAGTAGAAAAACATCAAAAATTTCAGTCCTGCATGATTCTACCAAGAAATGTGTGTTCATTGAAACCGCTGGTTTTTGATAGTTTGGGCCCTATTGAATAATGAATGTTTTGAATTTTCTCCAAAAGTAAAGTAGTTGCAAACTCATCCTTTTAGAAACTTGTTTGGGCTGTTGAGAGGAGTAAAAAACCATCAAAAATTTCAATCCTGCATGATTCTACCAAGAAATGTGATTCTTCATTCAAAACACTGGTTTTTGCTATTGGGCTCTATTGAATAATGAATGTTTTGAATTTTCTCCAAAAGTAAAGTAGTTGCAAACTCATGCTTTTAGAGACTTGTTTGGGCTCATGAGAGGAGTAGAAAAACATCAAAAATTTCAGTCCTGCATGATTCTACCAAGAAATGTGTGTTCATTGAAACCGCTGGTTTTTGATAGTTTCGGCCCTATTGAATAATGAATGTTTTGAATTTTCTCCAAAAGTAAAGTAGTTGCAAACTCATCCTTTTAGAAACTTGTTTGGGCTGTTGAGAGGAGTAAAAAACCATCAAAAATTTCAATCCTGCATGATTTTACCAAGAAATGTGATTCTTCATTCAAAACCTGATTTTTGCTATTGGGCTCTATTGAATAGTGAATGTTTTGAATTTTCTCCAAAAGTAAAGTAGTTGCAAACTCATGCTTTTAGAGACTTGTTTGGGCTCATGAGAGGAGTAGAAAAACATCAAAAATTTCAGTCCTGCATGATTCTACCAAGAAATGTGTGTTCATTGAAACCGCTGGTTTTTGATAGTTTGGGCCCTATTGAATAATGAATGTTTTGAATTTTCTCCAAAAGTAAAGTAGTTGCAAACTCATCCTTTTAGAAACTTGTTTGGGCTGTTGAGAGGAGTAAAAAACCATCAAAAATTTCAATCCTGCATGATTTTACCAAGAAATGTGATTCTTCATTCAAAACCTGATTTTTGCTATTGGGCTCTATTGAATAGTGAATGTTTTGAATTTTCTCCAAAAGTAAAGTAGTTGCAAACTCATGCTTTTAGAGACTTGTTTGGGCTCATGAGATGAGTAGAAAAACATCAAAAATTTCAGTCCTGCATGATTCTACCAAGACATGTGTGTTCATTGAAACGGCTGGTTTTTGATAGTTTGGGCCCTATTGAATAATGAATGTTTTGAATTTTCTCCAAAAGTAAAGTAGTTGCAAACTCATCCTTTTAGAAACTTGTTTGGGCTGTTGAGAGGAGTAAAAAACCATCAAAAATTTCAATCCTGCATGATTCTACCAAGAAATGTGATTCTTCATTCAAAACGCTGGTTTTTGCTATTGGGCTCTATTGAATAATGAATGTTTTGAATTTTCTCCAAAAGTAAAGTAGTTGCAAACTCATGCTTTTAGAGACTTGTTTGGGCTCATGAGAGGAGTAGAAAAACATCAAAAATTTCAGTCCTGCATGATTCTACCAAGAAATGTGTGTTCATTGAAACCGCTGGTTTTTGATAGTTTGGGCCCTATTGAATAATGAATGTTTTGAATTTTCTCCAAAAGTAAAGTAGTTGCAAACTCATGCTTTTAGAGACTTGTTTGGGCTCATGAGAGGAGTAGAAAAACATCAAAAATTTCAGTCCTGCATGATTCTACCAAGAAATGTGTGTTCATTGAAACCGCTGGTTTTTGATAGTTTGGGCCCTATTGAATAATGAATGTTTTGAATTTTCTCCAAAAGTAAAGTAGTTGCAAACTCATCCTTTTAGAAACTTGTTTGGGCTGTTGAGAGGAGTAAAAAACCATCAAAAATTTCAATCCTGCATGATTCTACCAAGAAATGTGATTCTTCATTCAAAACGCTGGTTTTTGCTATTGGGCTCTATTGAATAATGAATGTTTTGAATTTTCTCCAAAAGTAAAGTAGTTGCAAACTCATGCTTTTAGAGACTTGTTTGGGCTCATGAGAGGAGTAGAAAAACATCAAAAATTTCAGTCCTGCATGATTCTACCAAGAAATGTGTGTTCATTGAAACCGCTGGTTTTTGATAGTTTGGGCCATATTGAATAATGAATGTTTTGAATTTTCTCCAAAAGTAAAGTAGTTGCAAACTCATCCTATTAGAAACTTGTTTGGGCTGTTGAGAGGAGTAAAAAACCATCAAAAATTTCAATCCTGCATGATTTTACCAAGAAATGTGATTCTTCATTCAAAACCTGATTTTTGCTATTGGGCTCTATTGAATAGTGAATGTTTTGAATTTTCTCCAAAAGTAAAGTAGTTGCAAACTCATGCTTTTAGAGACTTGTTTGGGCTCATGAGAGGAGTAGAAAAACATCAAAAATTTCAGTCCTGCATGATTCTACCAAGAAATGTGTGTTCATTGAAACCGCTGGTTTTTGATAGTTTGGGCCCTATTGAATAATGAATGTTTTGAATTTTCTCCAAAAGTAAAGA